>NC_060120.1:674047162-674757162 GCF_021461395.2 Schistocerca americana | reverse complement strand
GTTTATCTGCACTGGAGGCAAGCAACACAGCATCACCGCCAACACCAAGGTAGAAGATCAGTTAAAACGTCTTTCTTCTTACTTTCCACTGAAAACTTTATTTAGGGCTACTGGGAAAAGCAGCTTGTTTCTTCATTCAGTTACGTGATGTCCGCTAACTGGTGAAATGTAATGGAAGGTATAGCACTGATGTGTTTAGAGTGAATCAGTGCCTTCTTCCTTAAGGGTTTTTGTGTACGTTTCAGTCAAAAACAATGTTCTGTAGTTAGTTCACGACTCTCATGTGATACATTGACCTATACTCACGTATAAAAGCTGATCGTCCGTTTAACTGATTGAAATTAGATCTCTTTTTCGACTTGGCTGCTGATAATTGTAGAGAATTTCTTGTACGCTACGGAGAATAGGCTGATATGTTTACAGTTTTGTTTGTCTTGTCTGTCTCTTTTCTTAAGAAGGAGAATAATAAAAGCCATGTTCCGGTGTTAAGGTCTTCTTCTTCTGAGCAGCAATTCCGTAAAGGAGGAGACGTATTTCACAGAACTGGATGAGAGCGAATCAAGGTGTCTATACAGAAAAGGTTGGAATACAGTTGTCCACAAGACAACATCCTGGAATGACATTATTTCCATCGTTAACGCTCTGTATTTCTAATGGAAATCTCAATTACCATTTATTTAAAGAAATCTTTAAATACTTCTACTTTTTTCTCTCTATTGCTACAGACATTGACACCATAATTGATGGTATATCCACAAGAAAAATTGTTGTATTCGTTTTTTACACATATTTTTCATTCAGTTCGAGAATAAATTCGTATATACTACATATATTTAAGAATCTTTGGGCACAACACGCAAGATTAGAATATTCAGCGGACAGTGGCATTGAACCTAGTAATGCGTTCCTGTGAAATACGTATAACAAAACAGGAAGAAGAAACGAAGCTTGACGTAGCTAACGTGTCTTCACAGAGCAATCGTTAAGTGGATGACATTCAACATGCCGAAGGTGACGAACTAACTACAAGTTTTCACACACAGAACTGAGAATAACAATCTTATAAGTTGGCAGGCAGTCTGCCTCGCCGTCTCGTACCATAGCACTCTGCACTACCTACTGCTTCAGTTTCACTTCAGCCGAGTCTGCAAGCCTTCACCACAAATTAAACCCAAAATTTAAACAAAAATTTGACTTTTGAGAAAAGTAGTACATTCTTGGCAGAACCACGATTTTAAACAATGACTATATGCTGTTAACTATTTGTTACGATATGAATACATGTAAAATAACAGTGACAGACGAACAATGTTTATCGTAGACATTTAAGCATGTAAGACTGCTGCGCTGTCATGAGTGGTTCTAAATTGAATATCGATAGCTCCTTGCTGAAATCCAAACAATAACCTACAAGCTACAAGCACAGGCAGCACAGTTTGAGTGAATAATGCAACTTATTCATATAGCTGCAAACAACGCTCACAAAATAAATGTTATTCATTACAACCGGTTTACCTGCTACCCCTCTCTGACACGAGGCAGGCGTAATTTCCACAGGGAAATTTGCAGATGGAGGGACTATCGTAAACGTCATTCATCAGTGAAGGTCGCAGTTAATATCGTCCTCAGCGAGTGAAGTGGCACAGTGGTATTTGAGGGGCATGAAATCTTTCCGGATCACGTCTTACCTCGTTATCCAGAACTGTCCAAACTGAACGAGTACCTTCTCCAATGACGTCTGTGACGACAGGAGGTTTAATATAGTACTCCTTTCCCATTTTTTGTAAAAAACTACGACTAAATTTAGGAAGACTTTGCTATGGCTCACTGGTTGTTTTCAAAGGAGAAAAAAATCTAGAGTGTGTACTATACATGTTAACATGAAAGAATGAAATTTTCACGCTGCAACGTCGTGTGTGCTGAGATGAACCTTCCTCACAGATTAAAACTATGTGCCCGATCGAGACTCTAGCTCGAGGCCTTTGCCTACGTGGATAAGTGCTCTACAGGTTTTTTTTTTTTTTTGCGACTGAGCTACTCAAACGTAACTCTCGACCTCTCCTCGCAGCTTTACTTCCACCGGTGTCTCATCTCCAAAGGCAAGAATCCCAAATTCGAGTCTCGGTTGGCACTTAGTTTTTATCTAGCACGAAGTTGAACATGAAGACATTCGTACTTAATAAGTTACGGTGTACTGTCATCACAGAAACACTGTGCCCCTCACTATACGATCTGTTCGAGACCCGGTATGTCTTGTTGTGGTCTTGAGTCCGAAAATGCAGCTCTCATGCTGCTCTGTTAATTCTCGGAAGTCGAAGAACTGAACAGAAAAGATAGAAGACTAACACAACTGCTTACGTTAGTTCTGCCCACAGTCTCGTATTCGGGAACAGCTGGAAGTAAGCCGGCCGAAGTGGCCGTGCGGTTAAAGGCGCTGCAGTCCGGAACCGCAAGACCGCTACGGTCGCAGGTTCGAATCCTGCCTCGGGCATGGATGTTTGTGATGTCCTTAGGTTAGTTAGGTTTAACTAGTTCTAAGTTCTAGGGGACTAATAACCTCAGCAGTTGAGTCCCATAGTGCTCAGAGCCATTTGAACCATTTGAACCAGCTGGAAGTAGACTAAACATCTATTATAGCGACGCCTGGTTACCACAGAAGTGTTGTTGCGTTACACTAGAATATATCGTGTATTAGCTCTGAATCAGTATACATGAGACTGTTTGCAGCAAATTTGTGTGCTTACAAAAAATTCGTTTAGTGGAGGTTCCTTACAAATTTGCACTTTTATTCTGCACACGTTTGCATTCGTTACTAACACTAAACAACATTTCTACATAATGCTGTACGAGACGCTGGTCAGGAGCTCCGCAGCTATTTTGGCTTTAGGAGGACAAAGGGAACGTCTGTAGAAAACTGCTCATGTGTGATACTGAACTGATCTACTCTGAAGAAATTTGCTAGCCGTAAGCAGACAGTGCAAACACTACTCCGCCACGAATAACAGTTGCCTAATAATACGAACAGTTCTGTTTCTTTTATGACAAACTCCGCACCAATATTCTTTTTGCTGTACGTGACTTTCATATCTCATAATATATTAAGTTAATGTAATTAAAGCAACATTTCTCACATCGATAACTGATTCTTCCTATAGATAAATGTGTGCTGTATGACAAGGCAGGCCAACCACATATAAAAAATGCATTTGTTCTAATGGCGACCTTAGTTCTTCAGTGACAATAAGATGCCGCACACTATCATCGGCCAACGACATATCTCCAATTTGTGGAAACCACACTATGACAACTTGCTTAATACTCGTTTCATTGGTGTGTGAGACGCACAATTTCGTAACGAATGCCCGCCTCGAGAACCAGAGGGCCCGACCGCTGCTCGGTTGATGACGCAATGTTCCGGGAGGTCTCAGCGCTGGCGGCGTCACACAGAAAGCACCAGAGAGTACGACGTGCCCTCGGAGGGGATGCACCTACGGCCAGGCCACAGCCGTTAAATAGCGGGCCAGCGGCCGTCGTCTGCACTGTACCACAGGCACAGCGCACGCACACACGCACTGTACGAGGTAAGTGCTCGCTCTGCGCAGACAGATCGTTTGTCCGTTTCTGTAGTCATCAGTCTTTTGATCTGATTTGATGCGGCCCGCCACGAATTCCTCTCTTGTGCCAACCTCTTCATCTCAGAGCAGAATTTGTAACCTATGTCCTCAATTATTTGCCCGATGTATTCTAATCTCTGTCTACATCTACAGATCGTACCCTCTACAGCTCTCTCTAGTACCATTAATTTATTCCGTGCTGTCTTAACAGATGTACTACCATCAAGTTATTTCTTCTTGTCAGCGTTTTCCATATATTCTTTTCCTCACCGATTCTGCGTATAACCTCCTCATTGCACACCTTATCAACCCACCTAATGTTCAACATTCGTCTGTATAGCACTACAAATCCCCAAGCAAGCGATTGTCTAGGTCACTACTGCGTAGTAAACCTGAGGCGAAAGCTAGCCAATACATAGGCTCTTGTAACACTCTGCTTGCCCATCGATCCTTCTCGCGCTGCCTCTGCAGTGGAGCGCAGGATTAGACGAATCTTTGCTGTTTCTTTCTTTGTGTAAGCAGACTTTACCGGAAGAGGTAATAGTGTAGTGCCTGGAGAAATTATAAATGTCTTTTTAAAGTTTTTATGCTGTTGAGAATAATGCTATTACGTTACAAAGAACGTTGTTTCATTTTCCGGCGAGTGGGACGAGAAGATGAAAGAAATTGTACTTGGCATAGTAATAAAAATTAGGTACTCCAAAAAAGGTTCGCTTGTATTTAAAAAACACAGTCTAATGGATCATCTTCATAAAACATCGACTGCCATGGACTTCAAACTGCTGAAAGGTGAACTGACTGAGAATAAGTTGTTGCACTTGATATTGCAGAACGTTGATACTTTGGAAACTAGAAGGGAGTTGTTTGAGGAAGAACTGGAATATGCTATAAGGGTGTTGTCTAGAGAATGATTCAGAATAAAGTGAAGAAAAGTAAATGGAAAGATGAAAATACTACTGATACTGAAGAAAGTCTCAATGTAGAAGACAAATGTTGATGCTGTCGAAACTAGAAGGGAGTCGTCTCGGGAAGGATTGGAACATCCTATACGGAAGTTGTCTAGGGTCGAATTGGAATACGATACATCAAAAGTACATTGTTAATTAATTCTACAAATAATGGAAGAGGAAGAAGACTGCAAATGCAAGATGTAAAGTGAAAAACCCTTACCGCGGATTGGTGGGCATGTGCGAAATAGATCAAGACTAGGAGGGTGAAGGATGGAAGCGATGGAAGGAGTTCAGAATTAACAGGTCCAAAGAATGTGTACTACAAACACAAAAAGCGCTTTTAGACCTCAAGGTGATCAGCCAAAGTAATGGCGACAGAAGGATTGCCTGAAAAATGGAGACATTAGTTGAAAGATCTTCTCTGGCTGTTTAGATAGATAATTTCGAATAAGTAGAATGACTTTAAAAAGCAAAATGTATTCAGTCGGATCATCTATAGCTTAGCTCTGACGGCTGATAATAATACGCTTGGAAAGTACTCTTGTTCTGCTGCCCAGAAAAGACTCAGGGAGCCTAATTCCAGCACACATCCATATATCAATTTTGTAACTTCCTTTTATCTCAAAGATGTCAAGAAATGTTTCTGACATCTGAATTGCATAGTAGTTGAAATACATTTATGTTTTATTTTCATAAATAAAAATGGAGTAGATTTATAAAGATTTCCAATGGTATACAAATATACAGTTTTACTGAACTTTTAGGAAGGCCTCGTAGTATTAGTGTATAAAAAGCACTAAACGATTCTGAATATTTACTGCAGTTTTGACTTGGGGGGGAGGGGGGGGGGGTTGATGTACAAAAGGGTCGTTAGTAGGAATTTGATTGCTTCTGTACTATTTAATGTTTAGGTGGGAGTAAACTTCTTTCGTGTAGAACTGTTTTTGTAAAAGTTACATCTGCAAATTATTGCCATCAGACAGGAAGAACTTTATTTAATGGCAAAAGTCGTGAAAGAAATGTAGCTGATTGTGGTGGTATCTCAGTGTAACTTTATTATGACCAGCGTAAGTGATTTCTAAGCAATTGTTTAAAACAGCTTCAAATGTGACGAAAATGTGTCCGAACATACATTAAATATCGATGTCGTCAATAATCATGTATTATGAAACTATGTAGCTTCTAATGCTCTCTGTCTCCTCTGTTCCAGACTGACAGCTGGACCAGTCGCAGCCCCGCTAAACACACCACACAATGAGGACGACTTTGGCTCTTCTCCTCATCAGCGTCTTCGCTGTCATTTGTTCCGCTCAAGTGGAAGAGGTATGTAGACGTCGGAACTTTACCGTTCTCCAGTGTGGCGAGTGCGGACGCATTTATCATTGAATGTTTCGTGAGGGTGCCTGCGTAGGCGAGATTAGTAAAACTCTTTGGTATTGGAAGCAGACGGGTTGAATCTTGAGTAGGAAGAGACAGTTTGCGATGTATAGCCTGATCCTGATTTTTGAACTGACTACCAAAACATATGGATAATGCCAGACGTCTTTGTAAGGATTTTTGGGGTCAGTGTTGAAACATTTTCCGTTGTGATCTGTCCTATCAGAGAGATAGTTTTACCTAGAAGGCGTCTCAGAGTTTTTTAAAAGGAAGCGGCAAAGTGATAGAACCTATTTTCATTTTGCCTGGTCTTTCACCGTTCTGATAAACCTAGTAACCAAGCTGGCACATAGCAGTCCTTCATATGATACTTGATTCTCATACCAGCACCAGTAACTTGACATCATCATCATCATCATCATCATCATTTAAGACTGATTATGCCTTTCAGCGTTCAGTCTGGAGCATAGCCCCCCCTATACAATTCCTCCATGATCCCCTATTCAGTTCTAACATTGGTGCATCTTCTGATGTTAAACCTATTACTTCAAAATCATTCTTAACCGAATCCAGGTACCTTCTCCTCGGTCTGCCCCGACTCCTCTTACCCTCTACTGCTGAATCCATGAGTCTCTTGGGTAACCTTGCTTCTCCCATGCGTGTAACATGACCCCACCATCTAAGCCTGTTCGCCCTGACTGCTAGATCTATAGATTTCATTCCCAGTTTTTCTTTGATTTCCTCATTGTGGACACCCTCCTGCCATTGTTCCCATCTACTAGTACCTGCAATCATCCTAGCTACTTTCATATCCGTAACCTCAACCTTGTTGATAAGGTAACCTGAATCCACCCAGCTTTCGCTCCCATACAAGAAAGTTGGTCGAAAGATTGAACGGTGCACAGATAACTTAGTCTTGGTACTGACTTCCTTCTTGCAGAAGAGAGTAGATCGTAGCTGAGCGCTCACTGCATTAGCTTTGCTACACCTCGCTTCCAGTTCTTTCACTATGTTGCCATCCAGTGAGAATATGCATCCTAAGTACTTGAAACCGTCCACCTGTTCTAACTTTGTTCCTCCTATTTGGCACTCAATCCGTTTATATTTCTTTCCCACTGACATTACTTTCGTTTTGGAGATGCTAATCTTCATACCATAGTCCTTACATTTCTGATCTAGCTCTGAAATATTACTTTGCAAACTTTCAATCGAATCTGCCATCACAACTAAGTCATCCGCATATGCAAGACTGCTTATTTTGTGTTCACATATCTTAATCTCACACAGCCAGTCTATTGTTTTCAACATATGATCCATAAATAAAATGAACAAGAGTGGAGACAGGTTGCAGCCTTGTCTTACCCCTGAAACCACTCTGAACCATGAACTCAATTTACCGTCAACTCTAACTGCTGCCTGACTATCCATGTAAAGACTTTTAATTGCTTGCAAAAGTTTGCCTCCTATTCCATAATCTCGTAGAACAGACAATAACTTCCTCCTAGGAACCCGGTCATATGCCTTTTCTAGATCTATAAAGCATAGATACAATTCCCTGTTCCACTCATAACACTTCTCCATTATTTGCCGTAAGCTAAAGATCTGGTCCTGACAACCTCTAAGAGGCCTAAACCCACACTGATTTTCATCCAATTGGTCTTCAACTAATACTCGCACTTTCCTTTCAACAATACCTGAAAAGATTTTACCCACAACACTGATTAAAGAGATACCTCTGTAGTTGTTACAATCTTTTCTGTTTCCATGTTTAAAGATTGGTGTGATTACTGCTTTTGTCCAGTCTGATGGAACCTGTCCCGACTCCCAGGCCATTTCAATTATCCTGTGTAGCCATTTAAGACCTGACATTCCACTGTATTTGATGAGTTCCGACTTAATTTCATCCACCCCAGTCGCTTTATTGCACTGCAATCTATTGACCATTTTTTCCACTTCCTCAAATGTGATCCTATTTCCATCATCATTCCTATCCCATTCTACCTCGAATTCTGAAACATTACTGATCGCATTTTCACCTACATTGAGCAACTCTTCAAAATATTCCCTCCATCTGCCCAAGGCATCCACCGGATTCACCAGCAGTTTTCCTGACCTGTCCAAAATGCTTGTCATTTCCTTCTTACCTCCCTTTCGAAGACTGCTAATTACACTCCAGAATGGTTTTCCAGCAGCTTGACCCATAGTCTCCAACCTTTTTCCAAAGTCTTCCCACGAGTTCTTCTCGGATGCTGCAATTATCTGTTTGGCTTTGTTTTTTTCTTCAACATAACTTTCTCTGTCTACCTGGGTTCTGGTATGTAGCAATTTTTGATACGCCTTCTTTTTCCTTTTACAGGCTGCCTTGACTGTATCATTCCACCAAGCTGTTTGCTTCATCCTACTTTTACAAACTACTGTTCCAAGACATTCTTTAGCCACTTCTAGTACTGTGTCCCTGTACCTTGTCCGTTCCTTTTCCAATGACTGTAATTGACTACATTAAACTAACTGGTACCTTTCTGAGATCGCTGTTATGTACTTGTGCCTGATTTCCTTATCCTGGAGTTTCTCCACTCTTATCCTCCTACATATGGACCTGACTTCCTGCACTTTCGGCCTCACAATCCCAATTTCACTGCAGATTAAATAATGATCAGTGTCATCAAAGAATCCCCTGAATACACGTGTGTCCCTCACAGCCTTCCTGAATTCCTGATCTGTTATTATATAGTCAATGACAGATCTGGTTCCCCTGCCTTCCAAAGTATACCGGTGAACGTTCTTATGTTTAAAAAAGGAGTTTGTGATTACTAAGCCCATACTGGCACAGAAATCCAACAGTTGTTTCCCGTTCCTGTTGGCCTCCATATCCTCTCCAAATTTACCCATAACCTTTTCATACCCTTCTGTTTGATTTCCAATCCTGGCGTCAAAATCACCCATGAGCCGAACACTGTCCTTGTCCTTTACTCCAACAACTACATCATTGAGTGCCTCATAAAAACTATCCATCTTATCTTGATCTGTCCCTTCACAATGCGAATATACTGACACAATCCTAATTTTCTTGCTAGACACTGTCAAATCTATCCATATCAGTCGTTCGTTTACATACCTTATTGCAACTACGCTGGGTTCCATTTCTTTCCTGATGTAAAGCCCTACACCCCATT
The DNA here is from genome assembly GCF_021461395.2 of Schistocerca americana. Lineage (NCBI taxonomy): Eukaryota > Metazoa > Arthropoda > Insecta > Orthoptera > Acrididae > Schistocerca > Schistocerca americana. The sequence goes on along the minus strand of NC_060120.1, from coordinate 674,748,048 downwards.
GTGCTATTCCTGCTTTGACTCCTGACAGGTAGACCTTGTATTCTCCCACTACCTCTTCTTTCTCACCCCTTACCCGAATGTCACTAACAGCTAAAACGTCCAGCCCCATCTTACTTGCAGCCTCTGCCAGCTCTACCTTCTTCCCAGAGTAGCCCCCATTGATATTAATAGCTCCCCATTTCATTGTGACCACGACTCAGAATATGTCCGAGATGCCCAGCCTTATTCCAAAGTAACTGGTATCCCGACTGTCGGGACCACTTACTTGGCCACTCATACGTTGCCCGTGGTTCATGAACTAGGACATGACTACAGGAACCCACACCATGAACCACAGTAACTTGACATAGCTATTTAATTATCAGCTATCTGTTACTCAAATGATAGTAGCTAATGATTGTTCCTAGGCCTCTCCTACGTGTGTTTTGGTATTCGGCTTTCGGCCAAGAGGGCTACGTCGTCTATGAATTTTGAAACTGTTGTTCTTTAGCTACTTCGACCGTTCTTGATAACGTTCTTGACTCTAAATTGAGTCGCATTGTACACTTAATTATACTGCTCTAATGGTAAAAGGAACGAAGGTATTTTTATTACTTTATCTTCTAGTCGGACGTATTACTGAAAATGTACATGTAATTTCAAATGTTTCATGACAGCAACTCGTCTAAGTTCAGCCAGAAAAGTACGAATTCAAGCCGAGTGCTTCATTGGCCTGAAGAAGTGGGTAGTCACACTCAGTAAAAACACTATCGGAAAGATATCATACCTCGTATTGAACAATCGCGTGGCGCCACATTCACTGAGACACAATCACCAGAGTACGAAAGGCCTTAAGCGCAGCACTGAAAGAATCTTATGGGTTTCTCCTCACACTCAGTGGCCCGGGCCATACCCCCGTTTGATATTCTGGTTATGCTTCATTTCCAATGAAACAAATTTTCACTGCTGACGAAGACTAAATTGCAAAATAATTGGGAGGAAACAGCAAAATAAGCAAATGAACGCTGTTTGGCGATACCTGCAACTCGTCTGTGCTTTTTGAATCCTGTTCGATGCTTCAGCAGCCAGCTGCAAGCGATCCTCATGCGATCCAGGATGAGGAGCGTTCCAGCTTTCACATGCAGGCGCGACCAAAAATACGCCACAAAATCCTACTGAACATTGGGGTGACTATCACTTCAAAGAAATTAGTGAAGCTAAACAACCATCGACACATTTGGCACATAGATTCGAGAAGAAAACCCATGTAGCAGTGGTACATTCTTGTGTGAGAAGATAAATGGACTGAAAAACGGACTAGACTCCTTTCTACTAAAGCAACGGTATGCGTTATCCTTACATTTGTATTCCTAGTCATATATCTTTTCTTCACTTGCTTCATTACTCCTGCGACCGAGCGAGGTGGTGCAGTGGTTAGCACACTGGACTTGCATTCGGGAGGACGTTGGTTCAATCCCGTCTCCGGCCATCCTGATTTAGGTTTTCCGTGATTTCCCTAAATCGCTTCAGGCAAATGCCGGGATGGTTCCTTTGAAAGGGCACGGCCGATTTCCTTCCCCATCCTTCCCTCACCCGAGCTTGCGCTCCGTCTCTAATGACCTCGTTGTCGACGGGACGTTAAACACTAATCTCCTCCTCCTCCTCCTCATTACTCCTGCGACTTATGAGTTGAATATCTGTTTCTATTAGCTCCTCACCGACCTTGCATGCTTCGTTATCTACATACTAGCTGCTGCTCCATAGCTTCTCGAGTGTACATTTACGGCACCTGTACCTTCGGCACGTATGTTGCACACACATCCTCGTGCCCCCTCTCTCTTTCCATCTCACTCTCTTCCCCCTCTCTTCCTTTCTGCCTCATCTCTGTTCATTTCCTCCTCCTCTATTTCTCTGTCCACCCCCACCTCCTCTCTCCACCTGTCCAACTCCTCCTCCCACCCACTATGTCCTCCTTCCTCCACTCTCCTTGTCTGTGCATCTCCTCCTGTCCTCACTCCATCTGCCCATCACCTCCTGCTGCACCCCCTCTCCATATCCTCACCACGTGTGCCCGTTTCTTCCACCCCAGTCTCGTTGTCCATCAGTTTCCCCATTATCTATGCTCTGCTCTCCACTTTCCTACGTACATTACCCTTGTCTATGACAATTCCCTCTTCTCCTCCCTCTGCTCATCTCATTCCCTCTCCCCTGTCTCTGCCCTTAACCTCCTCCACTCTCTCTTTGTCCCTCTCATCTTCCCCCTCTCTGTCTACCTCATCCTCCTTCCAATTCCCTGTCCATCACCTCCTTCCTCCTTCTCTCCTGGTCCTCCTCTGTCCATGTCATCCTGCTTCCCTCTCCCTATATCCGTATCTCCTGCACCACCTTCACGTCGTCTTCGTGTCCTATCTCCCTATTTCCATGTGCCCCATCTCTTTGTCCATCTTCTCCTGTTTCCTCTCCGTATCCATCACCCCCTGTCCCCCCACCCTCCCCTACTGCCCCGTCTCGATATACATCTCCTCCTCCCCCTCTTTCTTTCTATCTCTCCTCCCCACCCTCCTCTAGCTAGACGTCGGAATATTCAAAAAAACAAGTAGATAGCTTCTTGGTCTCGTTCATTGCTGTAGGAGTCAGAGGAGACAATTGGGTGGCTTCTTAATTGTCTTCATTATTCTAGGACTCCGTGGTGCGGGAGCGGCGCTTCGTGTCGAGGGTGGAGAACCCGCCGAAGCGGCAGGAGAGCCACTTGTCGGGCAGCGTGGACGGCGGCATCAGCCGCGACCGGCGCATCGGCACCATGGTGCACGGCCGGGCGGACGGCGTGTGGACCAGCAAGGACGGCAACACCAGGGTGGGCGCCGGCGTCAGCTACGGCCGCGTGCACAACGGGCCGGCCGCCGGGCCCGCCTCCAAGGGCGGCTACATCAACGTCCAGCACAGCTTCCCGGGCAAGTGAGCGGATGAGAAAGCAGCTGCACAGCGTGCCACACACACACAGCCGGACTCTTGCTCTTTTAAAGCTCTATTTCATTTCTCTTACACCGATGTTGAGCATTTAACTGTTATTTTGTTATTTATGTAAATAAGGATGTAAATAAATATGTATTTTTGATAAATAAATTAGTAAGACCAAGACTGTGTCAGCCTTAGCTTTCCATTTACAGCATGGTGTATGGCGGAGCGTATCTTGTACCATTACAAATCTTTTCTTTCATGTTCCGTTAGCAAAGCTAAAAACTCCTCCCGAACAGGCCCTGAAGACCCAACGGTACTGACCGCCTGTCAATCTCATCCTCAGCTCATAGGCGTCACTGGATGCGGACACGGATGGGCATGTGGTCAGCATACCGCTCTCCCGGCCGTACGTCAGTTTCCGAGACCGGAGCCGCTACTTTTCAATCAAGTAGCTCCTCAGTTTGCCTGACAAGGGCTGAGTACACCCCGCTTGCCAACAGCGCTCGGCAGACTGGATGGTCACCCATCCAAGTGCTAGCCCAGCCCTACAGCGCTTAATTTCGGTGATCTGACGGGAACCGGTGTTACCACTGCGGCAAAGCCGTTGGCTCCGTTAGGAAATGGGCGAGGGTAAAAACAACCATCTATATGCCTCTGACGAGCCCTAATTTTTCTTGTCTTGTCTTCAGGGTCCTTATGCGAAACGTACGCTGGCGGCGTTCGAATCGTTCTGCAGTCAGTTGCAAACGCCTATTTTCTAAATTTTTTCAGTAATGTTTCCAAATAGAACTTCGTCTCCCATCCAGGAATTCCGAATCAAGTTGACGATGGACCTCTTTAAGACTCGTGTGTTGATTGAACCGTCATGCCGGTAATGTATCTAGCAGCACACCTCTGAACTGCTTCAATGTCCTCCTTTAATCCGGCCCGGTGGCAATTCCCAACAGACGAGAATTTCTTAAAAATATGTCACCTTCACCAGCTACACTTATCTAAAATTCTATATATAAACCGTAGTCGACCATTCACCTTCTGTATTATCGCCCTTCCATGCTCGTTTCATTTAGTGTCGCTTTACATCGTTCGGCCTTCATGTCTATTCGACGTGTCTGTCTCAAGCAACAAGTGATACCTGTTTACAAATTATCATACTACTTCAGTCTCTTTTTCTTAGCACGCAGACTATACGTCAAAGCAAAAACCGTAAAGTAAACTCCAGAGAGCGAAGATTAATTCCACGGAATGAATTTCCCTCTCTGCAGTGTGTGCAGATATGAGACTTCCCGGCAGATTAAAACAGGGCTCCAAACACAGATTCGCAGAAATACCTTCCTCAAATTAATGCATTTGTTTGAAAATAGCAGATTTCTTTTACCGAGGAATACCTTCTTTCGTTGCTTTACCCGTAATGCGTTTGTTACACTTCCTTCTCATCATATACCATGTGATAACTAATGTTGTCATTAAATTTGTTGCTTATTCACTTCTAATACTTCCCATTGCGTTATTTTTTTGGTGCCTTGCGCTCATTAAACTGCTCTTTTCAATCAGTAAGTTCTATAATTTTTGCTCATCTTCACTGAGGAATGTATTATCATCAAATCTTATAGCTGAATTACTTCCGCCGGAACCTCGTCTCCTAGCTTCCAAACTTCACAGAAAATCTTCTGCGAAACTTGCAGGACTAGCATCCCTGGAAAAAGGATACCGTGGAGGCATGGCTTACCCGCAACCTGGGACTGTGGGCAGACACGAAACTTACTGGCAAATTAAAACTGTCTGCCGGATCGAAATTCTAACTCGGAAAATTCTGTAAACATGTTAAGTCGTGTGTGGGTGGCTCAGTCGACAGAGCACTTGCCTACGAAAGGCAAAAGTTCTGATTTCTCGTCTCGATCTTGCGTTGCCCCCACATAACGGGGTGACACCCTTTCCGATGTCTTTCCCGCCTCGGCCCTACCAGCAAAGTCCCTTACAAGAAGCATGTCTCGATACCAATATTCCCCAGACAACAACTGTTGTTTTACTGCACTGCTTCCCTTTTGTGTGCCCTAGATAGCGACCTTAACCCTGCGCCTGTTGTTCTTGATGATTTCCGGGCTAATCTCGTTGGGCAGGAGGTCCTGGATCGATCAGATGTTGGACAAGGGCGAATTGAGGGAATATCCGAACATGAGGGTTGCCGGTTGTAACAACAACGACGCTGTACTGTTGTACATATAAATAATATTTTTTCTTCTGATTTTTCGATAAACTTGTGTAATTCATGTTCTGATTTCATTTCTTTTTTGTTTCATGCCATTGTGTTAAGAAAACTGTAAACAAGTTTTAATGTGAATATTAATGTTTATGTCAAATGTCAAGTAATATTGTGATAGAATTGAAATGTAACAAATTTTGGAACTGTTGTAAGATGTTTAAAATTGTAACTGTGCGTCTGGCCCATACGTAGGCAATGTGTTAGGATATTTAGAATGCAATACCTCGGGTGAATACCCGGTCTGTCAGGGAGCGGTAAAAGGTGGATGGCAGGCGAGCGCGGGAAAATGCACGCGGGCACTGCACGGCACTACGGGCTCAGTAGTAGTTGGAGTTTGGCACTGGTTTGAGCAACACCTTCTGCAGCGAGGAGGCTCTCCTGGAAGACGTAGCTTCACTGAGCCTCGGGTATGCAGTTCCAACGCCACACAGCATGGCAAAATTACATAGGCACTAAAGGGAAAAGTATTGCGGCGCTAAGAAGAATTAAAGTGCCGATACGTCAAGAGCCATAGCTGTGGTTGTATGTGTGCTCTGTGCCTCGCCGTCTTGCCGCTCGCCAACCGCCGCATCGATACTAGCAGGTTGAAACTTTTAGTACTGTTCGTATGGATCAGAGAGTGAACTGTGCAATAATAACCTAAATTTTACGAGAACTTTCCCATCATTTAATTATCCTCACAACTAACCTAGATAGGGTGCTTTCCAAATGTTGTGCATTCCGAGTGTTCCGAAATGAAAATTTAAAATTTGTGTTAATAATGATTATTTGCAGACCTAACTATGTTAGAATGGTGTTTAAAGAAATGTTTTGTTAATGAACCAGTAAATGAATAACGAAGGTCTAACGAAGTCGAAAGATAACTTTAGTATTGATATAGTAATGAAGTTTATTATTTCGAGACAGATATAAAGGTATTTAAATGAGCAGTAAATAAGATGAAAAGAGTAGTAACTTATATACTGGAAATCTTGAACGCATAATAAATTCATTAATAATTTTTTTTAATACAGTGATCATAACAGTTTAAGGGTCCCCCTCCCCCTCCCTTTTTATTCATTTGAATTCTGAAGTGTTCTAAATTGGTTTGACCAGCAAAAGTTAAAGCCTATATAAAAGTCAAAATTTATCAGTGTTTTATCTTAATCAAGATTGACATTTTGTGTGTGGCACGAAAGTGATATTTCTAGGGTAACCTATGCCCGATTTTAATCAAATTGATAGACAGTATAAAGTTTTGTAGTGTACATTGTAGTGTAGTGGTATGCACTCATGGTATTTCCATATCAGTACAGAACGTGAAACTATCAGTTCAATAGATTTTCTGATTCTAAAATTTTACTATATTATGCAATGTTACTACTTGTTGTTTTGCATGAATATCTACCAACTTGTACAGGGAAGAAACTAATTAGGCTGGCGACCGTATTATTATCAAATTGGTAGCATCTTCAGTGTTGCTTTTGGTCCATCCTGACGTGTAATTGCATTTCGAAATTGCTTGACGGATCATTGTCATTACAGAGTGGGTGTAAGTCTGATTTGCCGCCATTCAGGTACACGCGGTCGATATCTATACAAAAATCCTTTCTCATAAGGTGAACCCCGCTCACTTCCCATAGTACAGGCTTTAACGAGTACTGTGGCATGCGGAGGTTACACGGTGACGCCTTATTGGCCTCGTGTTTCGCGTTATTAAAGGCTAAGTGTTGCCAGGGCGACGAATGGTGCCATTAAATTTCAGCCTCGACGTGAAATATACCCAAATAACCAGTTTGGCAAAGGACTGTTGGGGGTAGCAACGTGTCGTGGTGATGCATTTCACTCCTAACAGGACTTTCAGAACAATACAAACGCTGAGGCATTACCACAAACGATAACTCTCGGGGGCAAGAACAAGGTAAAAAGATTCTGGTCAGATATCTGAAGCCTTGCCATAACCCCCCCAATGGGTACCAACCAGCTAAACATAGAAAACCTGTTCACTACCACAAAATAACGGCTGCCCACCTTGGGTACAAGGCAGAGGACCTGTGTACAGGAAGAGATTATCTATTAGCCTCTTCACCAAGGTTGCTTGAAGCAATCCCCTGCAGACATCAGATGTCAATTTGGCCACCTTACACTCGTAACACTGATTTACCATTTTCCGTACACCAAGATGCAGCGTTGGCCAGGTCAGGGATTCCCAGCTGGACAGTCTTATATATACCTAGGAGCCCACCCATATGCGAGCTGTGGTAGTATTTAAAGACTGCTGGTGCCAGCATCACAGGCAGAGGTTTTCCAACACTGCTGGTGCCAGCATCACAGGCAGAGGTTTTCCAACAGATTTCCAGTGAGCATGACATTCACCATCTCTCCCGCCTCCCTGAGGCCACCCGTAAGACGGCACTCTTCCTCTTCCTTGAACATCCTGCTCAGGTTGTATATATATCCACGGCGTTATATTGCCCCATTACGTGTATCTCGGAGAACTGGGAGACGGTTGTGTCCACGGCCCAAAGCATAATGCACCTAGTGTAGCTGAGAGTCTGATTATCCATCTCTAGCGTAAATTCACGAGGTTTGAGATAGTATAGAATACTAGAGCAGAGCTTCAAACTCGTAGGTCGCATGTAGGATAACGTTCTACGAGTCCGGGCGTGGAATTTCAGAAACTTGAATGTGGTATGTAAGCTAAAAATTCTGAAAATGAAAATGCAAAGGCTCAATCTAGATATAGTAGGGGTCAGTGAAGTTAAATGGAGAGAAGACAAGGATTTATGGTCAGACGAGTATAGGATAATACCAACAGCAGCAGAATATGGTATAACGTGTGTAGGATTCGTTATGCACAGGAAAGTTGGGCAAAGAGTTGTTACAGTGAACAGTTCAGTGATGGGGTTGTTCTTGTTAGAATCGACAGCAAACCAACTCCGACGACGATAGCTGAGACATACACGATCACGTTACTAGCTGAAGATGAAGAGTTAGGAAAAGATTATGAAGATATTGGAAGGGTAATACAGTACATAAAGGGAGATGAAAAATCTAATAGTCATGGGGGACTGGAATGAAGTTGTACGGCAAGAAGTCGAAGAGAAGGTTACAGGAGAACGTGGGCTTGGAGAGGAGAAAGACAAATTGTGATGTGTAAAAACTTCGGCAAGTAATAGCGAGACCCTGTTCAGGAATCACAAGAGGTGGAGGTATACTTGGAAAAGGCGTGGTGATACGGGAAGATTACATCATAGTCAGAGAGAGATTCCGAAATCCGATATTGGATTGTAAGGCGTACCCAGGAGCAGATATAGACTCAGATCACAATGTAGTAGTGATAAAAAGTAGGCCGAATTTTAAGAGATCAGTCAGGAAGAATCAATACGCAAAGAAGTTGGAAACGGAAGCACTAAGGAATGACGAGATAGGCTTGAAGTTCTCTAAGGCTGTAGATACTGCAGTAAGGAATAGCTCAGTAGGCAGTACAGTTGAAGAGGTTGGTTCAAATGGCTCTAAGCACAATGGGACTTAACATCTGAGGTCATCAGTCCCCTAGACTTAGAACTACGTAAACCTAACTAATCTAAGGACATCACACACATTCATGTCCGACGCAGGATTCGAACCTGCGACAGTAGTAGCAGCGCGATTCCGGACTGAAGCGCCTAGAACCGGTCGGCCACAACGGCAGGCAGTTGAAGAGGAATGGACATCTTTTAAAAGGGAAATCACAGAAGTTGGAAAGAAAAACATAGGTACAAAGAAGTTAACTGCGAAGAAATAATGGGTAACAGAAGAAATACTTCAGTTGCTCGATGAAAGAAGGAAGTAAAAAATGTTTAGGGAAATTCAGGAATACAGAAATACAAGTCTCTGAGGAAGTAAATAAATAGGAACTGCAGGGAAGCTAAGACGAAATGTTTGTGTGAAAAATATGAAGAAATCGAAAAAGAAATGATTTTCGGAAGGACTGACTCAGCATACAGACAAGTCAAAACAACCTTGGGTGACACAAATAGCAAGGCTTGTAACATTAAGAGTGGAACTTGAATTCCACTATTAAATGCAGAGGAGACAGGGGATAGGTGGAAACAGTGCACTGAAGGCCTTTATGAGCGGGAAGATTTGTCAGATGTGATAGAAGAAGAAAGAGGATTCGTTTTAGAAGAGATAGGGGAGCCAGTATGAGAATCAGAATTTAAGAGGGTTTTGGAAGACTTAAAAATCAAATAAGGTCGTAGGGATGGACAACATTCCATCAGAATTTCTAAAACCATTGGAAGAAGTGGGCCCAAAACGACTATTCGACTATTCACGTTGTGTGTAGAATGTACGAGTCTAGCGACGTACCATCTTACTTTTGGAAAAATATCACCCACACAATTCCGAAGACAGCAAAAGCTGACAAATGCGAGAATTATCGTAGTCGAGGATGTCGGCTGTCGCAAAGACTGGGGCTTGGTTAACCACCATGGATCGACCGAGACTGCAACAGATGATAACGAGACAGCGAGGGGGCTGCGAGAACTCGTCACACCTGGTAGGTGTGGAGGCAACACCTTCCAGATCATCCGCGTAACGGAGGAGGGCTGGCGGCACACCACTCTTCTCCTCATGCGTCATGCCCAACTACACAAAAATGGTAGACCATGGCTGCGATATGCATCAGGCTGTTGCTTCTTGGTGTTGAAGTCAGCGAGCAGGTAGCAGGGCAGACAATCATCGACCAGCTTGTCGCAGTTTGACTGAATCTCTACAGATCGCATTCTCTCTGGTCCCAGCGACACAGACACAATGGCATCATGAGTGAATATGTCTTTGTTCTCCGAAAGAATCGTTAGTTAAATGACCGACCATGTGCTTATGACTCTTTGGCTCTGGATGTATGAAAACATTTGCCCTCGTTTATCGGTCCCGTTAGCGCTCTTTGCCTCCCTCTGGTATTTCGGTAATTATTCTGGGTCGCCGAGTTCGTGTCTTTCTGCCTACGTCTGACTTTGCAGCGGCGCTCAGGAGCTGAAGTTGCGAAGTCTTATATGAGTTGATTCTTACATAGAAAATAACAGCGGCCAGGCAATTTTTACAATGCTATTTAGTTATTTAAATAGCGCCGTTACCGGTTTCGAACCGACAGGTTCATCTTCAGACGGATAGTTCACGTTTTACCTTAGCTTTCGCATTTTGTTTCCGCAACTGACGAAAATTCCTTGGGGTGTTGGTGCTCTACAGCCAAAACATGATGTCTTTTATAACTCACAACGATTTTAAGTGATGTAAACAAATTATTAAAGAGAATATGTTTCGGTTACTGGTTGTGGGGCACCACTAGCACAAGAAAATTTCATCAGCTGGGAAAACGAAAGGCGAAAGCCAATGTAAAACGTGAACTAGCCGTCTGAATGTGAACCTGTTGGTTCGAAACCGGTAACGGCGCTACTTAAATAAATAAATACCACTGTAAAAAGTGGCTGGTTGGTGTTCTATGTAAGAATAAACCTCTATTTTGTACACAGCCAAGGACTCAAAATGTCAGTTTTTGACGAAACAGCATTACGAAGTGTTACATTACACTGCCTTCTTGTGTAGCACGGCGACGTTTGCGTTTCTGCTCTCTTAATTCGGACGGTATGTGGCAATGCTCGCCTGGTGTCCTGACGTCGTTTTCATCGTCGATACGTCTTGCTGACATTCCGATTGGCACAACCGACTTCTCGGTAGTGAGTTCGCCTTCTGAAACTTCTTTTTCTTTTTTTGGTCATCAGTCTACTGACTGGTTTGATGCGGCCCGCCACGAATTCCTTTCCTGTGCTAACCTACGTCCTCAATTATTTGCTTGACGTTTTCCAATCTCTGTCTTCCTCTACAGTTTTTGCCCTCTACAGCTCCCTCTAGTACCATGGAAGTCATTCCCTCATGTCTTAGCAGATGTCCTATCATCCTGTCCCTTCCCTTTATCAGTGTATACCACATATTCCTTTCCTCTCCGATTCTGCGTAGATCCTCCTCATTCCTTACCTTATCAGTCCACCTAATTTTCAACATTCGTCTATAGCACCACATCTCAAATGCTTCGATTCTCTTCTGTTTCGGTTTTCCCACAGTCCATGTTTCACTACCATACAATGCTGTACTCCAGACGTACATCCTCAGAAATTTCTTCCTCAAATTAAGGCCGGTGTTTGATATTAGTAGACTTCTCTTGTCCAGAAATGCCTTTTTTGCCATAGCGAGTCTGCTTTTGATGTCCTCCTTGCTCCGTCCGTCATTGGTTATTTTACTGCCTACGTAGCAGAATTCCTTAACTTCATTGACTTCGTGACCATCAATCCTGATGTTAAGTTTCTCGCTGTTCTCATTTCTACTACTTCTCATTGCCTTCGTCTTTCTCCGATTTACTTTCAAACCATACTGTGTACTCATTAGACTGTTCATTCCGTTCAGCAGATCACTTAATTCTTCTTCACTTTCACTCAGGATAGCAATGTCATCAGCGAATCGTATCACTGATATCATTTCACTTTGTATTTTAATTCCACTCCTGAACCTTTCTATTATTTCCATCATTGCTTCCTCGATGTACAGATTGAAGAGTAGGGGCGAAAGGCTACAGCCTTGTCTTACACCCTTTTTAATACGAGCACTTCGTTCTTGATCGTCCATTCTTGTTATTCCCTCTTATTATTGGTTGTTGTACATATTGCATATGACCCATCTCTCCCTATAGCTTACCCCCACTTTTTTCAGAATCTCGAACAGCTTGCACCATTTTATATGGTCGAACGCTTTTTCCAGGTCGACAAATCTTATGAAAGTGTCTTGATTTTTCTTTAACCTTGCTTCCATAATTAGCCGTAACGTCAGAATTGCCTCTCTCGTCCCTTTACTTTTCCTAAAGCCAAACTGATCGTCACCTAGCGCATTCTCAATTTTCTTTTCCATTCTTCTGTATATTATTCTTGTAAGCAGCTTCGATGCATGAGCTGTTAAGCTGATTGTGCGATAATTCTCGCACTTGTCAGCACTTGCCGTCTTCGGAATTGTGTGGATGATGCTTTTCCAAAAGTCAGGTGGTATATCGCCAGACTCATATATTCTACACACCAACGTGAATAGTCGTTTTGTTGCCACTTCCCCCAATGAATTTAGAAATTCTGATGGAATGTTATCTATCCCTTCTGCCTTATTTGACCGTAAGTCCTCCAAAGCTCTTTTAAATTCAGATTCTAATACTGGATCCCCTATCTCTTCTAAATCGACTCATGTATCTTCTTTTATCACAGCAGACAAATCTTCACCCTCATAGAGGCTTTCAATGTATTCTTTCCAGCTATCTGCTCTCTCCTCTGCATTTAACAGTGGAATTCCCCTTGCACTCTTAATGTTACCACCGTTGCTTTTAATGTCACCAAAGGTTGTTTTGACTTTCCTGTATGCTGAGTCTGTCCTTCCGACAATCATATCTTTTTCGATGTCTTCACATTTTTCCTGCAGCCATTTCGTCTTAGCTTCCCTGCACTTCCTATTTATTTCATTCCTCAGCGACTTGTATTTCTGTATTCCTGATTTTCCCGGAACATGTTTGTACTTCCTCCTTTCATCAATCAGCTGAAGTATTTCTTCTGTTACCCATGGTTTCTTCGCAGCTACCTTCTTTGTACCTATGTTTTCCTTCCCAACTTCTGTGATGGCCCTTTTTAGAGATGTCCATTCCTCTTCAAACGTAGTGCCTACTGCGCTATTCCTTATTGCTGTATCTATAGCGTTAGAGAACTTCAAACGTATCTCGTCATTCCTTAGTACTTCCGTATCCCACTTCTTTGCGTATTGATTCTTCCTCACTAATGTCTTGAACTTCAGGCTACTCTTCTTCACTACTATATTGTGATCTGAGTCTATATCTGCTCCTGGGTACGCCTTACAATCCTGTGTCCGATTTCGGAATCTCTGTCTGACCATGATGTAATCTAATTGAAATCTTCCCGTATCTCCCGGCCTTTTTCAAGTATACCTCCTCCTCTTGTGATTCTTGAACAGGGTATTCGCTATTACTAGCTGAAACTTGTTACAGAATTCAACTAAATATGTGCAATAAAATTATTCTACTGCGCAACTAACGATACTGCATAAGTCAGTAGCTGAAGGAGAAGTTAGCAGTCCTAAATAATGTAGATAAAAATCATTTCCTAGAAGACAAAGTACAAGCAGGCACTCACAATACCAGAGATAGCCAGCGAAAAACAATGCCGAACAGTTTACAACGCTCTACTTATAAGCAAAGACCTATTCGAAGGTAAATGCAGTTCCTCAGGAATTTGGTAACCAATTTGCGTAGTAGCTATTTACGAAGTTTGTAGAGAAATTATGTGTAGAAAATTTCTCACGCATTTCCTTACGTGTTACGAATCGTACACATATGTTTCTTTCACCATGTTCTGGCGTTACCTTGGAATATTATAGCAGACTGCAGAGTTCGCGTATTTTCGTGTACTTAAGTTATAGTGAACCAAACTAATCTTTGATTTTGGTTTGTTTCGTCATAGTATACACAGTAAAGCTATGCACGACCTGTGTACTTCGGTATAATATTCCTTGGTGAAGACTGGATGGTGTTGACACGTTAATGGAAAATTGTGTTGACAACAACCCGCTTGCGTAGCTGAAGCATTCTTCTCTCCTCTTAGTAATTATTGCAGTCGTGGGACATCATATCGTCACATAGAACCATCAACAAAAAATAGTGAGAATTGTGTGTCCTAAGAGAAAGAAACAAAAAGAATACAAAATCAAGGCCATACTATAACAATTATGTGATATAAGAGGACATCCTTACAGAAGGAAACATTGCTCAGGAAAAAAAAAAAAAAAAACATGTTGCGTGACGTAAAGAAAAGTTGTATCTTTCATGTGATAATGTATGTACTAATTATTCTTCAGCCATACGACCATTCTTCATCATTAACATATCACGAATGCTAAAACTTGCCACTTAATCTGAAGGGTTAGGCATAAGCTGGTATGACTATCGTGAGACGACAGCTTTACAGGGTCAGCTCTATCTCATTCAGATGGTAGCAAGAAAAATCCTCAATGCAGTAATGTAAAAACGTAAATGCCATATAGCATTGTTGGATGGGGCATCCCATGACTGGTGTCTGCTGCCTGTCGGAAAGGCTGTTTTTCTTTCGCGCACATCGGATCCTTTCCTTATAGATAAGTGTGCGGTGAGACGCATGTGTCTTTGTAGAGAGTAGGCCAGAGTGATGAATGTAATGTATAGTGCAGTGTTACATTTGTGTTGGATGATGATCAGAAGAAGGTAAATCCGATGCCGACACATAGCCTGCTCCTCTCGAATAACACCAAGGCAGCAGCCGAGTTTAACATCTCCGTCCGATGATCGGGTCACCATCAACGGTGTTACATTCCCTCACTGCACGACACACGGCGAGGACGTTTGGAATTTCAGGCACTCGTGATCAGAAGCTTGACGCCACCATTCCTCCTCCCCTTGCCGGCCAAATACTGTCATCGCCGCCAGGATTCGAACCGGCTTACCTTAGAGTCAAGCGCCAATGCACAAACGCGCGTCAGCGACATGCTCACGGAGGCATAGTTTTCAACTACGTACATGGGGCGCTATCACGAACAGCATCAAGTGAAACATTGGACTTCAGCCCTGACGTTGTGCAACTCATGCATTTAAGAGTAGTTTAGCAAAAGCTATTGAATTTAGGTGTGACTCATTTCCTTAGGCTGCAGCGCGAATTGACGAGAAAAATTCAGTCATAAAGGCAGTTGTAATTGCTGCGGACAAAAAGGTAGACTTCCTTGACACACACACACACGGTGAACAACCGAGGTATTCCGCTCAAGCCCTAACACAGTCTCTGAAAATACCTCCCTTTCAGATACCAAAGTCCTCTGTCAAAACTCACGAACCACGTTCACTAGATAGCAGTGGAGAGCCGTCTGCTATGCCTCACAACCGGCGATATGATTTAGTAGGCACACGATAAACAACAATTATGAAGAGACTGAAGCCAATTCACTCTTTCTAATCTGACATGCCAATAGAAGTCTTGGAATGAGATTTTTTAAGCAACAAAAATTAATCAAAATTTGTCTGTCTTTATGAATAACTCTCAATAACTCGCCCAGTTTCAAGAAACCAAATCACTCATTGTAACTTGGAGGGACGTTAAGGCACTGATAGTTTAACAGTGGATTTCCCGCAAATTCAACAGCAGCAAATAACTAGAGTGTTCGCTGCAGTTGGCGAATATCCGCGAAATTACTATCAAACTCCCACTTCTCAAAAACAAACACTCCCTTTGCGTCCAACTGCAGTGAGGAAGGCTCCCGCTGTATGGCTCACAGCTCAGCTACACCGAACGATGAAAAACAGGGACGCTACTCTCATGCATTTTAAACCAAATCTGAATTCAACGAAGGTATATAAAACTGTAAAGAAGGTAGAGCAACATGTTCATAGTGCCAAAATCCGATTCGACGATTCGGTGGAACAGTCTTCATAGTTAGAGTACTGAAAAGATTTATTTATTTATTTATTTTGGCACTAGACAATCTAAACAACGCAGTAAACTTGCGCCCGCCAGAGCCATTAGACCAAGTATCTACGAAGGAAAATCAGAAAGTCTTTGATTCTATCGTTTTTTTTTAGCCAAATTACGGCTGTAAATACGAAGTCAACATAACCATTCTTAGCGTCGGATCTCTCTTGGGTCTTCCCGATCTTATCTGCCGGCAGTTCCGTGGCACAGCGCTGCTGTCAGATTTTAAAGATGGCGGTTGTGCTTCACGCGCCATCCGATTTGCGTCACATGTCTTGACCACCGGTTCCTGTGTCGTTTGCACATCGTCGATGGGTTGGGCATATACCAGTGCCTTTGGATGTCCCCATAGCCATAAATTCAACGGATTCACGTCCGGTGAACGGGGAGAGCATGCTACCGGATTTCTCGAAGAATAGATTGCAGTGAGTTGCTCTCGCAGAGTTGCTAAAATACGAGATAGTGGAGTATCGTGTACAAACCACAGTAGTTTCTGTCTGCAAGGGTAATGTTCTCCAATAGCACTGGTAACACATCGCACAATAAACAGCAAGACGATCTTCACCAGAGAATAGTACATTTTAATCACCACAAGTATAACGGACCACCTCAGCAGGTACTGGTTTCCGGAAATACAGGTATAATTGTAGGCACTTTTCTTTCAGTTCTATGACACATTTTTTGAACATCCTACATTAAATTCGGTAGTGGAAGGAGGTGGGAGGGAAGTAAAGATTGAAGGTGAAGACCAGGACCACGCTAAAGTAAGCAGATTCAGATGGATACAGATTCCAATAGTTACGCAGAGATCACGAGACTTTTACGAGATAGACAATCGTGAAGGGCCGCATGAAAGAAGTTTTCCGACTGAAGACCATGACAACGAAACCTTTTGTGTTTTGGGTTACCAAATACAGTTTCATGTATGAAAGATTAAATGAAGTAAATTAGTTTGTGTGTGTCGTGCGAAGAGATATTCGACAACATTCTGATGTTAAAGGCAGTTTATTTCGATAGTAGGTCGCTTAGACCGACTGGATCATGGAGCTCCCAAGTCAGGCGAGGAGAAAGACCCACAATTTCCCCAATAAGACCGTGCCTAGTAAGTTTACACTGCCTTTGACTCACAGCTCTACTTTCTGCATCTATACCTGTTCTCTGCAAACGGCTGTGAAATGTATGGTGAACGGTACAATACATTGTACAACATGTTATGGTTTCTTCCCGTACCGTTCGCTTATGGAATACGAGAAGGATGACTATTTAAATGGCTGAGTGACAGGTAAACAGTTTAAATTCGTCTACGCGGCCCTTCAGAGAGCTGTACAGCGGGGGCTGTCGTATACTCCTAGATTCTTCATTTAGTACTGGTCCTTGGAACATTGTAAGAAGACTTTTGAGGGATATTTTTTTAAGAGTCTCTCAATTCTGGTTTCTCAACGTTCCTGTGACTGTCTCCTGAGTCGTTGTGCCGCTCTTATTATACGTTCAATGTAACTTATCAGTCCTATTGGAGTTGGGCCCAACGCACTTAATCAGTATTCTATGACGTGAAGCTCGAAGATTTTGTAATCATTTGCAGACAATACATTTCTCCAGTGTCCCAACAACAGACAGAAGTCAGCCACATGCTTTGCCTAGTACTGAGGAGATGTAATCATTTCATTTCATGTCCACACAGTGTATTTTACCAGTCCTATCGGGTTTGGGCTCAACGCACTTAATCAATATTCTACGATGTGACGCTCGAAGGTTTTGTAATCATTTGCAGACAATACATTTCTCCACTGTCCCAACAACAGACAGAAGTCAGTCACATGCTTTGCCTAGTATTGGGGCAATCTAATCATTTCGTTTAATATCCACACAAGTTGTTGTACACAGGTTTTTTTATGAGTTGATTACAACTGGTATTGATATTTTAGTCATAGAACACCGATTTTCTATATTTCGTGAAGGATAAAGTTTCTGAAGATTTAAAGTACGTCTGCATTTTTATATATTCTTTATTCCATCATCACTTCTTCCGACCAGTTAGCAAACGTGATCTACTACGTTGACGTGCTGAAAAGTAATGGCTCCGAAGTCGACTTTTCCGCTTTCGATGGCGCGGGTTGCAACCGTCGGCTCCTAGAGGACTCCGAAATTGTAACGTGTAATATGGCGGTGTGTAACGTAACTGTGTCGCTGTACTGCGAAACCCTCAGAAAAATGAAAGCATGAGTTCTAAGAGTTCGTCCACACACGGAGCAACCTCTCCTTCAGCATGACAATGGCGGAACCCACACGAGCGCTGCGACGTCTGCAACAAGCCGACGACTTTGGTTCACTGTCATGGATCACCCTCCATACACGTCCAATTTGGCCCCATCCAATTTTCATCTGTTTGCAAAACTTAAAAACCGCTGTCGACGACGACACTTTGATAGTGATCAATAGCTGCACGCGGAGGTGAGGTTGTGGCTCCGTTAACAATGTCAAACACTCTATAGTGACGATATCAGCGAACTTGTTTCTCACTGGGAGAATGTGTTAGTCGCCAGGGTGACTGCGTTGGAAAATAAATACAGGGTGACATTTATTGAACTATGTGAAATAAAATCGTCATACCTTCTGAATGGTTAGCTTTAGGACATTCAAACTAAACGGTTGGCGGTGGGGCACGATGAGAATTAGTACGGTTTGTTTTAGTGACAAAGCACACTTTTATATGGATGGGTTCGTCAATAAGCAAAACTGGCGTATTTGGGGGACTGAGAATCCGCTTTTCGCGATAGAGAAATCGCTTCACCCTCAGTGGGTGATTGTGGTCTGCAGTGTCCAGTCAGCTGGGGTGGCCGAGCGGTTCTAGGCGCTACAGTCTGGAACTGAGCGACCGCTATGGTCGCAGATTCGAATCCTGCCTCGGGCATGGATGTATGTGATGTCCTTAGGTTAGTTAGATTTAAGTAGTTCTAAGTTCTAGGGGACTGATTGTGGTGTCACCGCCAGACACCACACTTGCTAGGTGGTAGTTTTAAATCGGCCGCGGTCCATTAGTACATGTCGGACCCGCGTGTCGCCACTGTCAGTGATCGCAGACCGAGCGCCACCACAAGGCAGGTCTCGAGATACGGACTAGCACTCGCCCCAGTTGTACGGACGACTTTGCTAGCGACTACACGGACGAAGACTCGCTCATTTGCAGAGCAGCTAGTTAGAATAGCCTTCAGCTAAGTCCATGGCTACGACCTAGCAAGGCGCCATTAGCATTACATTGCATTTATCTAGAGAGAGTCTCACTTGTATCATCAAGAACGCTGTATACAAATGATGGATTAAAGTTAAGTATTCCAGCAGCTACGTACTTTTCTTTATAGCATTCATTACGTATCCTGTTTCAGACCTCACGCCACCCTGCGTGAGTTAGCGCGTGCATCTTGGCCGCCTCTTTCTATTAGTGTACGTAGTGTTGGCAAGTCTGCCGACACTACACTGATGACCTTAGACGTTAAGTCCCATAGTGCTCAGAGCCATTTCAACCATTTGCAGTGTCCAGTAACGGAATAATCGGTCCGATACTCCTTGATGGGACGGTGACTACCGAAAGATACGTGAAGGTTTTGGAAGACGATAGCATCCCCATTATGCAAAGTGACCCTGATTTCGGCAAGATGTGGTTCATACAAGACGGAGCTGGTCTCCATCGAAGCAGGAGAGTGTTTGATGTTCTGGATGAGCACTTTGGGGACCACTTTCTGGCTCTGGGATACCCAGAGGCCCCTGCCCTGGGCCTCAATTGGCCTCCATATTGTCCGGTTCTGAACACATGCAACTTCTTTTTGGGGGACAATTTTAAAGACAAGGCGTACAGCAATAACCCCATTTACTGAGCTGAAAACAGCCATTCAGGAGGTCATCGACAGCATCGATGTTCCGACACTTTAGCGGGTCACGCAAAATTTTGGCATTCGTCTGCGCCACGTCATCGCCAATGATGGCAGTCATATCGAACATTTCGTAACCTAAATACGAATACCTGTTGTGACGTTTACATGTTGAATAAAGTGTGTGCACGCCATAGTTTGTAACTAATTTACATTTTTCTTTCATATAGTTCAATAATAGGCATCCTGTATGTAGGCTTAAAGAATAAAGATGTGGAATGTTAAAAATATTTATTTTATTTCAAATACTTTCAGAGTTTTCACGTAAAAAACGCGGAAGCATAACTTTTCAGCACGCTCTCGTACTTCCAATGACTCATTTCCCAATCTAGATCCTCAAGCACATCTGATTATTCAAAAAATGGTTCAAATGGCTCTGAGCACCATGGGACTTAACATCTATGGTCATCAGTCCCCTAGAACTTAGAACTACTTAAACCTAACTAACCTAAGGACAGCACACAACACCCAGCCATCACGAGGCAGAGGAAATCCCTGACCCCGTCGGGAATCGAACCCCGAAACCCGGGCGTGGGAAGCGAGAACGCTACCGCACGACCACGAGATGCGGGCATCTGATTATTAAGTGAGGTGCACTACACTACATGAAGCCGTTCGTAAAAGCCGAATAATGACGAAAAGTGAAAGTGCAGTCAGTAAGGTTTCGAACATACGCCTGTGAGGCACCTCGGAAATTACTTCAGCAACTGTTGAACAGCTTGACTTCATTACGCTGGATGCTTACGAGCAAGGAAGAGAAACAAAATGAAGATTTTTGGTAAATGCTGTTTATTGAATAATGTCTCAGATGTAAGGAAATGCAAATGCAAAGGAAATGGTGGCGTGAAACAAACAGAAGACTCATGGGGAGAAACAATCCACACGGAGTTCATTTCTGAAGAAACGTCGGGCGCCGACGAGCAGCGACGGTGGGACGCAGTGCTGCTCTCTCTCTGGAGGCAGCAAGTCGTTTAGGCGGGCGGCGGGGTGCGGCGAGGCGGGCTCAGAACCTGTGCGAGAAGGTGATGCCCCCCGAGAAGTTGGGCTTGCTGTGGCGGGCGGGCCCTCTGATGACTCGCTCGTACTGGCCTTGCACGTCCACCCTTGTCTTGCCGTCGTCGCTCCTGAAGATGTTGCCTTGGCCTTGGGCGTCCAGCACCGTGCCCACGCCCTTTTCGCGGTGCACGTTCACATCAATCCCGCCACGGTCCTCCTGCGGAACAAGGTGTGCACTAATAAGAGTAATTGCTAGCTCAGCAGATGTAGAAGTCAGTGCACTAATATACTACGACGGAAAAGTGGCAACACCAAAAAATACTAATGTAGAGTAATGAAATTGCGGGAATACATTAGTCTAGGTAACATATTAACGTGACTAACACTACATGATCACAAGTTAATTTAAACGCAAGATAATCCAATGCAAATATGAAATGCAAGTGCAGTAAAAACAGGTGTAACCGCCAGACTTGCATGCATTGAGTTGCACAGCTGCAAGATTACTGTTGCACTTGATCAATACTCGGGCAGTTAATGCTGTTTATCGTATGATGATGTTCCGCATTTGCTCGCTTGGACACAGATATGGTGGTCGAGCGGGCCAAGGCAATATGTGGACACTCCGTAGACTGTGTTGTGTTACAACAGTGGTATGTATGTGGACGAGCGCTATCCTGTTGGAAAACAGCCTCTAGAATTCTGTTCGTGAATGTCAGCACAACAGGTTGAATCACCATACTAACGTACAATTTTGCGGTCAGGGTGCTCCTGCTGACATAACTACGACAGTGCTCCTGCTGACATTCGAAATCGCACCTCATACCATGACTCCAGGCGTAGTTCCAGTATAGCACACAGTCAGACTAGGTGTAGGTCCTCAACTGGCCTCCACCTAACCAATACACGGCCAACACTGGCACCAGGGTAGATCCATCTTTCATCAGAAAACATAACAGACCGCCAGTCTGCGCTCCAATGAAGCTCTCACTTGCACAACCGACCTTGCAACTGGCGGTGGTTTGGGGTCAGTGAAATGTTCCCTGCAGGGCGTCTGGCTCGGAGCTGTCCTTGAAGTAACTGGTTTGTAACAGTTCGCTGCGTCACTGTGGTGCCAACTGTCGCTGAAACTGCTGCTGCAGATGCAGTACGTTGCGCCACAGCCATACGCCAAATCCGATGGTCTTACCTCTCGGTAGTGCACTTACCGTTCTGAGCCCGGTCTTCTTGGGACCGTACGTTCTTGAGGCCACTGCTGCTACATTCAGACCAAGTCTTTCTACAATATCGCAGAAGGAACATCCAGCTTCTCGTAGTCCTATTGCACGACCTAGTTCAAACTCTGTGTCGTGTTGATAATGGCGTCTTTGTTGCTTTAAAGGCATTCTTGACTAATACCAATTCACTAAGTCCAATCTCAAAGGTAACTGACACTCACGACCGTTATAATCTGTATTTAAAGCTAAACTCATTTTCATCCTCAAAGTCGCGGCGTAAGGGCAAATGTTGTGTGATTGGCGCTAAATTTGAATACACTGACCTTTCAGGTGTAGAAACACGCTTACCAACTTTCGTCTGTGTCACATACCTCGTTCTACGCACTGTCATTTTTTTCCATCAGTGTATTTAGCATTTTTTCATTCACGGATGCTTTATGGGATCAGACTTAGTGTTAATTCCTCACTTGGGCAGAAACAGAGAGCAATAAGAATTATGTGCGGGCTTCATATACGTACGTCTTGCAGGCATCTCTTTAAGCAGCTCTAAGTACTAACCACATCTTCACAGATTATTTATTCTCTAATAAAAGTTGCTATCAACAGTACATCTCAGCTTCAGTGTCTGAGATATCCACAGGTACACTACTACTGGCCTGCATTACCACTACAGACCTGCATTACCACTGCTCATCTGCACTGCCGTTTAATGAATGAACTTTTGCACTAAAAGAGATGAAATATGCAGCTATAAAACTTTTTTGACAGTCTACCCATGGAAATAAAGCATCTGAGAACTGTTTTCAAACGTAGATTAACGAGGTTTCTGCGAAAAACTTCTAAGCCACAAAGGAATTCATCAGAAAATGGAATAAATAACGAACACTACTTAAATTAAATGTAGATGCAGCTCTGCAGACTGCGTAACAGACACAATACTTGAAGGAATGAATACCAATTCTCATCGGAAGTGGGTTGAACACACAGAGATAGTTGGAAACAGAATGCCGTCAGCATGTTATTCACGCAGTTTCGACATCGGTGTGCAGCAGCCAGTTTAATTACAAAATTCTGCACTTCACAAAACGAAAAAAAACAGTATTCTTTGTCTACAGTATCAACGAGTCACAACTGGAACCGAACTATTCATACACGAAAGCGTGCTGAAAATTAATGCCTCGGTATTTTTATGTGAATACTAAAAGCTTTTTAATTAGAGCTCCATCTTCATCCTTCATGTCTACATGTTTAATTATCAACATGGTCACCCTGGCGACGAACGCATTTTTGGCAACGAGAGATCAGTTTATTGATGTGAGACCTTAGTTTCTCTCGGCGTAAATAATGTTCAAATAACTTATAGCAAAGCAGCCGGGTGACGTTGTCGACAAATGACGATGTTTAGACAGGAGCACACACTGCCATTTTCAGGGCAAAACTGCATCAAGTAAGCGCTGTGCAAGCGAATTTGAAACCTCCGTAATAATAAAACACACATACACACACACACGCACACAGGAAACACCAGCGCCGTCACAAACCAAGGATGACCGACGTCAGAAGTTATCGATAGTGAAATTAACAATCAACGGATGATGAAGCATAAGCCCTGTTCCTCGGTTTTCTGACAAGTGCGAGAGCAGGATTCCATGCAGAATTTAAACAGAAACCTCATTCTCTATTCCTAAGGTTACTTGGTAATTTAATTTCAATAGTTTCCTTAATTACACTGTCCCAAGGGCTGGAAGTGCATGCCAGAATCTCTGTGTTGTTATATCCCACAGGATGATCAGTGCCAAGGCAACGTTCTGCAACGGCGGGTTTGCTCGGCTGTTGTGAGCATGTGTGCCGCTTATGCACCCATTCCTCATAGTGTGATCAGTATATGACTTGCCACAACTGCGAGGAATACGATGGATACCCGCCTTATGCAAACCGGAATCATCGTTTACCGAACCTAAATGGACATTGATCTTACATGGTGATCGACAAACACACTTTACATCAAAATTCCGCAAAATATTAGATCTTGTTCCAAATGCTCTCTGCGTTAGGTAAAAAGGCCGTAGACGGAAATTCTGGCAAGCACATCTAACTATTAGGATAGTGTTATTAAGGAAACTGTTGAAACTGAATTAACAAGTTGTTTCGCTATCGATAACTTCTGACGTCGGTTACCTTTGGTTTGCGATGGCGCTAGTGTTTACAGTGTGTATGTGTGTGTTTGTGTGTGTGTGTGTGTGTGTGTGTGTGTGTGTTATCATTCCCGAGGTTTTAAATTCTTTTGCACAGCGCTTGCTTGCTGCAGTTTTGCCTTGAAAGTGGCAGGGTCTGCTCCTGTCTAAACATCGTCGGTTGTCGACGACGTCACCGGACTACATTCCCGTAAGTAATTTGAACAGTTTGTTGATACCGTCACTGCAGAATGTTTGACTTTGTTGACGGAGCCACAGTCTCACCTCTGCTTGCACGGCTTCATAACTGTCCAAGTGAATTCCTCGGAGGTGTTCTTTAAGTTTTGAGAACTGATGAAAATCGGATGGGGCCAAGTGGGTACTGTACGGTGGACGATCGATGACAGTGAACCCAGGGCGTCGGATTGCTGAGAATGTTGCTTTTCTCGTGTGTGCTCTGGCATTGTCATGCTGAAGGAGAGGCTGCTCCACGTATGGAGAAACTCGTCGATTTCGGAACTGGATAACAGCTCGGTGTTTCTCACGCACCGACGTAGCTATGTTTCATACAGTCATATTATACGCTACAATTCGGAATCTTTCAGCGCCAGAAAGATGCAAATTTGTGAACTGTTAGAATGTTGATAACGTTTGTTTTAACTAAAATCTTTAAGACTTTTCACAAAAAATTACGCGGCCTCAATTTTCAGCACGCCCTCGTAAATACCTGGGTGTAACTCGTAGGGTTGTGATAGCTCACATATGCTAGGTAAGCAGGCGGAAGCCTGGAGAAATCCAATCAATCTACAAAGGATATTTCTTACAGATCTCTCGTGCGACCCTTCTTAGAGTAGGTTCAAAATGGTTCAAACGGCTCTGAGCACTATGGGACATACTATCTGAGGTCATCAGTCCCCTAGAACTGAGAACTACTTAAACCGAACTAACCTAAGGACATCACACACATTCATGCTCGAGGCAGGATTCGAACCTGCGATGACAGCGGTCGCGCGGTTCCAGACTGAAGTGCCTAGAACCACTGGGCCACACCGGCCGGCCTTACAGTAGGGATGAGCCAACCAGTCTGCAACACACTACAGCCTAAAAGCTTAGGCCTGAGTCCAGTCATAAAATTTGAAAGCTTAACCATATTTTCTTCATCATCATCTAATAATCAGGGCAGATCCCCACCTAAATTTGCTTCTGCCCACTTATCATCCAACGAAATGCACTCATTTAAAAAGTGGCGTAAAGTGATTTGCATGCCCCAGGCATCACGTATTGGAGAGGTCCTCACAGGAGTAGAGGGTCGTGCGTTAGAAGACAGTGCCCAAATCGGAGGCGGGTCAGAGCCACCTCATCCTACCAAAGTGAACGTTGTGAAAGAGAAGTTCTAATAATTGGTACAACGAGAAGTACCCTCTGCCATCCATTTTACGTTGGTTTGAAGAGTATGGATGCAGATGTACATAATATTCATTTGTAAACTCGGTTCTTATCTATGGAATTTTCTTCTGGGGAACAATTGCACAAAATATGAACACAGTTTTCAAACTACAGAAAAGAGCCTAGAATAATAACCAAAAACAGCAGTACACACAATGTGAGTACGTGTACCAATGAGTTGTGCACATCCAAAATAACGTTGATAATTTCTGCACAGAAGCTCTGTCCTTAACTGCGGAACAATATCTGGGCTGAACCTGACATTTACCAAGAAGGAATAAACATAGAAATGAAAACAGCATTTTCTAGCAAGTAAAAAAACTGTGCAATAAATTAAGCAAGGAGTTTACTAGAACGAGTTTTTTAAAAAGGCAATCAAAAAGTAACTATTAAGCAAAACGTTCTGTACCTTGAAGGATTACTTAGGTAAGATAGACAAGCGGTTTGGTAAAAACTATGAAGCACAAATAAATAATAATAATAATAATAATAATAATGGTGATCCTAATAAACTTCTACCATTTCACGCAATACTTTCACACTGTTACTTTTCTTTTTGCGTGGAAACCTTAATCCCAAAGCTATAAAATGTATAATATTAACACGTCAACCTCTTTCTGAGCTCAACATCTGACTCGTTATTGAGGGGTGCTGGCTCATTTTTCCCCTGGCTCACTGTGCGATTAAATGAGGACGCCCTGAACACTGCCGCTCAGTTACCAGCCAAAAGCCTCGTATGCGACCTTGTGACACTAGATAGATAAGGTTTCACCGTTAGAAATGCATTACTGAAATGGTTCAATTATAAATTCTGATGCATTAAGAATAAAGAAAACATTTGGTGATATAATGTAGAGTATATCTATTCATCATATGCCACATTTTCACGTTTCTATAGTGTCATGGTACAGAAATCTTGTGTAGCACGCAGAATGAACGCTGAGTCGAACATATACTCCAAGACAAAAAAAAAAAAAAAAAAAAAGACAACGACGCACCACGAAGGACTTGTCCGAATGGGATGGAAATCCATAGATGTGATGTACATGGACAGACAAAAAACGATTACAATTTCAGAGAAATTGGATGATTTATTCAAGAGAACTAGCTTCACAAATTGAGAAAATCAGTTATTGATTTACTCAATTGCGTTGGGTCACCTGCGTCCCTTAGCCAAGCAGTTATTCGAATGCACAATGAATGATATGTTGCATGTCCTCTTGAGTGATACAGTGCCAAATTCTGACCACTTAGCGCGTTAGAATGCCAAATCCCGAGCTGGGGGAGAGCCCTGCCCATAATGCTCCAGAGTTCTCATTTGGGGAGACAGGGTTCGGCAGGCACGAAGGCAAGCAGTAGAAATTCTCGCCGTGTGCGGACGGACATTATCTTCCTGAAATGCAAGCCCAGGATGGCCTGCCACGAAAGGCAACAAAACGGGCCGTAGAATATTGTTGACGTACTGCTATGCCGTAAGGGTGTCGCGGATGACAACCAAAGGGGTTTTTGTTTTGAAATGAAATGGCACTCAAATGATCACTCCTGGTATTCGGGCCGCATGGCGAGCGACAGTCAGGTTCGTAGCCCACCGCTGCATTTGGCGTCTCAAGACACGTCTTCGCTGGTCGTCGGGGCTCAGTTCGAAGCGGAACTCATCATTGAAAGCAATTGTGCGTGACATTCTAGGCTCGACACCACTGCAGGAAGGCCTGTTGGCGTACGTAGGTCAATGTACGCCTGTTAATAGCCCTTGTGGTAAGGGAAGCACCAGTTGCACGTCGGATCGATGATAATAATCAATCCGGTGCTCTGAGTGCCTTCCTGGCGATTGCTCAGTTCTCACGTTCTGTCCTTTCTTTAGATCTACCGCTTCCTTCTTGACATTGTCTTCGGCCATGGTTCACCTAGTTCTGCCAACATCGTCCAATAGTGGCATCTCCCCTGCTGAAACGTCGAGCGATTCGCCGAGTCCTCCAACCAGCTTCTTTCAGTCCGACTACACTTACTCTCTCTCAAATTCTGAAATCTGCGTATATTGTTCATGCGCCTGTTTGCAATCATAATCATTGTCCAGCTGACTACACGGAATGGAATTCGTAAAGACTTTATGTTCTAGTACCGTCATGTTCCCTGGTTACTATTCGTGCATGCTGCTAGGTGAAATTGCGCTGCAGCATCACGCATTCATCCATCGACCGGCAAAGTTTACAGTTTTGCATTTTTCGTCGATACCTTTTTGCATATCAGTTCGTGACCAATCTGTATAAATCCTGCGTGGTGCGTCTTTTTTTGTCTTAGAGTGTATGTAACACATTAAAACTATGAGCCATACCAGGGTTGAAGCCCGATGGCAATCTTTCATGGAGAGTGGTCTGCCAGATACACCATCCGTGAATAATCTACGAATAAACTGAAGCTTCATCTAGCTGTACAATTTGTACATCTTACCCAAATGTAATTATTCATGTACGTTTCATGAAAAAATTATGCAGCAATATTGAACAGTGAAATACATGTCTTACAGAAATCATTGATTATTGTAGTGTTAACAGGAGTCGACATAGGAGAGATAGGGGATCCAGTATCGTAACCAGAATTTAAAAGAGTTTTGGAACACTTAAGGGCGAATAAGGCAGAAGGGATAGACAACATTCCATCCGAATTTCTAAAATCATTGGGGAAAGTGGCAACAAAATGACTATCCACGTTTGCGTGTAGAATGTATGAGTCTGGTGACATACCATCTGACCTCCGTAAAAATATCATCGCAGAATTCCGAAGATTTCGACAGCCAACAAGTGCCAGAATTATCGCAAAATCAGATTAACAGCTCATACACCCAAGGTGTTGACGAGTATAATATACAGAAAAATGGAAAAGAAAGCTGACGATGTGTTAGGTGACGATCAGTTTGGGTTATGAAAAGCAAAGGCAAGGCAGTTCTGACTTTGCGGTTGACAATGGAAGCGACACCAAAGAAAATTCAAGAGATGTTCATAGGATTTGTCGACTTGGAAAAAGCGTTAGATAATGTCAAATGGTGGAAGATGTCCGAAATTCTGAGAAAATTAGGGGTAGGCTTTAGGGAAACACGGGAAAAATACAATATGCACAAGAACCGAGAGGGAACAATAAGAGTGGAAGACTAAGAACGAAGAGAACGGATTAAAAATGGTGTAGGACAGGGACGTAGTCTTTCGCTCCTACTGTTCAATCTACTTTATACAGTACATCGAAGAAGTAATGACGGAGCCAAAATAAATGTTTGAGAGTAGTGACATTAAAATTCAAGGTGAAAGCATATCAGTAATAAGATTCGCTAATGGCACTGCTACCCTCAGTGAAAGTGAAGAAGAATTGCTGAATGGAATGAAGAATCTGATGAATGCACAATGTGGATTGAGAGTAAATCGAAGAAAGACGAAAGCAGTGAGACGTAGCAGAAATGAGATCAGTGAGAAACGTATCAGAACAGGTGATCACGGAGTAGATGAAATTAAGGAAATGTACTACTTCTAGCAGCAAACTAACCCATAACGGAGGGAGCAAGGAGGACATAAGAAGCAGACTAGTACTGGAAAAAAGTGCATTCGTGACCAAGACAAATCTACTAGTATCAAACATAGGCCTTAATTTGAGGAAGAAATTTCTGAGAATGTATGTTTGGAGCACAGCACTGTATGCTAGTGAAACATGGACTGTCAGAAATCCGGGAAAGAAGAGAATCGAAGCATTTGAAATGTAGTGCAAAAGAAATTTGGGTAGACTGACTGTGTGAGCAATGAGGAGGTTCTGCGAGGAAGCGGCGAGGAAAGGAATATATGGAAAACACTGATAAGAAGAAGATATCATGGAATAACTTCCATGGTAGTAGAGGGAACTGTAGAGGGAAAAAAATGTAGAGGAAGACAGAGACTGGAATTCGTTCAGCAAGTAATTGAGAACGTAGGGTCAAGTGCTGCTGAGATGAAGAGGTTTGCAAAGGAGACGAATTCGTAACAGGCCGCATCAAGTCAGTCAGAAGAGTGATGACAAAAGAAAAAGTGTTATCATTTTTCTACAACAGTGTTCAAAATATTCAACAACCTGTTGGTAAAAAATGGTGAATCCTTAATTATCGCGAAGGCTGATCTGAACATCACTCTGCATTAGCAACGATGATCCTTGCCTTCCTGCGATCTTTGAATTGGCATCTACCCAGGTGTAGATCGACCTACAGTTAGACGTGGACTCCGAACCACGGAGTAACTCGGCATTTTTCACATCAACAGATATTGTCAGAGGTGAAACACGTGGTAAGACATGCACAAAAATCCCCATGCTGATCAGGGAACCAACTCCAGTCATTCGGATCCGCAGTCCGGAGCTTAACCACTCAACTACAGAATAGTTTTAATTTACCGTAAATTCTCTGTTTTCATGGTTTTTAGAAATCTGTTACACTTCCGTGTGCGTCAACCGCTGCCCCTCTTTACTACCAAGTTTGAGAACGGCATCACCATTACTTCGATTGGCAAAACATCGTGTCTACAGGAAATACATGTTGTGGTAAAAGCACTTGACCATAAACGAAGTATTTCAGAATTTCACGTGTAATATTTACACTGCATTATTCATAATTCCTCTTGATGCTTCATGTCTTTCTTGCCGTTATGTTGAGTTTGTCAGTAGTTTCACGTCTTCAATGGCTCATTCCTCTGAGGATGGTGTGTATGAGGCGCCCACTGCTTTCTTCTTTCTTTCTTTTCTTTTGTGGAAAAAGACTGAAGCGCCAAAGAAACTGGTACAGCCATGCACGTTCAAATACAGATATATGTAAACAGGCAGAATACGGAGCTGCGTTCGGCAACGCCCATGTTTGGGTTGGGGTTATTTGGGGGAAGAGACCAAACAGCGAGGTCATCTGTCTCATTGGATTAGGTAAGGATGGGGAAGAAAGTCGGCCGTGCCCTTTCAAAGGAACCATCCCGGCATTTGCCTGGAGCGATTTAGGGAAATGACGGAAAACCTAAATCAGGATGGCCAGACGCGGGATTGAACCGTCGTCCTCCCG
The DNA here is from genome assembly GCF_021461395.2 of Schistocerca americana. NCBI lineage: Eukaryota > Metazoa > Arthropoda > Insecta > Orthoptera > Acrididae > Schistocerca > Schistocerca americana. Next base: position 674,717,486 of record NC_060120.1, on the reverse strand, counting down.
AACGCGAGTCCAGTGTGCTAGCCACTGCGCCACTTCGCTCGGTCAACGCCTGTGTAAGAACATGTATCTGTCGCAGTTCTCAGATAGCTTACTGCTGCTACAATGGTAGGTTATCAACACTTAAGTGAGTTTGAACATCATGTTATAGTCGACGCACGAGCGATGGGACACAGCATCTCCGAGGTAGCGATGAAGTGGGGATTTTCCCGTACGATAGTTTCACGAGTGTACCGTGAAAATTAGGAATCTGGTAAAACATCAAATCTACGACATCGCTGCGGCTGGAAAAAGATCCTGCAAGAACGGGACCAAAGACGACTGAAGAGAATCGCTTAACGTGACAGAGGTACAACTCCTCCGCAAATTGCTACAGATACTGGGCCAACAACAAGTGTCAGCGTGAGAACCATTCAACAAAACATATCGATTGGGCCTTCGGTGCAGAAAGCTTATTATTGTACCCTTGATGACTGCAGAACACAAAGCGTTACGCCTCGCCTGGGCCCGTCAACACCGACATTGTACTGTTGATGACTGGAAGCATGTTGCCTGGTCGGTCCTCGTTTCAAATTGTATCGAGCGGATCGACGTGTACAGGTTTGGAGACAACCTCATGAATTCATGGACCCTGCATGTCAGCAGGGGAGTGTTCAAGCTGGTGGAGACACTGTATTGGCGTGGGGTGTGTGCAGTTGGAGGGATATGGGCTCCCTGATATGTCTAGATTAGTCTCTGACAGGTGGCACATACGTAAGCATAACCTGCATTCATGTCCATTGAGCATTCCAATGGACTTGGATGATTCCAGCAGGACAGTGCGACACCCCAAACGTCCAGAATTGCTACAGACTTGGTCTAGGAACACTCTTCGGAGTTAAAACACTTCCGCTGGCCACCAAAGCCCTCGGACATGAACATTATTGAGCACATCTGGGATGCCTTGCAACATGCTTTTCAGAAGAGATCTGCACCCGCTCGTAGTCTTACGGATTTATGGACAGCTCTGCAGGATTCATGGCGTCAATTCCAGTTTCCTTGGCTCTTCAGTGCATTACCCTTACACTTCCTCATCCGTAGCAATCAGCAGTACCAATTATGATGTAAAAATAGTTTTGAAAGGTTACTTCCACACGAGTATGTTCACTTACCAGTTTGGATTTTGGGATTTGCCACAGCTACACATCTGTGCATATTCTACAGTTTTTAGTAGCACTAAACAATACCGCAAGGTCTATCATGTGATAATCAGATGATTTGTCTCGCGACAAGTTATCTAAATGTCTTAACTTCGTAAATGGACGGTTTGTGGGAGAAGTAGATCAGTGTTTAACGTCCCGTTGACAGCGAGGGTTACAGAGACGGAAACACAAGTTCGGAGAGGGGAAGAACAGGGATGGAAATCGGACGTACCATTTCAGGAGAACCATCCCGGTATTTGCCTGAATCGATTTAGCAATGGCCGGTGATGGGTTTCAACCATTGCCCTCACGAATGCGACACCAGAGTGCTAACCACTTCGCCACTTCGCTCGGTACGGTTCCTGAGTGACGTAACACAAGTAATTAACACCGTCCACAATGTGTACACGTCCCGAGTTGTTCTCTGGAATATTCACTTTCAAAAAGGCAGTGGGCTTCCGATTAGCGCAGGGAAGTGCAAGGATGAGACAGGAGTACCTTCACGGAATAATAAACCGAAATATTCTCTTCTGCAGTCTGCGTCACTGATATTTCTGGCTCCCTTCTATTAGTACTGTTAAATTTCCCTTCCAAAGCTAAACTTGTTTCAACAGACAAAGCTTTTGCGCAGTAGTTTTTATTAAACTGAGATCACTACACAGCAATCGAATTCCTTATTAGCCACTTACTACGGTGCAGGAAACGAAAGAAAATTTAGAGAACAAATAGGAATAGAAGATCATTAAGAGGCATTGCTGATGGTGTTTCGTTTAGGCATATTAGCTAAAGGAACCTGGCTTTATTTTATTGACCTTTCACAGCTTTCGAAATACAAATCCCGGTAGAAACACGCACTCACAAACAATATGCTAGTGCCAAAATACACAGAGTGCTGTACTCGAAAAATATGTTTGTGCAAAGCCTAAAAACGAGTAAAACTTCAGAGTTGTGGCTGCATTAACGTGTCTCGTTATAGGAAATACGTAGAATCATATTAATGAAGGAATAAGGCGAGTTCATGGAAGTTTCGCGTGTCTATTGGTACCTAAATAACTTTCGTTGGGTTTTAAAGCCGATAAACATTGAAAATTTCTAACATTCTAAGTTACAAGGGGGCTATAAAAAAGTTTCCGTTCCATTGCCGTATAGTCCAAAATCGGAATGCGAGTCGGCAAAATCGCCGTGACTACTGAGGCAATCGTCCCACCGACGCTCACGTGCCCTGCTGCGTGAAAGAGTCCGTAACTACCTGCTGCCCCTCCTCGTCCGGCAGAATCGGCTCTTGAACGTCTTGAATCGCATGGAGAGAGATCAGGACTATATGGCGGGTTCGTGGATGGCTCCCAGTAGAGGTGGCGTAACTTCTGCGTTATGACATTTGCGATGTAGTGTCATTGAAATGAGTCAGATGTTTCAGGCAAACAACCATCCAGTTTACTGTTTGTTCGGCATTCAACGCCCGGTACATCCACTAGGTGCAGATCTTACGGTGGCCTAACTCCTGTTGGATAATGTGGCGAACGCGACCGAAGATGGCGTCGAGGTCCTTTGCTAGCACATTATCAACTATTTTACAACGATAGTTTTCGACAGACATGCTTCCCCACACGCATTCTTCATTCTCCGATGGCTGTCTATCTATGTTTATCCTCTGGCACACAAGAAAAGTAAGTTTGGACACATTTGGGGTATCGCATTTACAACAGGCACGTCAGAAAGACACGAATGTTACACAGATTCCTTGTCTAGGTGTCGATGCTTATATACCTTTAATCGGAGTCGCACTACTTTGCATGTACATTACAGTAACACCCTCAAAGGGAGACTTTTTGATCGCACCTTATATTATTTGGGCAAAAAAGTTTATACATTCCTGCCAAGAAAAACAAGATTTTGCTCTACTCACCGCGGGAGAAGGGTACGCACTGCTGAGAGCTACAGCACATACCACGATCACCACGGCGACTTTCATAGTTGTTGGTTCTGGAAGATAAAAATTGTTAGTTAAGCCCAGCAGCATCAAATTGAGAACTCATATTGTACCGTGAATTATCGATGGAGGAGACATTAGTAATAAGCTATTGTTTGTCCAAGTAGAAGTGTTCCAGCCGAGAAGGTATCACCCAGTGAGAAGGGGCTATGGCAAATAGCTGGACTCGCATTCTGGAGGACATAAGATTTGAATTCAGACTTGGCCATCAGTACTGATGTTTTATATGGTTTCTCTCAATATACCAACGGCCTTACCGCAGTGGTTCTCGTCAGATTACGGAGTTCAGCGCTGTTGGTCCTCATGAGGCCAACGGAGGAGATACTTGATTAACAAGTAGCGGCTCCAGTCATGAAAACTGGCAATTACCGGGCGAGCTGTGTGTTGACCACGTGCCACTTCATATCCGCATTCAGTGACGCCTGTCGGCCGAGGACGACACGGTGGTCTATCGGTATCATTGGGCTTATCGAGACGGAATGTGTACATATGATTTCCCTCAATAACTTAAGGCAAATGCCAGGACGGTTCCTTTGAAAAGGACACCAACGCTTTCCCTTCTTATCCCGCCCCCCAATCACAGCTTGTGCTTTGTCTTTTACAAACTCGTCCTTGACGGAGAGTTAAACCTCAATCTTCTTCCTCCCTCATCTCCTCTTTCTTCTTCTTCTTCCTCTTCTTCTTCTTCCTCCAAAACATTGCATAACAGTCACACGAATGGACATTTATTAACTTTCATTAGGCTTTTGTAAGCTACAGATATTCGTTACCTAACTGATGTAGTAAACATTTTATTGCCATCAGGTGCATGTCGAACCACCTCTGTCGTCGTTCCTGCGTCAGAACCTGTGGTCGGACACACATTATGTAATTCCTGTACAGGGGAGCATATTTTAATTAAAGTCGCTGCCCGTGTGCATGTTTGAATGAACATTGCATAGTTTTCTCAAAAACACAGACACTGCAATACCGCATTTCTCCGCCTATACTGGGGAGCGAATTTTGATCAAAATGTCCTCCCTTGTACGGGAATTGCGTAATCTGTGTGCGAGTACAAGTTATGACGCGGGACATACGGAGATTTGGGTCTGGCTGTGAGTCATATATCGATAGCCAAAGCAGTTAAGCCGACCACTCGTATTAAGCGGGAAATCCGGATTCGATTCCCGGATTCCCTTATACAGCTGATGTTTGTTCGTGTTCGCAACTGCGACTGTAGTCGCCACAGCGCCTGCTCCTTCAGACACGCATGCCTGAGCGGAGAAACATTGCATTGTTCTTCTTAACAACCCAGGCCCTTCAATATCGCATTCGTGATATCTGCTTTACAGGACTTGGCTTCTTTTCTTTACATTCTATTATTTGGTTCACTTTAACATTGCTTGTAGAAAGATATCTCAAGCGCCGTACATGAAGTGTCATTAATGAACGCAGGTAGGGCGTCTCTTGCGAGGCATTAGAAGCTCATGGCTCAGTTCGGTTCAGGTGGGTAGTTCAAGCCGACTTGGACTGGGGCATCGCTAGTAAGCTGACTATGCTACGACGGGAAAGACATATCGGTGTAAACGCTAAACCGTCAATAGTGATGGCTAATTATGAAATGAAGCTACTAACTATTGAAGATGGAGTTCTCAGAAAAACTTTATTTCTTTACCGGCCTCGATACGAAATTGTTGAGGCTGTCCTGGCCATTCGTTGACATAAGGCCTTTTGGCTTGTCTGACGTTTCACCAGCAGGAGTGGCAGCCATTATCGGCGGTTTGCTGGAGGGTGTTTAAGCTATAACATCTCTAAAGAATTCGGTTTCAAATTCCGTCAAGTTGAGCCATCTATCCATCCCGCAAATAACGTTACACCAGTGACAGAGTCTGAGAGACTTACTTGTACTTCTGTTGTTGCAGTTCAGCCTCTTCACAGTGAAATTGCAACTCCGCGCTGCGGGCGTCCTATATACACGAATGTTTTCGGTGCGAGTTTTCCAGAGTGGCATCCCAGCTCTGTAAGCAGAGGTCATTGTTTGTAGTGCAGTAAACGGCATGGCACGTCTGTGGCGCTCGTGGCATCTGTTGTTTCCTACCAGGGTGCCGTAAAAGCCGGTGACTCGAAACGGCCTTGTCTTTCTGCCTCGGTGAAAAGTACTTGCTTGTTGCTATGTGCAAAGTGAGGGAAAGTCCCGCTTTGAAAACAGATTAACTTATACTGAAGAGTGAAAAAAACTGGCACACCTGCCGAACATAGTGTAGGACCCCCGCGAGCACGCAGAAGTGCCGCAACACGACATGGCATGGACTCGACTAATGTCTGAAATAGTATTGGATGGAACTGACTCCCTGAATCCTGCAGGGCTGCCCATAATTCCGTAAGAGTACAAGGGAATGGAGATCCCTACTGAGCAGCACGTTGCAAGGCACCGCAAATTTTCTCAGTAATGTTCATTTCTGGGGAGTTTGGTAGCCAGCGGAAGTTTTTAAACTCAGCAGAGTGCTCCTGGAGCCACTCTGTAACAATTCTGGACGGGAAGGGTGTCGCATTGTCCTGCTGGAATTGCCCAAGTCCGTCGGAATGCACGTAAAAGTCACCTGTCAGAATCTTTTCTAGACGTATCAAGGGTCCCATATCACTCCAACTGCACACGCCCCATGCCATTACAGAGCCTCCACGAGCCTGAACAGTCCCCTGCTGACATGCGGGGTTCTTAGATTCATGAAGTTGTCTCCATAACCGTACATGTCCATCCGGTTGATACGAGGCAACATGTTTCCAGTCACCAAGAATCCAATGTCGGTGTTTACGGGCCAGGCGAGGCGTAAAGCTTTGTATCGTGCAGTCATCAAGGGTACACGTGTGGGCCTTCGGCTCCAAAAGCCCATATGGATGACGTTTCATTGAGTGGTTCGCAAGCTGACACTTGCTGGTGGTCCAGCACTGATATCTGTAGAAATTTTCAGAAGGGTTGCACTTCTGTTACGTTGAACGATTCTTTTCAGTCGTCTTTGTCCCGTTCTCGCAGGATCTTCTTCCGGCCGCAGCGATGTCGGAGATCTGATGTTTTACCGGATTCCTGATATTGACGGTTAACCCATAAAATGGTCGTACGGGAAAATTCCCACTTCATCGCTACCTCGGAGATGCTCTGTCCCACCGTTCGTGCGCCGACTGTAATACCACATTAAAACTCACTTATATCTGGACAACCGGCCTTTATAGCAGCAGTAACTGATCTAACAACTGCACGAGACACTTGTTGTCTTATATAAGAGTTGCCAGCAGCAGCGACGTATTCTGTCTGTTTCTGTATGTCTGTAGTTAAATACGTATGCCTGTATCAGTTACTTTGGCTGTTCAGTGTAGAACGAAACAGCGGTGCAGTAACCGTCATAGAGGACAGGTACTCCGAAATCGTGAGTTTCTAATATCTGACCAATCATCATCAGTTTCAGCTAATTTCGGAGGTCAGTATGGTTGGCGCAAAGCCAATTTGAGCTGACGAGCTTTTCAATCGTTATAGTAATCTGTTCCAGCTGAACGGATGAGAGACACTGATCTCAGATACGGAATTTTATCTATCGAGCAACGGATCGCGAAATGAGAATAAAAAGGCCCTCGTAAACGTGTTATGGGCGTCGACTCTCACCAAAACATTAAAAAATTACTAGCTGTTAAATGTTATCTATCCTAACAGAATAACCCCAGACTCGAACTCGTGACATTTGCCTTTCGTGGGCAAGTGCTCTACCGCGAAAGGCAAAGGTCCCGAGTTCGAGTCTCGGTCCGGCACACAGTTTTAATCTGCCAGGAAGTTTCATATTAGCGCACACTCCGCTGTAGAGTGAAAATTTCATTCTAGAATAACAGCAGTTTTTTTTTATTCTCTGTGAGCACACACGTAAAAGGGCGACACGTATTAATGTGACTGATAGAATGCAAAAACAAAAGGAAATGTCGGGACAATTTGAGACTTACAAGGGAATCCTCCAATCCGGCAATTCGAAACATGCCCTGAAGAATGAACACACCAAAAGAAACACACTGCCAAAATTTTAGCTGCTATGATGCACCTCAAGTATTTTTAAAAAAAATGTTGATAAGAGCCAAATTCGTAGCTCGCCTGGCGGCTACAGTACTGTATGCCTCTACTGGTGCCGTAGCGGGCTGCGCATGCACAACATGGCAGGCACATATCCTTGGTTGACGGCGGGTCAGTAAATAGAAAGCACAACTGGGCGCCATCATAATTCCTGAGGTGAATTTCAATTTTGATAGTTTCTCTGAAACATTTATCCACCGGTACAGTTCACTCGAATTCGCAACTCATTTAAGACTCATAATATTTGCCACTTGCTTTGCGTTAGTGTAATTATTAACGCTTAACGTTAACCACTGTGCAAACCCAATTTTGCTTTGTAAATCTGTTCGTGAACTATGTAAATAAAAGCAATAAATACGCACCAAAACTGTAAAAGGAGAACTATTCGAAAGATTTATTGCACAGGATGACCACAAATCTCCGTTACTTCCTCTTTAGAGACCAACATAAACCCCTAAAGTTACATAAATAACGTAAACAACAGTTCTTTAGAGGAGTTTTCCTGAAGTATGAGCCACGTAGAGCACCTTGCGACAGGCAGAGGACCGTTGACGATGGATATCTACGAGATTGGGCCCTCCGAATTGCAATTGAGATGAACATTGCTGATTTCCTGTATTCTTCGATCTGGTTAAGGAGACTCGAGAAATTATAGGAATTCGCAAAACAATTAAGTTCACTTCAAGTAAAAATGGAAAGGAGATGCCAGTAATTCATAGCTGACATGAAGACGACGCACACTATTATCCCCACATCTGCAGTGTCAAACACCGGGCAGTCAGGTTTCGTAAAGAACTGCGAGTAGACCACTATCAATTCGAGACGAAAAAAGACAGAGTGTTGTAAAATGGATCAATGCTATGACACAGTCATATAGAACAATGACAGTAATAAGTATGAGTGGGTTACTGTATCCTCAGCTTCAGCTAACTTATACTGGGGTAGCTGCGCGGTGTGGGCGCACGGTTTGAGACGCCATGTCACGGATTGCGCGGCACTTCCCGCAGGAGGTTCAAGTCCTCCCTCGGGCGTGTGTGTGTGTGCGTGTGTGTTGTTTTTAGCGTAAGTTAGTTTCAGCAGTGTGTAAGTCTAGGGACCGATGACCTTAACAGTTTGGTCCCTTTGGAATTTACACACATTTGAAAATTACTAGGACAAAAATAAAATAAAGGACTGTTTAGTGGCAAAAATCTTATAATCTACTATTAAAGTCCGAAAAAACAGTAAAAAATAATTTTTAACATTTCATTCTAAACTGTTTCCAACCAGTTACAGAAATTAATTCGTTGCTTTTCTAGGACCCTTGGACTGGACATTTCCGTCTTTCAGGAAGACAACGAAAAGACTGTTGACATAATTGATATTGCACGCAAAACAACCAATGTGATTCACGATAAAGAAGTTTTTCTACTGTGGAAAGTATTTTTACGGAAATTGCACAATAAGCAGAGCAGCGACCAGGACCATTTCTTACTGCTCTCCAATTCTGTCTAAGTAGCAATTACTGTGACGTGCCTGAGAGCAATTTTTTTTCTTTCGTCTGCTGAGCCTCGTGTAAAGAAAATGTTTGTTTTCGTCATTCAAATGACACTTCGCTTTCTTGTGAGTACTATGGTGAATAAGCAAAAAACTGTTTCATTGTTACTGAAACATACATTATTCAAAAATTTTCATAAGAACTATATTACAGGAATTGCTATAAAATGATATATGCGTAAGAAATATTTAATTTCAGTACATTAAAACCACGACTCATGGAAACACTGCCTTGATTTATTTTCTTCTGCACGTCACCTTTTTAACAATTAAAAATGCAACGATTGAACTGACAATACGTACTGCCTTTCATTCAAAACATTAATGGTACGTGAACTTTTTGTATGGTTTAGGTACTCTAAATACGCTCATATCAATGAGGGTATTACCACTGGGCGGCACTATGCTCTCTTTGTCACGGCCGATAGCGCGCTATATAGGAAAAACCGCTTCATGAGCTGGTCTTCGTGCGACAAAAACGAATAACTTGAAGAATTAAAAGAAATACTTACAGTGCGTCTTGGTAGCTAAAATTTTTGCAGTGCAGTTCTTTCGTTGTATTCTTCCAGCATAAAAAAATTCAAGGCTGGTTTCGACATGTCCAATTGGACCATCCCCTTTTTAGATTTACTTGTCAATGCCGCAAGGAATGGACGAGGTAATAGTAAAAGTAGCCTAAATAAGTCCGCCCCTCAGACGTATTACCGCCGATGGACACGAAATGATTGCTCCGATCGTATCAGAAATGATTTAACACGCAAATCGTAATGAGCCTTCTATTACAAGGAAAAATATCAAGTCATGTTGTCTAATCAAGTTTAAAAGAAGCGATCACGAACACCTAATCGTTCACCTCCCGTGATAGCTCACGCTTACCAGAATCGATGACTCAGAGTGGCAGGACCAGCATATGCTGTGGGTTGCCGGCAGCAACAACCCATCAGTCGTGGACTGATGAGCTTGTAACTTGTATGTTTTAACTTTTCTATCTGTGCGACGATATACGTAGTGTTACTGTATACTGGTTAGTAGCTGTATGTAAGTAATTACTGAATTTCATACGACGTTTCTGCATTTAAAGTTCCTAAGTTACGTGCACTATAAGGAATCCCTGTGAAAACTACACATCTCATATTCTACATGTGGTGTTGTGTTTCCGTATAAACTTTTAATCTCATTTTAATGTAAAACATTTTCATAACATTTGAACTAGATAGCTTCACAGACTGAAGTGATCCATGAAGATTTTTGCCAAACCCAGGATTCGAACCCGGGACTCCTGGTCACTGATGCGCAAAAAAAAAAAAAAAAACACTTACTGTTCCTAAATGCACTAAGCGATGTTAAGCCTGGCCATAATAATGCCGTGACTTATGTATATGACAACGGATAGCCGAGATCTGCTACCAATGCACAGTATTGTGCAACACGATTAACTGAATGGAATGACGCTGTTTGCGTTATACAATGGATAAATGTTCCAGAGTACAATGCAGGAGTGCTAAGCACTAGCAAATTTCATAGTAATACACGGATCTCGCGAGCTGGAATATGAGTCTGAAGAGTTTTATTTTAAAAATTTTGAATAGCAAAAAGGGATATGGAGGCTTAATAACGACGAACTTGAAAACTGTTTAAATTTCTTTGTGTATTCATTATTAGAAATTAGAAATATGACCATACTTACACCATTGGACATTACTAACAAATTGTTGTAATTTGGAAACAGTAAGATTACAAAGTTAGACAAAACTTTCACGAAAGTAGTTCTTCAAACAAACTTAACATTCAGTGCTACAAAAGAAAAATAGAGTGATTCTTTCCTGAGTTCATGCCTATTATTAGGTAGTTAAACGAGAACGCTACTAAAAATGTTAAACAGAAAACACTTTCTAAACGTAACATTCCAGTTTCTGGAATGCTAGCGCACGCGAATTCATAGCCAGAGATTATCTTTTGTAATATCTTCCAACCTGCAGCAACAGCATGCCTCCACACCAGCGCATACCTCTCTAGACCAGCGCTCGAGACGAAAATGCTCACAAGTGGACAGACTCCTTGCCAACATTAAAAATTTGATATCCAGCGAGTCTCCTTTACACATATAGTTAGGAAATGTGCTTTGTGTGGCAAATGTCACAACAAAACTGCCCCTACTCATAATTCAGTAACCTCACAAGCTGATTCTCGAAATGCAGCTCTGCGGCTCTCTTCCATGTCCCCTGAACGAGTGTCTTCGCCTCCAATATTTTTACGTATGCCCTCTGCTCCAGATTTTCCATGAAAGGTCCACACAAATGTTCCTCCACCAATGGGAAGGCATGGCCAATGATTAACGAATGAAGTTTTTAGAGACAGTGGGCCAACACCTCGCCTGGTAGTACTTTTTTTAAGTTACCTAGTGAGGCGCCTTCCCATGTTGTGTGAGAGAGAATTTGTTGTCCACGTGGACTGGCGTCTGGATAATGCCCTACTTCCCTCACAACAGCAGAAAGATGAACCAGCAATAAGTTCGTAACTGCCACATAGCTTTCCCATGTGAAAGCAGCTAGATGGCTTTTATCCAGCATTGCTTCCACCAGGTTTCTTGGAAGACCAGCCGCCCAAAATCGTAGCACCAAACTGAACTTTGAGTAGAGATACCGGCTCATAAAGTAATTTATTTTGCATTGGCCGGATGCACATCATTGTTCTTCAAACCAAGCTTCTTTGATAGTCTCTCCGGCTGCATAAGGCGAGGACTCCAGTCCTAAAGAACAGCGTTCTGTTTCTGAAGAACTGTTCGGTGCGCATAGTTCCGTGGAAGACCGGCAGATATGGGTGTAGTCGCTTTGCTCTTAGGGAGCATCTGCTTTCCTCTCATGTTCCTACGAGCATCCCTTGCTAGAATGGCCCGACGGTCAACTCTGGAAAAGGGGGAAAGACGCACTTCTCCACTTTCACGCTTTAAAATACTTAAATGTGTGTAAGTCTCCGCCACAGCGCTTTATAAATTTTTTAAAGCAAAAGCTTTACTTTCCTTGTGAAAAAAGAAAACCGGTGATTTTTAGCGTGGTATTTTATTCCAAAAAACTTTTCTCAGTCGATTTTGAAGACAGTAATCAGTTAAAGAATCCGATTTTTTCACACGTGGTAGTGTGGAAGCTTATTCGTAAACCGTTTACTTTTTCATAATTGGTAGCAGTCATTGAGAAATGACGCTACTTTTTAGCACGTGAACTTGATTTACAAATCTTCTATTGAAAAAGTGTGATAGCGTACGGGTTACCGATCGTTACTTTTTTGACCATACATTACTGAAAGTGAAATGAAGCTAAGAGTACGAGGGAATTTTTGAAAAGCCATGTCCGAGTGCGGTGCGCTCGTGAGAGTATCGGCGTGCAAAATCAACAGTCTGCAGGCGTTTACTAAAGACCACGTGTCGTACCCACGCCTCCCCGGAGTTGCGGTAGATAATGCAGCGTGGCTGGCAAATTCGGTCTGCTGAATAGCGGACAGGTCGCTGCACTCTGTTCCCGGCAGCCATCCTCAGAAGTCGTCCCATCCAAGGCACATGTCCGCCGCCCACAGCGGCTGCCTATACTGGCTGCTACGTGGCACACCCATTCCTCTGCAGAGTTGCGTATTTTTGTTAAGCATACAGCTAAATGGAAAAAGAGAAATGATATGGGTGTTAGCGGCTCGGTTTTGGCAATTCATAACACCAACATACTGGTACCGATGAATCGTTACAATCCTCATACGGGCTTTTATAAATCGGTGCAATAGCAGTGCAATAGGAAACGTATTAGCCCAAAATAGATTCTCGCGTTTCCGGTTCATCCATCAAAATCAGAACTGATCCCATGGCCGTCGGTATCCACTGACCATCCCAGTCCACCTCCCCTCGAAAAAAGAAAGATCTTGTCAGACCTAACAGTTCTGTATCAGTTTGAAGGAAATGAAAATGTCAGATGTCTCTGACTCTCTGAGTTCTAAAAGTAGTAGTGTTGTTCCTTCATTTCCCAATGTTGTTTACCTGCCACCAGCCAATATCAAAAGTTACTCAATATGTGAACACAGAAAATGAAGGTGGGTTAATCACACAATACGCAAACAACAAGAAGCTGTTGAAACGGCAGCACTGGGTTGGAACCCACAAGCAACACGTAGAGGTGGCCGCCCGAAAAAGATATGGAAAAGAACGGTGGAAGAAGAAGCCCTGAAAGCTGGTAAAACTTGGAGTGAAGTGAAATGTTTGGCTGCCAACAGAACCAGATGGAAAGTCTTCACTGCTGCCCTATGATCCAACAGGAACAACAGGAAATAAGTCAAGTAAGTCAAGTCACTAGTCTTTGTCCCATATATTAAGCCCAGTCTTTTCTGAAATATGTAATGCATCAATAAATCAGAGCATTTTCAATTGATACTGAAATATGCCATTGTTAAAGCCTTCTATAAGAAAGCTGATAGGAGAGATGTCAGCAAATACCGATCCATTTCACTACTACATTTTCCATGATTTTGGAAAAGGCCATGTATTCTAGTAAAGTATCCAACCTGACCAACAATAATATCTTCACTAAATTATAGTTTGGCCTTCAGAAGAGTTGCTCTACTGAGAGTGTTATTTATTCATTCACTCACAAAGTTTTACAAGCATTAAATAACAAAATAACACTAGCTGGTATTTCCTGTGACCGATCTAAGACATTTGACTCTGTGAATCACAATATACTCCTAGATAAACTGAAGTTTTATTGAACTGACGGTACAGCCAACCAATGAGTAATGTCATATCTAACAAAAAGAATGGAGAAAGTTGTATTTAATAATTCACCAACGTGAACAGGGCAGATACTTCTGAAGAGAATTATCACTTACGTTGTTCATAGGTACATATTCGCATAAACAACCATCCATGTAATGTACAGCAAGCGGAATTAGTTCTGGAGAATTAGTTCTTTTTGGGAATGACACTAGTATTGTAAACAACACAAACATACATACAGCAGCAGTAGAGATGGTAAATAATGTTTTAAAAGTATTACTGAGTGATTTTCTCCGAATGGTCTCAGTTTCAATTTCAGACTGACAACATATTCAGTTCTGTGCGCCTGGAAGTGCTACATAAATGAAACGTGTGAAACAGGATGAGAAAATAATAAATAAAGTCGAAACATCAAACTTTTTAGGTGTCCATATTGACGAGAATTTTGACTACAAAAATACACATTTTGGAACTCAAGAAAAGGAATTAGTTTACCAACATTCGAATTCCGAATCATTGCGGATATTGGGGATAGACAAATCATATTTTCGGTCAATATGCCTTATGGAATAATGTTCTGGGACAACTCACCTCTAAGGAAATCTTGACTGCTCATAAAGAATGATATTTTGTTCTCAACCACGATTATGTTGTAGACACCTACTTGGGTATTTGGATACCGCTTGGAGTTGGGTATTTTGGATACCGCTTCAAAGTATATGTATTCCCTCCTGAAGTTTTTTTGTGAATAATCCACTTCAACTCTAAAGCAATAATGATGTATATAAATACTTTACTACACTCATGCTCATAAATTAAAGATAATTGCAGAATGTGGTGCCACACAACGTGGCACTACACAAATAGCATAGGCACAAAGAGAACTCACACGACACAGATATGTAAGTCCACGGTATTGGTGATAAGTTGAGAAAACCGTGCCGAAACACATATGCTACAAAACGCCACTGTTTCCTGCGCACGTACCCCGAGATCAATACGGGATATGATCACCATGCACACGTACACAGGCCGCACAACGGGTTCAAATCAACCAGACAAGGGCGCGTGCGAGCGCGCGTTTTGCTGATATACTTTAATTGTAGAAATCTTCCAAGATACACCATTTACGAAATTTTTGTGTAAATACCTTTGAACCTACCATAAAAGTCGGAATCATTTAGATGTTTTTGAATAGTCAAATGGCTGCTCTGGAACTACATTTTAATACCCTATACTGTTTCGTTTTAAAGTTAGCCACCGTTCCAAGAAATGTGGTGTTTCATGTCTTCACAAAAAATATTAGAAAATGCCTCAGATCTAAGTATAAATTGCACTCCGAGCCAGATGGAGAAGGTAGCTCTGTGCTGGATAGTGGTTCGTTTCCGACCGGCCATCCATGTTTAGATTCACCATAATTTCTCTACATCACTTACGGGAAATGCCAGGATGGTGTCTTTCAAATGGAATAACCAGTTTCGTTCCTCAACCCTCCTTAAATCCTCTTGTGCTCCATAGATGATGGCCCCATCATCAACTGAACATTAAACTTTTACTCCATTTTTCTTTTACAAATTCTATCAAGATAACAACCTGAAATTGATGGCCTACATATTGCACCTGTGGTTGCTATATTTATACGCTGAAACTATTGAAACAACTCCAAAATATCAATATCTCCATACTAATAATATTTCATCGAAAATTCTAAGTAAAAATATATTCTGGATGTCAGTTTCTTCCAGAATGAAAGTAAGGAAGATGGTATGAGAAGAATTGCTGAGTATTCAGTTCTAAAAAAATAAAGAAACGCACAAAAAACACAGGAAACAAAAATGTGCGTTTTAAAGAAGAAATTGAAGCCTTCTACTAAACTATTTATCAAGAAGTGCTTTTTCGTAGAAATTTTAGCATTTTTAATTTATCAGAAGTGTGGTCGAATGTCAAATGGGAATTAACTCTTTCCTTTGTCATGTTTGTTTTTGATGAAATGTGATTTTTTGGTGCAGTTCTCTTCCGGTCTGTAGATTCATACCTGAATAATAATTCCTCGCTCATCTCCATATCTGTCGTAACCTCTTAATTGGATTCAAAACGTTTTGCAACGGTGAGTTTATTTTTGTTCATGAGTTGGTGGTAGGCAGAGGACCCAAGCTTTAGTGAATGGGTTGGGTATTTCAACAATTAGTGCTTAAAAATTCCTCAACTGTCCTACTACCAAAAACGTTTGGCATTATTATTTAAGCAAAAAGAAATATCGCCATCACATTTAATGTCACAATTTTTGGTGCAGTTCCACCGGCTCTCTTTTGCTTCGATTGCTGCTTCCTTTCTGCGTGGAGTGATGAAGCCACAGACCTTACATAGCATGACATAGCTACCCGTAATGTGGATTGTTTTTAAAACGCTTCAAACAGTGCTGTGAAATTAGTTTTATTCTTTTCTACGTTGTACAGGTTCAACAAATGTGCCAACCATCTTTCACATAGCTTTCCCATAAATCATTCTTCACATGAAATGTACCGGATCATGCTTATGGTATATCTATGATGTCAGCTCTTCTACATGCCTTTAATAGTTTTCTTCTAAATAATTCTATACGTAAAATGCACCATGCTCATACTTATGGTAAGTCTTTGGTACCAGCTGTTTTATACACCTCTAATGATTTATTGTTCATTAGTATATTGCACACTTTAACGATGTGTCCTACGTGTGTGTGTGATCTTCAAGAGAAAAAGACCACCATAAACTCAGCTGGCTGTTTGTTAACCATAGAAAACGATGGAGCAGGCACCTTCCAACAGTTCTGAATGTATTTCCACTTACAGTACGCCACTTCAATACAGAATTGTTTGTCGTCACGTTGTAAAGTGGCAGGACAAATGAAGGTCGATTTCTCATCAATTTCCCACCTTACATAAGAGATTTATACATTGTAACAGGAAGGTGAATGGGACATCTAACTTGCTTCGGCAGTAGTGAGCAGATTTGCCTATAAGTATGTAATGCAGAAAGGGATGACACTCAATCGACGGTGTTAACACACCGCTCCTATATAATGCATGTCAATGAGCAGAAGGTGAAACAAGCAGCGAGAGGAAACATTTTGTGTGGAAGCAGGCGAGGGCAGAAGCAGAGCCCGCACCACAGTAGGCGCCACGAAAAGCCCTTTGGGGGGTTTCCCACGGCGGGAGTCAGCGACTGGACAGGTGACGCATCCTGGAGAGCACGTAATGGGCCACCAGAAGTAGGACAGAAAGAAGCTTTAGAAAACTGCGTTTCGGAATTCCAAATGGATAGTAACAAAATCAGTGATACAGTGATCACATGAGCAGCAGAAGGTAAACATGTGATGGACGCATGTAACTTTTATTAGGTGTCTGGAGCGGGCACGAGAAGTCCGATTGACGGAAACGAACTAGGAAGGAGTAAAGTGGCGTGATTTCCACGCAGTTTAATGGCAGAGCCCTTGCGATTGGTTGAGAGTGTTTCCACAAAATAAGAGGAACGCTCCTATTGGTCAAAAAAGCCGTGACGTGGAGAAAAAAAGAACCCAGGTGGGGAGACAGTTCGGCTATGAGAAAGACCAGAGGGAAATTTGAAACAGTCTTCTCTGAACTGGCGTCAAGTGCACAACGGGGCGCGTAATGCTCTGTATGATGCAGAGGAGAAATTTGAGCGAACACTGTGTTCACTGCGGCTGACATTCAGCTGGATATTAGCTGTAGCTTCGTTGAGCTCCAACTGTGAAGAAACGAACCAGTCAGTTAGTTAATTGTCCTTGAGGAGTGAGAAGGCATTTTAATATGCACGCTGCTCCAGCCATGCGTGTGCATATCCCCGTATTTCACGACTAGGGATGAGAACTTGTTTCCTCACATAACGAGAAACATAGGGAGAGTTTCTGCTGGAAAGATCAGCAATGGCTTAATTAACTGTTATAGGAATTTCAGTGGGCGAGAGCAGCCATGCAGATGACAGCTCATCGCAGCTAAGGTAAATACCATGAGCAGAGGTGTAAACTTGTTGGTTCACCAACTTGCATCCACTGTACACTCGAGCGACCGTAGGTAACCTTTTGCTCAACTTGTCACAAAACTAACCATCCTTCGTACACTTGATTGTCATCCTCAATAGTACCGGACTTTGAACCGGAATCAGATGATTTATCGTAGTACTGGCCAATAATTTTGTAAATAAACTTCTAGTTAAAATTTTCCATTGTTGTGTTTAGGAATATTTCACTTTCTGAGGACGAGATGCATTCGTTTGACAACTGGCCTAACATTGTCTCATTGTAAACTATGTAAATGCGTGTATTTCTGTGATAAGATTGCAACATTAAATCAAAAATTATTTACAGCTTACACAGGTGTTGTTCTGACCTCAAAACCTTACAATATACTGCATTTCATGGATTTGAATGGAAATCGTATCATACGATTACTTCAATAAATTGAATAATTACGTTTTCCTCAGATCAGATTGAAGTTATTGTGCAATGATATTTTCAATGATATTAACGAAACCATGATGCAACGCTGGGAATTTTTTCCCTGGAAATTGTAAATAGCTCTTATGAAATAAATCCAGAACTGCCATAATATCGTACAATTTTTCTCTTTTGTTCAAAAGAATCCGATAAATACTATAAATCTAATGTGAGGTGAGAGTGGTCGAAGGCGAAAGTGGAACACTTAGCAGTGATTGGAATGGCAGCAGTAGTTTCACAACTATAGCGCGCTATCGCTGACAGATATGAAGACGACTTGGCTAGGAACTTTATGTCACAGTTTTCTGCGAAGGCGATCCGCTTTGTAGTTACTGGAAGGCATTCATAAGCTTTGTTTGTCAAACAACAGGCAGGCCAAACAATAGACGGAACAAACGTGCGGGGACGTACCGCAGCACAAAGCTGGACCGCTGACCCTGAGAAACCGTACATGTCTCACGGCCCTTGTAGTTCTTCTGTAATACCAGGGACTGGATAAAATGCATGGAAAGAAAATATACTCTCGTCTATAAAAACGACTATTGGTATATCCACAGTTTCACATGTATCGGAAATTCTCTTTCACCGTGAGAAAAGAAAGTACCTTTTATAATGAAGTCATTGTTAACTGATATAGTACGTGTAGAGTTTCAGTTTCCTAAATTTTCATGTCACTAAGGGCCTGTTGAGTACGACACAGTTTCGTCCTGCGTGATATACAGCTCAAAATAGTAATGTTACCTCCTTCCGATGGGTGTGAGTTTTTTAACTATTTTAAAATAAGAAAATAAAATGTTCACGAAGGAAGGTAGCAACGAAAACGAGAGAATAACGAAAACAAACAAGCAGGCTTTAGAATTAAAGAGTTGAAAAATCTGCTGTTGCGTGTATCACTTTCAACTAAACAACTGTTCTCTTTGTAGAACTAAAGCATGAAGCTCAGAAGACTTCGTTGGAAAGTGGCAGGGCCTACTGACATGGCAAAGCAATTATTTTCATGATAACAGTAATGACGGTCGAACTTCGTTACAATTGTAAACTGCGGGATCCAATGATGAGCGTTGTAATATGACAAAACAGTAGCGAGCGTACGGCGCGATCGCTGCGTCATGGAACCGACTATTTCCTACAAATTTAACAGGCTGAGCCACGCATAAAAAGAGTTCATCGTTTAGAGGATCACAGGGTTAGATATAATACCTCCAAAAGAAACATAATTGAGTTATAATTATTTATTATTTCAGAAAAAATATCAGGAGCACACTAATTGCAAGACCTGATCATCCAGTGGCACACTGTGCATGTCCATTAGATTTTGTGAAGACACATTCGATGGCCTATATGGCTCCTGCAGAAATAGGTAATCGCTATGATGTTTATTGGTTTCTCTACTGTGGATGCTATTTTAATAAGTGCGGTGTCAAAGTTATTCTTCTGTTCAGTTGTCTTCGTATCGTGGCAACGTTCGGTGACGATAAATAAAAGTGTGTTGTGTTGTGTGTGTGTGTGTGTGTGTGTGTGTGTGTGTGTGAGAGAGAGAGAGAGAGAGAGAGAGAGAGAGAGAAAATAATTTTGCAATCATTGCGCACACACACACACACACACACACACGCACAACACAACAACAACACACACACACACACACACACACAAGCGCGCTCGCGCGCGCGCGGAGAGAGAGAGAGAGAGAGGGGGGGGGGGGGGGACAGATGTGCTGAGCAATCTCCTATATTTCATAAATGGAACCACTAGATAAAATAAGCTAGACAAGGCCAGTACAATTAAAAGCGCATTTCCCTTGACAACGTTGCTTTTCGTGAGAAAAAGCGGAACAGTACTGAAACAAATCTTTGTATTACGTTATGTCAGCGACAGAATTATTTAGCTTGAAGAAAAGTTTCTATCTATGTAAAGGATTAATATCTTTTTGCAATTTTCGGTCGACAACTACTCGTCCTTCAAATGTTTTAAAACAATAAACAATCGAAAATGAATTGACACAATCGTCTCATACAGATATGATTTCATGTATGTAGAAAGTGGCGAGTGAAAATTTGTACCAAGGCCGGGAATCGAACCCAGGTCTCCTGCTTACTAGACAGGTGCTTAGTGTTTTAGTTGCTAATGCACCTGCCAGATAAGCAGGAGACCCGCGTTCGAGTTCCGGCCTTGGTACAATTTTTCACTATCCGCTCATAAAGACAATCGAAATTGGAAAAAGTCAGGTGAAATTTTTTAAGTCTTTTCACTTCCTAGCTGCCTAAAGACCGACTGTCCGCTTTCGTGTCTCAATCCAAACTGTTCCCTTTGGCGCCTAGACCAGAACTGAAATGTCTGCTTTCGCGTCTGCCCCCGCACTATTCCCTTTTGTGTTTCGACCAGGACTGTCCCTCTCTGCCCGTCTCCGCCCGCGTTTTCCCGCGCGCCGCACATCGTCACTCAACTGGCTAGGGCAGTTCCCTTTCCTTAAGCCGTCCATCTGATTGGCTACAGCTTATTCTACATTATTTTACATTTTAACATATTTAAATAATCAAAGCTTTACCACTTTCACGTTGTAAATAAAGTAACAATAATATCCATTACATAATAAACGTTAAATTCTTTTACATAAAACCAATACAGTTTCCTTCTTAACTTTGAATGTCACGTCCAGTAGACTTACACCAATGTGCATTCTGATAAATAAATAAAGAACAAAAGTAACTATTATGCACTAAAGTTCACAACAAATATTCTATTACCTAACGATTCAATAAGGTGTCATGCTGCCATCGTCAATGTGTTTTGTGTGGAGGAAATGATGATCTGATACTTAAATGTAAATACTGATAATTTAAATTTTCTATATCTTTTAAACAAATAAAGTTACAGAGTTCATATTTACATCGTTTTTCATTTTAATGATCCGCTTATGTATGAAATGTCGATCGTTAAGATTGACCAAAGCGTCCAAGTTTTAGCATTCTGGTCTTTGTTACAAAACTTGCTAATTTCACTTTAACAGTAAATCCTAAACTATTATAGATGTGATCAATATTTAAGTTGTACTGGGACCACCATGAAATTTTATGGAGGATGGCAGATTAAAATTTCTCTGTCTTGATTCCCTGGATTACTACAGAATTAAATAGTTTCCATAAATGTTTCCCTTTATGGCCTATCTTATGTCCGCCAAATTTAACACTTCTACGTTTCCTTGGCCACAAAATCCTTCTACTGGGTTTCCCTATGACGTAGGTTCTCGTCTGTCTCACTTGCACACTGCAGCGCTTAGGCCCTGAATCGACAATGGACACCTGTGAGTTTCCCCATCTCGTGGTGAATCTGCGCCCTTTGTGGCATCCGGTCCTGGGCCTCAGGGTTCGTTTCACAACTCCTGTAGGCTTTCTCTTTCGGCCATATATTTAAATGAGAGGGCAATGCTCGTTAACTCACACACCTCCACTTCATAACACGTTGGCGTGCCATATCTGTTATGAAGTAGCACCCAAGTTTATAACACACAAATTCATAAGACAATAACATAAATATCCTAAGCAGCAGATCAGTGGTGTAATTATCAGTAGTGGTGTTGATGCAGCATGCTTTAAATTTAAAGAAACTTACATCTAACGTAAATTATGCATTGTGGCATATTAATTAAATGCCAAATAAAACTATACATTTATCAAAAACGACTGACTATTGAAATACCGCAGAAATATCGGCGCCACTGCGCTCAGTTTCATTGAGCTTTTTCGTCACAACGAAGTCTCCAGCGGCGCTCCACAGATTCGGATCCGAGTACCCCGCCGAAATTCTGTACGACTCTGTGATCCATCGCCAACGTTTTTCGGGAACAAATCTGTTGATACCAGCAAACAAACCCTTTCCGAAACCACCCAGGATCTGCAGTGAACGCTTCCCCCAGTGGAATCGATACAAACAGATTTAAACTACACAGTAAACAATTGATTTACAACGTTTGCAAGATGCTCGTAAATTCTTCAATGATTCTGACACGTTATTCAAGTCCCACTGAAGACATGCATCTCGTGACAGATTCCCAATCGACTTAATTGGCAAATTAATTTTTTCTTTTAGTTTAAGTAACTCCCTTGGACTAAAAACTAACAACAAATATGAACAAATCTCCCTTTCGTTTAATTCCATGCAGTGAAGCTGTGTGCACAAATCATTATTCGATGCAACAATAAATTATTCCCCCAAAATATTATCAAATAAGTTGATAAACATACATCTTTCTTCTTAAGTAAGCATTATTAATTTTCATTTTCCAAATTTCTCTGACCTCCATGCACCCAAATGGCCGTGACCAGAACTTATAATTTGGAAATTACAACTAACATAAAACCATCCAAATACTTAAGTCTAAAAGATACACACACACATAAATAAATCCCTTATATATCCCCAAAAACCTAATTTATATGCATACTGTGCACTGATTTTTGATTTGGTACCATTCACCAAATAACTGAGTCCTCCAACCTCCTTCCACCCAAATGTGCGTGTAAACTATCTCTTTATAATTGCACAGACCTTGTGCCCAAAAAATCCTTATGTGACTAAACAAAAAACAAGTTACAATAAATCCTGAAATGAAACATTGCAAATTACCCCTCTAAATAATCTTATATTCTAAACACAGATACACTTATTTCTTAACCTACTTTCCCCTTCTCTTCCATCTCTAGGGTACACATATCCTGTTCGAGCCACCCCTCATTCGTACTCGTCCCAAAATAATTCATTAAATGCTTCTTTCGCCCCAATTTCTGCTAGAAAATTTACTGGGTGATATTTTCCGTCGTCTGCAAAACATTTGCCCGATCCCGAGTTAATCCACGGAAAACTGATCACTGCTGCGTACGGCAGTGCATCAAAAAATAACATTCTTGAACGAGAAGTGGCATTTGGAAATTGTGCCAACAGAGCTCAATGGACTGGAAATCCCTGTACCATATAGCTACCAGATAATCCATTAAAAATGTCGATCTAAATCCTTTCAGATATTTTCTAATGTTTCCGTTCATTATTGACCGCGGTACTTGAAATTTAGCTAGTGTTTTGCCAATGGATACTGAGAAAACAACTACATATATCACCAATTTTTTTTCTTTTTTTTCTTTTTTTTGTCATCGGCCTTTTGACTGGTTTGATGCGGCCCGCCACGAATTCCTCTCCTGTGCTAACCTCTGCATCTCAGAGTAGCGCTTGCAACCTACTTCCTCAGTTATTTGCTGGATGTACTCCAATCTCTGTTTTCCTCTACAGTTTTTGCCCTCTACGCTTCCTCTAGAACCATGCAAGTCATTCCCTTCTTAACAGATGTTCTGTCATCCTGTCCCTTCTCGTTACCAGTGTTTTCCACATATTCCTTTCCTCTCCGATTCTGCGCAGAACCTCCTCATTCCTTACCTTATCAGTCCACATAATTTCAACATTTGTCTGTAGAACCACATCTCAAATGCTTCAACTGAAGCTGTTATGTTCTGTTTTCCCCACACTCCATGTTTCACTACCATACAATGATGTACTAAAGATGAACATTCTCAGAAATTTCTTCCTCAAATTAAAGCTGATATTTGACATTAGTAGACTTCTCTTGCCCAGGAATGCCTTTTTTGCCATAGGTAGTCTCCTTTTGATGTCCTCCTGCTCCGTCCGTCATTAGTTATTTTACTGCCTAGGTAGCAGAATTCATTAACTTCATCTACTTCATGGCCATCAATCCTGATGTTAAGTTTCTCGCTGTTCTCATTTCTACTACTTCTCATTACCTTCGTCTTTCTTCGATTTACTCTCAGTCCATACTGTGTACTCATTAGACTGTTCATTCCGTACAGCAGATCATGTAATTCTTCTTCACCATGACTCAGGACAGCTATGGCATCAGCGAATCGTATCATTGATACATCAGCGGATCGTATCATTGATATACTTTCACCTTGAATTTTAATTCCACTCTTGAACCTTTCTTTTATTTCCATCATTGCTAGCTTCGATGTACAGATTGAACAGTAGGGGCGAAAGGCAACATCCTTGTCTTGCACCCTTTTTAATACGAGCACTTCGTTCTTGGTCGTCCACTCTTGTTATTCCCTCTTGGCTGTTATATATATTGTATATTACCCGTCATTCCCTATAGCGTACCCCTATTTTTCTCAGAATTTCGAACATCTTGCTCCATTTTACACTGTTGAACGCTTTCTTCAGATCGGCAAATCCTAGGTACGTGTCCTGATTCTTCTTTAGTCTTGCTTCCGTTATCAACCCCAAAACCATTCTTCTTGTCAGCAACTTGAATGCAGGAGCTTTAAGCTGATTGTGCGATAAGTCTCGAACTTGTCAGCTCTTGCAGTCTTCGGAATTGTGTGGATAATATTTGTGCGAATCAGACGGTATGTCGCCAGACTCACACATACTACACAGTAAAGTTAATGGTCGTTTGATTGCCAATACCCCAATTATTTTAGAAATTCTGATGGAATGTTATCTATCTCTTCCGCCTTATTTGATTTTAAGTCCTCCAAAGCTCTCTTAAATTCTGATTCTAATACTGGATCACCTATCTCCTCTAAACCAACTTCTCTTTCTTCTTCTGTCACATCAGATAAATCTTCCCCCTCATAGAGGATTTCAATGTATTCTTTCCACCTATCCGCTCTCTTCTCTGCGTTTAACATTGGAATTCCCGTTGCACTCTTAATGTTACCACCCTTCCTTTTAATGTCACCGAAGATTGTTTTGACTTTCTTGTATGCTGAGTCAGTCCTTCCGACAATCATTTCTTTTTCGATTTCTTCACATTTTTCATGCAGCCATTTCGTCTTAGCTACCCTGCACTTCCTATTTATTTCATTCCTCAGCGACTTGTGTTTCCCGAAACGTTTTTATACTTCCTCCTTTCATCAATCAGCTGAAGTATTTCTTCTGTTACCCACGGTTTCTTCACAGTTATCTTCTTTGTACCTATTTTTCCTTCCTAACTTCTGCGATGGCCCTTTTCAGAGATGTCCATTCTTCTTCAACTGTACTGCCTACTGAGCTATTCCTTATTGCTGTATCTATAGCCTTAGAGAGCTTCGAACGTATCTCGTCATTCCTTAGTGCTTCCGTATCCCACTTCTTTGCTTATTGGTCCTCCCTGACTAATGTCTTAAACTTCAGCCTACTATTCATCACTACTATATTGTGATCTGAGCCTATATCTGCTCCTGGGTACACCTTACAATCCAGTATATGATTTCGGAATCTTTATCTGACCATGATGAAATCTAACTGATATCTTCTTGTATCACCCGGCCATTTCCAAGTTTACCTCCTCCTCTTGTGATTCTTGAACAGGGTATTCGCTATTACTAGCTGAAACTTGTTACAGTACTCCATTAGTCTTTCTCCTCTCTCATTCCTTCTCCCAAACCCATATTCTCCTGTAATCTTTTCTGCTACTCCTTCCCCTACAACTGCATTCCAGTCCCCCATGACTATTAGATATTGATCCCCCTTTACATAGTATGTTACCCTTTCAATATCCTCATACACTTTCTCTGTCTCTTCATCTTCAGCTTGCGACATCGTCGTGTATACCTGAACTATCGTTGTCGGTGTTGGTTTGCTGTTCATTCTGATAAGAACGTCCTTGTCGCTGAACTGTTCACAGAAACACACTCTCTGCCCTATCTTCCTATTCATAATGAATCCTATTCTTGTTACACCATTTTCTGCTGCTGTTGATATTACCCTATAATTATCTATTATCTGACGAGAAATCCTTGTCTTCTTTCCACCTCACTTCACTGACCGCTACTGTATGTAAACTGAGCCTTTGCATTTCCCTTTTCGGATTTTCTAGTTTCCCTACCACGTTCAAACTTCTGACATTCCACGCGTCGACTCTTAGAACATTATCCTTCCGTTTATTGTTCATTCTTTTTCTAATGGTTACCTGCCAATTGGCAGCCCCTCCCAGAGATCCGAATGTGGGATTATTTCGAATTCTTTTGTCAATGGAGAGATCATCATGACACTTCTTCAATTACATGCGACATGTCCTACTGATACACGTTACGTGTCTTTAATGCAGTGGTTTCCATTGCCTTGTGCATCCTCATGCCGTTGATCATTGCAGATTCTTCCGCCTTTAGGGGCAGTTTCCCACT
Organism: Schistocerca americana; assembly: GCF_021461395.2. NCBI lineage: Eukaryota > Metazoa > Arthropoda > Insecta > Orthoptera > Acrididae > Schistocerca > Schistocerca americana. The sequence goes on along the minus strand of NC_060120.1, from coordinate 674,691,282 downwards.
TCTAGGCCACTTATGACTGATAACGGGACTTCACGAACACCCTTTATTAACATTATGGCATTATGGTGATATCTACATTTTTATGGCTATTACACATTCCGCTTGGAGATAAATTAGAAACATCAAAGTAAAATTTCATCACATTCGTCAGTATTTATTGACGACAGTACAGCAGTAGCATACACTAGGGGGGAGAGGGGAAGACGGAACACATGGGATACCTGCTAAGGAGTTGGGTCTCCTCTGCCTGGTGTAGTGCAGCAACTCGACGTGGCAGACTCGACAAGTCGTTGGAAAACCATTGCAGAAACAATGAGTCATGCTGCCTTTACGGCCGTCTATAATTACGAAAGTGCATGAACTAACCTCTATATTACGACCCATAAATGTTCACAGGGATTCACGTCGGGTGGTCTGGGTGCCAAATCATTCGCTCGAACTATCCAGAATGTTCTTCAAACCAATAGCACCTCGTGACATGGTGCATCGCCATCCATGAAAATGAAGTCCATGAATGGGCGCAAATGATGTCCGTTTCCAGTCAGTGATCGTATCAGTTGAACCAGAAGACCCAGTCCATTCCGTGTAAACACAGTCCACACCTTTATGGAGAAATCACCAGCTTGCACAGTGCCTTGTTGACGACTTGGGTCCACGGCTTATTGAGGTCTGTGCCACACTCGAACTCTACCGTCAGCTCTTACCAGTTGAAATCGGGACTCGTGTGCCCAGGGTGCGGTTTTCCAGTCGTCTAGAGCCCAACCCATATGGTCACGAACCCAGGAGAAGCGCTGCAGGTGATATCGTGGTGTTAGCGAAGGCTCTTGCGTCATTCGTCTGCTGCCATAGCCCATTAACACCAATTTCGCCGCGATGTCCTAACTGATACGTTCGTCGTACGCCTCACATTGATTTCTGCGGTTATTTCTGGCAGTGTTACTTGTTTGTTATCACTGACAACACAGTTGTTCTGGGTTTGGTAAGTGAAGGTCGTCGGAGACAGCGTTGTCTGTAGTGAGAGATAATGCCGGAAATTTGGTATTTTCGGCACACTGTTGACACTGTGGATCTCTACTGAATTCCCTAACGATTTCCGGAATGTAATGTCCAACGCGTCTATCTTCAACTAATATTCTACGTCTGCTGTTAACTCCCGTCGTGGGGCCATAATCACGTCGGAAAGTTTTTCACGTGAATCTCCACAGTAAAAATGACAATGTACCGTTTTATACATTGCATGCGCGATACTACCGCCATTGTATATGTCCATATCGCTAAACCATGACTTTTGTCACGTCAGTGTATTGCTTTAATATAGACAGTGGTCACAACAAAAGTGGTAGTGTAAGGAATTTTCAAGTGGGCTTGAGGAGAGGTGATGGAAGATCATAACTAAGAACAATAATCTCGATCCAAATATCAAATAAGGCTCAAGTACTTTTCTTGGCGGTCGTCAGCGTTGTCATTGGTGATAAGTGTATGACGGAATAGTATTCGAACCGAAACATGTGCAGTTCGGGGAAAATACGCTTCCAATGGGGCCAACTGAGAGCTCCCCGTAGCACGAGTCAAAACTTGAAACAATAAACGTAGCATGCTGCCCTCTAATCATCATCATCATCATCATCATTTAAGACTGATTATGCCTTTCAGCGTTCAGTCTGGAGCATAGCCGCCCTTATACAGTTCCTCCATGATCCCCTACTCAGTGCTAACATTGGTGCCTCTTCTGATGTTAAACCGATTACTTCAAAATCATTCTTAACCGAATCCAGGTACCTTCTCCTTGGTCTGCCCCGACTCCTCCTACCCTCTACTGCTGAACCCATTAGTCTCTTGGGTAACCTTGCTTCTCCCATGCGTGTAACATGACCCCACCATCTAAGCCTGTTCGCCCTGACTGCTACATCTATAGAGTTCATTCCCAGTTTTTCTTTGATTTCCTCATTGTGTACACCCTCCTGCCATTGTTCCCATCTACTAGTACCTGCAATCATCCCAGCTACTTTCATATCCGTAACCTCAACCTTGTTGATAAGGTAACCTGAATCCACCGAGCTTTCGCTCCCATACAAGAAAGTTGGTCGAAAGATTGAACGATGCACAGATACTTAGTCTTGGTACTGACTTCCTTCTTGCAGAAGAGAGTAGATCGTAGCTGAGCGCTCACTGCATTAGCTTTGCTACACCTCGCTTCCAGTTCTTTCACCATGTTGCCATCCTGTGAGAATATGCATCCCAAGTACTTGAAACTGTCCACCTGTTCTAACTTTGTTCCTCCTATTTGGCACTCAATCCGTTTATATTTCTTTCCCACTGACCTTACTTTCGTTTTGGAGATGCTAATCTTCATACCATAGTCCTTACATTTCTGATCTAGCTCTGAAATATTACTTTGCAAACTTTCAATCGAATCTGCCATCACAACTAAGTCATCCGCATATGCAAGACTGCTTATTTTGTGTTCACATATCTTAATCTCACCCAGCCAGTCTATTGTTTTCAACATATGATCCATAAATAATATGAACAACAGTGGAGACAGGTTGCAGCCTTGTCTTACCCCTGAAACTACTCTGAACCATGAACTCAATTTACCGTCAACTCTAACTGCTGCCTGACTATCCATGTAAAGACCTTTAATTGCTTGCAAAAGTTTGCCTCCTATTCCATAATCTTGTAGAACAGACAATAACTTCCTCCTAGGAACCCGGTCATATGCCTTTTCTAGATCTATAAAGCATACATACAATTCCCTGTTCCACTCATAACACTTCTCCATTATTTGCCGTAAGCTAAAGATCTGGTCCTGACAACCTCTAAGAGGTCTAAACCCACACTGATTTTCATCCAATTGGTCCTCAACTAATACTCGCACTTTCCTTTCAACAATACCTGAGAAGATTTTACCCACAACGCTGATTAAAGAGATACCTCTGTAGTTGTTACAATCTTTTCTGTTACCATGTTTAAAGATTGGTGTGATTACTGCTTTTGTCCAGTCTGATGGAACCTGTCCCGACTCCCAGGCCATTTCAATTATCCTGTGTAGCCATTTAAGACCTGACATTCCACTGTATTTGATGAGTTCTGACTTAATTTCATCCACGCCAGCCGCTTTATTGCACTGCAATCTATTGACCATTTTTTCCACTTCCTCAAATGTGATCCTATTTCCATCATCATTCCTATCCCATTCTACCTAGAAATCTGAAACATTACTGATCGCATTTTCACCTACATTGAGCAACTCTTCAAAACATTCCCTCCATCTGCCCAAGGCATCCACAGGATTCACCAGCAGTTTTCCTGACCTGTCCAAAATACTTGTCATTTCCTTCTTACCTCCCTTTCGAAGGCTGCTAATTACACTCCAGAATGGTTTTCCAGCAGCTTGACCCATAGTCTCCAACCTGTTTCCAAAGTCTTCCCACGATTTCTTCTTGGATGCTGCAATTATCTATTTGGCTTTGTTTCTTTCTTCAACACAACTTTCTCTGTCTACCTGGGTTCTGGTATGTAGCCATTTTTGATACGCCTTCTTTTTCCTTTTACAGGCTGCCTTGACTCTGTCATTCCACCAAGCTGTTTGCTTTATCCTACTTTTACACACTACTGTTCCAAGACATTCTTTAGCCACTTCTAGTACTGTGTCCCTATACCTTGTCCATTCCTTTTCCAATGTCCGTAATTGACTACATTCAACTAACTGGTACCTTTCTGAGATCGCTGTTATGTACTTGTGCCTGATTTCCTTATCCTGGAGTTTCTCCACTCTTATCCTCGTACATATGGACCTGACCTCCTGCACTTTCGGCCTTACAATCCCAATTTCACTGCAGATTAAATAATGATCAGTGTCATCAAAGAATCCCCTGAATACACGTGTGTCCCTCACAGCCTTCCTGAATTCCTGATCTGTTATTATATAGTCAATGACAGATCTGGTTCCCCTGCCTTCCCAAGTATACCGGTGAATGTTCTTATGTTTAAAAAAGGAGTCTGTGATTACTAAGCCCATACTGGCACAGAAATCCAAGAGTTGTTTCCCGTTCCTGTTGGCCTCCATATCCTCTCCAAATTTACCCATAACCTTTTCATACCCTTCTGTTCGATTTCCAATCCTGGCGTTAAAATCACCCATGAGCAGAACACTGTCCTTGTCCTTTACTGTAACAACTACAGCACTGAGTGCCTCATAAAATCTATCCATCTTATCTTGATCTGTCCCTTCACAATGCGAATATACTGACACAATCCTAATTTTCTTGCTAGACACTGTCAAATCTATCCACATCAGTCGTTCGTTTACATACCTTATTGCAACTACGCTGGGTTCCATTTCTTTCCTGATGTAAAGCCCTACACCCCATTGTGCTATTCCTGCTTTGACTCCTGGCTGGTAGACCTTGTATTCTCCCACTTCCTCTTCTTTCTCACCCGTTACCCGAATGTCACTAACAGCTAAAACGTCCAGCCCCATCTTACTTGCAGCCTCTGGCAGCTCTACCTTCTTCCCAGAGTAGACCCCATTGGTATTAATAGCTCCCCATCTCATTACCATTTGTTTGCCAAGTCGTATCTTAGGAGTCCCTGGTTTGCCAGTTACAGGTGGGACTCCGTCACCTCCAAAGGTCCGAGGCATATTGCTCTGATGGTTGCCAGCATCATCTTTAAAGTACCAGGGAAGCAGGTTGCTAGCCTTACTTGCCCCGAGTCCCATTGGGTTTTAGCCCTAACGATTGAGGGACTAACCGGTGGATTTGGTAGTCTTTGCCGTATGAGCACAAAGGTGACCACGACTCAGAATATGTCTGAGATGCCCGGCCTTATTCCAAAGTAACTGGTATCCCGACTGTCGGGACCACTTACTTGGCCACTCATACGTTGCCCGTGGTTCATGAACTAGGACATGACTACAGGAACCCACACCATGAACCACCTCCTGCCCTCCAAGACTAAACAAATTTCATTTTCACTTAAATTGCTGAGAGAATGACGAGCGCAAACTCCCCTCTAGGTCTGTCACTTATATCCTGGAAGTCTCGTGGCATCGTTAGAAACGTGTTGTACGAAATTTGCTCCTCGTGTTTGTTCCGGGACACCACAATTCAAATTGTCGTAGAAGTTCAAGCATAAAATGGATTACTACCAGAACGTGCTTGTGTGTAAAACGCATCCAGCCTCAAGCACACAACTGAGCACGGCAGAAAATGAGAGTAAAGGTTCTATTAGTGTTCCAACGGAACGGAGGACGCACCGAATACCACAGAAGGCCGTTGGTGAAGAACTATTTATCACTGACCGTAAAAGTCCGAGACAAACTTCTGTCCTAGAAGTAACGGCTGGACGCAAAGAAAAAAAAAACACAAAAATGTGATATGAAGAAAGAACCACACAGTGTGGAGAAAATGAATCCAAGACAACAGCGTTTAGAGCATCACGTGACACACCATTTGATGCAATACTATTTTATTTAGGAACGCCTATGGAACACATCCACTTGTTGAGCCCAAGAAGTGGAGTGATGCTGTTTTGGTGGCTGGAGAGAAATCGTAAGATGTATGAAAGATTTTCAGAAGTAGTGGTTCCTGAACATGTGTCCATCCACATATCTTGCGACAGCACGCCTTTGTATGAATCAATTAATAATGATGAAGTTTCCTAAATAAGATAAAAGATAAGGTCGTTATTTACGTTCGTCAATCAGAACACCCAGTAAAAAGTTGCAAATATCTATCAAAATAAATATTTTCAGATCACAGAGTAGATGAAAAAAAAGGCGTGTTTTGCTTTTGCTCGAATCTGAAATCACGTTAACAGTGTCGCGTTTCTTAGGGGATTGCTGTTATTGCAAAGTAGATTCCTGCTGAGAGAGCCGTATCGCGCCAGCGTCTAATTTCAATTTGCGACTGCGGTTAAGCGTCATTAGAGCCTCCGCCGTTAACGACTTGACAAATAAAGGGACGGCCTTGGGCCTTCAGAGAGGAAGCTCGGGGCTGCACCGCCGCTGGATGTGCTTCCAGCGTCAGTGTTTGCGCTGCGCTCTCATTACGCGGTACGCAGAACGCCTCACCTAAGTAAACCCAGCCTCGAAAACATCTCTGGTACTTTCCCTTTTGGCTGACACAGAGGTTTAAGAGTATCATTGCGACCAACACCCTTTATGGGAGGGTGATGTAGCCGATTCGCACACTTTTTTCCGTTCTGTAAAACATGTTTCGCTCCACATGAATTTCACTCGAAACAAAAAGCGCTCCTCATTGTCACGGTAAGTACTGAATTACAATCAGCATTATATGCGAAGAGAACACAAACGTCCATTTAAAAAATAGTGATTGTACTATTAAGTATAATACAGAATATTCTGAATAGAGTGAGGGGAAAGTGAAGATTACCTCCGGTGGTGGCAGAAATGCCGTTAGACAGGATCGGCCACGAAAGAAGGAGGAAAGCAGAAGCAAAGAAGGCGTAAATAATACAGGAAATACCTCATTTTATCTACAGAAGTATGTATAGGGATTCGAGGAAAAAATATTCGAAACTAGGAGTGTAGGTTGCTGAGTAATGAAAGTAACAGGAAATACAAAGATGCGAAATCATGATGGGTGAGGTAAACATGTGAAAACTTTAGAAGTCAGAGATAACTGATAAATTAACGTCGGTTGCACGATGATTAACTCTAGTTTATTAAACCATCATAAAATTTACGATTGTAGTAGGACATAAAACAGGACAATTTGTATTTAATTTCGTTTGTAACGTACCACTGGAGCTCTAATAATTTTAATTAACTAATGCATAACCTATAAATTATGACTTCCTTTGAATAAATCTTAAGTAAAACAATTTACGATGGTTTAGTAGCAATGTAATACTTTTCACCATTTAGTGCTCAATGGTTAAACTAATTTCTCAGTTGTAAAACGTAAAGCTGTTGACCTACGAAATGTCAAAGGTAAACGTAGACGACATGCCATACAAATGGAAGAAGGTTAGTACGATTGAAAACAACTTTCCTAAAGCGCGATTAAAGAAGAGGAGAAAGTTCATGTGTAAGATATAAGTGATCCAGTAATGCGGTCGGAATATAACGGAAGGATGAGAGATCTGTCCTCAAAGAAAATAGTAGGAGTGGATGATATGCCTTCGACGTCACTGAGGTGTAGGCACGTTCCTTGATCTAACATCAAAAGTCCATAGAACAGAAGCCCAGCCATCAGATTTCAAATCTTTGGGCAAATCACGAGCAAAGAAGTGTCAAAACTATTGGACGGTTGATCATATATCTTACCGCCGTACACTCCTTACAAGAGTAATACGAAAACAGAAAGAAGATAGGAATGGGCGAAGATCAAATCGGTTGCAGAAAATGAAAAATTAGTAGACAAGCGATACTAAATTTGTACCTTATTAACATAGGGCAAACTAAAGAAAAATCTGGATAGCTTCATGCAAATTTTGTACCTAGAAAAAGCTTGTGAGGGTATGACGTATTCGAAATATTGAGACAAATGGGAGTAAAATGTCAGTGCATCCGATAATCTTCAGTAAATGCAAAATCCAAAGCAAAAACTAAATTTACATCGTCGACGGATACAACTATATGCGAAATAAAGGGGGAGGAATAGGTTAGTAGAAATCTGTTAGTGCTTACAGAATAATTGACTCTGGAAGGACCAATATAGGAAACTATTTATAAGATCAGATGAAGACTAGGACATGTAAAGCAGATTTTGGAGGATATTGATTATGTTAAAGCAACAAAACACTCCGAAAATGTTTCTAAAATATTTACTGATCAGTAACGATACATTTTGGCCACTTACTTCCATCTTAGGGTGACAATGATTACAGTTTTAGTTCGCCACCATAGCCCTCAGGAAAGTAAAGCCTTTAGACGCCCTGTAGGCTCTGAAAACATTAGTTCACGCTTTCCAGATCTCCAATCGTTGTTAGTCACGAAACGTGCGACTTTGGTAAGCTGGTATTGTTAAATGGCTTAGAGCGGTAGCTTTTAACTACGAAAAACTGACATGCTATAACAGAGGTAAGATGGCTACAAACATTGCGTTAACCGTCACGCAAGTGTGCTAGTTGTATCATTGTAACTATGCTCAATAGTCGTCTCTTGGCTAATGCTTCTTGCACAATGTCCTTGGTTCTGTCGTTGGGGAAGCCCCAGCACACGTGCATCGGTAAGCAAACCTTGTGACGCGTGTATATATATGCTCTTGTTTTGTCTCTGATCGTCGCATTGTTCAAGCAGACTTTGAGCGTGAATCCTCTAGCATTTCACGAAGGCAACAAGCGGTAAGCACGAACAGGTATCACGCTAAAGCTACAGTCTAACCAACTACATAGTAGTTTAGTTTGTTGTACCGGTGGTAATCTGTAATACAACGGTTCAGTTCCATTACAGTCATATAGCAGATTAAGAATGAGCGACTTTTCAGCTAATGAGCATTCTAGTTTTGTTTCAGTGTAAATAATTTTCTCGTTTATTGAAACCTTTTTTTTCGATCAGCGCTTTGCGTAGTTGACTGGAGGAATATTTTATGGCGTATAGCCTAGTTTAGGATTCTCTTAGCGCACTATCTGTCACCAACTGTCTTACTGGTGCTCTCCGTTTTCTGTAGCCAGTGGTCTTGTTTGCACTTACAGAGTGGTTGTAATCTGGGCGACGATCACACATAAAACTACTGGTCGGTACGCTTACGGAAGACGTAGAAAGATTGAGCACAAAATGGAATCGCCAACTCAGCTAAAGCCCTGAAAATATACAATCGTGTTTTACAATAGCTTGAACTTTCGTTGTCTGAACTCCACAGAAGAAATTTCGGAGGTTCTTCAGGTATACTTCCAGAGTATTTTGGCACGAGGGACCCGTGGTTTCTCGATGAGTTTCGTAGAATTTCTTATCCCCGTTTAACTTTGAACTGCTCTGTATTGAAAATATCTTCACAGTAGTGCAAATGTTGACAGCATGCGCTGTGTGTCTTGTTTGGAAATAAACTTGTTTCCACCGACGGTACTTGCTGTTGATAACAATAATGTCAAATTTGCTCCTCGCAATCTAGCTTGCGTTCATTACTGCTCTGATCTGCCTCTTGTTTTTTGTTCCAGCAACGTTAGTTGAACATTACCAGCGATACGCAGCAGTGTAGATAGGTTTGCTGATGAACAGCTGGTCGAATCCAAGTTTCACTTTATTTTATTTATTTATTTTTTAGCCATTAATTTTCTGACGGGTGTAATTCTGCCAGCCACGAATTTCTCTGTTGTGCCAACCTCTTCACCTCAGAGAATCAGTTACACCCTACGTTCTTAACTATTAGCTGGATGTATTCCAGTTTCTGCCTTACCCCATGGTTTTCTCCCTCTGCAGCTCCCTCTGTTATCATGAAGGTTATTCCCTGATGTCTTAACATACACCCTGTCATCCTGTACCTTCTTCATTACAGTATTTTCCATATGTTCCTTTCCTAGACGATTCTGTGGAGAGTCATCTTCCTTTTCAGTCCACATAATTTTCAACGTCCTTTTATACCACCACATCTCAAACTTTTCCGGTTTTTCCACAGTCTATGATTCACAGCTATACAATGCTGTGCTCCAAATTAACATTGCAAAAAAAATCGTCGTCAAATTAATGCCGATGTTTGATACTAGTAGAAGTCATTTGGTCAGGTAATCCGGCTTTGCATGAGCTGGTAGTCTGCTTTTTATGCCCTCCTTGCATCGTGCGTCATGATTTCCTTAATTTCGTTAACTTCCTGGTCACCAATGTTAATGTTAAATTGTCGCTGTGCTCATTTCTGCTACTTTTCATTCCTTTCGTTTTTGCTCGGTTTGCTCTCAATCCATAAAGCGTTGTGCTCATTAGACCGTTCCATTCAAGAGGTCTTGCAGTTCTTCATGGCTTTCACTGAAGATCGCAGTATCATCATTCAGTCTTATCACTGATATCCTTTCATCATAATTTGAATGCCCGCTCTCGACCCTTTCTTCTATTTACGTGGCTGTTTCTTCGATTAGACTGAACAGTCGTGGCGGAAGACTGCATCCCTCTCTCACACTATCTTTATTCTGAGCTCTCCGTTCTTGGTCTTCCACACGTTATATAACTCTGTTACAAAAAATCTAGACTGTTTCACTTAGAATTTTTACACGATACTCTAATAAACGTCCGGATTGACATAGGCCACATGTTTTACATGTACATAGTGTGTACTGATGTGTCGACAGAAGTGCCGACACAGTGTGATTTGAGGGGACCGCAATGCACGCTATAAACACACGAAGGATGGCGTGAGGTCTGAAACAGGATACGTAATGAATGCTATAAAGAAAAGTACGTAGCTTTTGGAATACTTAACTTTAATCCATCCTTGTTGTATACATCGTTCTTGATGAGACATGCTTTATACGATAAGTATCAATTGCTATGTAAGGCTAATGGCGCCTTGCTAGGTCGTAGCCATGGACTTAGCTGAAGGCTATTCTAACTATCTGCTCGGCAAAGGAGAGAGGCTTCGTCAGTGTAGTCGCTAGCAAAGTCGTCCGTACGACTGGTGCGAGTGCTACTCCGTATCTCGAGACCTGCCTTGTGATGGCGCTCGGTCTGCGATCACTGACAGTGGCGACACGCGGGTCCGACATGTACTAATGGACCGCGGCCGATTTAAAACTACCACCTAGCAAGTGTGGTGTCTGGCGGTGACACCACATCTACACTACTATTAAAAGACAAGGTGTTGTTTGACTTTGTTACCAAAAATATCGCAAACTTCTTGACCAGTTTATTTAAAATTTTCACATGATACTCTAATAAATATTCTGACGGATAAGTCTACATATTTTAATAGGTATAATATGTAAACTTGACCAGAAGAAGGGATCGGTTGGTAGGACATGTTCTGAGGCATCAAGGGATCACCAATTTAGTATTGGAGGGCAGCGTGGAGGGTAAAAATCGTAGGGGGAGACCAAGAGATGAATACACTAAGCAGATTCAGAAGGATGTAGGTTGCAGTAGGTACTGGGAGATGAAAAAGCTTGCACAGGATAGAGTAGCATGGAGAGCTGCATCAAACCAGTCTCAGGACTGAAGACCACAACAACAACAACAATATGTAAATACATACAATATATATGAAGGTGAAACACTGTCAGCAAAATTTACGAGAAGTTGTGAACCGTTTTATTAAAAGTCGTACACTATACTGTAAAAAACGTTTGTACGGACATAGGCTACGTCATTTTAATATATATCGTATAGAAATGTATACGTAACAAAGGAACGTTGTTAGCAATAATCTCAAAAAGTTCTTGAACGATTTATTTGAAATTGTGACACGATACTCTAATAAACATTCAGACGGACATAAGTTATACATTTTTTTAAACAGCGATGTACAGGTGTCCTATTAAATCTGACTGTGAAAATGCCATGACTTCGATTCCCAATCAAAGTTTTGTTTGCAATAGCAATAAAAAAAGCACGGGATCACTGGTAAGGGGAATAGACATGTACAGGGAAGGGACGGGAAGAAAAGGACGTAGAGAGAGGGAAGGAGAAGATGGACAGGGAGAGGGGGGGAGGAGATAGAGTGAGGGAAGGGCAGTAGGTGATGGATAGCGAGACGACAAGGAGGACGTGACGGACAAAGAGATGAAGGCGAAAGCGATGGACATTGGGTCTTATATCCTATTGTCAGACAAATGTTCAAATGTGTTTGAATACCTAAGGGACTAAACCGCTGAGGTCATTGGCCCCGAGACTTACACACTACTTAAACTAACTTATGCTAAGAACAACACGTACACCCATGCCTGAGAGAGGACGCGAACCTCCGGCAGGAGGGCTCGCGCAAACCGTGACATGGTGCCTCAAACTACGTGGTCACTCCGCGCGGCTATTGTCAGATATATTTAGCAATTGCGAAGCCTTGCCATGTTCTCTAGTAATGTATATTACCCGTCTTTTCCTACAGCTTACGCCTATTTTTATGAGAATTGCAAAGATCTTGCATCGTTTTACACTTTAGAACGCTTTTTCTAGGTCAACAAATCCTATGAAGGTGTATTGATTATTGCTTTCATTATCATGCACAACAGCACAGATGCCAAACTAATCATCATCTATCAGATCCTCAATTTTGTCTTCCATTCATCAGTATATTATTCTTGACAGTAATTTGGATGTGTGAATCATTATACTGATTGTGTGGTAGTTCTCACATTTATCTGCCCTTCCTATTTTCGGGCTTATGTGAATAATATTTTTCCGAAAGTATGGTGGTACGTCTCAAGTCTCATAGCTGCTACATAGCAACTTGAGTAGTCATTTGCTTACGGTTTCCCCCTGTGGTTTTAGAAATTCCGAAGGATTGTGATAACGGGCTGTTTTAATGGCTGACTTCTGTTTTCCTTCTGTTCAGTGCAAAGAAGATAGAAACGCTTCCTGAGCAGAAGATGAAGCTGTCCGTGATGTTGTTGGTGACTTGGCTTGCAGCTTGCCTGGCTGGTGCACAGCGGTATCCTCAGTACGCGAGGCCTAACGTCACTGCGGTAAGTGTGGCTACTCTTGTGTTCACCATCACACGTCATACTATCTGCCCACATAACCTCTAAAGATTAACTCACTATCTGTCCACATAACCTCTAAAGATTAATTCACTTTCGTGGCAAGGACACGTTCGAACTTTTTCTTTGTAGTTTGTGTATTCTGATATGGGACTCCAATAACTGAGCTACCTTTAAACCTTCAAGATTCTAATCCGTGACGCTTCCAGGGAAAAAAGTTTACATAGTTCAGACTGCTGTTGCTCATAATTCTAAAACACTACACTGTCTATAAGGAATCTTCAAGATCAACATGAAGCTCAACGATGAAATACAAAATGTGTACCGTGCTAACTTGTAATACATGACACGGCTACAAGATATACTGGAATACCGGGAGAATGTCGGCAGTGGCACTCATCGCGAATGTTATTTCTCCTCTGGTGACATACACAACTTCGTTATACGTTCGAAGACAAGAAAAAAATAGACGCTCCACGAAGGAATTATTAGAATGGTATTTTACCGCTGTCGAGGGCGTCTCCACACGCGTTTCCCCCGGTCACTGCGGCTCATTTCGAAACGGTATTCATCACTGAAGATATTTCTAATCCAGTCAGTGAGATTTCAGGCCGAAGACTTGTCCGGAGACGCCCGAGAAAGCAGTGGAATACAACCTGTCTGTCGCCCGCCATACGGCCCGACAGGAGCCGTGTCATTTTATAGCAGGTTCCCTTTGGTTGTCATCCGCAACACCCTTACACCAAAGAAGTAACTCGACGATACTCTACGCCCCTGTGTGTTGCACTTCGAGGCAAGCCACCCCGGGCGCATTACAGCAAGATAATGCCAGAAATGCGAGAATTTCTTCCGCTCGTCAAACTCTACCTTGGGCAGCAAGGGTACCGGATCTCTCTCGAAATGAGAACGTTTGGAACATTACAGGTAGGGCCCTCCAAACAATAGAGGCTGATGATGTGAATCAGCAGTAGTGCCTTCAAGAAAAAGAAAAGAGCTCTTGAAGATAGGTCAAAGTTTTGAGAAAATGTCGAAGAATCGAGCACTGAAGATAAAAGCAGCTTGTCCTCTGCAACATATGAACTGCAGCTTCTCGCGGACGTTTCCTTACCAAAAGTTTATGTTGGATTACGTTCTGTGGCAGGAATGTTTGGTGGATTCTAAAGGGGAACTTTGGGACGTGTGCGTCATGTGCTCGCTATGGAACTATGTAGATTGTGGCGGAGCAGGAAAGGAAGTACACGTCTCCAATTTTTGTCGCTAAAGAATTTAATTCTGGTACACATTTCAGTATTTTTTAACACTTTCAGTATCTTGTTTTTAAAACCAAAACCTGTAATTGTTAGGTTTGTGTATTGAAACTAGATTATGTTTTCGCTGATTTAGTACCATGTGTAATTTGGTTGGTATTATTTTGACTATTTTTCAAGGGATCCGCTTTTGGCCTGTATTTTAACTAATAGGTGTAAGTTTTTTGAAAGATTTTTTTACAATAAATTTTAATTATATTTTATAAGAGTGAAATGTAAATGGAGCATGACACTATAAAGTAAATATTACCAGCTGGTCCGATTTTGGGTATTTTCCTTTACGTTTTGCTTCCATATAGTGAGTGACAGCTGATTCACGATTTTCCTGCAATATGTATTTCTAATCGGGCAACTAATGTGTTTTAAAAATTGAGGCATCGATGTTTCGCTAATAAGGATCAAGTGAACTATAGTAACATCGTTCCCAGCGTCCACCGTTAATGTGGTGGTTGGTAAATTACTATCACGTATCGCACAAGGATCGTTAAGCTCAGTTATTCTTAATCCTGTTTCATCATCTGCTGTTTCCACGTCTCCAGCTGTTTCTACGACTGTTGGAGTCTCTTACACCAAACTAGGCGCACCATTGGTGTTCAGCGCTGCAGCGAAATGTGCAGTAGGTGTCTCGCAGTAAAGTTAAAGGAAACAGACAAGACAGATGGAAGACAGATTTACACCTAAATACTTAGGGCCTATCTTAGACAGATGCCGTACGTGTGATAGGTATTGTTCTAGCGTCGAGAAGTAATTTTCAACCAGGAGCTTTAACAGTCTGCAAGCTACTGACGTACCTAAACTGTGATGACTAGATCTTGTACCAATTTTATGATCAATCTATTTATATTTCATTTGAGTCCAATTAGATCGTCACAGACAAAAATTTAGATTAATGTAAATCATTATGAGAATAATTTTATTATGTTTTTTCCCCGCTTAATCCTAATTTAAGTTTACAATATGTGTCGTATTCGTTTTCTTTTATTGGTATTATTACCCCTCTAAGATTTCGATGGTTGCCTACACGCTATTCTGTGTATATTTTTGCTAAGGCATGCTTGCGGGAATCCATCTAAGAATCGCTGGAAAGTGACTGCGCTCTAAGAAAGATCTTTCATTATTTGTTCACTTCATCCTGCTCATGATCTTCCAGAGACGAAGTAAGGGAAGGATGGTTAGGGTTTAATGTCCCATTGACAGTAGGGCCTTTGGAATCAAGAAACAAGCTCGGACAGGGAAAGAATAGGTAAAAATATCGTCCATGTTATTTTCAAATAACCTACAAAGCTGTGGTTTTAATTGACTTAGTGACATTTTGGGTGTAGGAAAACTTGAAGGACCCAATTGGGAATGGTGTCGAATGCGAGTGTCATATATTAAGCTCTACTCGTCACGTTGCTCAGTCACTGGTGAGAAGTTCAACAGTCCGAATAGTGTGGTTGATTGCCAGACGAGAGGCTGACAACCGTCACTGGATACATAAATGTATAGAACAAAATATTTGTCACCCTTTAGAGACATCACGTTAATATCACTAGAACGCTACTTTGGAAAAGATCGTACACTGTATGTTGACAATTGGTGAACTAGCCCAGCGTTATTCTCTAACAGTTGAGGTTAAGTTAATGTCAATAGGCAGTAAAAGTGGGAAGTGAGGATTCTATCAGCTCTTCCTAAAAGCAAAATTATAGCGGTTGCCAAAATTTACAGAAGCACAAATGAAACAAAAAGAAAAAAGCACAAATGAAACAAAAAGAAAACCGGAATGCGTGGTGAGCTACACTGAAAATATGGAGGCCGTCAACAGGAGCGACATGATGCAAATTTCAGTGGAATGCGTACGAAAAACTGTAAAGTCGCATAAAAAAGTATTTTTTCCTTTGGTGTATCCGTCTCTCCTGAATGCGCATGCATTATGTGGAACTAAAACGGGAAGAAACATTTGAGCATCTGACATTAGGCAGAAACTCATCAAGGAGACCCTAGACATTCACCACCGACCGAAAACAGAGGGCCGTCGCAGAGGGTGATCGGCCGATGGTGATATTGCTTTACACTGTAATCGAGCGCCACTTTATCTCGCTAATCTCAGAAATGTCCAAGACCGCCCAGAGAAGGTGTATTGTATGTGTAAAACATGAAAATCAAAGTGACACCAGATACATTTGTATCAAATGTAACGCACCTTTATGTTTGAATTTTTGAAATCAAATAGATACCACACTTTGAAGTTTTATTAATGTAATAACGTATGTCTTTTTTTTCTTCTAATAAAGTCACTTTTAGAAGAAAATAAGTAGTCCTCTAATGAAGATTAAAATTAAATAAACAATTTAACACCATAATATTGCTGTGTACGTCTTTTTTTCTCAGTAACAACGATAGACTGCTTATAGTCGTATATGTACACACCACTTGAAAATTAGACGCACATGCCACGCGGCCGCTCAGAGTAGATCGCAGTGAAAGGGTTGATATTTTGTCTGTTGTTATTATATAATTATGTAGTTATGTTATTGCTCTTTATGTATCTCAAACTTAATATGTACTGGAACTGTAATAAGTGTTTCTTTGTTGTAACAAGTTGGTCCAAATGATAACTAAATAAGCGCCCATCTCATGTCGTAATCATTTGTGCTTGCTGGTCTTTCAGGTAGTTAACCGCAGTGACGACGCTGGTGTGGTCCGCACGATACACACCAGCAAAGACGGCCGCACTCGGCTGGAGCTGCGCAAGACGTACGACGCGCCCTCCGACGAGAAACCCAAGTTCTCTGGTTTTCGGTTCTCGCATCGATTCTGATGTCTGTCCTCACGCGAACAATGATTTTCGTCATTCTCTCTAGGTCCCTCGCAGAGTTTCCACAGAACAACTTCATATCCAGTTTTTTATGATGTCGATCTATTGTTGTAAATTCAAAATGGGATTGTATTTTCTTTTCCATATTTTTACTCTGTGTCTGTCCCAATAACAATTAGCTTTCCACACCGATTCTCGAACCAGCGACATCAGTATCAGTATCTCAGCTTCTACTTTCTTATCATTTTTGCTATCTGTCGAAGTGTGTAAAAACTAGCAAGCAATG
The DNA here is from genome assembly GCF_021461395.2 of Schistocerca americana. Taxonomy (NCBI): domain Eukaryota; kingdom Metazoa; phylum Arthropoda; class Insecta; order Orthoptera; family Acrididae; genus Schistocerca; species Schistocerca americana. Next base: position 674,674,304 of record NC_060120.1, on the reverse strand, counting down.
CTGTGTACGCCAGTACTTCTTCCAACCGTCGACTTTGGCTCTAACTAATATTCAGCAATTAGGAATAACCAACATCTGTCCTTTTCTTCACATTTTAACTTAAACGCGAACTTCATATCAGTGTAATTTACACTGTCTGTACTGGTACTGCAGCTATGCCGTACGGTACCTGGCATCACTTACACTCTGCAGCATGTATAGCAGACTGTAAGTTACGAACTTATTCAACATTTCTAAACTAGTAGAGAGCTATGATATGGGAGAAGTTAGCTGCTAAGAGAAAATAAAGTAATGTTAGAAGTAAAATTATTTATTGATTTATTTCAGAGGCCGATAATTCTTTTTAAATTATAAAACCAAGTGATATATTTTCACAAAGACCAAGTCTGAAAACAAGTATTTTCTGATAAATACCCAAAAAAATTATCAGAATTCGCTCTAACAGATTCTGAGATGCTCATCAGAAAAAGCTGGCATGTCTAATAATGTACATACGTCTGTGAAGCAAACGTTTGCACCAAATGATATTAATCAGTAGATGGGAAATTAGTGCTAAAAATTTAAAGCTTTACATACAGGGCTGTGAAGCAGCCAAAGGGAATTAATATGTCTTTATGTCCATAATCATAGCAGGTAGTGGATTTACAACGATGTATACGTCTGTAATGCAGGCTGGGGGGATAGTAACAGCTTTTACGAGCAACGAAATCCCAGACAAGTGAAGAGCCTCGGGTATACAAATTAGGCTTGACTTAGGCCGAGCTGATGCCCTCTTACAAACAATTGAGAATTTGCTTTAGACAGAATTTTGTCACTAGGATTATGATCCATACAAAGCCATCGAGCAAATACGGTAAGTAGAACGACCCGAATCAGTTTAATGTCATTATAACAAGCTGCACTTAGAAGTGAAAGCACAGAGAGGAGGAACTGTTTCTCGAATCCTGACCAACAGTGAACTCCCACTAAACGTTTTATTCACCGTCGTTGCTGTATAAGTCCGAAGCAAATCATGGACGGCGTATGCGTCCATGTACATCAGCCAAGGCAGCTGGAACACACCCGGAGTCCAACTCCAGAATACGGCCCAATAGTGCACAGGCAAGGTAAAGTTGCAAATTACTACTGGGCGAAGGCTCGGTCCGCGAAGTAAACATCAACCGTGCCGACTCGATTAGCAACCATCAAGGCTTTGAGGTACAAGCCGCTGCACTACACGGGGTCCCATTGAAACAGCCAAACCCCATCCGATCACGTCTGAGCTGCGCGAGTGCTTCAATCCCTTGCGGAGTTGTCCCGGGCTCCACCACTCGGGGCGACAAGAAGGAAGAAGCTAAGCAACGCTACGTCGAGTTTCCTCAACACAGGAATAGATCTAGCCGCGGATGCGGCTCAGTTTCCTGTTATTTCGTAATGACACTCGACTATATTTTAGAGTGGAATGCGGGGAAGGGCTCCCAGATAAAACAATATTTCAAGCAGAAGTGCTGATGTTTGCTTCATCAAGACACGTTACCTACGTTCAGACATCCGTAACAGTAGATAGTTCAAAAATTCAGAGTATCAGCTTAATGTTTGTTATTGAAATAATTATGCCGTCTATAATTTAATGGTTATCATTCTAGCACCTGCTTCATTGTATGGAAAGGTAGTTTTACACTCGTCTATTCGCTTTGTTTCCTAGTCGATACAATTAGCTGTATAATGTCATATGAGAATAAACTTGTGGGAAAGAGTTAATCAGATTACTTATTCACAAACAACTTTTCTACTTCCTACATAAAAGTATGGCTTGCTAGCAGATGTTCCACTATAGAAATGGATGTTCTATGATATAGCCTTTCAATCAGTTTATCACGGGGAACAATCTCTAATTTTTCAGTAAATCTCGCGATTTTTTTATATGCACACGTGACTGTTGCTTTCTCGAAGGTAAGAATAACTTTTATTTGTCTTTTGCAAACGCATTTTTAATGGAGTTCCTACCCAAGATAGATTCATCTTATTCACGAGAGTTGTCCAGAAAGTAAGTTCCGATCGGTCGCGAAATCGAAACTACTGCGAAAATCCGGTAAAGCTTTGCACAGATGTGTTGGGCAGTGTCTCTAGTATGCCCGTCGATCGTGTCGCGTCGCTCTTTTCAGTTTTGAGTGAACGGTGAGCACGTGAAGATGCGTAGGGAATAGCGTTTCCCGCCAAGTATGAGGGCCTGGTTAGAGGTTTCGCCTGTGTCATGCAGCCCACATAACACAACTGTCGAGCAGTTCCTTCTTCATGCCAATTCTCGGCCGCACACTGCAGGGGCAACGAAGATGCTCCTGCAGCGTTTCCGATGAGAAGTGTTTGATCACCCACAATACAGTCCGTAGTTGGCTCCCCCTGAGTCTCATCTCTGCTCACAAGAACAGCTGCCTATGAAGACAAAATTTTTACACAGACAGTGAGCTGTAGACCAGTGAAGATAACTGGCCGAAAGCACAAGTGGCTGCTTCCTATGACGAGGATATTCGAAAGCTGATACAACACTACGACAAAACTCGAAGTTGGTGAGGCGACTATGTAGAGAAGTAGGTGAAAGGTGTACCTAACTGTTGCAAACAAAACGTTTCTGATTTTCACTGTGGTTTCCATATCGCGACCGATCGGAACTTACTTTCTGGACAACCCTCGTATTAAGCGGTTGGTTTTTATACATCTAACGGTTTACAAAGCATTTTTATATGTTAGCTACGAGGTAAAAAACATTCTTCTTATAATTTAACGTACTGCTCACATCTGAAATCTAACCTCATGAAGCTGCATGCTTTAAGTAGGAGTATATATGTTTCATTCATTCTAAGGTTTATTTTTCGAGGACCATGACTGTAAAAATATAATAGAAATAAAAAAGTTCTAAGCAAATCCGGCTGCCAACGAAAATTCATAATTTTTATTTGTATACAATTTGCTTTTGGTTATGCTCTAAAATATGATGTCGCCAGGTTCGTACATTTTTGGACAACAGGAGATATGTTTCCCTTTAATTGTTCATTTTATTTTCGTTTGAAATTGTTTTGTACTTATCACTTGCACCACAGCATATTCTTCCTACGGTAAAACAGAGCCATTGAATAATTTAATATTTGAAGATGTGACTGCTGCTCGAAGTACTGCAAGATTCATTCGTTGCCAAAAGACTAAGATTGTTTCTTTACATTTTGATATTAATCCTTCAGAGATAGCTTAAAATTCCAACACAACAATTTTGAAGTGCAAATAAATGTCTTGTGTTTGTAAATTTAAAAGAAATAAACTATGATGGAATCTGAGAGATTTTTCTCATTAAAAATTTAGGGTGTGAATTCTACATGAAATGACTTGATGATACTGAAAAATGTTTGTATAAACTGAAACACTGACTTATAACTGAAGAAATACAAATACAGCAAACAACGATCCCAGGACAAACTACGATCTTCTACAGGACAGATTTAGTGTCCTGGAGTAGCTACTTCAATAATGATTCCGCTAAGCGTAATTCTATTAGTTAACAGTCTTGCGTGGAGTAAATCACCTTCTCAGTGATGATTAAGGATCCAGCCACAGAAAAATGAAGTGCATCCTCTCTCACGTATTTAGATTTATGGCCTCGAATGGTATGAAAAGAAGCAGTTACGAAGCTGCATTAACCGCCTATCTCGATAGGCAACACTTCATACAGAGTAGCAGTGGGAGCTACGTACAACCAGGCGTTGGTCGCGTCTGTTTCCTCGAAGAAGAATTACGGTTATGATAATCAAAGTTACGTTGTATACAATCGTTAAGTAATAGGATACACTTGCATTAAATATAAAATGAAGTGGATATACTTTTTTTTATTCATACGGGTCAGTTATCACCATCCAGTAGTCGATATAATTCAGGAGATTTGTCAATCCACATGGATGCCGTTCGTAACTTATCAATGCCACTGGCTGTCCTGTTAAAAAACCATATAGAGTAAAACATACACACCCGTGCTGAAGCTGTACTAGGTGTGGGATGATATTAGCAAATAAAATATGTACTCTCTACTATGATGCCTTACCGCTAACAATGGAAATACCACGCTGAAGAAGAATCTACAGGGATATGCAATTAGTCAAGCGATACATTACCAGAGATAAACAGCTGTTGTGCACTGAATCTGTACAACTATCTAATAATTAATTTTCATGTTACTCTCTGTTTGTGATATCCGTAAATTGTGTTGGATCCCGTAGGTAGCGAAGGTGAAGAGAAGAAGAGAGTTGTATCTCAGTGTGGCGATAGTGTCCGCCCCTGGTAGCTAAGTGGTCAGCACGACGGAATTTCATACTTAACGGCCCGGGTTTGATTCCCTGCTGGGTCGGAGATTTTCTGCGCTCAGGGACTGGGTGTTGTGTTGTCCTTATGATCATCATTTCATCCCCATAGCCACTCAAGTCGTCGAAGTGGCGGCAACTCGAAAGACTTGTACCAGGCGAACGGTCTACCCGACGGGAGGCCCTAACCACACGGTATTTCCATTTCTGTGGCGATAGAGGCATCCAATTCCGCAAAATTCACTATGAATCTAACCTATAACAAACAACACAGTGGTCGGCGTTTGTTCACCTCAGGTGCGGCCACAATTTAAATTCTGGATTTCAAGCCATTCAGTGCTAACAGCTGAATATTTTGCACATTCAACCACGCAATTTTTACTTCTTTGTTGAAGTGTTTTAGCAATCACAAAATTATCACAGGGGGGCAACAAACCTTTCTTCAGCAGTGGCGCACCTTGTCTGTTGGATTCTCAGGATACTAGGCTGAGACAGTATATCTCAAAACCAACCCTTTCTTTGGCATGAGCAACATAGCTCTCTCTTAACGCCAACATAACTCAGCGCCTTAGGAGACACACTAAAAGAACAAAAAATTGAAATTCTAGTCACGCAAGAAACATTTTGATATCGAACACCATGATTCTGGAAATTATAGACTGTTCAAAAGCAAAACAGACAACAGAATCCTTAAAAGCACACACCATTTGCAATTTCACGATTCTCGTATCCACAACCGAGGTAAATCCTCTGAGCAACAGATTAGTGACATTTTATTTGAAATTTTCGGTTAGAAAATACGCATTAATTAGGGCACTTTTACCGATCAACCAAGATAACAAAACAAGTACTGAAAAATTAAATGAACATATAATCTTCAAAATTGCAGCAGTTCCTGTGAAAAATCTAATAGGTGACTAGAATGCGCACTTACTGAAACACGGAAAAATCAGAAAATCTATCCGAACTCATCTTAAGAACTAGTCTTCATAAAAAAAGAAACGGAGGCACAAAATAAAAATTTATGGGAATTCCAAGCAGACCATATTGAAATGTCGATATCTCATCTCCACATAACAAGAAGCTTTTAAACTTTCAAATTCGGCAAGTCGTAGAACTGTACGAAACGATCAGTAAAAACTAAAATAGAGGCAGTAAATTGGATAGCAGCAGTAAAACAACATCTGAAAGAAGCAGATACAATAGAACCAGGAATACAGGCGGAAAATTCGCGACTGAATATTTGGCAGGGAAGAAAAATCCAAGACGAGTGGTTCCATTTCGTGTGAGGTCGAACAAATGCCCGTTTAAAAAATTGAAGATAATTTGGCCAACAAAATTCTAAATTGACTTCGCTCTATATCCCGTGGTCTAGTAGAGCCCAAAAAGGAATCACAGTGATGAAGTGTATTACGTACGCAATATTTTTTTTGAAATGATTATCAATGAAACAATTACCAGGTGAGCTAATGCTTTAAAACGATCTATTGCATACTCAGCTATACCGTTCAAGTTGCCATTGTGGCCGGCTGGTGTGGCGGGTGATGAGCACGTGTCGAAGTGAGCTGATGGAGCACAAGTGAATGAGAAAGACATTGACGTTTAAGGCGGCGAAGATACAAAATGGTTTTGAGCCTCACAAAATTATTAATATCAGTTCATCCCTGTTAGGTTTTTCTCGTTGCTCGCTTATAACTTTTTCTCTCTTTTGATGACGGAGTATTGGTTGGTTGGTTGGTTGTTTGGGGAAGCAGACCAGACAGCGTGGTCATCGGTCTCATCGGATTAGGGAAGGATGGGGAAGGAAGTCGGCCGTGCCCTTTCAGAGGAACCATCCCGGCATTTACCTGGAGTGATTTAGGGAAATCACGGAAAACCTAAATCAGGATGGCCGGACGCGGGATTGAACCGTCGTCCTCCCGAATGCGAGTCCAGTGTGCTGACCACTGCACCACCTCGCTCGGTGACGGAGTTTTAGATTATTAGTATTACTTAATGATTGGTTGAGTGAAGTTCGTTATGCACAGTAGACTGGAATTCCACTATTATACCCTTCGTCGAAAGGTATTGTTTATAGTAACGAAACCACGCTATGGTATTCGAATAAAACTTCAATTTTCATGAAATTACAAATTACTGTTCAATATTCCTCCGACACGCGATTGTAAAATTCAGAACAATACTTTAATTTCTGTCGGATGCTTCCTCCGACCTTGTGTTCGCTATCGAGCACATCTGAATCTGAAGATTCCACCTTAGCTGCCGAAGTGCTGGCGCGCACTCAGAACAAGCAACCAGTCCTTGTTGTTGAGGTCGGAGATTCTTATTAACTGTGCGTTGTCGCGCCTCACAGAGATTGCAATTGCCTTCGTATCGATCGAGATGCAGCAGCGGTGACCTCAAAACTTGTACTAGTATTTCCTTTTTCAGTCGCGTTCTTTCGTGGTACCTTCTAGGTGGAGGTAAGGAAACCTGAAAACATTTCACATTTCCCACATGCTTAATAATTAAAGACAAAGAAGTTCACAAAACTGCCAAATACATCAACAGCTATAATTCCCTTATGCCGTATGGGCTCCCCACTAGTTAAGGTTTTCTTAGTATTGAGATCACTGGCCGTGTCACTGAAAAATGTCAGTTAAGCAGGGAAAGTCAAACGTTAAGGCACGGCTGTTTCACCAGTTTATTTCAGAGGAAGGTAGTAAGGTTGATTTTCATTTTCGAGGTGCAAGCCACGTTCGCTTAGACGAGAATAGGAGAGGAATTGTTGAAGAAATCGTCCGGGATGATGGGAACAAGTTATGGAAGACTGCTTCGTCCGGATACGATTCTAGTATCCTGACGAGTGCCCGACGTCCCATTTTGCGCAAACCACCTTTCCTAACGTTTTGTTTCCTGGTCGATATCTCCACGTCAATGCGAGAGACGTGTACCGAACCTGATAGACCTGAGCGTCAATGGCTAGCACGTCAGTGCGTTCTGCAATACTTCTTAGAGCCTAGGAAATTTCGTCAAACTAGAGGAGGAAAAATTACTGATCAGAATGCAAAAGTGAGCCGAGAACTAAAGAAGCTGTAAGCTGTTAAACATATCGATGGAAGGAGATAGGTCATCTGAAGCGCACCGTTGTAGCTTTAATCGACCAATATCTCTCAGAAGCACACACAAAGTTAACGATTAAACAGTGTGCTAATGTTTTCACTGGGAATGAGACTGTTATTATTATTATTATTATTGTTACTATTATTAATATCGTTTGACATTACAGAACATAGACAGGTAGTTACGCAATTACATTACGGATTATTGTTGAAATTTGACTACCAGAGCACAGCAGTCGGTATCATTACATCACACGCAAGACTTTCAGACCTGTATTAAAAGCATGAATTGCGGAGGTCTCTACAAAACGTTTTTTCTGTTCCTCCATACCACTATCACAACGCAGCACATTCACAACCACCCCTACTCACGATGTGGCCACAAGAAATGGAGAAAAGTTTCAGTCAGTGGTAACGAAAATATGTGTAACATTTTTCCGTATAACACATTACCAATAGACCGGACAGTCTCGTTCTAACTCGCCGAAGTACCATTGAACTAATTTCATGGTTGTAGTGCACTAATTTTAGCAGTTTATTTATATTCATCATGTTTAAGAATCTTCAGAGTTCTTGTCAGGAGATGTCTGAGAAGTTCGGTGGCTATGCTGTTTGATTAGCAAGTGATAACGCTCATCTAAATTGGGATTTTCATTTAAAATCATTCCGAAATTAGAATCGGACTACACGATAAAGGAAGCTTTTCCTAATCCTAGCAATCTTGTTCTTTCCTTGCGTACTGTTAAAGACATAGTCACATATGATGCGTAGATGGCCATACGCGGCAAATAAATAGCACGGTAATCTTGTCTTCCTGTAGATAATGCTAATTCCAACGAAAAGTGTTCGAAGCATTATCTTACGTAACCATGTGACAGTACGGAATTACAAGAACACATCTTTAATGCTGCTACGACATAAAAATGGCCGCGTTACTCTCAGTTTTCACCATAGAAGAACAGCGTCCGCAGTCCGTTTTTTGCAGCCTGAAGGTACGAGGCAGGAGCGGAAATCCGTAGATGAATTTCGGTACAATACTGGCACAATGTATCGTCGCGGCGAACTGTTTTTCATTGGACTGAACAATTAAAAATTTGTCAAACGAGAGTGAGGAAGGAGCGGGACGAGCAGCTACAACCACAACTGATGCCAACATTGAACAAGTCCGTTACGTGGTTCAGAATAACAGACGAGTGACTGTTCATGACGTTTCAAACCATTTGAAAATTATTTATGTTTCTGCGTACGAAATCATGCGTAACACTGTCACAAGGCGTCCTTTCGTTGCACGACATCGTGCCTCCGCCACCCACACAGCCTAAACTCTTCAGACGCTGCGTTTCGAGCTTTTGGGGCATCCCGCTTACAGTCCTGATACCACCCCGTCGGACCGCCATCTGTTTCGTCCACTTAAAGACGTTTTAAAAGGCCATTGATTGAGCTACGATCAACAAATGAAGGTAGCGGTGCAAACGTGGATTACTGCGTAACCAGAATCTTTTTTTTTTTTTTTCACAGGTCATTGGAATGCTTGCGGAACGGTGGGCCAAATGCATTGAAAAGCAGGGTAACTCTGTTGAAAAACGATATCACTACGAACTGTATACTCTTGTTGTAATAAATTATAAAAATTGACTGCAGGTATTTATTTATTTTACCCTCGTATATGATGCACGGAGTATTACAAACAACATCCGCATTTTCCCTATTATCCAGATCATTAGCCGCTGCGGTAAGTCACAAGAGTTAACATCTGCGACTGCCCTGAACGCTGCCCGTTTCACCACAAATTTCCCGTATTTACCACTGTGAAAAGACAGTTTTAAACGTATTAAACGACATTTATGTTGCTAAAACTAATGAATATCGCCGAAAACAATAAAATTATTAAGTAATTTGAAATGATGGTTGACAGTTCTTAATAGATTTGGAGACTAAAAGGCTTACTACTAGACTGCAAACAATAAAAATTTTGACAATTCTTGCAAAGTATATAAAGAAATCTGACGTTATAACATGTAATTAGGGTTTTACGCACCTAAATTAAGCTAACTGTTATGATCTGTGATTCAGGCAGACCTTGACACCAGGCAAGGAATGTACGGGCCGGTCACAGACATAATTCTCAGCTGGGCGTTGCGACAGCACTCTGCAATGCGAGTTACTGCATGGTGTTGCAACGACTTGAAACTTCCACTGCTGAGTTTATGATGAGAGCTTAGTTTTTTCATATCACACCCAGCCACAGGGAATATAAATGTTCCCAGCACAGCCGGTAGCAGCATCTATTCGATGTGCTCATTTGAACGCTAGTAATTGATAAGATGCACAGCTAACTATTACAACCTCTCGAAGCCACTGATCTAGCGGCTGTCAGCTAGACGTAACGATTCTGGTATTCGAATCGAACACACGGAATTGAAGCCACTCAGGGGTATCTATCGCCTGGCACACTAGCCGGACCCCGAAGGTCCTAACTCGAGGGTCACGCCTGCACGTTTCTGCCAGCCATCTTGGGCCGCAAGCAGCAGACGCAGTCCTCTGGACTTGTCGCGCTGTGGGACTAGTGGGTCAGCAAGGGCGCCGTCGTGGCCAGATGCTGCTCTGTGCTGCCTCAGTATTCCGCATGGGACATCTCTTGCTCTCTACTGGACACGACCGGCTCTTAGGCCGCCCTCGTCGAAGTAATAAAGATTGTTCTTGTTGAGTAAGCATTCCTCACTCTGCACTCGCCGCGGCACTGGACAACCCATACTACAGCTAGCTGCCCGCACATGCAACTCTTTTGTCAGAACTGGCTAGCCCGTAACATGACTACACGGAAGCGTCAAAGAAACTCGTATAGGCATGCGTATTCAAATATAGAGATATGTAAACAGGCAGAAAACGGCGTTACATGCCGCAACGGCTATATAAGACGACAAGTGTCTGGCGCAGTTGTTAGACTGGTTACTGCTGCTACGATGGCAGGTTATCAAGATTTAAATGAGTTTGAACTTGATGTTATAGTCGGCTCACGAGCGATGGGACACAGCTTCTCTGTGCCAGCGATGAAGTGAGGATTTACCCGTACGACCATTTCACGAGTGTGCCGTGAATATCAGTGATCCAACCTCAAATCTCCGACATCGCTGCCGCCGGATCCTGCAAGAACGGGACCAACGACGATTAAAGAGAATAGTTCAACGTGACAGAAGTGCAATCCTTCCGCAAATTGCTGCAGATTTCAATGCTAGGCCATCAATAAGTGTCAGCGTTCGAACCATTCAACGAAACATCATCGATATGGGCTTTCGTAGCCTAAGGGCCACTCGTGTACCTTTGATGACTGCACGACACAAAGATTTATGCATCTCCTGGGCCCACCAACGCTCACAGGACTGTTGATGACTGGAAACATGTTACATGGTCGAATGAGTCTCGTTTCAAATTGTATCGAGCGGATGGGTGTCTGTGGGTATGGAGACAACCTCATGATTCCATGGACCCTGCACCTCAGGAGGGGACTCTGTAATGCTGTGGGGCGTGTGCAGTTGGAGTGATATGGGACTCATGATACGTCTAGATACGACTGTGACAGGTGAAATGTACGTAACCATTCTGTCTGATCACCGGCATCCATTCATGTCCATTGTGCATTCCGACTGACTTGGGCAATTTCATCAGGACAATGCGACACCCCACACGTCCATAATTGCTACGCAGTGGTTCCAGGAAAACACTTCTGAGTTTAAACACTTCCGCTGGCCACAAAAATCCCCAGACATGAACATTATTGAGCGTATCTCCGATGCCTTGCAAAATGCCGGTCAGAAGAGATCTCCACCACCTCGTACTTTTAGGATTTATGGACCCTGCTGGATTCATGGTGTCAGTTCCCTCCAGCACTACTTCGGAATTAGTCGAGTCCATGTCACGTCGTGTTGCGGCACTTCTGCGTGCTCACGGGGGCCCTACATGATACTAGGCACATGTACCAGTTTCTTTGGCTCTTCAGCGTAAAACATACAACAGTACAAGTTCTATAAGTTCTAGAATTCGTAGATTATTCATGTATTTCGCGATTTACAGTCTAGTACACATCAGACAATTCAAAGATTTTACGGTGTACAGTTATGGTGTATAAGATTGTTTAATGTGCAGAATAACACAGTCCAGAATATTTGTAGGTTTGACTTACAGGTAACTTCTTGATCAAATTCCAACTGATAAATCCTGTGTTCTATAGCTGTTACGAATTTTCGCAAAGGTTAAAACTGTATTTGCACTCCAACTGTTGAATCTTGGAAAATTACATTACTTTACTCCCCCACGACTAGCTAATTTCACACAGATAAGCGTCATCAGGCGGAACAAGTGTCGCGCCAGGGATCATATCCGTCCGAGCAGGACTCTTGAAGGCCCAAGGTATACGACCGACTGCCGTGTCGACCGATAAGCATCACTGGATGCGGATTGGAATTGGCATGTTGCCGGCACCCTCTCTCCCGGCCGTTGTCAATTTTCGTGACCGCAGCCGCTACTTCCCAATCAAGTGGTTCCTCAGTTTGCCTCACAAGGACTGAGTGCACCCCGCTTGCCTACAGTGCTCAACAGAGTGGACGGTCACCCATCCCAGCCCGACGGCGCTTAACTTCTGTGATCTGACGGGAACCGGAGTTAGGGCTGAGGCAAGGCCTTTGGCCCATGCATCACACATGTATCAAAAGCAGATGTTGTTACGCACATCAGTCATCAATAGTTAATTACACCATTCGAGATGATGATCGATAAAGCGGTTAATACTCAAGTGTGTAACAATAACATGTACGGCTTCTCATACGTAACTATTCTACATAAATAGCTATCTGCGTAAAATTATTTGATACAAAAGTGACGTGTTTCACTTGCAAGTGGCTATATGACAATAAGAAGCAGGTCATGATGAAATAAAGTAATAGTTTATTTCAAGAGTAAGCAGGCAGTGAGGAACATTTTTACCCTTCGCAAAACAGCTGAACATAATTTCTGGTTTGATGCTGGAAAAGTGTTGTAAACATTCAACTTTCAAGCAAGCTCTGACACTAAGGAAAAAAGCGACTTTTTGACCAGACTCATCGACGACAAACATGTTCTCCGCACAAAACTTACCTGTTCATATTCACATAGGGATTTCCGTTTTGTAGTGACTGTGCGATTATTATTTAGTGTCACGCAGGGTGCGCAAGAGTGTGCGCTGTGGTCAAGAGCAGACGAAATTGTTAAATTACTTACCGTGAGCGTAATTTATTGAACTAGGCTGAAAGTGGTTTTACTACCGTAATGGTAATTAATTTGATGACACAATGTGTGTTACAAATCTACCTTGTTAATTGTTCAATGTGAATGATCAGCTGTATGTGTTATTGTGCATGGACTTATTGGGGTACATATATAGGTAGTTTGGTAGAGCTTGTGAACAGCGTGTTGTGATAGCTATGTGATGACGGTGGTAGTACTAGACTAATGTGTAGTTATGTATTTTGGAACTCATCCTAATTATGGTGTTGGCATCTTACATTTAATTGCAGAAGTTATATTCGTTATAATTGCTTTGTATAGCCATGGGTCATGCATGGTAAATTGTTAATGTTATTTTCCGCTTATGTATCCTAGGACAAAGGGTGGCTTTTCATTCTGTTTTATTGCAAGGAAGTTATTTTACTGTACTGATTCTTTTCGGTCCTGTTTAAAGATCTTTATGGGCGATGGAAAGGTACACTGTTTTTTCGAAGTTGCATTACTCTTCTGTTATCCGTAAGTATTTTCATGTTTAGTAAATTAAATGCTAAATTAAGCCCAACATCTGCACAACACCCAGGCCGAACTCCTCTCCACCTAAGCGGAAACTCGTATTGATCTAACATTAGTCCAGAGTTCCCTTTAAAAGACTTCCAAAGTTGTTAGTAAATCACAGGGATATACGGAAGATTTCTGTTTGTGCGTATGCTGCAGTGTGCGAAGCACAACTTTCAGCAATGCTCTATAATTTATCAAATGACAGAATTTTATGAACTGTTTCTACAGTGACCTCTGAGTGTAGCAATAATAGACTGTGGTTGAAGGACACACCGGCGTCGACGTCACTAGAGCGAAAGTTCAGACTGGACAAGAATGGGAGGAGAAATCAGCTGCGCCATCTTGAAAAACGACTTAAGAAAATCTCAGGAAACCAAAACCTGCATGGCTGGACGCGTATTTGAACCCCGTTTGTTCTGAATAAGAGCCAAAAATCTTATCCACATCTACATACATATTCCGCAAGCCACCGTACAGTGCGTGGCGGAGGTTACCCTTCACAACAGTTAGTAGTTTCCTTTCCTGTTCCACTCGCAGATTGAGGGAGGGACAAATGACTGTCTACATGCCGCCGTGCGAGGCCTCCTTTTTCGTATCTTATTTTCGTGATCCTTTCGTGTAATGTATGTTGGCGGTAGTAGCATCGTTTGGCAGTCAGCTTCAAATGCCGGTTACCTAAACATTCTCAATAGCGTGCTTCGAAATGAATGTCTTCTTCCCTCCAGGGATTGCCACTTGAGCTCGCCAAGCATATCCGTAAACATTTGCATGCTGATCGAACCTACGGTAACAAATCTAGCAGCTCGTCTCTGAATTGCTTCGATGTCTTCTCTCAATCCGACCGGGTGCGGATCCCAAACACGCGAGCAGTACTCAAGAATAGGTCGCTCTGATGTCCTACATGCGGTCTCTTCTACACGTGAGCCACTCTTTCCTAAAATTCTCCCAATAGACTGAAGTCGACCATTAGCATGCCCTACCACAATCCTCACATGCTCATTCCGTCTCATATCGCTTCGCAACGTTACACCCAGATATTTAAACCACGTGACTGTGTCGAGCAGGTCACTGCTAACGCTGTACCCGAACGTTAATGGTTTGTTTTTCGTACTCATCCGCATTAACTTATATTTTTCCACATTAAGAACTAGCTGTCATTCATCATTCCAATTAGAAATTTTGTCTAAGTCATCCTGCATCAACCTACAGTCATTTATCTTCGACACCTTATTGTACACCACAGCACTTTCAGCGAACAACCGCAGGTTGCTGGCCACCCTGTGTGCCAGATCATTTATGTACGTAGAAAATAGTAACGGTCCTATCACACTTCTCTGGGCCACTCCCGACGATAGCCTTGTCTCAGATGAACGCTTGCCGTCGAAGACAGCATACAGGGTACTATTACTTGAGAAGTCTTCTGAGCATTTCACATATCTGGCAGGCTATTCCGTACACTCGTGCCTTGTTAACTATCTGCAGTGGCGTCAAACGCTTTCCGTAAATCTAGAAATACGGAATCTGCCTGTTGCCCTTCATTCATAGTTCCCAGTGTATCATGTGAGAAAAGAGCAAGCTGGGTTTCACACGAGCAATGATTTCTAAAGCCGTGCTGATTCGTGGACATGAGCTTTTCGGGCTTTAGGAAATTTATTATACTCCAACTCAGAAGAGGCTCCAGAACTCTGCAGCAAACCGTTGTTATGGATATTAGTCTGTAATTTTGCGGGTCCGTTCTTTTTTCTTCTTATATACAGAAGTCATCTGTGCTTTCTTCCAATCGCTTGGTTCTTTGCTCTGGTCGAGAGATTCGCTATAAATGCCAACTAAGTAAGGGGCCAATGCCGTAGAGTATCCTTTGTAAAACCGAATTGGGATTCTATACAGACCTGGCGATTTATTTGTTTTCAACTCCTCCAGTTGTTTATCTACGCGGTGATGTTTATTACTATGTCATTAAATGGCTCTAAGCACTAGGGGACTTAACTTCTGAGGTATCAGTCCACTAGAACTTAGAACTACTTAAACCTAACTAACCTAAGGACATCACACACATCCATGCCCGAGGCAGGATTTGAACCTGCGACCGTAGCAGCAGCGCGGTTCCGGACTGAAGCGCCTAGAACCGCTCGGCTACAGCGGCCGGCACTATGTCATCCACACGGGACTGTGCGATGGTCAAACGACGGTACGTTTGTACGATTCTCCTGCGTGAACAATTACTTCAACGTGGAATTTGAAAGTTTGGCCTTCCTTTTGCCATCTTCTACTGCGAAACCAGACTGGTCAGCGAGCGACTGGATGGTAGCCTTAGATCCGCTTAGAGACTGTACTCAGGACAAGAATATTTTAGGACTCTCCGACAGGTCTTTAGCCAAGGTGCGACGGTGGAAACCGTTGTATGCTTCGCAGATAGACCTCTCCACAGACGCACGAATCTCTGCCTGTCGTCTTTTGCGCATCCACTTCTGAACCGATAGTGCAACAGCCTTTGCTTCCTCAACATTTATTCGACTTAGTCGGTGTGATGTATTTTATTACTAGAAACCACGGTTTGTTTTTAGGACTCAATGTTATTTCGAGATTGTTTTCTCATTGTTTGATGTGAATCTGTCATTTTGTTTTCACACTGTAGGTATAATGAAACTTATTTCACTGAGATCCACTCAGGTAATAAAGACACCAAGTAATTTATTTCAAGGAACTCACCTAAAAACTTACACTACGGAACTGAAAATGGGAAACTAAGTGTATAAACACAGATGTTGTCTTCATCCCTTATTTTAAACATGCTTACACTTACAACAAAGTAAGTCTCAATGTTGATTAAGGACAAAATAAAGACATCTTCTGCACTTTTCTGGATGTTTCCTATCCATAGAATATTCGCACATAGAGCTAGGCCAACATTTTGTCCCGCTTTGCCTTTGTGCTGAAGAAGAAGCAGGAAGAGGTTGAACTTCGCTACGCAGACTTGTGTTTTTCTGTACTAGAGCCGTTCCCAGTCCAAGAAGAAATTATCTTCTTTTGGTGTTAGTTTCTTTGTTCCGATCAGGATCAAAATCAAGTCAAATTATGAAAGTACTGAGGATACTAACATCCAAAATATTATAAAATATAGCTCTGGGACGTCTTCCCGTCATACATTTTGTAGTTGGGTCCTGACTGATTTGTCCATTGCACTTACACCTCACTTAGTTGTGTTATAATCTAGCGTTTGCTGCTTCACTATTTCCTCTTCGAAACGCACAGTAGTCAGTAGCGCCACTATCTCACCCTTTCTTGGGCAGTATCGCAGCTGATTTCTGGCATCCGAAGGGACTTGAATCTGCAGAGCTTCCCCTTACTACGACAAATTCTGCAGGTAGTTCACGACGATCTTTTTCTTATTATTCCAAGCAGAGTCATCTCTTTTCGATCTAATTCGTTTGTCGCCTCCAAACTTGTGAATAAATTATCTGTTCTTATATCACTCCTGCATACATTTCCTTTCCGTTCCGATACTACTCCTTCTCCTTGATCTAGGCTGGTCATGACCATTTTTTTACACTCCTGCAGGTATGTGACGTATTAATTTGTACTGTCACAAGCAGCCCATTCTTTCCAGGTTTTAAGGGAATATACTGATGTAAGGGACACCTACCCCTAAATTTTATCAGTCCTTCATCAAGGGCAATATTGTCATGTAGTTCGTATGTAATGTGGTTAGCCATTGTTCAAATATACCCCCTTTATGGGACAGTGTATCAGGGCTACGGTTCTATCGCCGCTGCTATGCGTCATCGAACTGAATACAGCGTAATACGGGGTGAGTCACAAGAAAAAGTACACGTCATTTGTGATTCTGAATGGATTCCGAAATAAAAAACGTTTAATGTATATTGTTTATTTAAGTTCTGTATTAATCAAACATTGTCACTGTTCCTAGGGAAAAAATGAATAAGATATTTTTTTGTAAGAAATTTAATGGGGTTTAATTTTGCACTGTGACACATTTTTTCTGGAGGGTGCGATTTTCAAGTTACTCAAGAAAATAAACAGTGACAGTAAATGCGTTCTGTCTCGGAAACCATTCGGAATAGCGCATATCTCCATATAGAGTTTTTTGTTCAGAATCACTAATACTGTCACCCTTCAAAGCGTCTTCATTTACTCCTGGCTCACCCTATATTTAAGTAAAGCGGTTCCTAGTCGTAGAAATACTGAAGATAATAGATCGGCCATGCTCTTTGTTCCATAAATTCACTATCCCTCATTACGACCTTTCTACACTCCTGCAAGTATAAGCAGGCCAAGAAGGCACTAAAATTTGTCTCTATCATGATCTATCCATTTGTTCCCTTCTTTGTTAGTCCAAGTCAAGATACACTGGAAAATGCTGACTGCACATTATTTACATTCATTACACTATGCTGCGTTGGACCTAGAGCCGTCTTCAATATACCGTATTTCTCTAGTATGGGTGCTACCCACAAAATCTAACAGGCTTTTCACCCGTGTTGCTTTTCCATTTATGGACGTGAAAACAATGGGATATAATTTTAAATATTTACATAAATTTATTATTATTCAGAAATAATAGCGTCAATCTCTCCATCGTCATCAGATTATATTTCACTTCTTCTTCTTCATTCGAAACTGCTTGTTTTTCAGGACTTCACACGTTTTCTGCTGGTAATGTAATTCTACGACACATAGAGGAAGAACACTAACTGAGGCAATACACAACAACAGCTGAGGCAAGAAATTCTAACTATGAGTACAAAAACAAGCGGGAAATATTATTTTCATTGATGCAGGTGTTTCGTTTAACAGCTCTTGAACGTAACTGTCATCATTCTAATCTTATAACGTTTTAAGGAAGAAAAAAAAAAAACAATTTAGATTTGAGTCATACTGATTCCAGTGGCATTCACTACCACAAATCATCAATAAGTTTTAATCTGTTGTAAATATAAAACTAAGCAAAACGTCACTGGATGCAATTCACTCACAATGGGAAGCTAATACGTTTCGAAAATAATGGATTTTAAAATAAAGCAGAAATATGTTTCAAACGTGCTTAACGAGTAATACTGACCGCAGTGGTACTAGGAAGGTTAAAGTGGATGCTGGATCAGGATTTGAATCCAGAATTCCCAACAATACTTGGTTATCAGAGGGATTATCCGGGAATTTTACGGACGTTTCAAGGCAACTGAGAGATATTTTCGATAAGCGGTACTCCGCAGCTGTCAGACGCTTAAAAAGTTATTTTGAAAACAGTAGCTAAGATGAATCACTTTATTTTGCCATGGGTCTATAATCAAATACAGGCTGAGATAATGTCATGGATTCTATTAATTACTTCTTCGTCATGCTGTAGGTTCTCTCTTTTAAAATAATTATGGTTTACATTTTATTTACTTTTTATATGAAGCAGGAATTAATGAAGTCCATTACACAATTCTAGCTTGTATCTGAATAAGTAGGTTACTAACAAGTAAAAAGAAATTTTAAGCTGATTGACCTAGTAACTGGTTCGGTGTACTTGGTCATTTCCAACTTTATGACTGCTTTATGAAAAGAAATGCTATCTTGATTGTTTCCATACCTGATCCAAACTGGCAGAAAAAAATTGGTTCAGTTTTGCAGCTGACGTTGTTTTCAACATTAGGTTCTGTAAAAGAGAAGTTCTTCTAGACTGAAGCTTGAGAATCAAACTATGAGCCCCTTGTGGTCTGCTATAATGATTTGTTTGCTCTATGATTTTCTTTTTCAAGTCCTGTCACGGAAAACCCACGTGTGGTAGTCGTACTCAATTGCTATTGGATAATTAGATTCTTTCTGTCACAAGGGACAAGTGTATTACTAAAACTTGCTACATCATTATTTTCCCAAACTCACAATAGATTCGTATTAAGAAGCGATGTAACAGCGTATGATCACATACAATCAGCATTACTGAAAGTGAAAGGAAAAGAGATGTGTTGCAAGGGTTTTGGAAAAACGCAGTTTATCTGTAAAGGAAACCACAGCAAAGACGCTAGTACGATGAGTCATATTGTTCTAGTAGTTGGATTCTTATCAAGATGGCATGATAGCAGACATTCACAGATGAGTGCTTGTATTGCAAAAGGCAGATTTATCCTGTACGCAAGTGCTCGGGGAACTTAAATGGGTATCGCTCGAAGAAATACGACGTATTCTCGTGAAACCTCGTTGGCTAAATTTAGAGAACCGATGTTAGAAAAGATTTATGGCTTGGCTCTGAGCACTATGGGACTTAACATCAGAGGTCATCAGTCCCCTAGAACTTAGAACTACTTAAACCTAACTAACCTAAGGACATCACACACATCCATGCCCGAGGCAGGATTCTCGAACCTGCGACCGTAGCAGTCGCGTGGTTCCGGACTGATGCGTCTAGAACCGCTCGGCCACCGCGGCCGGCTAGAAAAGATTTATAATTGCCTTTATGTTATCAGCATAGTTCATCTCACATAGGCATCAGGAGAAAAAAAAGAGAGATTAGACCACATCCAGAGACAGGGCAGATAGTCGTCTCCCGGTTAATACGCGAATGAAATAGACAGGTAAATCGACACTATTGGGCGACGGACTTCCTTCCAAGCACTGTACAGTTACCTGAGTAGTAAATACGTGGAAGCAGATACAGCTGTAGATGTACAAGTTGGATAAGCCATCGAACATATTTTTATTTAAGATCAAAATAAGTTGTTCACCGTATGTTCCCGTCACTTACACCACTGTAAGGCATATAGTCTATGGTGTAATGTACACTACTGGGCATTAAAATTGCTACACCACGAAGATGACGTGCTACATACGCAAAATTTAACCGACAGGAAGAAGATGCTGTGATATGCAAATGATTAGCTTTTCAAAGCATTCACACAAGGTGGCGCCGGTGGCGGCACCTACACCGTGCTGACATGAGGAAAGTTTCCAACCGATTTCTCATACACAAACAGCAGTTGACCGGCGTTGCCTGCTGAAACATTGTAGTGATGCCACGTGTAAGGAGGAGAAATGCGTACCATCACGTTTCCACTTTGATACAGGTCGGATTGTAGCCTATCGCGATTGCGGTTTATCGTATCACGACATTTCTGCTCGCGTTGGTCGAGATCCAATGACTGTTAGCAGAATATGGAATCGGTGGGTTCAGGAGGGTAATACGGAACGCCGTGCTGGATCCCAGCGGCCTCGTATCATTAGCAGTCGAGATGACAGGCATCTTATCTGCATGGCTGTAACGGATCGTGCAGCCACGTCTCGATCCCTGAGTCAGCAGATGGGGACGTTTGCGAGACAACAACCATCTGCACGAACAGTTCGACGACGTTTGCAGCAGCATGGACTATCAGCTCGGAGACCATGGCTGCGGTTACCCTTGAGGATGCATCACAGACAGGAGCGCCTGCCATGGTGTACTCAAAGAGCAACCTGCGTGCACGAATGACAAACCGTCATTTTTTCGGATGAATCCGGGTTCTGTTTACAGCATCATGATGGCCGCATCCGTGTTTGGCGACATCGCGGTGAACGCACATTGGAAGCGTATATTCGTCATCGCCATTCTGGCGTATCACCCGGCGTGATGGTATGGTGTGCCATTAGTTACACGTCTCGGTCACCTCTTGTTCGCATTGACGGCACTTTGCACAGTGGACGTTACATTTCAGATGTGTTACCGCACGTGGCTCTACCCTTTCATTCGATCCCTGCGAAACCCTACATTTCAGCAGGATAATGCACGACCACATGTTGCAGGTGCTGTACAGGCCTTTCTGGGTACAGAAAATGTTCGACTGCTGCCCTGGCCAGCACATTCTCCAGATCTCTTACCAATTGAAAACGTCTGGTCAATGGTGGCCGAGCAACTGGCTCGTCACAATACGCCAGTCGCTACTCTTGATGAACTGTGGTTTCGTGTTGAAGCTGCATAGGCAGCTGTACCTGTACGCGCCATCCAAGCTCTGTTTGACTCATTGCCCAGGCGTATCAAGGCCGTTATTATGGCCGGAGGTTGTTGTTGTGGGTAATGATTTCTGAGGATCTATGCACCCAAATTGCGTGAAAATGTAATCACATGTCAGTTCTAGTATAATATATTCGTCCAATGAATACCCGTTTATCATCTGCATTTTTTCTTGGTGTAGCAATTTAAATGGCCAGTTCAATGTACGATAATATTCACCACTTGGTTACTTGCAGTACCTTAATTGACACAAACACTCAGCTTACATTTAATGATTCGTTTGCTAATAGCCACGAAAGTGAGTAATCAGATGCAACGGTGTCTTACATCTCTGAAATGATTCTAACAAGTTTGAACCGACTCAGAAAAACATAGTGTTTCGTCGTCATAATAACTTGTACTTCTTAAGAATATCAACTTCTATGCATTGTATAGCGTATACTACTCTAATCATGCAGTTAGTGCAGGACACTCGCAGATACTTTGAAAGAAAGCCTATATGTGTGTAATGCCAATATTAATAGAGTTATGGAATATGTTTCCATGTTGTTATAAAAACTCAATAATTATTAATATTCTGCTTGAAATTGAAATATTGACTTGTAAGTATTGACGGCGGGGACTCTTTATTGCAGTTATGCAACTTACTGAGAACAGATCTCATGAAGCAAACAGATTTCATGAATGCAAATTACTATTGCTTTCTGAATATCAGGTGTAGCGTATCCTAGGATACCTCTTCATTGGTGTGACGCTACCATTCACGAACATGGTATTAAACAAGAGCGTTTTCCAGGTAACATGAAGTGGACCGTAGGGGACATATAAATTATTGAAATTTTAAGTATAGCATAGTTAGCTCTTCTAGAATGAGATTTTCACTATGCAGCGGATTGTGCGCTGATATGAAACTTTCTAGCAGATTAGAACTGTTTGCCGGACCGAGATTCGAATTCGGGACCTTTGCCTTTCGCAGGCAAGTGCTCTACAAACTGATCTATCCAAGCACGACTCATCACCACTCACCACAGCTTCAGTTCTGGCAGTACCTCGTCTCGCACCTTCCTAACTTTACAGGTTTGGGTTGTTTTGGGGTCATCGGCCTCATCGGATTAGAGAAGGACTGGGAAGGAAGTCGGCCGTGCCCTTTCAAAGGAACCATCCCGGCATTTGCCTGAAGCGATTTAGGGAAATCATGGAAAACCTAAATCAGGATGGCCGGATGCGGATTTGAACCGTCGTCCTCCCGAATGCGAGTCCAGTGTGCTGACCACTGCGCCACCTCGCTCGGTAAGCTTCACAGAAGCTGTTCTACTTTAGTAATCTCTCGACTGTTTTGATACGGCCCAACACAAGTTCTTCTCCCGTGCCAGCCTCTTCATCTCAGAGATGCACTTGCAACTTACGTCCTCAATTATTTGCTTGATGTATTCCAATGTCTGCTTTCCTCTACAGTTTTTGCCCTCTACAGCTCCCTCTAGTACCATGGAAGTCATTCCCTGATGTCTTAACAGATGTCCTATTATCTTGTTCCTTCTCCTTCTCAGATCTTTCCACGTATTGCTTTCCTCTCAGATTCCGTGAAGAACCTCCTCATTTCTTACGTTGTGAGTCCACCTAATTTTCATCATTCATCTGTAGCACCACATTTCAACTGTTTCGAATCTTTTCCGTTCCGGTTTTCTCGCAGTCCGTGTTTCACTAGTATGCTCCAGACGTACATTCTCAGAAATTTCTTCTTCAAATTAAGGCCTATATTTGATACTAGTAGACATCGCCTGGCCAGGAATGCCCTTTTTGCCAGTGCTGGTCTGCTTTTGATGTCCTCCTTGCTCCGTCCGTCATTGATTACTTTGCTGCCTAGGTAGTACAATTCCATCATCTACGTCGTGTCCATTATCCTGATGTTCAGTTTCTCAATGTTCTCATTTCTACTACTTCTCATTACTATCGTCTTTCTTCGATTTACTTTCAGTCCATATTCTGTATTCATTAGAGATTTCATTCCAATCAGCAGATCACGAAATTCTTCTTCACTTTCACTCATGGTAGCAATATCATCAGCGAATCGTATCGTTGATATCCTTTCACGTTGAATTTTAATCCCACAACTGAACTTTTATTTTCATCATTGCTTCTTCGACGTACAGATTGAACAGTAGGGGGGGGGAACCCTGTTACACCCTTTTTGGCCGAGAACTTCGTTCTTGGTCGTCCATTCTTACTATTCCGTCTTGGCTCTTGTACATATTTACGTTACCCGTCTCTCCCTATAGCTTACCCCTATTTTTCTCAGAATTTCGAGCATCTTGTGCCATTTTACATTGTCGAACGCTTTTTGCAAGTCGATAAATCCTATGAACATGTCTTGATTTTTCTTAAGTCTTGCTTCTATTACGAACCGCAACGTCAGAATTGCCTCTCTGGTGCCAGTACCTTTTCTACAGCCAAACTGATCGCCATCTAGCACATAATTTTCTTTTCCATTCTTCTGTATTTATTCTTGGATGCATAAGCTTAAGTCCTCCACAGCTCTCTTCAATTCTGATTCTAATACTGGATCCACTATCTCTTCTAAATCGACTCCAGTTTCTTTTTCTATCAGATCAGACGAGGTGTCCCCTCATAGAGGTCCCCAATGTACTCTTTCCATCTAACCGCTCTCACCTTTGAATTTAACAGGGGAATTCCCGTTGCACTCTTTAATTTTACCACCCTTACTTTTAATTTCCCCGAAATTTGTGTTGACTTCCCAATATGCTGAGTCAGTTTTTGCAACAAAACAATCATTTCTTTTTCGATTTCTTCACATTTTTCCTGTAGCCATTTCGTCTTAACTTCCCCGCACGTCCTCTTTCCTTCAGTCTTCAGTGACTTTTATTTCTGTATTTCTGAATTTGCTTGAACATTTCTGTACTTCCTTCTTTCATCGATCAACTGAAATATTTCTTCTGTTACCAATAGTTTCTTCGCAGTTAACTGCTTTGTACCTATGTTTTTCTTTCCAACTTCTGTTATTGCCTTTTTGAAGATGTCCATTCCTCGTCAACTGTACTGCCTACTGTAGCCTTAGAGAACTTGGGGTATCTCGTCATTCCTTAGTACTTCCGTATCGCACTTCTTTGCATATTGATTCTTCCTTACCAACTTCCTGATCTTCAGCCTATTCTTCATCACTACTAAATCGTGATCTTAGTCTATATTTGCTCCCGGACACGCCTTGCAAGCCACTACCTGATTTCGGGATCTCTGTCTGATCATGGTGTAATCTAACCGAAATATTCCTGTATCAGGAGGTCTTTTTCAAGAATACCTCATCCTTTTGTGATTCTTGAACAGGGCATTATCTATTACTTGTTAAAATTTATTGCAGAAAACAATTAGTCTTTCTCCTCTCTCGTTCCTTGTCTCAAGCCCACTGTCTCGTGTAACCGATTCTTCTACTCCTTGCCCTAGAACTGCGTTCTAATCGCCCATGCCTACTAGATTTTCGTCCCCCTTTACGTACTGCATTACCCTTTCAATATCCTCATATACCTTCCTTATCTCTTCATCTTCAGCTTCCGACCTCGGTATGTATACCTGAACTATCTTTGTCGGTGTCGGTTTGCTGTCGATTCTGATAAGAACAACACCATCACTGAACTGTTTATAGTAACACAATCTCTACCCTACCTTCCTATTCATAACGAATCCTACTCCGTTTATACCATTTTCTGCTGCTGTTGATACCTGACCAGAAATCCTTGTCTTCTTTCCTTTTCACTTCACTGACCCTTATCGTATCTAGAGTGAGTCTTTTCATTTTCCTTTTCAGATATGCTATCTTACCTACCACGTCCAAGCTTCTGACATTCCAAGCCCTGACTCGTAGAACGTTATCCTTTCGTTGATTAATCAATATTTTTCTCATGGTCACCTCCCACTTGGCAGTCCCCTCTCGTTCTCTCGGAGATCCGAATGGGGGACTATTCCGGAATATTTTGCCAATGGAGAAATCATCATGACATTTTTTTCAATTTCAAACCACATGGCTACATGCCCTGTGGAAACACGTTATGTGTGTTTAATGGTGTGGTTTCCATTACTTTGTGCATCCTCATACGTTGACCAGCCGGAAGTCGTCAGCCGCCAATAATGATTATTAATCAGAGTTCAAGCGGTGGCGGGTTTAGAACCCAGGACCAAGGACGTTATGATTACTAATCAAATGGCTCTGAGCACTATGGGACTTAACATCTGTGGTCATCAGTCCCCTAGAACTTAGAACTACTTAAACCTAACTAACCTAAGGACATCATCCAAGCCCGAGGCAGGATTCGAACCTGCGACCGTAGCAGTCGCGTACTAAACAAAGACTCTACTCCTAGACCACTGGTGCAAGTTTTTATTTAATTAGTTCTTAATATCACATAATGACCCCTGCGATGACTGTTAAATGTTAGTATCCATAAAAGCTCTAAGATGCCTTGTCGAGACAGAAGGTTTTTCACGTAGTTCACGCAGCATCTTTCCATGGGCGCAGCCCCGAATCCTCCGGAAACCAGGTAGGTAAGCGGGTAACAGGATCGAATCCTCCCAAACTGACACATTGTATGTTGTATTATAGACAATAATATAATTATCTCTGCCATGTTCCTTATCTCCTTCCATTACCTCTCCCATATTTTAAACAAAAAAATATTGATTCACTTATGCACGCTTTGCGCTTCACCTTGAGTGGGACTTAGTCGCTGGCGCTGTGCCGGCTGGACTTTATCTCAATAAGGTAAAAGATAAGACTTTTAAACATGCAATACACGCGAAAAAATTTTAACATCTTCTACTGTAGCTTCATATGTTTTCCTTTGCCTGCTTGGAGTATTCATAACGTTTAGAACTGCTATCTACTTCAAACGGGAGGATTCGGTCCTATCGTTTTTCAGACCCTTACGGGCTTGGGAGGATTCGGTACCATTTTTCTGACCGCGGGAGGATTCGGGGTTGCGCCCCTTTCAATGTGGCTCACACGTAGCACTACTGACCGGATTCAGGGCTTTCTCCTCGGTTCGGCGTAAGCTATGGAGCCTTGGCTGTCACACTTCTATGCCTTTGACACACAAATAATGTCCACTTGAGATCATCTTGTCCAACTTCTCGCACCAGTCAGGCCAGGATCCCTTTTCACACAGCTCACTTCGTTCAGGGCTGGATTCGTGAGCACGAGGATGAACTGTTGCATCTCCCCTGGCCACGACGGTCACCAGGTCTCAAAGTTATTAAGCGTTTTCGGACTACTTTGGGGAGAAGGGTGCGTGATCACTATCCACCTCCATCATCGTGACCTGAACCTGCCACTGTTTTCAAGGAGGAGTACTGTATAAAAGTTCCTTTATAACCATACAGCACCTGTATTTACCGATTCCGAAAAGACCTGAAGCTGTTGTGAATGCCAACGGTTTCCATCACCTTGTTAGGTGTGGTAATGTATCGTGTTTTTGGTGTTTTCATATTTTTGTCGACCCGCTGTATATTCCGCAAACTACGTGATAGTGTGTGGCGGGGTATTCTTCTGGCACCACTAACTGCCCAATACCACCCCCCGCAACCCCTCCTTCCTTTTCCTATTCAATTGGCGAATGACGCGTGGGAACAACGATTACCGGTAAACGTATTGACTCCAATGTATCGAATTTTCTGGTTGCGGTCATTTCACGAGACGTATGTGGGAGAAATTTACATGTTTCTCGACTCTTCCTGGAACACACTCTCTCAGAGTTCCACTAGTGAACCATTGCAGAACGCCTCTCTTCTAACGTGTGTCAGTGGAGTTTGCTGAGCATCTCTATAATGTTCTAGCACAGAATAAACGATTTCTATTAATTCAACATGGTAAGGATCCCAGAGGAATGGGCAATAATTGGTAGAAGAACTGTTTTTCAAGCCCCTCCTTTCTTAGATGAAATAGAAAAATTCAAATGGTTCAAATGGCTCTGAGCACTATGGGACATAACATCTCAGGTCATCAGTCCCCTATAACTTAGAACTACTTAAACGTAATTAACCTAAGTTCCGGGCTGAAGCGCCTAGAACCGCTTGGCCACAGCGGCCGGCGATGAAATAAAATTAATTAAGATTTTTCCTACGAATCTGAGCCTGGTATCTGCTATTCCTACAGTTTTATGTGGTCTTTCCACTTAAGGTCGTTCCAGTTGGTTACTCCTACGTGTTGTGCGACAGATACCGTTTCCAATAATTTATCACCAATAGTGTAATGGTACAATAGTAGGTTTCTTCACCTATATATGGCCAACATGCTACATTTGTCTAAGTTCAGAGTCAACTGCCTGTCCCTGAGGCAATTAAAAATCCTCTGCAGTTGCTCCTGCAGTTCGCTACAGTTTTCTGGCATTGTTACCTTCTTATAGAAAATCTCTTCGTCTGTGAGCCCTCGTGGAAACTTCCATTTTATCCACTAGATCACACATACGTAACGTAAACAGTAACGGTCCTGTCACACTTCCTTGCGGTTTACATCCGTCAACTTTTTTCCGTTAAGAGCGGCGAGTTGAGCTCTATCTGCAAGGAACTACCGAATCCAGTCACATATCAAAGAAATATTATTAAAATATTATTTTGTTTTAATTTCTTTTATTGCCTTACTACGGTGTTCAAGTATCAATCATTGTGGACTACGTGTAAGTAGGAACGTCGCTTCATTAGAGATTGTTAGTTCTCTGGAACGTGATCAGCTCACAAGATGCACAATATACACTTACCTGGGTGGGCAATAGGGGGCGTAGGAAGCAAATCACGTGACAACTGCGGCTGCCACCTGGAGTGTCTGCTCCAAGCTGGACGCTCTCTCAGTCACTGGCTTCCAGCTAGCAAAGACGTGAATCCTCTCCTACACCTTTCTTACGACCTTGGTTCGACACAAAAAACTTCATCTTATCACCCCCATGACTGGCTAATGGCCAAGCAGACCAATCTGGGCGTCCCCATTTGCGCCCCGTACAATGAATGCATTGACTTTTCTTAATTTTCAACCAGTTCTTTTGTTGGATCGGATGCCCACGTCCTCGCCAACTTTATCAAGCCCCAACAAGCCCGTACACTGATCGAAACTCGGTAGGCTCGTGTATTTTTCAAGTAAATGGCAGTGAGGAACTGTACCGAACGCTTTCTGGATGTCTACGGCGCTCTGGATCTCATGAACTAACTGAGCTAGCTGAGTTTGGCAGGTTCTCTAATGGCAGAACCGATGTTTATTCTTATAGAGGAGACTTTTGTTCTCCAAAAACGTCATAAAACGTAAGTATTAAACACGTCCCATAATTCTACAACAGACTGGCATCGGCGATATAGGTGTACACTTATGTATATCTGTCTTTCGGCTCTTCTTGATAACTGGAATGACCACCTCTATTTTCCAGTCAGTATGTACCCGCGTTACTCCTGCGATCTACGATGAACTCCTGATAGAACGGAAGTAACTTATTTCACATGATCGTTGTAGAATCTTTCAGGTATCTCGTCCATATACCTTTCCACTGCTAAATCATTGTAGTCGCTTTTCTATTGTGCCATCACTTACCTCATTACGTACCATTTCAGCGTTCGAGACTGGAAAGAGTACCCGTATTACGGACTACCTCAGTGGAACAGTTTCGGTAGACCGACTTCAGTATGCGGCCTTTTCTCTGCATCTTCCGTTTCTCTGTCAGTGTTTTCACTGAGCGACGGAAAAAGCGATTTCGTTCCGATTACCGGTACTGACTTCACATCAGAATAAAACTTCTTACAGTTTTTACGCAGTTCGGTTAGCAAAATTTTACTTTCATGAGACATGGTCGTAGTGTTACAGGTTGACACATTTTCCATTGAAGGTCCAAGTCCCTTATTCGCATCCTGCGCACTCTACAATTTTAATCACTCCTGGAATTTTAGAAATTGTTTCGATAGTAGCACTGTCATTCGTGATTATTTGACACTAGTGAATGGTGTCACTGTGGCATTAATTTTCCTTTGATGGTCTTGGTCGACAGTTCTAGTTTCTGCTTTGAATGTCTGTTGACACAGTAGTCTGTTGTCTACCGTTGTCGATAACGAGTCGCTATCCAACTTCTCTGCTGCAACGCGATTACAACGTAATTGCTACAAGCAGCAAGACCCAATTGTTTCTAATTTCTAAAGTACTTTGTAATGAATAGAAAATTGTTGGATCTCATTATTATTGGAAAATGAAGCTCTAGCCGGTGGTTGCCAAGTAGCCGGTCGCTACTTTGATTTTTCGTCAATATTCTGCCCCGCTAGTCGAGAGCTGCGCACCTGGATTGTATTACTCACTGCTGCAAGCACGAGGCATCTCTCGTGGTGGAGTATCAGAAATGTGACTCATTCAGTGACCGTCAGGCTTTGTTATCTATCAGATCTTGCGTGTTCAGCTATGAATAATTTTCCAAGGCAGAACCGATGTGAGTGTGATGTACAGTAGCCTGATTAGTAACGGAAATCATTCAGCCGTTTTATCCCCACCTCCTAATAATTCAGTAACATAACAACGGCACACTAATGTATTTACTAGAAACGTGGCTGAGAATAATGAGCGAAAAAGAGAGTCGTTTTGAAACAACGAGTTGCTACTTTATGGAGGACGCAAATGTAAGCTACAAATCCATGAGCTCGAAGTTCAACACCCACTCTATCCTAGAATGTTTTCTACCTCTTATCGTTCCTCATCACTGACAATGTATTGTGTACGAGAAAAATTGCAAGTTCGTGGAATTCAAAGTTCACGTTAAAATGTACTTTAGCCTATAGCTGACCAGGTAAATCGGTAGAAGGTAAGAAACTCATCTCAGGGTTATCCTGCAAAGTGATATCGAAAAGATTGGCCCTTAGATACACAAATGATCTTTTCTCGAAGGTACAAAGGACGAAGAAAGTGCAACAAGGAATAAGCTGAGAGGATGCTGACTGCTAGAAGGGCAGACGTTTACAGACAGTGTTGTGTTTGGCGCACTGTTTTTTTCTACCTCACTGCTCCACAGCAACTCGTCTCTTCCGCCGAGTGGACACGAATCGTACAGTATTTCACTACTGATGCGATTTAGTAACGATTCGGGGAATTGAGGCGTGGGTCGCAGCTGCGTAAGCTTTGGTGCGTCGTCATAGGCGAGTGAGCAGCCATAGTTTATTAAAGAGTCAGAAATGGTATTTCCTCCCAAAAGAGAAGACAATTTTGTAATACATACTAAAATAGTGAAGAACTATACAGAGACATGAAATCCTGTAAAACGATATTGTGATTATTTCCTCAAACCGAAAAAGGACATTGGGTGACACGGACGGACCTGAATATGAGAACCCTGAGAAAAGTGGGAGACCATTGTTCTGAGACTATTGTTGACGAGATTATCGGCTTTTCTAAGAGCACGCTATCAAACGTCTGTTAGGAGGAAGCAGGCAAAATGAAAGATAAAGGGCCTGACTGGATCAAATTATCACTACACTTAAAGCAGCTAACTGTATTCCCCTGATAGTATCGGAACAGCCGGCTGCACACAATGTTAATTAGTCATACACTGCACGCGAGCATAAAATGGCGAGGCATCTTAACAGGCAAGCTTCTTGCACAGTAGGAGCATAGTTTCCTATTGTTACTGTGGCCCTCCGTCAATAGACGATTCAAGGACGGGGATAATTTACAATGTATGAAGGCTTATGCCTCGCAATAGGGCAACTGTCCAAAAGTCTCAGAGAAAATGGCGAACAATAAATGCGTTACAAAGGAACCTGTTATAGTACACTGAACAGACAAAGAAACTGGTACACCTGCCTGACATTGTGTAGGGCCCCCGCGAACACGCAGAAGTGTCGCAACACGAGGTGGCACGGACTCGACTAATGTCTGAAGTAATGCTGGAGGGAAACGACACCATGAACACTGCAGGGCTGTCCATGAATCTGTAAGAGTACGAGAGGATGGGGATCTCTTCCGAACAGCACGTTGCATGGCATCCCAGATATGCTCAATAATGTTCATGGCTGGGGAGTTTGGTGGCCAGCGGAAGTGTTTCAGCTCAGAATAGTGTTACTGGTGCCACTTTGTAGCAATTCTGGACGTGTGGAGTGTCACAATGTCCTGCTGGAATTGCCCAGGGCCGTCGGAATGCAGAATGGACATGAATGGACGCAGGCGATGAGACAGGGTGCTTATGTACGTGTCACCTGTCAGAGTCGTATGTAGACGAATCAGGGGTCCCATATCAGTCCGACAACACACGCCCCACACCGTTACAGAGCCTCCACCAGCTTGAACAGTCCTCTGATGACATGTAGGTCCATAGATTCATGAAGCTGTCTCCATACCCGTACACATCTATCCGCTCGATACAATTTGAAACGAGGCTCGTCCGACCAGGCAACATGTTTCTAGTCCATTGTCGGTGCTGACGGGCCCAGGCAAGGGGTAAAGCTTTGTGTCATACAGTCATCAAGGAGACACGCGTGGGCCTTCGGCTCATAAAGCCCATATCGATGATGTTTCGTTGAATGGTTCATACGTTGACAGTTGTTGTTGACCCAGTATTGAAATCTGCAGCAATTTGCGGATGGTCTGCGCTTCTGTCACGTTGAACGTTGTTGTTTCCGTTCTAGCAGGATATTATTCCGGCCGAAGCGATGTCGGAGGTTCGATGTTTTACGATATTCCTTATATTCAAGTTACACTCGTGAAATGGTCGTATGGGAAGATTCCCACTTCATTGCTGTCTCGGAGATACTGTGTCGCATCACTCGTGCGCCGACTATAACACCACTTTCAAACTTACTTGATTACCTGACATTGTAGCAGTGGTAACTGAATTAACAACTGCGCCAGGCACTTGTTGTCTTATATAGGTGTTGCCAACTGAGCCGCCGGATTCCCGCCTGTTTACGTATCTCTGTATTTGACTACGCATGCCTATACAAGTTTCTTTGGCACTTCAGCGTTGAATGATGGTGCGGACGGTGAAACGCCCAGTACTTCAATCTAAAATGGAACTGACCCCACAAAACTACACGTTCGGCTATTTTGTCTTTACAGTTCTGTAAAATTTTACAGATGAAGACATAGAAATAATGAAAGCAGAAAAATGTTACATGGGACACGAAACGAAAGCAGATCTGATATAGAACACATGATCTGTGGTCCTTGAGAGAGAAAGAGAGAGAGAGAGAGAGAGAAAGAGAGAGAGAGAGAAAGAGAGAGAGAGAGAACCGTTGATGATTACTACACTAGGGTCTTAAATTCCCGTATGACAGGCTATCGTAAACAAGAAACAGAATTTCAAAAATGACACGAGAATGTCAGAGCTAATTTGTTATTAGAAAATAAATTTCTTTTGAATCCTTACTACTTATTGTACTCAAGAATTTTCCACACACATTTCCATAGAACTGGAAGCAAATTAGACGGTGTAATACCTGGTAAACAGAGTTAATGTTCCAGAAATTCGTTTTCAATCGCATAGTTTCTCCGTTGTCAAACCACCTGTGTACAGGGACGTCTCCCTGATGAGAGATGACCTTGTCTTTCTCCTTTTCTGTTCCATGTCTTTTCCAGAGTACCTTTTGTGTTTGGCCTATAAGACTTCCGTAGTGTTCGTTTAAAATACCCCTATCATAATCCTCTCATTCTTTGGTATAGGTCTACGTCCTTCCTCCCACTGAGCTGATTTTCTTTGGCTTCAGAGGTGAATGCTTTGTTTCCGTATTCAGTGAATATAGTATTAGTCTTATCCACGGCATTGTCATAGCTAATTCTTTACCTAGAACGTATTGCGGTACTTCTAAGATGACAATGGAAGCACCAATTTTAGATACGTTTAACCATCTACAGTCCAATATCCACTTGGGAAATATCTCAACACTTTCATCTGTGGTAGGTGATAATGGTTCAAAAACGGCCAGTTAGCTCAAACTATAATTATATGTTGCTATCAAATAGACGGAAACGTCTTATACAGCTTGACCTCAAGCTCGATTTTCAGCCGCTGAAATCAGCCACAGCCGTCAAGCGTCGAGGAGTGTCACACATCAACGATTTAAGAAAAAATTTGGAAATTTGTGGTAAGGACTATGGGACCAAACTGCTGAGGTCATCGGTCCCTAGGCTAACGCACTATTTAATCAAACTTATACAAACTTACGCTACGGACATCCATGCCCGAGGGACGAGTCGAACCTCCGACGGGGGGAGCCGCGCGAACCGTGAGAAGGCGCTTCAGATCGCACGGCTATCCCGCGCGGCAACGATTTGAGATGCAACGACATAAACGTAGGTATGGTGAAGAGAGAATCCTGGCGCATCCGCCATGTATTGCTGTCCCAAGCGAACTTCTTCACATCACCGGAGAACCGCACTTACTCGTCACCACAGATTTCCTGCAAATTCGTGATATATGCAGGCCTAGGCAGAAATGAAAGTGAAGTGGAAGCTCCAGATGCCCAAGCGTTTAGGCATGAGCCATTTCTATTAGCGTATTTTGCGAGCGGCAGCTGGAGCACCGGAAGGAGTACAGAACGGCAATCCGGGGATCGTTGAATTGAATCCCTATCTGTAAACTTTAACTTTCAGTTACACTGCAAATAAATGTAAATAACGCTCAGTACATTGTATTTATGAATATTTCCGTGAAGGAGTTGAAAATTTAAAAAAAAATTGGAATTGCAAACGTATTCCAGGGCTTTTACGGGATTCTACGGTGTACACGAGAACTTCGTACGCAAAATTTCTTTTATTATTTTATAGTTGATGATTTACACTTGCAGCGGTGATATTCATCATAAAACAGGGGAAACAGTAATTTTCTAGGCATCTTGCACACGTTATAAAACGGTCATTTTTTACAATTTTTTACAATTGCATGACTGTTTTGAAGTTTCTGCGGAAAAACAGACTTGGTTTATGTTGTGTCTCATCGCACAACTTGGCAGTAAACGACACCTAACTCAGATGTTGCCGGAGATAGCTGGTGATATACAATGGAATGTGTTTTGCCGTATTCTTATCGGTATGTATTCCCTTTCCTCTCTCGTTGAGATAAGAGTAGCTTTGAAACTTTCTGATCAAATACTACCTGGCGGTAAATATGGATATCGCAGGTTTGCATTAGCTGCTGTAGGAAGGTCATCAGAGATGGAGTACAAGCTTGGAACATTCCATCGATTGGGAAGGAAATCTTCCACCCCCTTTCAAAGGTACATCCCGGCATTTACCTGGGGCGATTTAGGGAAATTACTGAAAACGTAGCTTTGGATGGCGGGAAGCGGATCTGAAGCA
Source organism: Schistocerca americana (assembly GCF_021461395.2). Taxonomy (NCBI): domain Eukaryota; kingdom Metazoa; phylum Arthropoda; class Insecta; order Orthoptera; family Acrididae; genus Schistocerca; species Schistocerca americana. Next base: position 674,639,771 of record NC_060120.1, on the reverse strand, counting down.
TCATCTTCTCGAATGCGAGTCCAGTGTCCTAACCACTGCACCACCTCGTTCGGTATTAGCTGCCAGAGACTGCTCGAAAGTCAAAATGAAGCTAATGGAATACGAAGTCCTGTACGCTTTAATTGCAGTCTGTTCTTGGAAAGTTATTTGTAAAGTCTTCGTGGACGCTATAGCTGCAATTCCTTCTCAGAAATTTATTTGCACTCCCGGTTTTCCTTTGCCTTTCCTTTTCATACCTTTTATGCAAATAGTAACTACTATTCTTCACTCTTCCCTCTGCGCCACACCACTGACTGGAAATTACGCTAATATAGACGGCTCATGACTCTCCCGATCCGCACAAGAAATGCTATTTTCTGTTAACGCTTGGCCATTTGGAACTCCTACTTCTGTCACTTTCATTTCTGGCCAAGTCCTGTTTGCACCAAAGATTTGGACGAAATCGGTGATGAGTAGGCGTGGTCCCATTGTCATATTAGCAGTTTCACCCAATGATCTCAATTATTTGAAGCATATGTTTCAGTCCGTCTTCATCTATCGCTTTTTCCTTCTACGACTTACCCTTGAACCGTGGCAGTTATTCCCTGATATCCTGTCACCCAGTCCACCAGCGTTCTCCTCATATTCCTGTCCGGGTCGGTGGAAACAACATTTTAACAGCTCTTAATTTTCATCACTACTATACATCAGACACTGAGATTCCATTCTCTTACGGCTTTACTATAGTTCGTGATTCACATTTATACACAGTCCTAATCGAACTCTGGGGTCTCAGAAATTTCTTTCCTATGTTTGATACTAACATACTTCTCTTTGGCTGTGCTAGTCTGCTTCGTCGTTTTACTTCCGAAGTAACAGAGTTCCTTCCTCTTTTCGGTGTGGTTCCCAATTTTGATGACACGTCTGTGCTAATCTCATTGCGACGAGTCGTGAAACACTGATCTTCCTTCCTTCTTTTGTGCTAATCTCATTTCTGCTACTCCTCAGTGATGTCAGCTTTCTTTGGCATAGACAAAATTCGTAGTCTGTACTCATTAGACCACTGCGTTCAACAACAGGTCAAATTCTTCCTCATTTTCACAGAGGGTAGCAATGTCATAAGCGACTCTTCTAGCTGACATCATCTCATATTGAATTTTAACGCTGCGCGGGATTAGCCGAGCGGTCTAGGGCGCTGCAGTCATGGACTGTGCGGCTGGTCCCGGCGGAGGTTCGAGTCCTCCCTCGGACATGGGTGTGTGTATTTGTCCTTAGGATTTAGGTTAAGTAGTGTGTAAGCTTGGGGGCTGATGACCTTAGCAGTTAAGTCCCATACGATTTCACACACATTTGAACATTTTTTGAATTTCAATTTCATTTCTGATCCTTCTTTTATTTCCTTCATATCTTTTCTTACATGTGCAAGTTGAACAATAGAAGACGAAGACTGTATCCCAGCCTTAGATTCTTTTTAATACGAGATCTCCTATTTCGCCCTTTCGTTCTTACTGTTATCCCATGGTTATCTACTGCGCACATCTATCGTTCTGAGAATTTTAAGCTTCTTGCGCCATTTTACATTACTGAACGCTTTTTATTAGTCGAAGAACCCTCGTTGTGCTTCCATAACGAAAAGTAACACCAAGGCTGCCTCACTGGTGCCTTTACCCTTCAAGTAGGCAGGCAAACTAATCATCATTTACAGAGTGTCAGATTTCTACACCATTATTTTTATATTATTCGGGTTCTCAACAAGCATAAATGAGAGATTTCATGCTGATTTTACAACAGTAATCGCCGTTATCTACGGATGAATTCCGATGTTATTCACTGACGAAGTAGTTCACTTATCAGACCCTCACTCGACCAATTCCTGACATTAATTTGACGGTCTGCGGTTCCTACCAAGATGAGATTAAAAAGGTGAGATTGAAAAGAGTCCTACGCATCTAATTGCTATTATTATTATTATTATTATTATTATTATGACAGTCCGAGAGCACACACAGAAATGCGGAGCAAACTCTGCTTGGAAATACAATAAGAAAAACGATGTGTGTGGTGGATAGCCTTGCCCACAGTATGTCTTCGCCATATTTCGCGTTATTTACAAGAAAGGAGAACTAAAGGAAACATGCACCATCTTTTCCCGCTGACCTACCGTACATGCATCAGGAAAGGAAGGAGAGGGAGAGGGGAAGACGGGTAATGAATCTGAAACGATACGTACACTCCCCCAAACACCATGTATTTGATTGTGACTTCCAAGTTCAGATGTGGTTGCAGTATTTGACCATATTTAATGAGGACCATTATATTCCGCCTATAAAATTTCGAAAATGAAGAGGACGTCATTAAACCGTTCAATAACTTTGGATGTGTTTCAGTTTCTGAAAAATCGCCCGAAACAAATAATTCTCTATCGTCACAGGGTTCTAGTTTACCCTTTTGAACGAAACACAAACACAACAATATTACTTTAAAAACGACTGAAAAGGATTTTACCATTGGAAAGGTGAGCCCAGCACAAAGGTTGTGATGCCGAAGTGAAACCCAATGGTAACACAACAGTAACACAGTTAAAAATTTTAAACTAAAAATTTATTTATCAATCGACAACCTTAATTTTATATAGCAACCTTAGCTAATCGCATGTATTTCTGATATTCAAATCTTAAGGAGCAATTTTTTTTCATTCGATCTCACTCAGCTTGAACAATCTCACATATATTAAATCTCTTTAAAAATAAATGTAAAATAATAATTTCCTTAACGAAGATAAAAATTATCTTAAAAACACTGTATCATGAACAGCTTTAGCAAATACCAAGAAAATACGAGTATTCTGAATAATGGAATTTAAGTAAGATGTCTGATTTGCATATTTAGCAGTTATTAAGGCAGTCAACATCTTGAACTCTAGTGACTCCCTGAACTCATGCCAAAAATTAAGGCTAACAAATACTGACGTCAAGAAAATGACTGATTAAATTCATAACATCAGGAGTATCAATACAAAAAAGGATGTTAGTCACCTCATTTAAGAAAAAATGATTTTTCGAGACATACAACTGGCTAAAATCGCAAAAGGAACATCCAATAACTGGCTTATAATAATTAGCAGACATTAAAAAGTGATAAAATGAATTTCGTGCACTCGCACACAACGGAAGGTGGTACTGCTAGCCACACACTTCGATACAGTTGAATTGCCAAGTGAAAAACAAATTAAGGGAAAGACTTTAACAGAAACCTTCACACATAATAACATTAACATAACTGTTATGTGTGCAACTTAGTCCACAATCCAAGGCCAAGATAACAACCCGTTCTCCTACGTCACAATACGGTTACTGCATTGCGCAATTTCCTCAACCGATCGGCCCAGACTATTTAGACCCCCATAAACAACTCTAATTGCTTGTCCAACACCTAGCGAGGTGGCGCAGTGGCTAGCACACTGGACTCGCGTTCGGGAGGACGACGGTTCAATCCCGCTACAGGCCACCCTGATTTAGGTTTTCCGTAATTTCCCTAAATCGCTCCAGACAAATGCTGGGATAGTTCTTTGAAAGGGCAGGACCGATTTCCGTCCCCGTCCTTCCCTAATCCGATGAAACTGATGACCTCGCTATCTGGTCTCCTTCCCCAAAAACAACCCAACAACCCCGCTTGTCCAACAACGTGGAGGATACGGCGATCAATTACAAGACCCGAGGAGTAGTGCACTAAGACAGACTAAGTTTATAACATCACTAAGGAGCAATAGTTGGCCAAACAGAACGCTTATATTGCTTGACATATGAGCATTGACACAATGTTAAACTGACAAGAATGAAACCTGAATCTACCAAGCTACTGCCAGTCTGCATTAATAAGGTTCAATGCATGTAACTACAGCGAGCGCGGCACGGCAATGGAGCGTTTAGTGTTATGAATCTTTACAGACTAGCCCGTGTAACTCAGCTGACCAAGCTGCACCACTAAGTCACGTGAAAACGTATGCTTGAGCCTACAATACTTGTGACACCTTGAACCAGCGTGTACAGCACCAAACATTAAGCTCTTTTCATGAGAAACATTTACAACCAGCTTGTGATCCAACTCGCCACTTTACGAACATTCGTTACACTCAAATTTGTCCGAAGCGCAACAAGGCTCACCGTTTCCAATCGCCGGACCTGGTCCCATCAGGCAGCGGTATCAATAGGCACGAGACCACCATTTCACATCCCGACAGACCACCTCAGCGAAAGACAACCGCAGCCGACTAATGCAGCAGCAGCCGACTAACCACGGGCCGGTCTCCACACCCCGTCCGGGCCCAAAGCGCTCCTCCAAACTGTATCTCGCGACCGCCGTCCGCAAGCGTTTCCTCGTTTGCGCCGCAACCCCAACCTCTCGCGGCTAGTTTCTCTGCTCGACCTCTTGAAATTTTCGCAAAGACCGTCACGAACGAAAATGTCCCCTCGCATGGAGCTCCATGGCTCACGAAAATAAGCTTGGTTTGCGTTGATTCGCGACTTGTACCAATTTAACAAAGACAAAATACAATGTCATGTACTCTCCTTTCCCTGCTAAAATGGACTACCGAAAACTACAGGTGTCGTGAGGAAGTACGAAGAAAGAATTTTTTTAGTCCTCGGTGTTACGAAAGCCTTTCAACCGTAGCCTGTTTCTTAGCATTTTGTGTTAATTACTTCATCTCGTGCATCCTTGACAATTCGTTTAGTATATCCTAATGTATGCTGCGATCCAACCTGTGATTAAACCCTGCCCTGGTTTCGAAACTTTCAGACTATCACGAGGCTGATAACTACCTTGGTAGAGCCCGCCCAGCTAGCCGCGCGATCTAACGCGCTGCTTCCCGAGCGGGAAGGCGCGCCGGTCCCCGGCACAAACCCGCCTGGCAGATTAGAGATCCGGTGTTCCGTCCAGCCTGTGGATGGTTTTTAAGGCGGTTTTCCATCTGCCTCGGCGAATGCTGGCTGGTTCCCCTTATTCCGCCTCAGTTACACTATGTGAGCAATTGCTGCGCAAACACTGTCTCCACGTACGCGTACACCATAATTACTCCACCATTCAAACATTGGGGTTACACTCGTCTGGTATGAGACGTTCACAGGAGGGTCCACTGGGGCCTTAACTGCACAATAACCCTGGGTTCGGTGTGGGGCGGTGAGGTGGGTGGACTGCTGTGGCCTGTTGTGGGGCTGTGAACCACTGAGGAATATGGCCGGACGAAGCCTCTCCGTCGTTTCTAGGTCCCCGGTTCAATACACACATACACACACCTTGATAGAAATGCGTACCAACCGTCAATTTCTTCCTTCCTAGGGATAACCTATGGATAACCCTTTCTGCTGCTGCCAGGAGAAAGAAAACAGAGATTGAAACTATTTGATGTTTTTCTACAGTTTCTATGAAGCACAGCAAAACAGTTTACTACTAAATCATGAGAAATTGAAGGTTCCGATTCCAACAAGTGCTCCTATTTTATTACGTCACAGAGACCCTCAGATACACAAACCACTATTTTTTTTATTTTGTACGAAATGGTAAAGCGCGTATATAAAATTTGGTATTCTATTTGTGGTTGTGTAAACCCTCTAATATCCAGATGTATGCTTTCCAATATCCTTTGAGTTCTGATTTACGTTCTATTTTATCTACAGTTGATACATACAGATTCGTTATCTATAAATATTGTACGTAAGTGGACACTGCAAAACAATCAGAAATTACTGCTCAAACTATTTATATAGTGATTTATATGTTTATATGATCTCATATTTTTAAACCGAGTTATTGACTTAATGAACCGGGTCCAAATGAAAACAATTACAGCCAAATTTTTGTCTGCTGCTGCAAGAGCTGCTGGAAGCAGACATCCAAATTATGTTTCTAGACTGAAAATTGTGAAAGTCCCTGGACGCAGCAGATTTGCATTAGATTCGTGTTCCCAATACGTGTCCGCAGGTACCACCGCAGTCTGTTCCCTGACAGCAAACACGGAGCCTCAGACGGCGACCTCTGCCCGCGCTTATCTCCACTGTATAGGCGGACCTCGGTGACGCGCGCTGCGGCCGAGTTTCGAGAGTTTCTACTGGCTGGTGACGTCACGGCTCCGGGAGACAGCACGTCTGCTGTCATGCGTCTGGCTGACGCGCGTTGACTCACCTCATCACTCGTCGTGAATGAACTGTGCGGCTAACCTGTTTACACCGAGAAATACTCCGTGACTCACTACGGTCGATCAGCTGAGTGTATCGTGTTATTAAGTTCTCCAAGGAGAAGGTCGCGCTTTCCATTTCCGACGTATGTATGTTTTGTCTGCGGAAAAGTACTTCACACTGCTGACGTACACTCGTGTGCAAAACGTAAGGACGAAAGTAACTGATGTCTCACTACCAAGTAACATAAATTAATGAAACGTGGGCCATATATCTGCGAACTACTTCAGTATAGTACAGAAGGTAATTTAAACAAATACGCAAAGAGACCCTCAGATATGACGCTTTTGTTCAAAGACAATAATTACATTGAAGTAACCGAGACTTACATTGGTCCCTTGGACATTACAAAAAGCCGGTCATGGTTCTTAAGAGGGTGTGTGAATCACCACAGATGGCAATGGACGCCTTCCAACATGCTGCCATGCTTGCCATACGGTTAGTGACGAGTTTTTGTGGTTGAGCGTTCCATTTCTCCACCAGCGCTGTTGAGAACTGCTGGATAGTCGCTGGAGCTAGTTTATGCGCTGCAATAAGTCTCCCCATTGCATCGCATACGCGTTCGATGGAATTTGATTCGGAGGAACTGGTAGGCCAGTCCGTTCGTCGAATATCCCTTTGTTCCAAGAGTTCCTCCGCCTGCGCTGTTCGATGCGGTCGCGCATTGTCGTCCATAAAAATGAAGTCAGGCCCGAATTCAGCCCTGAAAAGGCGCACGTGAGGAAGGAGTACAGCGTCACAAAACTGCCGACCGGTGAGGGTTACCGTATTCAAATATTTGGAGGTCAGTACGGCCATGCAACATTATGCCTCGCCACACCACCTGGACCATCTAAACGATAATGTTCCTTTGTGAATTACGTGCTCCCACCTGTCGCTCTCATCCGAACACGAGAGCCCACTCTTCGTCGGTTCAGTTCCTACGCTCTTGGCACCTTCGCGAACGTCACAGTCCTGTTAAATATGGTTGAAATTGCACCTGCTGTTTGAAATGAGTCCCTTCTTGTCTGTTGCACAATGTGGCGGCCATACGCTGCTGTAGCTGACAGCGGCACAGGGACTCCATAGGGGGTGGACTCTTTGCCTAACGACCAGCAAGTTGTGTTCCGTGACATCGAGCATTCTGTGCACAACTGCAAGACCTCTGCCAACATGCTCCAGCATTCTAATGCGTTTACACCGAGTAGTTAATATGTTATGGTACTTTATCTATCTTGTTCTTAAGTTTGGCAGAACAGTGTACTATCCGCCGAATCAGTCACTGGGATCAGTAACAACTCCATATTCTTATAATATAAACGATGCCTAATTCGCTTTAGTGTAGTCGTATACAGAAGTAGTACGTACCCTTTGCAGATCAAGCAGTACTTGGTGTTTGACTGTATCACAATGGAAATGCCGTGTGGCTAGGGCCTCCCGGCGGGTAGACCGTTCGCCTGGTGCAAGTCTTTCGAGTTGACGCCACTTCGGCGACTTGTGTGTCGATGGGGATGAAATGATGATAACGACAACACAACACCCAGCCCCTGAGCGGAGAAAATCTCCGACCCAGCCAAGAATTGAACCCCGGGCCGTTAGGTATGGCATTCCGTCGGGCTGACCACTCAGCTACCAGGGGTGGACTGTATCACAATACACTAAGGACATGTGTATTCAGATGCAGGAGGCGTGCTCTCGGATGTTCGACAAGTGTTTAATCTATAATCGGACCAGCACCCTGTGCCGATCTGAATATTCGTGCAGCGACTAACCTAAGGCTAAAATGATAAAGGTAATACAAGGAGGGAATGGTTTCGTGCATATTTTGTTAAAATGCGTAACAGCACGCACGTCATAGACATGGAGTGTCTCAAGGGGAATCGGACATACCTTATCAATCAGTCTACAAAACACACGTGCGATTCATCCTAGAATATTGGCGTGGGTCCAGTGACTACGATTACTAACACCGATATTCAACCAAGGACGATGGCTCTGAGCACTATGGGACTTTGCAATCTGAGATCATCAGTGCCCTACAACTTAGAACTATTTAATCCTAGCTAACCTAAGGACATCACACACGTCCATGCCCGAGGCAGGATTCGAACCTGCGACCGTAACGGTTGCGCGGTTCCAGACTGATGCGCCTAGCACCCGCCCAGCGTCACGGGAATACTGAAAAACCTGTACTGGTAGACGCTTGAAGATCGGTGACAAGATAGCAAAAAAAGTGGTTCAAATGGCTCTGAGCACTATGGGACTAAACATCTGTGGTCATTAGTCCCCTAGAACTCAGAACTACGTAAACCTAACTAACCTAAGGGCATCACACACATCCATGCCCGAGGCAGGATTAGAACCTGCGACCGTAGCAGTTGCGCGGTTCCGGACTGAGCGCCTACAACCGCTAGACCACCGCGGCCGGCGACAAGATAGCCCTCTCTCTACTCAATTCTGTAGAAATAAGTCTCACGAACGATTTAGTCGACCAATACATACAAAAGGCTATAAGTGCAAGTATTAGTAAAATTTGTGTTCAGCGGTAGCGTCTTTTAAGATTTATTAATACATGTTCTGTTATAAACAGCATGCACAACACACAGTTTCAGCCACAAACTTGATTCAAGACCACAATTCAAGAGTTTCTATCAGAAATTCATGGAATAATTATTTCTTACACCGAGCGTCAGACTTCCATAACACTTAACAACAAATTAATGCATGTAAATAAAAACAGACAAACTTAAATATTAATAAACAAATTTAAATATTAAATGATATCGCACGTGCGGTTGAGTGATGCAACATAGCCGTCATTTACACTTTCGTAACGGCCGGCTGTTGTGGCCGAGCGGTTCTAGACACTCCAGTACCGAATGGCACTGCTGCTACGGTCGCAAGTTCGAATCCTGCCTCGGGCATGGATGAGTGTGATGTCCTTAGGTTAGTTAGGTTTAATTAGTTCTCAGTCTAGGGGACTGATGACCTCAGATGTCAAGTCCCATAGTGCTTAGAGCCACTTGAACAATTTGAACACTTTGGTACCCTACGCATGACGTCAGAGAACCAGAGTAATAGGTATGGGAAACTGAACAACTTCCTGACAAGATTGGACTAATTGCAGGGTGCAAAGAGACATTTTAGCAGTCGCTCTTCACGCGCTACCGACACGAACGTGGCACAGTGGGAAGCACCCTCTGCCATCCAGTTCACAGAGGATTGTAGATGTTAATGGATCTACAGTATAGGCCTATTTGGAAGGGAGGCATCCTATAAACAAATGCATTATTTTCAACAGTTAGCGAGATAAGCCTCTTTGGAACTTACTGTGTTCGTAATTGTCTAGCAGAATCGGTTACTGAAGCACTCTGAGGATGGGATCTCGCCGGCCGCGGTGGTCTAGCGGTTCTAGGCGCTTCAGTCCGCAACCGCGCGACCGCTACGGTCGCAGGTTCGGATCCTGCCTCAGGCATGGATGTGTGTGATGTCCTTAGGTTAGTTAGGTTTAAGTAGTTCTAAGTTCTAGGGGACTGATGATCTCAGATGTTAAGTCCCATAGTGCTCAGAGCCATTTGAACCATTTTTTTGATGGGATCACCCTTCGAATTCTAGAGCTGGAATGTTCTGGCGACACGTAGAAACTGCTGCGAATTCCTCGCAACCAGTGCCACAGTACTTCAACCATACTTACGCTCAGCGAAGAACCACCGCTACGTTATTTCATGCAAGGCGCCGATCTGACTAGAAAAATAGTCATTTTTTGTACAGTAAGCTAAAGTACTCAGTATAAACAGCAAATAACGGATGAGGTGTCCGGTAGGTTATAGGCACCTCAAATAAAAATATTATACCTAATTTCCGATTAACAACACAACATCTGCCTGCAGTACGTGCCAGAGATCGTTGTGGAATTTTTGAACATGGTAAGTAAAAGGACGTTTACAACACGGCATAGTACATACAACCCAGACTCCCGTACAAAATTAATGTTTTCGTTTCATTCTTCCTGCACATCAGCTATGATGTTTTTGGACTGTCATGCGTTAATTATATTAGTATTAGGAGCCGCGTGTAGTCACAAATTAAACTTCAATGGAGCTCAAACATATGAATCAAGTAACGGAGACTACAAAGTCCTTACGAAGAAACATTTACTTTTTTTATTCCTTTGTCCGTCATCGGCACAGGGTCGGCATGGTTAGTAATGTCGCTATGAACAATAGTTAAAATGTTCTGGTTCATCAATATATGTTTGTCTTACGTGTATATTTGATCAGTGCTCTTGCCGTCTAGTATTGTGTTTCTGTTGTTCTGGACGAAGGGTGGAGAGAAAGTGAAATACACTGTGGACACTTAGCCAACTCTTCCCGAACATCAGTGAGGGTATCGCCGAGTTCAAGAGCCACGATCATCCGACGGACGCATCATCATTAATGAGATACTGTGGAGAGGCTTTGAATTTAATTCAGGACATTGAGTGCAAAGTCTGGTGATCGTTAACTGTACGCCAACGCACTTCATCCACTTGCCAGCCGAGAACTAGCGATGAAAATTTCTTCTACATAGTGGTGTTCTGAGCGGCTTCCTCAAGGACGTGCAGTAGTGGCTATGAAGGCGGGTTTCATGGTCTTTAGGGAACCTAAAACTGACCAATATGGTATTTTCTTGTTGTTTCTACAATTTATAGCATTACATACCCACTTATAAGAAGTACTATGCGAACGAATTCAACAATGCAGCCGGCATTTGCCAGGTGCCACAATAGACCACTTGGCGAGGTGCTGTCGCTGTGAGTAACGGAAATAAGGAGTTCTGCGCTTGTATGTGTTGTGACTGTTATTGACAGTAAAATGAAGCAAGGGACGGAGTCTTAAATCACTATCAACGCTACCATTTCATATCGGGCTGATTTGTAAACTACTGAAATCACAGGGAAGTAGACTTCCGTGGTTTTTCGGAGATGGTGACAACTGATACGCTTTTCAGTGGCAGCCGATACAATCGTTAAGTCGCCTGGAAACTCGTTACATGTACCGTCTAGATACAGAGTTTACAAAATTGTCACTCAGCAGTAAGTCCAAAATTGGAAAATATTCGTCACGAAGTAGCTGTCCTTTGCTAACAGATGTCGGACAGGAAGTATCCTGCTAATCTCAGTGAGGTGCAGATCTTTCGAAATCGAAACAGATACACGCGAAATGGCGTAAGCAGCCACGCTGTACGAATCTGCGTCACGTCACACAGATAAGATTAAGACTGGCAGCGAACAGGAAGATATATATTGACATTTATCTGGCAGAGCTGCATAGACTTCCACAGAGACTGCAGTGGGATTTCACAGGTGAGTTCAGGAAGCTCCACTGCCTGCTTAGTCAGCTGATGAATGTAATCTACTTAGCTACTACGGTTTCTTCTCCCTCCCTCTCTCTGTCTCTCTTTTCTGCTTCGAATGTAAACGCCGAGAACGCTCATTCTAAGTTACAAATTCCTTCTGGTACATTTAGTACATGCAATAAAGTCATTTACAAATTTGTGTTTCTCACATATAATTCTGTTTCTTTTTGCAGATACCTACAAAATGGCAGGCGGACTCTCAAAGTTTCTAAGGAAATGCGTATGCGTCGCAAAACTGAACGTAAGTGCTCTAACGTCGTAATTACTTCTTGCGCTTTCATAATTTATGGAGAGCTTGTACGTAAGCTACTGCATGTATTCTCGCCTAATATTACTTTGTTTTGATGCGATATTTGACACATGTCAAATGAAGAAAGTTATTAAGTGCTTCTTACACACTAGTACAGCTGTACACTCTGTCCAACGCTGTAGGGGTTCGTTAAGTTACAGTTAATTTACGGTAAATAACGTAGAAAACTACTGGCAGTTTGCCGTTAATATCAGTTAACATCAAAACGCATCAGATGCAACAGAAAACTGATTCAAATGCTAGTGGGAGTTCCGGAAATAGTAATGATAACAATGCAGATTGCGCTTTAATTATTATTAAATGCTGAAGTCGATCGACTACAGTCTTAATCTTTAACTCCTTCCGTGCGACCGTAAATGAAAGATAAAAGTAATGGTATTTGATGCCAGGCAGTAATATATTAAGAAACTCCGCACATATTCAAACGCGTTATAGCATATCTGAAAAAATTATCGTGTTAGACTACAGCCTGTTATATTAGGAACTTAAAGTTATGAGGGAACCTACTGCTGAATGACATGGACAAGTAGCTAAACCTTTATATCAATGTTTGTTGCTGTTACTTTTCTGTACTTTCTGCAATATTATAATTATGTAGCTTCTCGGAAAAACTATGCTGTTCATTTTACATGTCGGGTTATTGATCAGATAACTGCTGTATGTTTGCTTGTCGTCGATCCCTGAGTTTTTAGTAGTTGGTTATCCACAGACATGAAGTATAATCGTAAAACTTTGGTGAGGTATCATCAAAGTTAATACTGTAGCAACCTGTTGTATTTTGACATATTTCTGAATAATTTCCATTGCCTCGACCGTTTATTTGCCAATTTCATGAAACCAGTCTTCTTCTGTCTCGTTATTATTTTCCGAGAGTTTTGTTTCCATCAGTGAGTGTATAGCTCAGTGTAAGTGTCACTTTATGACCACTAGTCTATTCCATTCCTTGAAGAAATGTAGCATGGATATAACCCTGAAATGAAAGTAGAAGCACCAGAGTTCAAATGTTTTCCACATGTGTACTAAAAAGAATCCGTTAAATTTCGGTTACACGATACAAAATACAAATTTAAAGGTTGTCGAATCAACGAAATACCTAGGGATTGCAATTACGAAAAATTTCAACTGGAACCATCACTTAGAAAATGTTGTGGGAAAGGCAAACCAAAGCGTTTTATTGTCAAAGCACTTCGGAGATGCAACAAATCTACTAAAAGGTCTGCCTGTACTAAGCTTGTCCTTTGTCTGATGGAGTATAGCTGCACGGTAGGGGATCCTTAACAGATACGACTGACGAAGAACATTGATGAAGTTCAAAGGAAGGCAGCTCCTTTTCACTGTCGAAAAATGGAGGAGAGAGTCATGGATCTATGTTGAGCTGGGGTGGCAATCACTAACTTTTCGTATACTTTCAGTCGCCAACTTCCTCCTCCGAATGCGAAATTTCTACATAGGGAGAAATGAGGACCGTAATAAAATAAGAGAAATCAGAGCTCATACGGAAAGATTTAGGGGCCATTTTTACCACGCGCTACTGGAATGATCGTGAAAGAGTCTAAAACTAGTTGTACTAACGTTTCCGTCGATAACGAAGCGATTAAAGGTAAAGCACTGGCTTAGCAACACATCGGTTATCCTGTACGAATTATCGTCGAAACATTTGTGCGAAGTGGTTTCGGGATTCTAAATCACAACTGTTGCTTGCACCTTTGAACTCCTCTGTTTCCAACAGCAATCCAATTTCGAAACTACAGCACCACCTCACTGCAAAGGAGAAAATTAAAATTTCTAATACTTCTGATAACTGCACTGTTTAGTCGTCCCAGCTGTAGACTTTGGAATCCTGACAGTATAGTGCATTGCGGTTCTGGGGACATAGCAGCCAGAAACAGTGCGTGCAGGACAGCTATAGGAGTCGCCTCCGATGAAGCAACCACCCTGTTCTAAGCAGTAATCGTGCCACAAAGGCATCATCACTGGAGAGATCCGGTGGCCAATGAGGGAGCGGCACTGCAAGCAGCTCCTAGCTTAGTGTTGCATCATTGTACTGTTTACGTGTCTAATTATATCCTAAGAGTCTTTGATGATTTATTACAGGTCTAGCTTTGGAATTTCGTCTTAGTGGAAGTTCCTGACAGATTAAAGCTGTGTAGCCGGGTGGTACTCGACCCTGGGACCTTTGTCTTTCATGGGCAAGTGTTCTGCTGACTGATCTACCCAAGCACGACACACGACCCTCGCTCACAGGTTCACTTGCGCTAGTATCTCGTCTCACACCTTCCAAACTTCAACAGATTTTCCTCTGGTTACGCTGCGAGAGCGACACTTCTATCGAAAGGGTACTGCGGAGAAATGGCGTAGTCACTGCATAGGGGACAGTTGTGGATAATGTTTGGACACCTGTTGCTCGTGTGTTCGTTAACACACGGTTAAAGGCTCAGGGTGGCCCTAGATGTTTCTACTGTAGTAGTTTTCGCTTTTGAAAGCAACCAAGAGCGTTTGGATTTAATGTATTTTTTTCATGGGTGTTGTGTGTACTTTACAATTACCATCTGTGAAGGTACACTTTCACATTTATGTCGCTAGGCAACTCGCATATAGCTACAAGGGTGCTAATCTGTCTGATGCCTTCCTGGCATAATAATTGCCTGAAACGCTCTCGAGTGTAACACGTACATTTACGGAAACAGATCGTCAACAGCTTAGTCAGTTTGGTACATTTCATAACAACAGTGCATTTTCCGGTACAACATCGACTCTATCTGCGAAAAGCATTCAAGCTACTAAACTGCTGCTTCCGCTATCTGTGAAAACAAATGTTGGCTGTGTACCACGCGGTGTCCGTGTAACGAAAAGGATTTATGACACTACTCTTGGCACAACACAGAAAAGACCTTAGCTGCAAAAACCATTCTGTCTCTTCTAGGCGTAAATCACAAGTAGACTGCTTAAAGATCGGCCAAGAAAAATCGGCACATACTTCACAATTGAAGCAATCGAAAAGTAAAACAACCTGAGGAATTAGCCAACCACAACCATGTAGAACAGAGCATGGTGTTAGCGAGAGTCTTAAGGGAGCAGAGCACAGTCAGAAATGATGGTGCTTCAATGGTCCGGGAGTCCTATCAGCAGAGAGACGTCGTCTGTTCCGCCCATGTGATAGCCTACTTTCACCGTCTGGCGACGGTGTGTAAACGCTGTCCACAGATAGAGATATTCCTGACTAAGTCCACAGTCGCGTGTCATACACCATCCTGTCTTTCCATTTCTCTGAAGACTAACGTCGTAATCTTAAAGATTTTAGGAAAGTACTGAAGTAATACTGAGGGTTCCACTCGCTTACACAGGCAAATGTGTGCCGCTGTCGTATGGATGACTAATGCTTGTGCACTGTAATGCTTTGATTTTTTTGCCTGGCATGATATAAAGGAACGGGCCTTCTGCGCAAAATTTATTGTTCTCGAATTTTTTTTTTTTGAGTCACATACACGTTGTTATGGCGTTCAGTCCATAGATTGGTTTGGTGAAATTCTCCATATTAGTCTATCCTGCTATCCTCTTTATTATTCCATATCTATTGCAACCTACACTCATTTGAATGTGTTCACTATATTGATCACTTGACCTCTCTCTAAAATTTTTACCCCCTCACAGCTCCCTCCATTACCAAACTGTCGATTCCTTGATGCTTCAGGATCCATACGCTCAGTCTACCCCTTCATTTGGTCAAGCTGTCCCGCAAATTTCGTTTTTCCCCAGCTCGATTCAGTACGTCCTCATTAGTAATTCGACCCTACCTGCTTAGTATTGTTCTGTAACACCATGTTTAAAAAGCTTCTAGTGTGAATTGTTTATCGTCTACATTTCGCTTCTGTACAAAGCTGGAACTTCTGATTCATAAATGCATATTCAATGTTAAGAAATTTCTCTTTTTCAGAAATGCTTTTCTTGCAATAACCAAACTGCGTTTTATATTGGCTCTATCTTTGCAATCATTCATTTTGCTTTCCTAATAAAAAAACTCACATATTAGTTTTGGTGTAATATTTCTTAATTTAATTGTTTCAGTGTCGTCTGACTGTAGTCCACTACACCTGTTTTACTTTCGTAAAAGAGGCGATCAAAAAGCTTTCGTTTCAAAGCCGTAAAGTCCGAAATGGGTATCGATAGACCACGTACACAGAATAGCGTGACCCTTTAGACAATCATCCCACCGATGTCACGCTGCGTGAAGTCCTTAACTGTCTGCTGCCATTTTCGTCCGACCGCAATCGTTATCCTTCAAGACCTTTTTCAGGGACCAAAGGCATTATAGCCTTATGGAGAGAGAATCAGGACTACAGGGCTGCTAACAGGGTGCCCGAATGCCTGCCACTTGAGTTGGCCTGTGTTGGAAGAAGCTGACCTCCCAGATCGCGTGGAGTCTTGTGCCGAATCACGACTGGCACGGAACTTGGCGCACCATTCCATGATGGTGGCTTTTGACAGACATACTGTCCCACACACTTTCTTCATTCTCCGATGCGAGTCTACCGGTGTTTACCAAGACAAGAATTATAGTGCATTGTTTCTCACTGGACGCGTTTGGTAATAGCGTCGCCATAGTTCACGTTTCCGTGTTTAGCACATTTACGTTCACAACGACACAAAAGCCACTTATTCTGTTGCCTGTACATCGGTGATTGTGTAGCCACATTGCAGTCGTGCTATGTTGCATAATTGCTGCAGCAAAGCCCTTAAACGAAACTTATAGACGTTCATCTCATAACCTGTTTTAGAGGTACCATTCCTTCCGTCACAGTGAATTATCTGAATGGCAACACTCCCGCCATTTGTTCTTTTACTTCCTTGAAACCGAGCGAGGTGGCGCAGTGGTTAGACACTGGACTCGCATTCGGTAGACCGACGGTTCAATTCCGCGTCTGGCCATCCTGATTTAAGTTTTCTGTGATTTCCCTAAATCGCTCCAGGCAAATGCCAGGATGGTTCCTTTCAAGGGGCACAGCGGACTTCCTTCCCCGTCCTTCCCTAATCCGATGAGACCGATGCCCTTGCTGTCTGGTCTCCTTCCCCAAAACGACAACTTCTTGAGGACAGTATTGCGTGACAGGCTCTGTAGTCAATTTTAGGTGATTCATTATTGTAGCAGGGTTAAAGGGATAATGAATCACTTGAAAACAGCTACAGAGCCGATATTGCAGTACTGTCAAAAAAGGAAGTAAATGATGGTGAAAGTGATATATTGTAGAAAATCTTCTCGAACAGCAGGAAGAACTCCACGAAGATGGATGCACACTAAATTCGTAAACAAAGTTGCCACGACTGACCGATATCTGATGTATGCAAGATACGTTTGCGAGACTATCATTCTAGAGCGAATCTGCTAATTGTTTATTTTCTTCAGTGGAGAATACTGACTCTTCTTGACTGAACTACTGCTCGTTTATTGCAGGACTGCATCGGTGTGAATAAGGAACAGGCAAGCACTTCTGGCGCAATAACGGAGGAAACAGAGCCTCTGTCCCCGCACCAGCGAGAGGCGCCGAGGCATTCGGTGGGCGTGCAGACGGACGACGAGGCGCAGTGGTCGCCGGAGACGCGGCTGCGGCGGCACCGCGCCACGCTGACGCGCGAGCAGCGCCAGCGCCGCCAGCTGGACTTCCTGCGAGGCGCGCACGACCTGAGGACCTTCCTGGCTCGCCGCTCGCAGCCGCTTCCACCGCGAACGCCCACGGGCGACGTGTGAGCGCGCTGCAGCACCATCTGTGGCGGAACCGGAAGCCGCCAACGATAATTAACCACAGCGCAGCGCCGGCCGGCGCGCCTCCTTGGTCCCTGACGATGGAGAGCTGCGCCGCGGCCGGAACGGCCAGGGCGAAGACCGTGAGAGATGACCGTGGCACTGGTTGGACACGGTGGGACGTATCACCTGAATCGTGCACTTCCTAGCAATTCTTAATTTGTAAAAGACGCCCTACTGGTCGTTGAACGAAGCATGTAATAAACTACTTTAATTCATTAAATACCGTAATCATTCTTTGTGAACCTCAAAGTATTCCTCCCTAACCACAGGCCTGACTTCATCTACCAATGACAAAGTAAGTAGTTAATGCAATTTTCTATCTTCGTCGCTTTCTTTTTATGTTTAACTACCTGCAGTTCCCGGCACTGCCAGGTATGTTTAATGTTTGCCACACAAAGTGATTGGCCCTGTGCCTTGTTGATACTCATTGCGAGCGCAGGCTAGACGGGAGACTGCAGTCGCTTTGAATCTAAGGGCATACTTGAATCACTGGTTGTTAACAGAATACGACGAATGACTACGTCTTCACCTGTATGAAAAGACGATTAGTTACGCCAAGTGGTGTTACATTTTATGATAAGTATCTCATTCTGTTTTAGAAGAATGCTGCTTCTGTTATTGTAAGGTCAGTTTTCACTGTTTCAAGTACCGCTGTGTTTGAGCACGACTCGACCTGTTCGAGCAGTTTGTCACAGTTTGGGAAATTTCGGGTTTCGTTAGATCTATTGATCGATCCGCCATCTAGTAACTTTTGTTACTGCAATATCTACGACCTGCCTTAGCGTTTGGTAACAACGTTTATCTTTTGCATATTTTATACGTATATACACTGACTGAAGAGCCAAAGAAACTGGTACACCTGCCTAATATGGTGCAGGGCCCCCGTGAGCATGCAGAAGGACTCAACTTATGTGTAAAGTAGTGCTCAAGGGAACTGACACCATGAATCCTGGAGGGCTGTCCATAAATCCGTAACAGTATGAGGGAGTGCAGATCTTTTCTGAACAGCTCGTTGCAAGACACCCGTCCGCAGCTTGTTGTCGTGCGGTAGCGTTCTCGCTTCCCACGCCTGGGTTCCCGGGTTCGATCCCCGGCGGGGTCAGGGATTTTCTCTGCCTCGTGATGACTGGGTGTTGTGTGTTGTCCTTAGGTTAGTTAGGTTTAAGTAGTTCTAAGTTCTAGAGGACTGATGGCCATAGATGTTATGTCCCATAGTGCTCAGAGCCATTTGATTTTTGCAAGACACTCCAGATATGCAAAATAATGTTCATGTCTGGGGAGTTTCGTGGTCAGCAAATCTGGACGTGTGGGGTGTCGCATTGTCCTACTGAAATTGTCCAAGTACGTCGGAATGCACCATGATCATGAATGGATGGAGGTGATCAGACAAGATACTTATGTACGTCTCAACTGTCAGAGTCGTATCTATGCACATCAGGAGTCCCATATCACTCCAACTGCACATACCCCACACTATTACGGAGCCTCTAGCAGTTTGATCAGTTCTCTGCTGACATGCAGGGTCCATGGATTCATGAGGTTGTCTCCATACTCATACAAGGCCATCCGCTCGATACAATTTGGAACGAGAGTCGTCCGACCAGGCGACATGTTTACAGTCATCATCAGTCCAATGTCGGTGTTGACGTGCCTAGGCGAGGCGTAAATCTTTGTGTCGTGCAGTCATCAAGGGTACACGAGTGGGCCTTCGGCTCCGAAAGCCCATATCGATGATGTTTCGTGGAATGGTTCGCACGCTGACCCTTGTTGATGGCCCAGCACTGAAATCTGCAGCAATTTCCGGAAGGGTTGCACATATGTCGCGTTGAATGATTCTCTTCAGTCATCGTTGATTCTATTCTTGCAGGCTCCTTTTCCGGTCGCATCGATGTCAGAGATTTGATGTATACCGGATTCCTGATATTCACGGTACACTCGTGAAATGGTCGTTCGGGAAAATCCCCACTCCATCGCGACCTCGGAGACGCTGTGTCCCATCGCTCGTGCGCCGACTCTAACACCACGTTCAAAGTCACTTAAATCTTGATAACTGGAGCTGTAGCACCAGAACCAATCTAACAACAGAGGCAGACACTTGTTGTCTTATACGAAGGCTTTGCTGACCGCCGCGCCGTATTCTCCATGTTTACATATCTCGTAATTTGAATACGCATGCCTATACCAGTTTCTTTGGCGATTCAGTGTATTTTTACACATTATGCATATTAAGATATATGATACGTTCACCCACATGTTCATTAGAGGCTCGTACAGAAATCTGAAGTAAATCGACCAAGAATTTTTAGAGATTTTTGGTAACAAACTTTCCTCTCTATATATTACATACGTATATATTTCAAGTCAGATTACGAAGTCTTACGTAGACAGTGATCTTACTCTTGTCTTGAAGGTAAGGTGTGCAAAATTTCATCAAGAACCAAATTAGACTATCGATTTGTGTGAACTATAAACAAATATACTTTTAAGAGTTCCAGCATAAGCCGTCACTTTTCCCACTATTCATTGTAAAAATAAGTTGACGGTGTATTTCAAAATTTTTCTCTTTTTGAAAAATAGCGTGTATCGCTCAAAAAAAGCGATTAAAAGGGATAAATGCATTAACTGGTATATATTTTCTAATCCCTAATTTTTGCCACTAATTCTATGAAACCAGTCACTACGCTTATGATTCACAGAATTTTCTTTAAAAAACCTTCTTGTTAGTGGTCATGACTAGGCACTGCCTTATAGTGAAGGCTCTAAATTACTGTGAAGGACTACTGTGCGAAATAAAAGGAGTATTCCGCTAGAATAGTTTTCGACTCGGATTTGTAAATCTGAAGTTTTATCACTTTTTTCGGTTCTGCTGAAAGACCACCGAAAATGGAAGCTGCAGGTTGGTGCACTCCTTAATATGCAGTGTTCGAGGAAGTTTAGTCCAGTTGCAAGTCGTCTTTTCTCTCTGTTATTTATTGAGGGCATTATTTGTATGCACACATCTCACGAACGGGTAGGTACCTATGGGTAGCAGAGAGAGAACTCCGAAGCTGCCAAACTAAGTTACCTGACTGACTCGTACTGAACACCTTGTTCTGAGATAAGATTATTCTTTGTGAATACACAGTTGCCTCAAAATATATGAATATACAGTGTAAATTAAAAAATAAGTAAAGTTCAGTAGCTTTTGTGTCTCAGTGATATTTCTTATATGGATGACGGCAGCACTAAGGTTTTTTTACTAGATTCAGTATGTGGTACTTCCAAAACTGCTTTTTATTTTTGTTCAATGTTAATGATTAAAATGTTGTGTTAACAATTTAAATGTTTTATACTGTGATGATAAAATATCACTTCTACAACAATCATGCGTCTGAGCCTGTAGACGCCGTTTTTAGTTGCAAACAAGCGATAATCTGTCCTACGTAAGACTCGATACGATGTTACCGACTACCGCGTTTGATAGATTGTTTACATTGTATTCCACGTTCATCGTGGTCAGTGATGCAGAATAACTGATTCATACGGAGCCGCGATAATATATCGAAAAGGAGCTGTACACACCACTTACCTTGACGAATTTGGAAATTTGTGGTCAGGTCTTATGGGACCAAGCTGTTGAGGTCATCGGTCCCTAAGCTTACGCACTATTTAATCTTACTTAACCTAACTCACACTAAGGACAACACTCACACCCATGCCCGAGGGAGGACTCGAACCTCCGACGGGGGTAGCCGCCCGGACCGCGACAAGACGCCTGACACCGCACGGCTACCCCGAGCGGCCCTTGATGAATTTTACTAGTTTTCCCACGAGCAGCAAACGACAAAATAGGACCAGGGAGACATAAAAGATTGAAAACAAGTGTGTCTAGAATGTTTGCTGCAATAGACAGGCATAGATGAAACAGCACGAGATAAGAAATTGCTGATCACCCTTGTGGCCCAATACATAGAGAACATTAAAGACTTGTTGAATGGAATTAACAGCTTACTTAACATACGAAGGCATGCTGAAAACTAATGCCTCTGAATTTTTTATTTTGTTTTCAAGTAATTTCTTTTGAAGTAATACATGTCATTCGTATTACTCTGTCGACTTTCGTGCTTCGATGACTCAAGTTGCGACATCACAAGATCGCTGCGACATCTGCAAGAACCCGACGTCCCGGGATCACTGTCATCGATCATCCTCCAAACAGGCTCGACATCGTCCCATCCGATTTTCATCTGTTTACAAAACTTAAAGAACATCTTCGTGGGCTGCGCTTTGATAGTGATGAAGCGGTGCAAGCAGAGATCGTGGCTGCGTCATTACAGTCGAACATTGTACAGAGATCCAGAATGAGATTTTCACTCTGCAGCGTAGTGTGCGCTGATATGAAACTTCCTGGGAGATTAAAACTGTGTGCCCGACCGAGACTCGAACTCGGGACCTTTGCCTTTCGCAGGTAAGTGCTCTACCATCTTTTTTTTTTTTTGTTTTTTTTTTTTTTGTTTTTTTTTTTCTTATTTTCCAATGCCAGGCTTACCACCTTTGCTGACATACATGTTGTTGTACTATCGCATAAATAGTGTCTACAAAGTCCATCTGTTGACAAATAGTGGCTACTTAGAAAATTAATGAATTAATGAAATGAATAAAACTGAAAATTCCCAAATGAAAGACATGAAGACATTGCGGATAGTACAAATACAAAAGAAACATGCT
This sequence comes from Schistocerca americana, assembly GCF_021461395.2. NCBI lineage: Eukaryota > Metazoa > Arthropoda > Insecta > Orthoptera > Acrididae > Schistocerca > Schistocerca americana. The sequence continues at coordinate 674,617,366 of NC_060120.1, read as the reverse complement.
CCTGTAGCAATGAAATGAAATTCGTGTCGGGGGCGACACCTGCTCACAACCCGACGTTCGATAGAGCAAGAGAGCCATCTATCGACTCGTTCTCCAGACGTTGGTGTAAGACTGGGTCGTCTTCTCGAAATGAACTAAGGGTCCGTAAGTGTGATCGATGTCTATCTCGGCTTCTTCGTCTATCTCATCTCTCACCCGTCACACCCCATCTGGCCGGCGGGTCGGTAAATGTAAGTCGCAAGTAATTAGCGAAGTCTTGTCTATATTTCTTATGCTGTTGCAGCTTCGTGTGTCCATCCAGGACAAAATGCCAAAAATCAATTTTGTCCTTTTCCGATTCGTTATACACGTAGCCCACCACCATTCCCCGCACCCATGTCACTGCATTGGTTTTTTGGACCGGGAAATAATATTCTTGGGGGAAAAAAAGCGTGTCTGATGAAATTGTGTGAGGGGCGGAGCGTAACAGGAACGCCAATATCTGTTGTGCCAAGTGCCACACTGGAGCCGTCCCACTACATGTTAAACGATGTTCGTCAGTGTCCACTGTTGCGCAGCCTAAACATAGTGGAGTGTCTGCCAAATGAATCGCGTGCCGCCGTTGATTCGTTGCGAACTTCCTATTTATCACCTCATACCATGTTGAGCGTACCGACGTTGGGAGGTAAACGTTCCGTATAACGCGCCATATCTGTCGCCAGTTCTTGTCTGGGTACTTCTTTTCCAGGGTATTCTTGGGGCACCGGCGCAGTAAGAGTTGGTATACGTCTCGCGTCGTCGGTAGTCGTGTTGTTGGGAAGAAATCTCTGACATAGCTAAGCTCCAAAAAAAAGACTTGAAATGTGACAGCTTCGGTGAAATATGGCCCACATCGACTGGGGGCAGCATTGAAGTGGGCGCTAGTACGTCGGCCAACGCACCCGAGATATTGCGAAAGTGACCGCGCCACTGTCGGAAAATCGTACTGACGAATAACGCCCGTGCCTTTTCATATACGTTCACTAGACCAAGTCCACCCTCTCCAGGTGGTAGCGTAAGCGTTGTGTATCGGATCTTAAACAGGTGTCCCACACTCACGTAGGTTCCGAAAGTTGCTTGTATCCGTGATGCCATTGTGCGCGTTAAAGGCAGGACATGCGCTACGTGAGTGAGTCTCGGTGCTAGGTATACGTTAACATAGGTCACCCTCTGAATCATATCCAACGCTCTTAATTTCTGTAACAGCACCATTGTCCGCATCAGCTTCAATATGCGTCGGTAGTTATCCGCTGCTGTCCGCTGCACATCCGTGTGGAACGTAATACCTAGGCATTTTATGGTCTTAACCAAGATGAGCGGGCCTTCCTCCCCCGGTTGTAATCCTCGACCGACATTCATGCAGCGTGTTTTTTGTAGATTAAGCACGCTTCCTGCCGCCATCCCATATCGCTGTATCCATGCCAACGCCGTACGTACTTCTTCGCCTGTCCGTGCCACCAGCATCATATCGTCAGCATAAGCGCGGCAATGAAAGGTCAGTTGTGGCAACGGCACTCCCTCCAACCGTCTTCGGAGACCATATAGACAGGGTTCCAAAGCCATTGCATACAAAAATATCGAAAGGGGGCAACCTTGACGAACTGACCTTGAAATAACGATGTAGCCAGTGCTCCGCCCATTCACCGAGACCTTGGATCGTACGCCGTGTAACAGTCGCATGATCACTAGGATGAAGGCCTGTGGGATTCCCAATCTGCCCATCACCGCATGCAAAAAGGTATGATCCACTCTGTCGAATGCATGATCGAAGTCAATAGCGACGAGTGCCCCACGCACTCGGCATGCCGCTGCTAACGCGATGATATCTCGGTAGTCACTGAGCGCCGTATGTACGTTGCTCTTACCGCCGAAGCAAGTTTGATCTATGAGGAGTCTATCAGAAAGTGAAGACCGCAGGCGAGCCCCAAGGATGCGCGCGAAAATCTTATAGTCGCAGTTCAAGAGAGTGAGTGGTCTATAATCTCCTGGATTTCTGCCACCGCGTGGTTTGGGTATTGGGATGATGATACCCTCCGTGAATTCGGCAGGTATCTCAGTCTGCGGTAACAGGAGTTCGTTGTACATCTGAATCCAGGTCCGTCCCATGAGGTATGCAAAGGCGCGGTAAAATTCAATTGGGAAGCCGTCCTGTCCTGGGGACTTGTTCGGAGCCCCCCTGGCAATTGCGTCTGTCAGCTCGTCCTCTGTTATCGTTGTGATGAAAGTCTCTGCATCCAGTGGTGGTCCTCTATCTGGCATTTCCGAGATGACATCATGTAGTGTCTCGTGGTTCACATGTACAGGTCCATATAACTGGCGGAAATAGTCGGTAAACACATGCGCAATATCACGCTGGTGCACAACTTGCTGGCCAGTTTCAGAGATTAGTTCCCTGATCAAAGTCCTGCGTCGTCGTTGGCGTTCACGTACCACGTGGTGCATGGAGGGGGTTTCGGCAGCAACTGTGTCCGCCAGTCTCGCCCGGACCATTATACCTTCCATTCTTAGTCTCGTCAGCTGTAATAACTTGGCTTTTATCCTGCGCATGGCCGTGTGCCTTTCCGGCGATGGTTGTTGGGTCATCAGCTCCCTCAGGGCTGTAAAATAAAAATCAGCCGTTGTGCGGTTCCACTGCGATTTGTCCTGCCCGTATCGTATCAACGTTCGCCGTAACGTTGGTTTTGCGCATTTAATCCACCACTGGAGAACCGAGGTGTATGCTCGTTGGCGGCGAACGCAGGTTTCCCAGGCCGCCTCTATCGACCGGTGACATTCAGTGTCACGTAAAAGTGCACAATTCATTTTCCAGTGACCTTTACTCCGCCATATCTTCTGACGCGTTAGTGAAATCGTACAGACGTACGCCATATGATCCGTAAAAGCCGCTGGCCAGATTTCGGCATCCAGTATCGTCGTCCGTAGAGCGCGTGTCACGTACACTCTATCAAGTCTACTCGCCGAGTGTCCAGTGACAAACGTATAACCCGGTCTGTCACCATGCTGCAGTTCCCAGGTATCCAGAAGCGCCATTTCGGTAATCAACGCACGCAGTTCCATGCATGGCACATAATGAGGTACTTGGTCCTTTTTGTCGACGACACAATTAAAGTCGCCGCCCACTATATAGTTATCAAAGCGTCCAGCGAACAACGGTGCTATCTCTTCGGTGTAAAAAGTCGCCCTTTCTCTTCGTTTTGTGGAGCCAGATGGTGCGTATAAATTGATGAAACGAACGCCGTCGACAGTGATCGCTATGCCGCGTGCCGAAGGGAGAGACCTGACGTCCTCCACTCCTATTCCTTCCCTGGTGAGAATCGCCACACCGCATCCACTTTCATCGTGCACTGAATAATGTGCCTCGTAACCGTAGAACTCTGGCGGCGATGTGAAACGCACTTCTTGTAGGAGTACAATATCCACGTCCGCAGCGCGTAACATATCTTTCAGCATTTGAATTTTAAGCGGTGTCCGTATGCCATTAATGTTTATCGTGGCAATGCGGTACGCCTGGCTTGTGTTCATCAGTTGTAGGGCGGTGTCATTAAGCGTCCATCTGCACCCCCGGCGCTCCTCAACACACTAAGTTGGTCAACATTTCCCGACCCCTCCCGGCCTCTGGCCAGGACTGTCCTCAATCGTCGCGTTTGTATTTTCATCCTGTTCCTGTTGGTCCATTTCTTGCGCCCAGTCCCCCAGCATATTTCCGGGACTGGTCGAAGGATGGAAGGTAACGTTGTCATCGCTCTGATGTTGGACAGTTGTCATCTCCACTTCCGCCTTCCGGTTACCAGAAGGAGAGTTCAAGTTATCGTCGCTTTGTAGTTCCTGCATCGTCATCTCGGTATCTGTTGAATCCACTGGTCTCAGGTCGATACTGTCGTTGTCGTCCACTGTCCCCTCGGGACTATGGCTATCGTCAGCAGAAGTCAGTCGACGCTTCTTTCTTCGCTTCGGCGAACGCTGTTTCCGTTGCCTTGCTTCCGCATCGGCTGTTGGGGTTGCGTATCCTCCGTCTTGGGCCTGGCCTATCACGCTCTCGGTGGAAGCACTGGCAGCCACCACGGATGAGCCTGGAGCGGCCGTCAGCTGCATCTCTTCTGTGGTGTCCTGTGTCTGCTGTGGTGGAACCGGTGGTCGGAGTTCCAGCCCGTTGGCGTCCATGTTCTCTATAGGGGGCAGCTGCTGGTGCCCATCGGAAGTCTCCCTCACGTCGCCTCTCAGGGCTTCCACAAAGGTCAACGGTAAGACAGTCGTCGGTTGTGGCGCCTGAACGTCATCCCGTGGAGTTTGCACTAAACGTCGCTGGAGGCATTCCGAGCGGACGTGACCTTCTTTCCCGCATCCCGAGCAAGTGCGAGGTTGCCCATCATAGATTATAATCGCTCGACAACCTCCTATGTACAAATAAGAGGGGACGTGCTTGCGCAGTTCTATCCGTATTTGTCTCACCCCATTTAAAACGGGGTACGTGGTAAAACTCGTCCATTTTTCGGCCACATGGGATAGAACTGTACCATATGGTCGAAAGGCGTCGGTAACAAGTTCAGACGGGACCTCAAACGGAAGTTCGAAGACTCGTATAGTGCGGATCCCCATTCCCGCGTGATCGACTGTAACCGCACCAACATTCCCGTCGGCATGACAGAAACGATACCCGTTCGGTGATCGTTGTAGAAGTCTTTCGCAAGCAGCCTCGTCAACAAGCTTGACATAGACGACGCTTGAAACGAGCGATAAATTGATTCCCACGATTTCCTGTGGATCGATTTTTACCTCTTCTCTGAAGAAACGTTCAATCTCGTGTGCCTTTGGTCGTGTATAGTCGTTCGCAAAACTGAACTTCAAAGTCGTTTTTCTGTACGAGTGTGCCATCTCGTTCTAAACTCACAACACCGCACACGCGAAGCTGCTCCGGCGTAAACAAACAGGCGCGCACACCACAGCGCGGCCGGCAGGCAACACGGTCCGCACTGTGTCACTGCCGAAGGCAGACTTTTTTTTTATAACTTACAACTAGTTAAACCTAACTAACCTAAGGACATCACAAACATCCATGCCCGAGGCAGGATTCGAACCTGCGACCGTAGCGGTCTTGCGGTTCCAGACTGCAGCGCCTTTAACCGCGCGGCCACTTCGGCCGGCTGACCATCTGAGCTACCGAAGCACGACTGACGCTCGGTACTCACAGTTTTACTTCTGGCAGTATCTCGTCTCCTACCTTCCAAACTTTACAGAAGCTCTCCTGCGAACCATGCAGAACTAGCACTCCTGAAAGAAAGGATATTGCGGAGACATGGCTTAGCCATAGCCTGGGGGATGTTTCCAGAATGAGATTTTCACTCTGCAGCGGAGTGTGCGCTGATATGAAAGTTCCTGGCAGATTAAAACTGTGTGCCCGACCGAGACTCGAACTCTGGGCCTTTGCCTTTCGTGGGCAAGTGCTCTACCATCTGAGCTACCGAATCATGACTGACGCTCGGTACTCACAGCTTTACTTCTGCCAGTATCTCGTCTCCTACCTTCCAAACTTTACAGAAGCTCTCCTGCGAACCATGCAGAACTAGCACTCCTGGATGGTAGAGCACTTGCTCGCGAAAGGCAAAGGTCCCGAGTTCGAGTCTCGGTCGGGCACACAGTTTTAATCTGCCAGGAAGTTTCATTGTACAGAGATGATGATAACAAATTGGTCTGTCGCCAGCGTGACTATGTTGAGAAAAAAAATGAAACTAAAGGATTTATTTAAAAAAGCTTTAAGAGTTTTCACATAAAAAGCTCGGAGACATTATTTTTCAGCACACCCTCATAAAGTGTGGATTTAGGGTAAACGAAGCTTTGACGAAAGTTGAGCAGACTAGCATACAGGTGAAATGCGAGCTACTTAACAACATATTGGGGAAGAGATACTAGCACAAAAAGAGAAGAAGGCTTCCACCGAATACAGAAGCATGGAAGGTATCAGAAGGAGACTGGCATACGCTAAGAAAATTCCCTTCGATGTGTTCTGTCCAATGGCATCCAATAATTACATGGGACTGAAGATGGAAGATGATGTTCCTGAAAATGTTTCTGTTCCTGAGAGAGTAGTGTATTTGGAAATGTAACAAATGGTTCAAATGGCTCTGAGCACTATGGGACTCAACATCTGAGGTCATCAGTCCCCTAGAACATAGAACTACTTAAACCTAAGTAACCTAAGGACATCACACACACCCATGCCTGAGGCAGGATTCGAACCTGCGACCGTAGAAGTCGCGCGGTTCCAGACTGAAGCGCCTAGAACCGCTCGGCCACCGCGTCCGACTGGAAATGTAACATGGACTATGGAAAACCCGGGGAGGAAACTGAAAGCATTTGAAATGCGCCGCTGTACAGGAATATCATAAAAGAAGTACAGTCAGAGTACAAGATAAATTGGTGTTAGAACTGTCAATACATAAGAAGATGGACTGACGCGCAGTAACAAAATACTGCTTAACACGTGACATTGCAGGTATTCTGCGCAACTGCTTATCAGTTTGCGCAATATCGTTCGGCAGTGACATTCGCGTTTGGGCACATATGACGCAGCTGTTTTGTCATTGTAGCGATCATTATAGCTGACAATAAAGATTGAAAACATTGCGAGCACCTCTCCGGGTCTCTTCATTTGACGAGCTACTGTGTAACATATTCAGATAATCTAGTGGTAAATCGAAACTGATTATGACATCACTTGTATAGCCTAAAGTAAGTGTTATGCATACGCTGTAAAAAAAGAATGTTTAGGGCAATATGTTTGTAAAGCACAATCTCTACATAAAGCTGGGCCGTCTACACGTTGAATTCAAAGAATAAGGAAGTGCCATCCCTTTCTCGCGTCGCTTTAATGGGAATTCACACAAACTGATGTGAAGTAGCACAAGGATCTTAAAATGGAGATAGATAACAACAGTATACAACTTTGGTATTGGTTTTGTGCTAATGTTGATATTGCATCGAGGAAACAGGAATATGTTGCAAAGAGTTCAGTGTATGTTGCTTAGTAAATTTTGTAGTCTTTGACGCAGAAGATAAAAAAGCCCGGCGGTAAAGATTTCTTATTGTTTGTCACAGGAATGGGCAAAACTTCTCAAATGGTGGGCGTTACAAGGAAAGTGAACCTTCCTGTCAGAGAGATAATGTCGCTTCACGGGAATTCTTTTGTGAGCCGCCTGCTTGACTCTTTTCTTTGTGTAGATACTTAGAAAATTAATCTTGTAGAAAATACTTATACGGGTATAACGTAAGCAAGGAACATTACCACCAATATTTGATATCGCAAAACTTAGTTATGTGTTTATCAAAATTAGGAATGAAGAGCCGATTATTGTGTCGAATTCAGAGCAATTCAGTCGTCACGGCGAATGGAATAGTTCGGTGACACATATGGACATGCATAGTACTGGCTCCACGGTATATTGATGACTGCCTATGGGCGGATAACGGGTTCTCGACTCATAAGATACTCCATCATCTCCGATTTCGTTCTATCTTTTGTATGTGCTTCCGTATCATTATTTACGTTGAGTATCTCGAATGCGGGAAAACTGCGGCCGCTAAACAACATTAAGCGACAACGTGTTAATTATAGGAGTCGTCCTGCACTTTAGAGGATTTTTACAGCAAATAAATGGACCACAGTGCATAATGCTACAAGTCACTTGGGTGCTGGACAACAAGAACTCGTGAGCACCTATACCACGCTCCTCGCTATGGCAAAAGCACTAGTGTGAAAGTATATCTTTGGTCACCATATTTTATAGGTCACAGAGATCTGTATAGGTGCCACAACACTGACATATGACCCTCAAAGCACGAATGGAACATCACTGAACTGCGTGGTCGTGATATACGCTGTAGGCACCTCGTTCTATATAATGCGAGTAACGGTTTTTTGTTTTCACAAATGAAAAAGTAAAACCTTGTATTAAAGTAACTAATGTTTTGCGTGGACAGTGTCACAAGATGTACATTTTCCAAAATATGATCTGCTATAACAGAGCTTTTACTGGCGTTGGAACATTGCCGCTCTTCAAACGAGATTAGTTTCTAAACATTTTAAAGTATAAAATGTGTACATATTTTTTCAGATATTAAAACAGTGATTGCGTATTGAAGATCTGACTTAACATATTTTTTAAACATAAAAAATTGGCGGATTTCGTTGTCAGGTAGGAGAGAGGTGGTTAATATTTGGTAGGGAGTGGGTGACGTGATTTGAGGCTACATGAACGTTGAAGACCGAAGGAGGCAGTGCACCCCGCTTTCCAAAAGGCACCGTTTAGGCAGGCGGTGAAAGTATTCTCGTGTGGGGGAATGCATACATTGATTAAATGGGGGCCCTTTTACGCCTCCATCGCCTCTCACTTGTGAATGATACGGGGTCTACTGTACAACAGCGATAATAAAAGCAGCAGAGTAGCTATCAGTCTCGGATAGCATGCTGTCATGTTTGTGTTGTCGAGGAATAGAGGGGGTGAACCTGGTGCAAACACGTATCCATTCCTTTCGAGTTGCACCGAGGTGACCGCCGAGCTTTCAGTAGTTGGACTGCCAACAATAGTGCCTCATGTTCAAATTTCATGAGACAATGAGGGCGGAAGGCTGGTGTTTAATTCACGACACGTCATTAAGTCCGCTGATCAGGAGTTTCACTTCGATTGCCGGCCAAGTACTAGTTGTGAAAGCTTTTCCACCATGACGACTCGAACCAAGTACAAAATCGATCGCCATCGCACAGACTTCGGTTAGCGACCTCGCCTGCTGAAGCTGGTACGTGCTATCGTGGTAATGCTGGACTATCACCTTCATATGTGTTAAAACAATTCTTTAAGCGTAATCATAATAACTGCTATGTGTGGAGTGTTTTTACAAGGACGGCACTGCCATTCCTATGTTGTTGCAAAGAACGATGAAACATCATGTTTATCTGCCTATACCAGGCAGCAACTTTCAGTTAAAATATCCTTCTGTGAACGGGAATGACATTATGTGCGTACGAGTACAGGTTACGGCGCAGGAACGACGACATATGGAAGTTCGGGTCTGGTCTCAGTCGTCCACAGATATCCAACGGAACCAAGGACAATCAATTAACAATCTTTTCCGAGACGGTACAAAGGATGCGCTCGATTATTAGATTATTAGGCAACTTCACAGGAACCAAATGACTCTTTGATGAAACTTTCACGATAACGTAAGCGTTTTGCCGGTTATTTCGGTAATGTTTCCACGGATCCCCCACCTCCCGCAGTTCGGGCGTAGCGGGCAGATGACATGAAGCTGCTCTCGTTGCGGACTCTGCCACGGAACACGTAATTACGAATATATTAATCCACGTACCAGCCTTGTGCCGGGGATGAACTACTAGGTTCTTTTTTTCTCTTCATGACAACATGGTGTCCAATGGGAGAAGGTTCGAAGAGCATATCCTTTACCTCATGTTGTATGTGTCTATTTTATTCAGGTTTTATTTTCTGGACTCTCGAGATGACTGCATCTGAAGATATCAGAAACCTATGGAAAACGACATGCGTCGCTCTATTGCGGGAATATTTGCATGTAAAATCACCACGATAACGCAAGGTATTCTTATTCCGAGTTTCCTGCACATCTTCAGATAGCTGACCAGTCAACAACGAATCAGCTTCGATTACGGCATTTTCGTGCATCAAAACTATGTGCACTGATGTCGGCATCGGGTATTGTTACAGAATATTGTGAGTCTGGAGAAGCTGGATCCGAACTGAGAGAAATATACATTTTTTAGACTTCTGGATAGATATGTTTTAATACTAGAGTTCTTTGTACAAAATTTGAATTGTGGTGCAGCATTTTGCGAAAAAACAACGTTAGACTAGAGGAAATTTTAATCTTGTAAAAAACAGTATGATCACATTTCCGAATAGCTTCCCAAGAATTCTACAGAAAACACTAGTGACTTTTTTACTGATTTATGCAGATAGCAATTTATTAGTTAATTGCAATAATGAGCAATCCATTTTTAGCGTTTGACACTACCGCACGGCATAAAAATTGCGATTCACTAAAAAGTACAAATATGTGCACGAAAATACATTTGAACTTGTTAACTATACTACTGAGGTAGTAGAAGGGCCACACAGAAGAAATTCTGTAGACAACGGTTTGGGATAGTATCAGTAGTAGCTTAAGCCTATGTACCTTACAACACCGGTTGAAAATGTTACAAACACAATCGAGACGACATAAGAAGCTACCGGACAGCTCGCAACGTTCTTTCCAGTTTTCAACTTAAAAGCGTTAACGACTGCAGGCAAAAGCAGTGGACATCTAGAGAGCTGTGACAACACTGAGGCGTTGCCATAGAGACGTTTACAAAATCGCAGTTCGTTATTGGTTGAGGTTGACCAGCGAGACTGTCGCGCCCAGGCCCATGGCTACTGTCACAGATCAACTTAACGCCGACCCAGCTACAGGCAGGATCGCTGTCATGTATTAAAAAGGCCACACAAATAATGTCTGAAAACTGTGTGCCATTGTCCTATTGACTGTTTACAGTCAATTGTCACAGATCGTATCATATCGGCTGAGACTGGAATTCACGGGGCTAAAGACAGAACGTAATCCTTTTTGTCTATTTTATCCAAGTTTTGAAACGGGTTGGCCCACTGTGCTACGTTACAAAAACGGAAACGTTGTAGCATTTTTGGAATATCGTCATCCTTACGAAAGACATGAAAAACTCTTCTATATAAAGTGGCAGAAATAAACTGAAGGGCTTTCTTTGCACTCGGAATGTACTAGTGCGATTGTAAAGTAAGGCCTAGATAACATATACTTGCCTGTAGTGTCGTAGCTACGCGGTTCTGCTACCGCGCTTCACGTCTGACGTAATATTTATTGATTATTCTGTTGACGTAGAGCTACTTTAAAGGCAAAACTCAGAGGTACTTGAAGAAAAAGCGATTCATTAGAATGAGAGAAAGTGAGGGATGTGATTTACATCCTTAAGCAGCCATCTCACGGATAATTCGTCATAGATCTAAGAAACATTTTAAAAAGATATATAGCTTTAAAAAGACGATTGAAAGGAAACTATATGCAACAAATCGACAGTAACCTCGGGCGAACGTTTTATGTTGACAGTTCCTGAAATAGAAAACACAACACCAAAAGGAGAATGTTGTTATTCCAGTTTAGCTGAATATGAACCATGGAGCAATATGGAGCATGTCATACATCAATAAGATGCGAGAGAAGGTTTAGAGCATGTGTGGAGAGTCGCAACAGAAGGTAACGGCAAATAAATGCCAAATAAAAGCTACGACTAGTTGGGCAATAATAGCCGCTGACACTTAAGTACTTCCTCTAGAGATAATGGTATCGTAATTTCTAAAGAAGCTGATGTTAATCAACTGTCTGAAAGCAAGTGTCACGAGCTGTGCTTAGAAATGTCACTTCGAGGAATTACATACTTGTGAGTGCAATTTGTTTGGCCATAATCTTTCTTAATACTTTAATAAGACAAATCTTGTGAAATTGAACTGCCATTCTTCATAACTTGGTATCTGTGTTATAATCCCGAACAATGCAATTCGCGTACTTACGGAAACGGTATCTGATAAAATAAGTCACCAAAACTGAAACAGCATAGCTGTTTTTTAAATTAATTTTGCCACGCTGATTAGAAATCCAAAACTGTAAGCTGAATAAGTTATCCCGTGAAAATGTATTGTGCGGTACAGTGAGCAGTGCTACAGTGCGTGATGTCACAATGCGTGACTTGCAATTCCAACACACAAACTAAGGGATGAAAATTCTGTATAAAATTACCAATAGAATAAATAACCAAAATGTTTCAAGGAAAGAGCCCTCAGAATATACGTACACAATATGACTGAACAAAATTCCAAACCCTGAATAATACACGCGCAAATGCAGCACTGCTCTGTGAGAGTGACTGCTTAGATATGACCCGAAATCGGATATAAACTTTACTTAATCTGACTCTTATAATGAATTCTGAAAAGCAAAGCTAACTGTAAATGATCTTATTGTCTTGACTGTAATGTAACTGGCACTAACAATTTTGTGTGGCTTTTCTGTGTCAACGGAAACTTGGTAGTGCTCGAAGTGATACACATAAATTATGCTGCGCTGCAACTATTCTAATATTCTAAATAGATCACGGTTTGCTTTTACTTTGTGCAGCTGTGAGCCACTCCGTGCAGTGAAACGATGCGCATAATTGGAAAATCTGAAATACTTTCGTGAACAGAACTTTTTAAATGACATTGTTATTTATCATTTATAAAACAGTATTACAAAAACTTATAGCCGATTCTCAACAATCACAGTGACATTTACAAAAATTATTCTTTCCTAACAAATTCTACTTTGCCATGAATTTAATAATTAATTTGGTAAGGGAGCGATGAAACTATAGCTTCTGAGTGCAAGCCATGTGAACTGGTAACTTAACTTAATCACTTCTGAACAATGAGTAACACAAACCAATAAAGAAAAATTCCACTAAAACACTCCGTTGCTCAAACACATCATAACTATGCGCAAGCAAGCAGAACAGCAACGTTGCCTCATAATCTTCACCTGTTCAATTAATCCTCACAAATCATAATTCACAACACCTTTCACTGTATCTTTATCTTTGTGCTCTGCAGCAATTTCCATCCTCTCAACAGCGTAGGTGACATCCGACTCTCTCACTGGGTTAGCTTATAAAGTTCACATCAGTTTCTCTGAATACCTAAAATAAACTACAAAACTTACTATATTAACTGCTGAAATCAATAATCTTTACAAAGTTTGTTTGTTTATTTGTGTGTGTGTGTGTGTGTGTGTGTGTGTGTGTGTGTGTGTGTGTGTGCACGTCGAAGAACGATGTGGTCTTCCTTTCTTCTCTTCCCTTAGTGTTACATTATTTGATGCTTTTTTTATCGTTTTGGATAGCGGTAGCTCCTTGAAAAGGATGGCTGGAGAGTGGTAAGTTACTGGAGCCACAAAGTAACATGTACGCCAGCAAGGGGTTCGCAGTCACAAGTAGTTAACAACGAATTAAGCCAAGAGCAATCAAATAAATGGCCCAAGGGTAAATAACATATGCTTTACACAACAAAACTTAAATTTAGAATTCTTGCAGTTACAAGCAACGAATCACAAATCAAATAGCAGCTAAATAGTTTATCGCCATGTGGATTTGCTCATAGTCAGATAAAGGAGACCGAATGACAAACCTAGGGACTGAAAAATTGGCGAAGATCTAAGTAAAGGTGTGTTTTACAGGGAAGCCATAAAGCATTTCTTTAGTTACAAGCAGGTCCAATCAACAAAATTATTCCTAAAAACTGCACCGGCGGCTTAAGTTTCAAATGGTTCAAATGGCTCTGAGCACTATGGGACTTCTGAGATCATCAGTCCCCTAGAACTTAGAACTAGTTAAACCTAACTAACCTAAGGACAGCACAAACATCCATGCCCGAGGCAGGATTCGAACCTGCGACCGTAGCGGTCTTGCGGTTCCAGACTGCAGCGCCTTTAACCGCACGGCCACTTTATAAAGGCACATTTGCATGCCGAGCGTGAGTTTCCTCGGAAACGCGAGATATTAATTAAATAAATAATCAGTGACAAATAAATAAAGCCTATGGCACACAACTGCAGCGCTGTGTCGCTGATAAAACAAAAGTACATTTACGTTACTCGTATTTTTGATTAAAAAAAAGGAGAGCCCTGGTTGAAGTGGTGCGAGAAGCACGTATTTTAGTTTATTGTCTGGCACACCGCCATATTTCATGATATAGAAAATTACTGCGAGTTGCAACCATACTAGGCACTCGATTCTGTAAAGAATTTATATTTATAAAAGTAAGTAGGATTATGGACTGTAGGCTTATTCATTGAATATATCTGATTTAACTAACTGTGTAATTTTTTGTTTAGTAGACAATCACCTCTGTACGACGTTTTGGCATGGCTGGCAAATTATTGTAATATTGAGATTTAGTTTATGAGTCCGCACCTACCGCAGCAGTCTTTGGAAACGATTTAATTACGAAGTCCGATTATTTCAGTTTTATTTCACGGTCAAGTACGAGTAACATTGCCTTTACGAAAAAGCCATTGTCAAGCGTCTGATACCGAATAATCAAAACCTGACGACTCATGGGAGAGCCAATCATACAGATAAAAATAATTAATATTTTATTTTATTTTATTTTATTTTATTTATTTTATATTGGCGACTGCGTGTCGGACTTGTTATTTTGTCATTTGTTACATTGTTCTCTTTGTTTCATGTGAAAAATCAACCTTCTGGTCCTGGACTTGACTATACGAGAAATAAAAAAAAAAAAATCAGAAGATATTTGCCAATTATAAAATTTTGCTGGAAGACGCAAAGAAGCTTCCAGCAAAATAAGGTAAGACGCAGCATCTTTGCATTAGCAGGCTTGACCAGACGTATAATTCAGTGTATTAGCTTTTCAGTAAAATTCTGTAGTGTTTCTTTTCCGCATAACAGTTTCAGTGATAAATTCCATTCTCAGTATTTTTCCTTAAACAATAACGTATGCAACAATACCAATACACGAGTGTACAATATGGCCGACTTCTGTACGATATCATGTAACATGGCCAGCAGCCATTACCAATAATCTCAAATTCAGTTTATATTTTTAAATTAACAGACAGCCATTGTTGCTACGACCGATTCATACTCAACTGTATTTTATTTTAAAATCAGTGTCAAATATTTTCTTGAAACATATATCACGTGTGGCATGGTAATAACTAGAAAACAATACGCAAAAATGGAACAGCAAAGACGTACTATTCAGACGCAATCCGACTCGGACGAGAGACAAATGTTAGAAAATGACTTTACGACAGCAACCGGTAGTGACGATTCATCAAACATTGACGCGAGTGTTGACGAAAATTTTGACAATAGGCCTTCCACCACAAAAATTTCAAAGTCTCAATCAGAGCCCATGTTAATGCATGACGTCACGTCTAATGACGCGGCGGGGGCAGAGACCTTGCAAACGGTAAACATTGCCGACATGTTACAAATGCTAATGAAGCAAAACGCCGAAAACATGGCAACCTTACAGATGCAAAATGAACAGTTAAAGACACAAAATGACGGAATCAAATCTGATCTCATAGCACTCAAGACAGCTAATGACACTTTATGTAAGCGTGTGGAACTTATAGACGCCACACTGACCAAACAGATGACTGAACTCAGTACGAAATTTTCCAAGCTTAATACGAGACAAGAAAAGACTACAAATGACGTAGCACTTTTACAGACACAATTAAAAAACATTAATGTCATGTGTGAAGCTCTTACTGAACAAATTCAAACATATCCTTCAGTACACGACAACCTTGAAAAACGAATTACTGACGTGCAGAATAAATTTGACGATGTTGAACAACACCTGACTGACATCTTACAATCTGATGCCACAGCTCATTTTCAAAATATTAATAAAGAATTTCATGATTGGGTAGAGAACAAAGACAAACATTTTGATAGATGCATACGTGAAAATTTACCAACAATTGTGCACGACTCCGTAGCGGAATACATCACTAATAACAAACAGCTGATTAGTGACGCAGTACAATCCGTCACTGCACCCATGAGACAATTCACCGATCAACCACAGTCTGAATGTAACGAAAATATCAGTCAAAATGTACAGTTCAGAAATCAATATACATTCGAGTATGACACACACATACCGCACACGACAAATACACAAGAACAAAACACACCACGACTACAACACATACCACGATGTGGAAACACAAACACAAGCTATTATCATGGTAAACCACAGCAACATTATCGTAATTACTCGCCAGCTGAGCATTGCAGTAATTACAGTGGTACAAATCCATATCATAATGCAAAGGAAGAAGAAAGCTTAATGAAACACAGGCAATTTCAGATTTTTATCCCAGAAAAACGAACCATTCATCCGGTGATTTTTCTCAAATCTTTCAGTAACGCATTTCCACGCACTTGGAGTGACCGGAAAAAGATTTCATATATTGTCGGTTACATCCAAGGCGATGCAGCTGTCTGGGCATACAGTCAAGCTGACGTATGTACCACGTACAGTGAGTTTGAGCGTGCTTTTCTGAACAAATTCTGGTCGCAATCCGTCCAGGAGCGACTCAGAAGACAAATCTTAGAACCTGAAACTTTTAACAGTAAAAATGGTAACTTACGCAGATATTTTGAAAAATACTTGAACATGGGACATTTTTTAGACGAACCAGTCGCAACACGTGATATACTCCGAGCGTTGAAGGCCAAATTGCCTTTCAACATTAAGGAAAAACTTCTACATATCCCGGATGACGATTCAGATTATTTTTTAACAGCTTTAGATTCGGTTGACATGTTACTTGAAGATCAGCGCTTCGCGCGGCAAAACAGCAGCCACAATGTTTACACTAGTGGTATGCAAAACATGCAGGCTTGCCAACACAATTCTGGCGCGCCCACAGTTGGATACGCGGTACAACAAAAACAGCAAACTCACATGCCGTCTCAGTACGGAAATCAAAATCAACACGCGTATTCCAATACGAACAATAGTTACAACAGTAATAACATTTCATGCGGCAATCCATACAAAAGGCACCGCGATAATAACTACAACGGTAACAACGGATACAAAGGTAATAACAAAAACACAAACAGAAATAGAAATAATAATAACTACGAGCCAAGACAGCATCAAGGTTGGACTCGTAACGATCAGTACTTTCATTCAAACTCTGCTTTACCACAGCAGCCACCAGGTCAAAATTGGAGCATACCTTACGACCGACAGGTAAGTTATAATGCGCAACAGCAACAACAACCGCAAAAGTTTGGAGATCATAATAGGCAATATCCGAATGTGAATATAATAGAAATGACACCTGATGCACAACCTCAATCTGTGTCAGTACCTAGTACAAATGCTAATCCAACAAACTAGAAACAGTCACTACTTTGCCCTAGGTCGTGGCTGAAGAATCCTTGGGGGGCGGCTTCAATGTTAATCAGTTATTTGACACCACACTTGAACAACAGAATAATGATATGCCGAGTGATTCTAAACAAAAACTACCTGTTTTATTTATAAGATACAACCACAATAACAATATATCAGATGAACTTTTACAAGACAGTACACAATGTCGTTTAAACACAAATGAAATTGTTTTAGCATCCACTACTGGTGTAGTAGGTGGGATTCCAACTACTATTATCCTAGATACAGGTGCAGCTGTGAGCGTTTTATCTTTTAATTTTTATAAAAAGATGTGTGAATTGGAACCTGTGCCTGAGTTTCCTGCCCAAAACTGTAAAATAACTACTGCACTAGGTAATAAGTCATGTAGGGTTACGAAGCAAGTTTTTGTAAACGTTAAAATAGGTAATGGAACCGTACAATGGCCATTCCTGGTTGTACAAAACCTTGTGACTAATTGCATATTAGGAATAGATATTATGAGCGAGAAGGACTGCATTATAGACTTCTCCAAAGGTAAATGTATTTTAAATGATAAAGGCAGTGTAATTATTATTGATTTGGACAGGAGAACTCTAAAGCATGACAAACACTGTACAGGGTACAAGGTTCAGTTAGTACTTGACAAAGACATTCAAGACATGCAAACACACTCATCTGAGACAGAGCTAATGGACTTGAAAACATTGCTTGATCATAAGATAAGTGAAGCTACAGCTCTCAGTGTACATGAACGTATAAAACTACAGGAAGTGTTATCCAAATATTTACAAGTTTTTACCAAACGATTAGGTGTTATCAACACGTGTGTGTACAAGATTGAAGTTAAGCCTCACAAGATCTTCTACCATAAGACATATAACGTACCGTTATCTCAACGACCTGCTGTGTGGCAAGAACTAAAACAAATTACAACATAGATTATAAGTAGTATAGAAATTTTCATTTCAGCGTTCCAGTGACGCAGTTGAAGACAGAAGAACTTTTCTTTCAACGCCGCGGCTCCACCGAGAAGACTGAATATTGAAGTAAAATTTATGATTACGTAGCAGTGAATGATATATAAATTTTTCACGGAACATTTGTGACTGTAGGTACCACTGACCTGGTATGACACCTGACGAACCGACAGACGTCATCTGTGAAGCGATCTTTTACTTCGAGAAATAGATTAGACGCACATCTCTCAACACGAAAAGCATCTATCAGTAGTCAAGGCCACACAGACACTATACACACACGCACAAAAACGAGAGGAATCGAACATTTTCTCTCTCTTACTATTTTGAATATTTATTGAGTAGTGAAAACGCCTGGTCTTGCCTACTGATGTAATGAATGTTGTGTCTAACCTATCTTAATTTCAGATGACATCACAAAAAACATCGATAATATCCCAGCAAAACCGCTAAAGAGGATGTAAATATCTGCAATTCATGTAATCAAATGTGACACAATGTAATAACCTATAGCTATGTAATGATGATGTAAACATGTTTATGTGCAACTGTATTATGTTTATGCTAAGAAAATATGTGACGTGTGTATGTGTTATTACTTATGTTTTTTTAAACTGATGTATAATGTAACTGTTACTGTGTGAAAATTTGAACAAAACGAGTGCCAAAAAGACATTGCATAGTGAACCTCTGTTCACGGACATTAACGAACATTTAGGTGAGCTATATTCAGCAAAAAACTGAAAATGTGAAGTGAATAATTCGTGCATCGTCTAGTGACATTACTACAGTACCCAACTTCAAGATGTTAACTGGATTAAATGGACACAAAGTGCCTGTCCAGAAAACAACACGACGGGTGGAAGAGTTTTGGTTGGAACTTCAGGGAATGAAATGTTCTCGAAATGTGACGGACACTCTTACCTGGACTGTCCAAGGAGCTATGTGCCGTCCGAGGTTCTGCAACCAAGCTTCCACGGAATGTAAAAAAAAAAAAAAACGAACTGCACGTGGACCAATTACTCGACGGGTCACGTCTGATCTGTAATAAACAATGCTTTTTGTCACAACGAACTGCATCACAACGACTATAATGGAAATAGGAAATGGACACGCTTATGTATTAATCACGTTGTTATACAACGATGTTACTGTGATCAAAAAACTTTACCACGACGATACTAACCTGTAAAAAATTATTGTGCAGCAGATGAATATGAACTGTGATAACGACACCATGTGTATAGGTCAACGCACCTGAAACAACAGAACATTTTTCGTTGAAGCATTTCATTGCAATGCTATGTAACTAAGAACATTCAACAATCTAAAGTTGTATTGTATTATAACAAATATTGTAATTTTAAAACTAAGTTACCTGTCATAGAATGTAGTCTTCATATGTAATCTTGGTGGAATATTTTCTTTGTGCAACGACTAAGAAATGCGCGCGCACACGAACAATATGAACTGCAATACTGTGCCGCGTGATCTAAATTTACGAAATAACGGCAGTGCCGTAGTTACACAGACGCTTCTGCGCATGCGCGCACTCTGTTTTGCCAACATAAGAACTTTTTCGGCGCACGCGCGTCATTCAAATTTTGTATATAATATACAGTATAATGTAAGTCATGTAAATAGTTGTAGATAACTTAGATTTTCTTGTGCCTTTAGGTGAATTGCTCGCCTGCAGGTGTGTCCTTTCGCCTCGCAATTCAGGGGGCAATATAAAGGCACATTTGCATGCCGAGCGTGAGTTTCCTCGGAAACGCGAGATATTAATTAAATAAATAATCAGTGACAAATAAATAAAGCCTATGGCACACAACTGCAGCGCTGTGTCGCTGATAAAACAAAAGTACATTTACGTTACTCGTATTTTTGATTAAAAAAAAGGAGAGCCCTGGTTGAAGTGGTGCGAGAAGCACGTATTTTAGTTTATTGTCTGGCACACCGCCATATTTCATGATATAGAAAATTACTGCGAGTTGCAACCATACTAGGCACTCGATTCTGTAAAGAATTTATATTTATAAAAGTAAGTAGGATTATGGACTGTAGGCTTATTCATTGAATATATCTGATTTAACTAACTGTGTAATTTTTTGTTTAGTAGACAATCACCTCTGTACGACGTTTTGGCATGGCTGGCAAATTATTGTAATATTGAGATTTAGTTTATTAGTCCGCACCTACCGCAGCAGTCTTTGGAAACGATTTAATTACGAAGTCCGATTATTTCAGTTTTATTTCACGGTCAAGTACGAGTAACATTGCCTTTACGAAAAAGCCATTGTCAAGCGTCTGATACCGAATAATCAAAACCTGACGACTCATGGGAGAGCCAATCATACAGATAAAAATAATTAATATTATATTTTATTTTATTTTATTTTATTTATTTTATAACTTCGGCCGTCGACGTGGCACAGGACCTCCCCTTCCAATCCAAAGATGAGGATAAGTTCAGGTGCTCGCGCCCATAGTAATCAAACTGTACTGGTGCTCCGTTGTGCTGAAACGATGTCCTTTCGGGAAAAGAAGGGGTACAGTCTCCAAGAACTGCGGCAGTACATCTCGCAGGAACAGTCAAATGGGGAGGCAGCAAATAAGGTCGACTGTTTCTTTTACTTCTTCCAACGATCACAAAAATTTTGCCCAAAAGTTTTGTGATCTTTGGCGGTAGTAAAAGAAGTTCATTCTACACTTCTCGGATCACTATTCCAATCCGCGACCATGTCGCAACTTGTGAATCTTGGACAAGGCCCGCTCATACGTTGATGGAGAATCGCTGCTGGTGGGCACCAATATGGGTGAATGAGGATTGTCCTCACTCTAGGCAAGGTTGTTGTGGCTGTTGAAAACATCAGACGGATGAATGAGGCCCCATCCGTCAACAATACAACATATACGAAGTTTGGCAGTACAGCACTGCGGTGGATAATCCATTGACAGACGTGGACAGTCTGGTCCAGTGGGACCAGTGCTTGCTCACGTTCCTAGTGATATGGGTGTGGTACCTCTTCCACTGGTACTCTTCACACCGTATCCTTCGAAGTGTGCGTTGCACGGGCAATTTGACGGTGAGCCGGTAACCGGTCCTCAAAGTCTGATGTTCCGGCAGGTCTTTGGCAGGAGCCATTGCCGGCTCTCTGTGGTGTGAACGGTCCCATTGGTAGCCACGGAGATAAGTTTCTTTCAATTAGGACGACGCCTGCTGGGAATGCGTTCTCCGTACATTCGTGTTGCTTTACTGGCACTACAACCCGCCTCACATTAAATTCATGTCCGTCGACTCTCGTGACGATCACGTTCCGTGTTCGACCACGCGTCATGCACTGTACGCAGTAAGGCACCTCACCGTGGACACATCACAAACTGCCTGATGCGATGGACAACTGACACCAGGGGCAGTGGCGTGCATGCGACACAGGTCAATTTGCCGGTGCGAAGCATGTGGTCATCACATGACACACGTGCTATGAGCTAAGTTTTGTAGAGTACTACAGAACAAGAGGTCCTTGGTTCAAGTCTTCCATCGAGTGAAAAGTTTTATTTTTACGCCGGCACGGTAGCTCAGCGTGCTCGGTCAGAGGGTTAGCAGCCCTCTGTAATTAAAAAAAACTGAGTTAATCGATCAACAACGAACTTAAATGGATGTCTTACGACGTCCGCCCCGAGCACATACAACGAACTAAAACGAACAAAATGAGAATAAAATAAAAAAAAGTGGTCTTGCGGTAGCGTTCTCGCTTCCCGCACACGGGGTCCCGGGTTCGATTCCCGGCGGGATATTCTCTGCCTCGTGATGACTGGGTGTTGTGTGTTCTTCATCATCATTGACTCGCAAGTCGCCGAAGTGGCGTCAGCTAAGAAGGACTTGCAATACGGCGGCCGAACTTCCCCGCATGGGGCCTCCCAGCCAGCAACGCCATACGATCATCTCATTTTCATTTCATTTTGTAGAGTACTTCTGTTTGGTGGTCAGGGGCGTACGCTGTCTATCATCTGCTCCCTGTTCCAGTGCGCAACAGACACCCGGAATCTTTGCGAGAGTGCGGCAGAACTGCATGCGCCATTCCAATACATACATTGAGACTGGAGGTCTTCGCTTTGAATAATTACTGTGAGCTACATTGTTGTTATGCGTTCTGCACTGTGTATGTTCATAACACAATACACATGCATTTCCGACCACTGGTTCCCTATTTCAATGTGCTCGGTTGTGGACCCACTGTCATCTGTTTCAGTCTAACCCAGAGGTTCGAGACACGCTGTACATCCGATCGCAGCGGCTCACGTGCATAATCTCGCAGCCCAGCTCCTTTCGATGCCCAGTGCGAGTAGAATCGATACCAATAGAGATGTCACCAGTGCACGACACACTTCCATTTTTTTAGATTCTGCGAGGCGTGAAACAGCACTGTCCGGTGAAAACAATTCGGGATTTCTGGGAACTCTGATTAGAATGTTTTGAGTGGACAGTTTACTGAAGCATTCTCAGTGTAATTACACAAATGTAATAATGACCGTTCTTATGACATATAAACGTCAGTTAGACACATGCCGCAGTTCCGAATTACTGAAGGTCCAGGAGTTGTCGATGTTCGACTAGCGACGGTGATGTGATGTGTCATCAGAGCATTGTATTGGAATTTGTGGCATGGTGATCTATTGTTAGGATGATTTCTGGTCTCAGAGTATCCAATTAAACTAAAGTTAACTACTGTACTATGGTCTCGCTTTCTAATGACAAGATGCGGCGCAACATGATCAGGGCTTGGAGCAACTGCAGATAGAGGCCACCAATTAGCCCACAAACCATCAGAACGGGTGCCGAAAATGTCACCCACGTGCAGCGAGTGATCAAACCATCAACATTCCGCAGGAATTCAGTGATAGCACATAATCACCTGCGTGAAGTTGTTCTCAAAGCACATCAACTCCTAGTGTGTATCTCATTAATACACTCATGATCATAAATTAACGATAATTGCAGAATGTGGCGCCACACAACGTGGCACTACACAAAGCTGGCGCTAATAGCATAGGCACAAATGAAACACACACGACACAGATCTGTAAGTCCACGGTATTGGTGATAAGTTGAGACAACTGTCCCGAAACACATGTGCTACAGAACGCCACTGTTTCCTGCACACGTACCCCGACTTCAATATGGGATATGATCACCATGCACACGTTCGCAGGCCGCACAACGGGTTGGCATACTCTGGATCAGGTGGTCGAGCACTGCTGGAATCTAGCCTCCCATTCTTGCACCAGTGCCTGTCGGAGCTCCTGAAGTGTACTAGGGGTTTGAAGATGCGCAGCAATATGTCGACCGAGAGCATCCCAGACGTGCTCGATGGACTTTAGGTCTGGAGAACAGGCAGGTCACTCCATTCGAATGATATCTTCTGTTTCAATGTACTCCTCCACGATGGCATCTAGGTGGGGCCGTGAGTTATCATCCATCAGGAGGAAGATGGGACCCACTGCACCCCTGAAAAGGCGGATATACTGGTGCAAAATGACGTCCTGATGCACCAGACCTGTTACAATTCCTCTGTCAAAGACATGCTGGGGTGTACGTGCACCAATCATAATCCCAACTCCACACCGTCAAACCACGACCTCCATAGAGGTCCCTTTCAAGGACATTAAAGAGTTGGTATCTGGTTCCTGGTTCACGTCAGATGGAAGCCCGGTGAGAATCACTGTTCAGACTATACCTGGACTCGTAGTCCAAAGACCATGTACTGTGTTCTTGACACCAGGCTTTACGGGCTCTCCTGTGACCAGGAGTCAGTGGAATGCACCTTGCAGGTCTCCAGGCGAATAAACCATGTCTATTCAGTTGTCTGTAGACTGTATGTCTAGAGACAACTGTTCCAGTGGCTGCGGTATGGTTCCGAGAAAGGCTACCTGCAGTACTCTGTGGCACTGATGGTGAGGTATCGGTCTTCTTGTGGTGCTGTACACTGGATGACCCGTACTGTAGCCCCTGGACACATTTCCTGTCGGCTGGAGTCGTTGCCACACTCTTGAGACCACACTTTGTGGCACACGGAGGGCCCGTGTTATGACCTGCTGTGTTTGACCAGCCTCCAGTCTGCCTAGTATTCTACCACTCATAACGTCATCAAAATGTGTTCTTTGAGTCATTTTCAACACACAGTCAGCATTAGAAAGTCTGAAAATGTCTGCACACTTACTCGCTGCACCGTACTCTGACGTGCACCAACACACCCCTTCATGTGTGGACTGCCGCCAGCGCCTCCTTGCGACGACTGCAGGTCATTTCAACCCGCAAACCGCTCCCCAGAGCGTTGTTTCACCATGTATCAGCAGTATCCTTAATTTATGAGCATGAGTGTATGATACTGCAGAGTTCGAAGAGAACCGAGACTGGTGCTACACCGATGTAGCTGTGTTAAGTTCTATGACCAGTGCTTACTTAATAGATAACTTAAAGCTGAACTCTGAGTAACGTGATGCTGTCTCATATTTGTGCGTGAGGCATCCCAGTGTCGTGGTAGAGGACTGAATGTGTGGGCAGGAATTAACACCTAGTACAAAACTTTCTTGAACTCCAGAAAACGTAAAGGCGATATCCTTTGTTCTCTTATTTAGACGATAGCTGTCCTTCTCCTGGACTCTGAAACTTTCTAAAAGCTTTTGCTTGTTAACTGGAAACTCGCTAGCAATCTGAAAGCATATACTTTTAATTTCTGTTTAGAGTGTCGCCCGCGTACGCAGATTTAGAATAGCGTTAGCTACCCTAGTTTTGAACACGATCGTGATTGCGGAAATTATTTTTGATGCGTTTCATACCAGTTTATGTAAACTGCATCTGATTATTTTTAATTGACACTGAATACAAAGAAACGTTATCAGTAATACGCAGAATAGTTTCCTCGTGAAACAATCTCACACACTGACGTATTTACACTGTATCCTGCTACAGCGACACACTAAGCGCCAAAGTAACTGGTACAGGCGTGGGTATTCAAATACGCCGCTGCGATCTGCAAGGCCTACATAAGACAACAAGTGTCTAGCGCAATTGTTAGATCGGTTACTGCTGCTACAATGGCATGTTATCAACATTTAAGTGAGATTGAAGGTGATGTTGTAGTCGGCGCACGAGTAGTGTGACAATTTCACGAGTCTACCGTGAATATCAGGAATCAGGTAAAACATCAAATCTCCGACATCACTGCGTCCGGAAAAAGACCCTGCAAGAACGGGACCAACGACGGCTGAAGCGAATTGTTCAACGTGACAAAAGTGCAAACCTTCCACAAATTGCTGCAGATTTCAATGCTGGGCCATCAGTGTTCGGAACATTCAACGAAACATTATCGATATGGATATTCGGAGCAGAAGGCCCTCTAGTGTTCCCTTGACGACTGCACGACACAAGGCTTTACCCCTCACCTGGGCCCGTCAACACCGACATTGGATTGTTGATGACTGGAAACATGTTGCCTGGTCGGATGAGTCTCCTTTCAAATTGAATCGGGCGGATGGACGTGTACAGGTATGGAGACAACCTCATGAATCCATGAACCCTGAGTATCAGCAGGGGACTGTTAAAGCTGGTGAACGCTGTGTAATGGTGCGGGGCGTGTGCAGTTGGAGTGATACGGGACCCCTGATACGTCTAGATACCTCTATGACAGGTGACGCGAACGTAAGCACTCCCTCCAACTACTTCAGGCATACGTCTAGTCCATGCCATGTCGTGTTGCGATGTTAGGCGAATGTACCAATTTTTTTGATTCTTCAGTGAACGAACATTCTGTAAATGAATACAGTTCCTAATTCCATCCTAGAACGTTCGTTTGTACCTTTTCGATGAATAACTCGGTTCTACTCTTTCTGTGTATTGCAAGAATATGAAGTGGCGAACTGCATGCAGCTGAAATAAATCACTGCGCCGCGGACTACCTTATCTCATTTTATTTGAAGCTGTCTTCGTAAGTTAAATCTTTGTTATCCTTCTCTAAAAATACAGCTCACTGTCTACGCAATAGTTCAAGATTTACTTTTTATTTAAGAGAGCGTTTAGTTTCTGTGAAATATTTGGAGACCAATAAAGGGGTATTTTGAAATTAGATTGAAGTCATTCTAATAGCATAGAAGTGTCTCATACTAACATGAAGTATAAGTTTTTCTCGTCATTGTTATAGATCGTAAAATTACTTTTACTGAGAAAATTTAAATAATGTAAAATTTCCTCTTTGCATCTCTAACGATACGCTTCTAACTAACGGTGCAGGGAAAATGATAATTAGAATATTATGCACATGACTGATAATTCACACTGGATACGAAGACCTAGATATTGTTAAACACAATGAAATATTTACACAAAAGTAATTACTCAGCTACCACCTGCAGCAAATAAGCCCAATGCAAATTACCTTTTTCCAGAAGTGTCGTCTCGTAATAAGATTCTCTCAAAAATCATTATTTATCCTCAATCATACATAAAAGCATCCAGAATAAAATTCCATTCTCTATGCGGCACGTCCGCCATTCAAGCTCCACACTTTGCAATGACATATCACATAATTTCTGTCTTTACAAGTGATTGACTCGCTCGTCCCAGCTCTGCTCAACAATACAACCTTTGGTATCACTCATGCCTCTAGGGATGCAAAGATGCTTAAATGGCAAACTTATAAAAAAAAATTGATATTTCTCATGATATGCAGTGTGATCAGAAACAGACTGAAAAGCTTGCAACGGTTTTTAGGGAAGGTTCTGATGAGCAATAAGTATTTTAAAAAAGTCGCAATGTTGCCGTTTCCGAGTTAACTAGCACTATAGGTAATCAATCAGACAGTTGTGCACCCAGATTCAAGCATGCCACCAGAGACGGTGTTGCCAAAAGCGTTCTTCGTTTGATTTCATAAAACTGAACAGGAAAGCGATACAGAAACTGGACATGGGACGGTAGTAAGGATCGAACCCGACCCGAAGGCTGAGCAGTCTCCTGCGCTACCATCTACGCTATGAGAAAATCTGACAGTCGTATGTGGCTCTAAAATACATACCCAAGGAGCTACGAGTACATATTCATCTTGGTTTGTGTGAAATACATCTCCTCTGTTAAGCAAGTGCTTATAGCCCATTTTTACTAGACTTTTTTATCTTATATTGGACAATACTACCACTTCTGAAAGTTTCCTACGCTGCAACCTTAGCACCAGCAGTACCGGAACATGTATTTAACTGTCAGAGGTTTCAGAACGATTTTCCCTAACAGCTTTTGACTCGTTTGTGTCCGGACCCTTACCTCAAATTGATACGTTTACCCTTCTCTGTAATTACTGAAGGTTTGTAACCTAACTGAATCACCTTGTAAGTACATACACTTACAGGCGCTATTGCTTGTAAGTTCGACGCTCTGTATTGACGTTGGAAGACGTTTCCGGACACGGGTTCCTATTCTCATTTTGTTCCTCATCACATCTTCTACATCCCCTCGAAGTTTGTCCGTGCAATTTTGAAACACCCTGTATGTACCAATTATGACTACGCATAACGTTATTTATAGGTACTTGTGTAACCAAATATTGTACTGCATATAGCAACAGTGTTAATTTGTAGAGGTGAGAATAAAGCTGAAGCTGATGCATGGGAACAGGATGGGAAAAAGACAAAACAAGGAGCGGTATCGCATTAGTAAATGTCATATTACATGAACCTTCGCTAGAAGGAACGCTCGAACTGCCCTTGTGTCTAATAACCTCCTCAGTGTATGCATAATGTAGCATCCAAATTCTTACACACATTAGACCACTGAGAACGGACACACAAAGCGTAAACAGGTCAGTAATACGCAAACAAAGAATGACAGCTTGGGTACAACTGAATCCATTTTATAAGTTTTCTGTGTGGCAGACACAAAGTGACTATTGTTTTTAGGTTAAAGTACTGTAAAGTTTATATTCAGTCTTTAGTCACTGTTTTGGTTAATTTTTTATGGACATGTCCCGGAATAAAATGCCACATCTGTGAGTTTCCTGATTAACCATTGGTGTTGGAATAAAAAGTTACTACACACTAGCAATATTCCATATTCATGCTTTATTTTTCATAGAATCTCGGGAAAAGTGTATGATACTGAAAATCTAATGTCTGGCAGTTAATTAACCTCGAAAGTAAATTCCGGGGCACCAAAAAAAAAAAAAAAAAAAAAAAAAAAAAAAAAAAAAAAAAAAAAAAAAAAAAAAAAAAAAAAAAAAAAAAAGAGGGATACGAAAATGACAACCGAACTAACTTATTGCGTGTTTTTTCTCCAGCTACATTTACCTGTTATTGTCTGCACTCTTCAGACATTTGTCACATCCCGAAATTAATGTTGGCACTACCCAGAGAAACGTGGGTCCCACTGAACTTTCTAATATTGATAGCTTTGGTGCGGTTGACTACTTGCCCATGTTTGTAACCGACACTGCATCTTTTGTAAAATTTACGTTATAATTCACTTTAGCCTGTAGAATTGGTTTATTTATTATCTAAGCAGTCCTTGACTCTATTGTCAACGCAACGTCTGTAGCACTCAAGTAATAGTTACCTTCATTTTCGTACAGCAGATGTATTGTATACACTACGTGATCAAAAGTATCCGGACACTCCCAAAAACATGTTAGGTGCAGATGATTGGTCAGATGATTGGGTGTCACTTGTGTCATACGTCTGTAGGCGAGATTTCCGCACTCCTAACCATCCCTAGGTCCATTGTTTCCGATGTGATATTGAAGTGGAAACGTGAAGGGACACGTACAGGACAGAAGCGTATAGGCCTACCTCGTCTGCTGACTGACAGAGACCGCCGACAGTTGAAGAGGTTCAAATGGCTCTGAGCACTATGGGAATTAACTTCTGAGGTCATCAGCCCCTTAGAACTACTTAAACCTAACTAACCTAAGGACATCACACACATCCATGACCGAGGCAGGCTTCGAACCCGCGACCGTAGCGGTCGCGTGGTTCTAGACTGTAGCGCCTAGAACCGCTCGGCCACTCCTGAGTTGAAGAGGGTCGTAATGTTTAACAGGCTGACATCTACCCAGACCATCGCACAAGAATTCCAAATGCATTAGGACCCATTTCCAACACAATTACAGTTAGGCGGGAGGTGAGAAAACTTGGATTTCATGGTCGAGCTGCTGCTCATAAGCCACAAATCACGCCGGTAAATGCCAAACGATGCCTCGCTTGGTGTAAGGAGCGTAAACATTGGACGATTGAGCAGTGGAGAAACGTTGTGTGAGTGACGAATCACGGTACACAATGTGGCGATTCGATGGCAGGGTGTGGGTATGGCGAATGTCTGGTGAACGCCCTCTGCCAGCGTGTGTTGTGCCAAGAGTAAAATTCGGAGGCGGTGGTGTTAAGGTGTGGTGGTGTTTTTCACGGAGGGGGCTTGCACTCCTTGTTGTTTTGCGTGGCACTATCACAGCACAGGCCTATATTGATATTTCAAGCACTTTATTGCTTCCCACTGTTGAAGAGAAATTCGGGATGGCGGATTGCATCTTTCAATAGGATCGAGCAACTGTTCCTGATACACGGCCTGTGGCTGAGTGGTTACACGACAATAACATCCCTGTAATGGACTGGACTGCACGGAATCCTGACCTGAATCCTACAGAACACCTTTGGGATGTTTTGGAACGCCGACGTCGTGCCAGGTCTCACCAATAGACATCGATACCTCTCCTCAGTGCAGCACTCTGTGAAGAATGGGCTGCCATTCCCAGGAAACTTTCCAGCACTTGATTGAACGTATGCCTGCGAGAGTGGAAGCTGTCATAAAGTCTAAGAGTGGGCCAACACCGTACTGAATTCCGGCATTCCCGATGGAGGGCGACAAGAACTTGTAAGTCATTTTCAGCCAGATGTCCAGATACGTTTGTATAATTTGGCACCAGAAGTCAGGCTAGCTTATCTAGTGGTAAACCTCGTGATTGGAAACCCAAAGGATGTGGGGTCGAACTCCTGTTGGACGTTGGAATTTCCAGCTTGCCTTTAACCAGGCCAGCGCCGGCTTTAGGGTGGGGCGACTCGGGCGGTCGCCCAGGGCGCCGGGGCCCAAGGGGCGCCACGTACTAAACGCATGTAAAAAAAAAATTACAATTTACAATCACCCATTTCGCGAAACTAAAATATTATTCAGTCTCATTCAACATACGTCGCTAATCTCACGAATGCGCGATGAATTCGGGGTAGCAGAAGAGAAATCATGCTGAATGCAATCTTCGTATTGTCTGCAACCATCCATGTTTGACGCGGGCTAGCACGGG
Organism: Schistocerca americana; assembly: GCF_021461395.2. Taxonomy (NCBI): domain Eukaryota; kingdom Metazoa; phylum Arthropoda; class Insecta; order Orthoptera; family Acrididae; genus Schistocerca; species Schistocerca americana. The sequence continues at coordinate 674,587,000 of NC_060120.1, read as the reverse complement.
TTCTACCAAAGCGCCTCTCTTATTTGTTTCAAGAACTGCAACAAGGAGGAGCCCATGCAGCCGCACCATCTCTCGTTTACAACAGAAACTACCGGTCGCTCCAAATAAAAGAAAATACAGACTGTGAAATATACATTACATTATGATTTAATTAATACGAATGTATTTATATCGAATATTTGTGACTTAATGACTCATGTACATTAATTAATAGATCATGCAATGCGTGCACTGCATTCATAGAGAATTCTCCCCTAACTTACTGAAATAATACAGCGCCACACAATGTTTGTTAGACTGCATATGTTGGCAGCGCTACGATTTGCACCCGCATGTCAGTAATTGTCAGTAAGAGTCGGAGGCAGCGGTCATGTTTTCGTGGCTGAATAATTGTGAGTGAAACGAGTGTCGTGACTGTGTCAACATTTTAATTTTCTGGTAGGTGCGAAAAACATTTTTATCTTTCAGTCCAGGTTTTTTTCTAGTTACGTCTACTGATAGGTGAATTTCTTTATTTGTTATAGATCGAATATTGTGGTCGCGAAATAGAGCAGTGTCCAAGCAATAATTTGTCAAATTATTAAATCATGCCAGAAGAGAAGGAAATGATTAAAAAAAAAGCTTTCTGGTTCAGAAAATCGGAAAAGAAAAGCTGAAATAGAAAAAGTTCTTGAAGAAACTAAAAAGCACATGAATATTTATAAGTACCTTAAAGGAAATTCTAAGGCAATACTTCAGATATTGAATCAAAAGTCCATGTATCAGCAAATATTTCTTCAGACTGTGAACAATTATACACAAAAAATATACAATCACCTATTGAAGGTGATCAAATTGACCAGCGCAGTACATCTTTGCATGAATCCTCTGATATTTCTCCAAGTCAAAATCAACACATGACATCTGTGGTCGATGAAAGTATCAACGTTCTTGCAATAAAAGAATACAATGTTTCTGATGTAGGTACGTGGCCAAAAGTACTTAATGCTAGAGGTATAGATCGCATTATAATATGTGGACCCTCACAAGTATGTCTAAATAACTTTCCAAAAGATGAAAATGGGCGTCATTTCTCTTCAACTCATTACACAAGAAAACTATCAAACGAAGAAACTATCAGACGACGGTGGCTAGTTTATTCTGTATCAAACGACAGTGTCTTTTGCTTTTGTTGTCGACTGTTTGATTTAAAGTCACCTACTAATTTGACTACCACTGTGGGTTTCAGAAATTGGAAACATTTAAGTGAAGCTCTGAAACTGCATGAAAATAGTCCTAACCACAAAAAAGCATTTACTCAATGGACTGAAGCTGAAATCAGGTTTAAAGCTGGATTAACTATTGACAAGGAAGAACAAAAGCTAATTTCTAAAGAAAGTTTACGATGGAGCAATGTGCTTCAAAGATTGATGCACATTACTTTGTATTTGGCTGAAAATAATATGGCATTCAGAGGGTTATCAGATAAATTATTTACCCCAAATAATGGAAAACTCTTAGGTCTTGTGCAGTTATTGGCAAAGTTTGATCCAATCATGGGAGAGCACGTCAGACTGGCATTGAATGGTGATTTGGCTGACCATTATTGCGGCAAAAATATACAAAATGAATTAATAGAACTCATGGCATCACACGTTATGTCTTCAATCGTATCCCGCATAAAGGGTTCAAAGTATTATGCAATCATAGCTGACTGTACTCCAGATATAAGCCACAAAGAACAACTTTCGATAACTTTAAGATGCGCCGACATGACAGAGGATGGCGTAAGTGTAAAAGAACATTTCATCTCATTTCTGCAAATAGATGATACAACCGGTGAAGGCCTCACAGAAAGCATTTTAAAAACATTGAGTGATCTTGGCCTTAACATTAATGACTGCAGAGGACAGGGCTACGATAACGGCGCGAACATGAAGGGGAAAAATAAAGGCGTCCAGAACAGAATTAAGAAGTTAAATCCACTAGCTTTTTTTGTGCCATGTGGATGCCATAGTTATAATTTGGTATTGTGTGATGCGGCAAAATCATCAGTAAAATCCGTGACACTGTTCGGAATGTTACAAAAAATGTTTAATCTATTTGCTGGATCGGTAAATAGATGGAAAATTTTGACCGACCATTTGAAGATATACACCCTGAAAAATGTAAGTGACACACGCTGGGAAGCTCGAATTGATAGCGTCAAAGCGGTTCGTTATCAATTATGCGAAATGCATGACGCTTTGGTTTCCTTGGCCGATGCTACTGAACAAAGCGATGCTGCGGTGTCACACGAAGCGACAACACTAGGAGGACAATTAAAAGACTTCAGCTTCATTGTTTCTCTCGTGACATGGTATGATGTTCTGTTTCAAATTAACGTTGTGAGTAAAGCAAGTCAGTCACCCACAATCAACTTTGTCGAGTTTATGGGAATCCTTGACAAATGTTGCTCTTATTTGGAAACATATAGACAAACAGGTTTCGAACAAGCTATTGTAACAGCAACTGAACTGGCTTCGGATCTTGATACGCAGCCATTATTTAAACCACAAATGCGATTAAGGCGTATTAAACGCAGACCGGGTGAAGAGGCTGTTGATGATCAAATAACTGACCCAAAAAAGAAGTTTAAAGTAGAGTTTTTCAATGCACTGTTGGACACCGTGCACATATCCATGAAAGAAAGATTTGAACAGATGCAAGAATTTTCTGCGACGTGGAGTTTCTTGTTTGACATTAAAAAAAATCAAAATAAAGAAGAACTAATACAATGCTGTTCTAAATTACAAGAAAAGTTAACTGTCAACATGAAGTCAGATATTGATGGAAATTTGCTGTGCGACGAAATTTTAGGCCTGCAACACTATCTCGAAGACAGCCAGGCAACGCCTATTGAAGCCTTAAACTTCATAAAAAAGCATAATCTTCAAGAGTTATATCCCAACATATGGATAACGTTACGTATTTTGCTAACACTACCAGTGACTGTCGCAAGCGGCGAACGCAGTTTTTCCAAACTGAAGTTGATAAAAACGTACTTGCGGTCTACAATGTCTCAAACAAGACTAACCAGTTTGGCCTCACTGTCCATTGAAAATGAAGTTGCAGAAAACCTGGACTTTGCTAATCTGATCAAAGACTTTGCCGACAGAAATGCGAGAAAAGTAAAATTTTAGTCGTTTATAATTGTTTTTCATTGGGCGTAATATGTTTTGTGTTCAGATGACTGACAGAAAATATAGGTTTAGGGCTTACAGTTATATTAAATTCAATAAAAATATGGTACCCAATTCAAAATTAGTGTTTTTTCGTTATACATATTACCTCCTATATTGTTGTGTGTTAGTCTCACCAAAACAAAGAAATGGCTTGACCAATTTCAATAATTTTTGTTTTGTTTTGTTCGCTTTAGTACAGGGGTGCTTCAGAAAAGAAAAGAAATATTTGGGATATACGAGCCTGTTTCAACCACATTTTACGCATCTTTTCTTTGTTTGGAACAGGCAAAAACAATTTTCTGGAGTTGTTGTAGATGTACAGTGCAGCACTACGCAATATTTTTAGACAATTTCCCAAAACGTGAATGCCCAAACAATATATCACTGCTATACTGACTGTCACGGCAGCGACAGCAGCATGCTGGACTGACGTCACAGGCTACACAAGACTCACGTGGAGCGTCTTAGCGGGCTTTCAGATTATTTGGATTTCATTTCCATTTAAAAAAATAAAATACTCAAATTTACGATGGAAAAAACCATGTTATGATCATAAGATGACGCCATTAACCACTTAAGACGATTTCTAGAAAACAGTCAAATACCGTGTTGCAAAGCACTGCCAGGTTCGCTATTTATACAATAAAGGGCACCAACTGGACGACTCGCCCGGGGCACCTGGATGGCTAAGGCCGGCCCTGAACCAGGCGATAAGGTGGTGAAGTTTCGGGTTCCGCTAAATGGGTCAGTAGTCCGTTACAGGCAGGAAGCGACCTGAGGGTAGCAGGGGCTGTGCGGCGTGGACTGCGTGGCCTTATAGGTTAGAGGATCTCGGGGAACACAAAAAGGGCTTCAGCCTCAAAGGGTGTAGGTGGAACACAGGAAGAACATAGATCTAGGAACCATCGTATAACAGTTGTAAATTGTCGTAGCTGTGTTCGATAAGTACCAGAGCTCCAGGCGCTAATAGAAAGAACTGATGCTCAGACCGTTATAGGCATTGAAAGCTTGCTAAAGCCGGGGATAAGTTAAGGCGAAATTTTTGCGAAGGACCTAACGGTGTTCAGAAATGATCGGCTAAACACTGTTGACAGTGGCATGTTTGTTGTTGTTAGAAGTAGTTTATCTTGTAGCAAAATTGAAGTAGATAGTTCCTTTGAATTAGTGGGGGATTGAGGCCATTCTTTGCAATCTGAATAAAATAATAATTGGATCCTTTAACCGACTGCTCAACTCAAGATGATGCAATTGCTAAAAGGTTCAAAGAAAACTTCAGTCTAATTATAAACACGTACTCGATTCATACAGTTTACCCTCAATATGTTGCGTAAATACATGTTTAAATTTGGAGGTACACATAAAACAATATTCGAAATTGTGCTAAACGCAGTCTCTGAAAAATATTTCGTGCAGTTAGTTCATGAACCTACTCGAATAGCAAGCGGCTGTGAAAATACACTTGAACTCTTATCAACAAATAATTCTAAGGTAACAACGAGCAAAACGGATACAGCGATTAGTGAACACAGGGGCTGTCCTAGCGAGACGGAATACCGTAACTCTCAAATCCTCCAACAATAAAGGAAACATATATCTATTCAGGAAAGCAGATAAAAATTCGCTTGACGATTTCTTGAGAGACAATGTCCACTGTTTCCAGATGAACAATGTAAGTTGTCACCAATTTTTGTCTTGAATTCGAAGAAATAGTATCTACAGCAACTGAGAGATTTATGCAAAATAAATTAACAAACGACGGAGCTGATCCCCCTTGGTACACAAAACTGGTCAGAACACCGTCACAGAAACAACGAACGCAAAAATATTTGTTGACACCTACGTAGGGAGAAACAGTCATCATCATAAAATAAGGGAAATCAGAGTTGCACGGAAAGATATAGGTGTTCTTTTTTCCGCGCACTGTTCGAGAGTGGAATAATAGAGAATTAATGTGAAGACGGTTCGGTGACTCGCCTGCCAGGGGCTTAAGTATGATCTGCATAGTATCCACGTATATGTAGATGTAGATGTTAATCATATCATATGAATGTTCTCCAGGACACTTTGGTCTTGTTCCACGATTAAAACTGTAGTTCTTTTGGCGTAAGTTAGGACCGTTCTAACTGCTACTGTTGTTAATAAGCTAACGCTGGACACTTCGGACGTTATGAACGTCTCAGGATAACAACAGAAAACTGTTTAGTGTATACAGTGCAGCGGTAGGCAACGCTGCTCGAACTATCTAAGGAATTTACGTCAGTTTTAAACATGCGCTGGTGTTTCAGCATTTGGATGCGAGGAGTGGGCATGAACTGGCCATAGGCCTTGGAGGTAACACCGGTTTCGCGTCAGATCACAGAAGTCAGGCGCTGTCGGGCTTGGCTAGCACTTGGATGGGTGACCATCCGGTCTGCCGAGCCCTGTTGGCAAGCGGGGTGCATTCTGTCCTTGTGAAGTCAACTGAGGAGCTACTTGACTGAGAAGTAGCGGCCCCGGTCACGAAAACTGACAACGGCCGGGACAGGGTGTGCTGACCACATGCCCCTCCATATGCACATCCAGTGAAGTCAATAGGCTGTGGATGATACGGCGGTTGGTCAGTTCCGTTAGGGTCTTCCGAGACCTGTTCGGAGGGATTTTTAGTTTAGTGGTTATGTCCTATGAGAGACTAGTGTTAATGTCTGGGTTGATTCACATTTTGGATTTAGTATAACAGTGACTGCTAACTACGTGGGAAGAAACATATAGGATATGAATTTAAATTGGGTTGACTTCCTGTTATGTGAACCACAGCAAAGATGTTGCGTGGTTAGGGGTTTGGACATGGCTAGTAAACACTGTAGACATGTCTGGATGGGACGAGCACAATTTGTATAATTAACCCAATTTACCATTGCCGAAATGGGGTGGCTTTCTTGCCCCAACAACACAGATTACCTTACTGCAAGTGCAATCACAACATAGGGCTGTATGTGGAGAGGCCAGTCTAACCTATGGTTCCCGTGGCCTTCTTCGCAGTTGTAGGGGAAATAGTCTGGATGATTGACCGATCTTGCAACATGGTCTTGATGGATTTAAGACGAAACAAGAGCCCTCACAGTTACTGAGATCCTTGGGAGAGCCACACATGACAGAAAAGTTCGAAGACTGAGGGGCGAAATAGTCACAGAAAGAACAATGTAAGTATTCTAGTTCCAAAGAAGGCAGGTGCTGACAGGTGTGACTATTACGAACTACCAGTTTAATGTCATGGTTGCAAAATACTGAAACGAATTATTTACAGAAGAACGGAAAAAGTGGAAGAAATCGACGTCGAGGAGGATCAGTTTGGGTTCCAGAGAAACGTAGCAACACAGGAGGCATCACTGACCTTACGACAGACAGACTGACGAAAGACAAATCTATGTTTACAGAATTTATAAATTTAGAGAAAGCTTTTCATAATGTTGAAATTCTGAAGGTAGCACGGATGAAATACAGGGAGCAAATGTTTATTTACAACTTGTACAGAAAGTAGACAGCGTTCTAACAGTCGAAAGACGTGGAAAGGTAGCAGTAGTTGAGAAAGCATTGAGTCAGGTTCATAGCCTATCCCAGGCATTATTCATTCTGAACCTTCATCAAGCAGTACGGGAAAATAAGAAATTATTCGGGAATGGATTTCAAGTTCAGAAAGAAGAAATAAAGACTCTGAGGTTTACCGACGACAGCAGAAGGCTCGAAAGAGCAGTTAAACGGAATAGATATTATCCTAAAAAGAGATTGTAAAATGAACATAAACATCATAAAAAGTAGAAATAATGGAATTTAGTCGAATAAAGCTAACTGATATTGATAGAATTAGATTGGGAAACGAGGCACTAAAAGTAGTAGACGAATTTTGATATCTGAGCAGCAAAAGAAGTGCCAGTGGCTGAAGTAGAGAGGCTGTAAAATGTAGATGGTAACAGGAAGAAAAGCATTTCTGAAAAAGTGAAGTTCTGAACATTGAATATAAATTTAATTTTTTTCGTAAGGTATTTGTCTGTAATGTATCCTTATACGGAACTGAATCGTCAGTGATAATCGTTTCACACAAGGACAGGATGGACGCTTCTGAAATACAGTGTTACAGAAGGATATGAAAATTAGATGGGTGGATCGAATAGCTAATTGGAGATACTGAATCGAATTGCAACAAAAGAAATTAATGTACGACTCGACTAAAAGAAGGGATCGGTTGATAGGTGTCAGTCATTCGTCAATTTAGTAATGGAGGAAGTGGGTGGGATAAAATGCAGTTAACATACTCAGCTGGGTGTAGTTTGTAGTAGTTAAGGAGAGTTGAATGCTGCTACAACGACAACAGCTCAGTTTTAGTGGTTTCGTATTATCGATTTACAACAAACCGTATGGTTTTTCTGTAAAAATACCCAAAACTTGAGCTGAAAAATTTTGTAAGTGTCAGTGCCAAGAAATGCATTGGTACTCGTCCCAATTTTGGGCGGCAACGGTGCTCAGCTTCATAACCTGACACTGCATCGGGCGGATAAACAGTACTATCGTCACCGCACAAATTATGAGCAATGTTCCATGCAGAGTGTGAGCAAGAGTCATCAGTAAAGGTCTGTGAAAAGGTGAGCTAATACTGTCGGTGACTCCTATATACAAGATAGGTAAAACAACTGACCTGCATAATTACAGACCAATATCCTTAAAATCGGGTTGCTGCAGAGTTGTTGAACACATTCTGAGTTCGAATTATAATAAATTTCCTTGAGACGGAATAGTTTTTGTCCATTAGTTCGCACAGATTTAGAAAGCATTGCTCGTCCGAAACAGCCTACCTTTCCTCACGTGATATCCTACAAACCATGACTGGAGAGCAACAGGCAGATTCCATATTTCCAGGTTTTGGGATAGCATTCGACGTGATGCCCCACTTGGAGATTATTGACGAAGGTCCGGGCGTATGGTTTTGTTTTCAGGCGTGTTAGTGGCTTGAAGACATTTTAAGTAATGGAATCCAGTTCGTGGTCCTCGACGCCGAGTGTTAGAATTATTCTCTCTTTATATAAATGACCTGATGGAGAGGGTGAGCAGCAATTTTCGGCTGTTTGCTCATGGCACCGTGGTGTACGGGAAGGTGTCGTGATTGAGTGACTGACTTAGATCAAATTTATGGTTGGTGTAATGAATGGCAGATTGCTCTAACTATAGAAAAATGTAAGTTAATGCGACTGAGTAGGAAAAACAGTCCATAACGTTCGAATACAGCAATAGTAAAGTGCAGTTCGACAGTCACTTCGATTAAAGATCTAGGCGTAACGCTGCAAAGCGATGTGAAAATGGAATGAGTATGTCCGGTTGGTAGCAGGGAAGGCGAATTGTCGACTTCGCTTTATTGGGAGAATTTTGGGAAAGTGTGGCTCATCCATAAAGAATGCTAGTGCGAACTATTGTTAAGTAATGTTCGAGTGTTTGGGATCCTCACTAGATAGGATTAAAGGAAGACATCGAAAGAGGTCAGAGGCGGGCTGCTACATTTGTTACCGATAGGTTCGATCGGCACGCTAGTAATACGGAGATGCTTCTTGAACTCAAATGGGAATTCCTGGAGGGAAGACGGTACTCTCTCCGCAAGGTACAATCGCACAAATTTAGAGAATCGGCATTTGAGGCCGACTGCATCACGATTCTTTTGCCGCCAATGCACATTTCGCGTAAGGAGCAAGAAAATAAGATGCGAGGAATTAGGACACCTACAAAGGCTTTTAGACAGTTGTTTTTCTCCTTGCTCTATTTGCGACTGGAATAGGAGAGGAAATGATTAGTAGTGGTACAAAGTACCCTCCACGATGCATCGTGAGACGGTTTGCGGAGTATAGATGTAGTTTGGATATAGATGAATCGCTGGCTTCCTCTCAGTTTTATATCTACATCATGTATCAAAAGGTATGCTACACGGCGTGGTGGTTGGTAGAAGGGACAACCTAAGAGTATTTTGCTGGCATACGTATGTTCGAAAACGATTCGTTTGCGAACTAGCGTCTCTGAAATGTAATTAATGAGAAATTCATGACAGCTGATAAAATTTAGCATTAATATTTTAAGTCGTCTGTCTTCAGTTTCCTACTGTTGCGACGCTCTTTGTACTTCCTACCCAGTTCATGTTCGTTTATTTATACACAGATTATTATTAGTCTAGAACCACTATTACGCATCTGTAACTCTTTACTTTGACTATTAGAAATGATTATTTTTTTGGTACATAGTGCTTATAACATTGGTAAGAACTTGTTATGTATATTTCGAATTTAGAGAATAACATTTCCAGTAAATTTCTAGTCCGCTGCAAACAATATGTAATAACAATTACTGTCCTTTCTGCTTGCATTTGCTTAATATCCCATACCTAAAAACTCGTTTAATTCGTAAATCAGTTGACAGGTGGCGTTTTACCCACTTTTTCTAAACTCCGCATGTTGCCAACTTAATGTAAAATAACGTTTAACTGAAGTCAAAACAACAAACATAATTTTGAAATTATAGTAATTGTAAAAGCACCTAAATAAGAGTCTGTCGGTCTGTAATTATATGCAACACTGCAGAAACGTACTTATTAGCGCAAAAAACATTGGAGAAATGTAAGACTCTCAAATGTTCAAGAGCCTTTCTTAAGCTCATGCCATGTGCAAATTCGAAGTAGAGCCTATAGCTGGTTTCTAGCCGATGTGTGGGAAATACGTGTATGTCTTACACTGGTTCATTACCGTATGTAATTTATTGTGACACTATGGATCTGTGCTACAGCTTAGTAATTTTACGACAAAATGTAGGAATATATTATGAACATTAAATTAAATGTGAAATAACAGAAGACACATCAAAAGTATGTTTACACATGAAATTAAGTATTTAAAACCCGAACCTTTGTAGAAAACGAGCATACTCCTAGACAAAATAGTTTTCAGTGAATTTGTAATAAGTATAATATATTATTTTTTATACTTGTCCTTCACGCGATTCTTCAGGCTGCTTACAACCGTATACAGGACAATAGTAAGACGCCACTGTTTTTTGTGAAGAAACACTATTACGCTGGCACCAAACAAAATTATAACAGCATTTATGTTTATTGATTCGTAAAATGAAGATAAACGGTTTGGAAGCGAAAAGTACTAGTCCTGTTGGAGAGGGAACAGGGGTTAATCGAGGAGGACGCCAAAGACAGTACCTTTTGATGTTGGTAGCAGTGATAACGAGGGAAAATGGCTGATCTCATCAAGTAACCTTCATTAGGATGTATCTACAGAGCTAGGAATCTACTCTAGGTTGCATCATACTGAAGGTGTCATCTGTGAAAGTTAAAAAAAACTTAATTCGCATTTCAACCAAAAAGAGAGAATATCTCAGTTCAGGGCCACTCCAGAAATTCATGCTAAAACATAGGAAACTGGCTCAACTCCCGACTGTGTGAGGTTAGGAGGATACAGTATATCTATTAAACTGCAGGATGCACCCTCCAGTTGTAGTATTTAGTGTGGTAGGATAACAGCAGCAAATTATGAAGCAGAACGCTGTACCAGAGAGGAAATGAGGCTAATGTCAGGTGGCCAGGCAGATGGGTATTCAGCAATTCAAATAAAAGTTCACCGCTCGCAGTCGGTCACCGTGCATCTCCCGGCGCCAGAACGGACACGTCACGTAGGGCCGCCGTTAAGTCACGTCGTTAACGGCCTTATTAGGATGGCGGCAGGAGGCGCGGATTACGCCAGGCGCTAAACAGAAGAACCACCGGAAGATTACGCGTGTCTCCAGGCGCTGTGGCCTTTCCTGCGGGGATAACCCGTTCTCACGGTGGGCACCGGGCTGCTCCATATATTGACGTGGACAGAGAGGGGCGCAATCAGCTCTCCTCCAGCAGGACGCGAGAGAAGACGGCACTCAGCCGTTCTCTGAATCTGTCTGCCTCGCTGCTGTCCCCGTCAGCGACATCTCGCACTCGGTAAGTGTTAGACGATAACGGAGATCAACGAGTATTACTCGTAGCGTTTCTAAGTGCTGCAGTGATTTATAGTTTGTGACGAGTTCGACAGGGAATCCACGTAGCATCGTGAGAACAATTCAATTGTTAATTGAAGGCGCACTGGTTCTTCGGCATCCAAAGTCAACATTAGCGTGGAGGAAGTGATGTGATAACAAAGTCAACATTAGCGTGGAGGAAGTGATGTGATAACCAAGCGACCCTCAGTACGGCACTTCAGTGCCTTATTAGGGTGGATAGTGTTATATTGCTAGAGAAGGCCGAAATGCACGCTATAAGCTCACGCAGGATGGCATGAGGTCTGAAACAGGATACGTAATGAATGCTATAAAGAAAAGTACGTAGCTTCTGGAATACTTAACTTTAATCCATCATTTGTATACATCGTTCTTGATGAGACATGCTTCATACGATAACTATCAATTGCTATGGCGCCTTGCTAGGTCGTAGCCATTGACTTAGCTGAAGGCTATTCTAACTATCTTCTCTGCAAATAAGCGAGGCTTCGTCAGTGTTGCATCGCTAGCTAAGTCGTCCGTACAACTGGGGCGAGTGCTAGTAAGTCTCTTGAGACCTGCCGTGTGGTGGCGCTCGGTCTGCGATCACTGACAGTGGAGACACGCGGGTCCGACATGTACTAATGGACCGCGGCCGATTTAAAGCTACCACCTAGCAAGTGTGGTGTCTGGCAGTGACACCACAGATAGAACGGTGGCTGGTTGGATAATGCAGCCCCGTTGACGCAATGACCTTATTTAACTCTTTTGATATAAGCATTGTAGTCAGCAGTTTGTGTAGACCGGGGAAGTTTGATGATTTGCGTCACTGTGAATGTAAACTGTTCGATAGAAATCTGTATCCTGTCCCAAGTTAAAAATTCATTTCACGCACGCTTTATCATGTACTCGTACATACGGAACAGGCGACGCTTTTATCTGCAGCGTATTTTTAATTTGTCCTCTGCTTTAAAACAGTTCTACAGTTGAGCAGACTTGGCATTATCAAATACAACAGAACGACCCTGAGTACGGCACTCCAGTGCCTTATTAGGGTGGATAGTGTTATATTGCTAGAGAAGGCCGAAATGCACGCTATAAGCTCACGCAGGATGGCGTGAGGTCTGAAACAGGATACGTAATGAATGCTATAAAGAAAAGTACGTAGCTTCTGGAATACTTAACTTTAATCCATCATTTGTATACGTCGTTCTTGATGAGACATGCTTCATACGATAACTATCAATTGCTATGGCGCCTTGCTAGGTCGTAGCCATTGACTTAGCTGAAGGCTATTCTAACTATCTTCTCTGCAAATCAGCGAGGCTTCGTCAGTGTTGCATCGCTAGCTAAGTCGTCCGTACAACTGGGGCGAGTGCTAGTAAGTCTCTTGAGACTTGCCGTGTGGTGGCGCTCGGTCTGCGATCACTGACAGTGGCGACACGCGGGTCCGACATGTACTAATGGACCGCGGCCGATTTAAAGCTACCACCTAGCAAGTGTGGTGTCTGGCGGTGACACCACAGATAGAACGGTGGCTGGTTGGATAATGCAGCCCCGTTGACGCAATGACCTTATTTAACTCTTTTGATATAAGCATTGTAGTCAGCAGTTTGTGTAGACCGGGGAAGTTTGATGATTTGCGTCACTGTGAATGTAAACTGTTCGATAGAAATCTGTATCCTGTCCCAAGTTAAAAATTCATTTCACGCACGCTTTATCATGTACACGTACATACGGAACAGGCGACGCTTTTATCTGCAGCGTATTTTTAATTTGTCCTCTGCTTTAAAACAGTTCTACAGTTGAGCAGACTTGGCATTATCAAATACAAACAGAACGACTTTGGTAGCGGCGGTAGCCGTCACTTGACTCGGATTCGGAATGACGGCGGTTCAGATCCTTGTTTGGCTAGAGGTTTAGATTTTCTGTGTGGCTTTCCTAAGTCTCTTCAGGCCAATTTCGGAATGTCCCCTTTGGAAGGAACGAGGCAGATTTCCTTCCTCAACTCTATATTACGTTTTTCTCTAATGACCGTGCCTAATCGTCCTTCCTTACGGTACGCAACTGTCTCGATACAGCGGTTCGACTTCTGATCGTCACGAAATTATTAGTTTTACTGCGAAAATATCGGGGACACTTTAAGGGGCTCCGGAACGCCCTATACTTGCAATGTTAAAATAACGCTTATAAATTACATCTTTCCTCACAAAGTATTTGAGGTAGGAAGTTGAACTTTTTACAGATTATTTATTGGAATATGGGCTACAACTTAACACAGGGATTTTACAAAATTTTAGTTCAGTTATTAAAGATGATTTTTTTTTCAATTGTAATGAAAATTCACAACATTTTTTTGCAATTTTTTATTTATATATTCAAAAATATACAGTTTTTTGGAAAAAGGCAGTGTTAAATTATGCAGAAGGTACTGTGTAACATTTACTGAAAGTTTGAAACAAATATGTTTGGAAGATCCTTAGAAAACATGTAATTAGTATGAGAAAATAAAAGTTTTGGGAATCGAGCGACAAAGATTGGATTAACTTTTTAGTGCATTCCAGGTCCATAGGATGGATTATCTTCATCCTCTGCAAACTCCTCCTCCAGCTTCCTCTTGTTCCTCCTCCTGTTTACTCTTGCTTGTATTTCTAGACTCTTTACAGCCCTGTCTGCAGCCCGAAGGCGTTCCTTGTCTAAAGCAAGCATTGCTCGTTGTTGTGTTCGTAGATTTTGCTACCATTTTCTTCAGTTGCAGTTACTGCAACACTGTTCCAAAAGGTGGTCATGTATGAACACTTATCACATTTCAGTTGTATTTCACTAGCAAGTTGGTTGGTTGGTTGGTTTGGGGAAGGAGACCAGACAGCGTGGTCATCGGTCTCATCGGATTAGGGAAGGATGGGGAAGGAAGTCGGCCGTGCCCTTTCAGAGGAACCATCCCGGCATTTGCCTGGAGTGATTTAGGGAAATCACGGAAAACCTAAATCAGGATGGCCGGACGCGGGATTGAACCGTCGTCCTTCCGAATGCGAGTCCAGTGTCACTAGCAAGTCCTACGTGCTTTATTATGGAGAGTTCCAGACCAACTTCACTACAATGAATACATCTTACACAGTTTGAAAAAATTCCTTTGAGAACCGACATATCAAATATTTCATTCACATCCGATTCGCCCATAAAACATTCATAGTTTTCACTCATTGAACCAAGCTTCTTCTGTGAAGTATTTTCTTTCCCACTTTGACTGCTATGGGCAGGTGTACTTGAGAGGTTAGGTTCACTCACTTGGTTATCGTCTTTATTGTTTACAGTAATAACACGTACCTTTGGCTTTCCAACATTTCTCCTTTTCTTAAAAGCCTTCAGAGGATTTCTAATAACTTTACTTTTACTCATTATTATACTTCAACAAAACAGAGACTCAAGAAACAGAATTAATTACGAATATTTTCGAGATAACGACAGAGTAAATAAACATGAAACAATGGACAATCACACCAGCGATATATATTGAACCATCACAGGTTAGCCACAACACATACTTTATCTCACATCACTAAAATGTACCTGATGAACACGGACGTTAATAATAACACCATTTGACAGCAGTTTAACAGCGCCACAGTGGGTCACGCCCATGTAGAACACATTTCAAAAAAAATTTAAAAATAGTTGTAGTCTTCGGAATTGAATAAATTATATATCTATTAAAAGGTAATAGTCTGCAGATTCAGAAAACGCAAAAAAGTAAAAATTGAACTTTTCATGATTTTGAGCCTTTCCGGAGCCCCTTAAAGCGTTATTTTTCACGCTAGCCTGTCTGTATAAAATTTCTAAGTTTTGTCTGGAGAGGTTGGATGCTGGTACGTTTTTGGATATCCAGCCGGTTGGCGATTGCAGTTTAACTACTGACATTTCAACGGCCAAACAGGGGCGTTCTTTTTGTAATGTCTGTGAGCCTTTACACCGGCCGCTGTGGCCGAGCGGTTCTAGGCGCTTCAGTCCGGAACCGCGCTGCTGTCTGGAACCGCACGACCGCTACGGTCGCAGGTTCGAATCCTGCCTCGGGCATGGATGTGTGTGATGTCCTTAGGTTAGTTAGGTTTAAGTAGTACTAAGTTCTAGGGGACTTATGACCACAGCAGTTCAGTCCCATAGTGCTCAGAGCCATTTGAACCATTTTTTGAACCGCGCTGCTTCTACGGTCGCAGGTTTGAATCCTGCCTCGGGCATGGATGTGTGTGATGTCCTTAGGTTAGTTAGGTTTAAGCAGTTCTAAGTCTAGGGGACTGATGACCTCAGGTGTTGAGTTCCATAGTGCTTAGAGCCATTTGAACCATTTTTCTGAGCCTTTACTGGGAAGTCATCATTGTCTCGTCTCGTATTCCTTATCGAGATATGTGGAGTGATTCTGACAATGTACTTTCGGAACTATTCCTTTGTGATTATTTCTATATATCTAACAACATAATAATGCATTGGACATCAAAGACAAAAGCAGTCCTGGATTCTCGAGACAACTGAATTGGCACTTACTTTCAGTACCATTTCCTTAGTGCTCCAAGATCATCTTAGATCCGAATCGACGTCAGCCGTACAAGGTCGAACATAATGTCTATCGAGCAATCGTAAGAACACTATAAATGATTATTTGCTCAGTCACAGACGCTAGGTGATATTGTTGACAACTATTGCGGTCGTTGGGGGCCATCTTCAAATCTTCTCAGCCTGGTTGCTGTGTATGGGTATCTCAAAATCAAAATTTTAATGTTGACGTGTTACGCTGTAACCAAATGAATAAGATTTGAAGATGCCCTGACGGCCAAAACCGGTAATCAGTCACATTTATTTGCAACTATGTACTAAATACGTATACTGTGCATTAGCCATAAACGACAAACGCACTAGACCACAAGCTACGGACATCGCATGAAGATTATTCCGTATGGTTTAGATAATGGCATTACCTATTACCTGCGATCGGCAACCACATAGGCACACTGCGCATTGTGAACAAGAAATCGACGTTACTCTATTATACGCACAAGCAAATACACTTACACAAAAACTTTTTTTTTTTTTTTTTTTTTTTTTTTTTTTTTTTTTTTTTTGCTACAGCAAACTGACCCAGAATTAAATTACAAATAGCTCCCATCCACCAGTTCTGACTAATTTTTAGGGAAGTTTCTCTTGATTACAAGACTGTAACTGAGAATTGTCTCCCAAATATTTTCAATTTGGGATATCTTTGCTCCCATACTCGTTAGCCTGGTGCCCCGCAGAAAAAAAAGGGACTACACTGGTCAGAATAACAACTCGATGTACCTTAAGAAAATAAATCGCACTTCCACATTAGGTAAATGGCACTTGTCAAGCACATTATCTACTCCACTACATACAAAACAGATACCCAGGAACGCACGAAGCCTTCGTATTTTTACCTGAGACGACCTGTCCCAGAAATAAGAGAATTTACAGGCCCGTCCCCCAGTTCCAACTAAGGGCTTTAGGAGGTAACATGTGATTTTAAGACAAATGCTGGAGTTGCAAATTCCCTCTCAAAACATTCCCAACGGGCATTCCATTTGTCCCAGTCCGATCCTTTGAGTGGGTCAGATCTGAAACAGCCAGCTCTACTCTTGGAGGTAGAGAATGAAACGCAACATGAAAAGAAATCACTGTTGGGAAGTTTCTCCTTTCGCACTCCTAATTCGTTGGAAATTCACTGAGAAGGGAACAATGGGCTACTGCAAAATGTCTGCAAGAGCTTCTTCCAGCTGCGTAGGTGTTGGTTGGTTGGTTTTGGGGAAGGAGACCAGACAGCGTGGTCATCGGTCTCATCGGATTAGGGAAGGTTGGGGAAGGAAGTCGGCCGTGCCCTTTCAGAGGAACCATCCCGGCATTTGCCTGGAGTGATTTAGGGAAATCACGGAAAACCTAAATCAGGATGGCCGGACGCGGGATTGAACCGTCGTCTTCCCGAATGCGAGTCCAGTGTCGAACCACTGCGCCACCTCGCTCGGTTGCGTAGGTGTTATTATACAATTTTCATTGCTCAGTCCTAATATTATCTAAGTGTTTTTTGTACATTATTTACAGAAGACAAGGAGGAAATACGCAGACTTCAGACATGAAGACATTAGCAGTTATTGTGATCACTGTTCTTCTCACCGTTGGCTCTTCACTGCCAGTAGAGCAGGTAAGGTGTTATTCTAGAGAACTTTTTTGGTTTCAGATGAAAGAGATAAAGCTTCTTTTATATACTAGGAAAATAAGAAAATTACGCAGCCTTGCACAGAGATAGTGTTGAGATTAGTTAAAGTTTTGTTTTGACATGTAGGTAAATGTTGCTCAGTAACATATGTAAAGTGCCAGTATCATAAGATTTGCTTGTACGGATTTTCGGAGTAGTATTGTGTGAGATTTATTGAAACTGATAAACTAGAAAAACTTTTCCTTATAAAATTCTCGGCACTCAGTTGGACAAAAGTGGGAAGGCAGTGAGGATTTGATGCTTAAATTTGCGGGGTGTGGAGGACTTCACAGGTGTGAGATACAAAATTTGGACAGACGGGAAATTCAACCAACACTGACAGATGTAACAGTATGTAGATTAACAACTTTGTGCGTTTCAGTGATAGTCGATTGGTACAATCATATTCTTCCTGTCAGAGGTCTTGACTACTTTCGTGGGTTTTCTGATCAACAGTTTGTAGATTAGCTTCCAATATGCACGCGTCCAGTTACTTTAACGTGACCCCCGTCTATGTTCGACGTCAGCTTACAATAACCACTCACATACAGTAGATGGCAGCACTAGCAGTGGAGGATATATGAAACATGGCGGGGGGGGGGGGGACGAAGGAAACAATGCAGTAGTTGACCTAATGCGGAAACGGAACGATTAACGATTTAGCTGACGTCCAAAAGCGCACGATGATTACCTTCTGGGGCAAGGGAGGAAGCATTTTCGGAAAGGATAAGTTTGTAAGCTGTTCGCGTGCCGCCGTGCGCTGTCCAAAACCGACCCCAAGGGAACATTCGTGCTCCACGGCCGTAGATGGCAGGCTGAACGACAGTTAGGAGTTGCGCACCAGTGAAAAGACATGCAACTACTGAGCAGCTGATAGCCGAGATGAGCCAAGAGGCTACCATCAGTGTCTGCTCAATATCCGTTCAGCAAATGTTGCTGCACATGGACCTCCTCAGCAGGCACCTGGTTAACACACCCATGCTCACTACTGTTCGTCGGTGATAAAGGCTGGAATTCTGACGTCAGAACCGCAACTGTACGTCCACTGATTGGTGACAGGTGGCCTCTTCAGATGAATCACGTTTCATGCTCCGTCGGACAGGTGTAAACAATCATCGGGAGGGCGCAGGCGGAACAGAGAGCGTTATCGTCTGGGAAATGTTTTCGTGGCATTCCCTATGCGATCTCATCATCCTGGAAGGCACAAAGGAAGTATGCCTCTATCAGTGGGTACCATGTGCACCCTCACATGAAGTTGGTTTTTCCTCGGCACGATGCCATCTACCAGCAAGACAACGCAACCTGTCTCATAGCTCGCAGTCTTCGCGAGTGGTTCAGATAGCACCAGGATGAGTTTACTGTACTCCCATGGCTACCAGACTCCTCGAATTTCAGACCTATCGAGAGTCTGTGGGACCACTTGGATCGGGCTGTTCGCGCTGTGGATCCTCATCCTAGAAACCTAGCGCAGGTGGACCCGGTATTGGAGTCAACCTGTCTTCACATGCCCGTCGGTGCCTTCCAGAACGTCAGTGACCCTCTTCCTGCATGTCTCGCAGCGGTCAGCTCTGAGAAAGGTTGTTATTTAGGCTGTTAGCAGTTGGTCACATTAATGTAACTGGACGGTGTAGTTAGTTTATTAGTTTTATAATGATTCATTGGGTATTGATGAGAATGACTTTTGTTAACCTAGGTTAAACCATGAAAAGAAGTCATAGAACTCGAGCATAAGTGGCATCTTAGGGTTCGAATGTAAGACAGGCACCTGTCTAGAAGACGTGTGGTTCTTTCTGACGTGCAGACTCTGGTTCGGTTGACACTAATATATAAAGGGGAGTAATACAGAAGCGATTCAGTTGTCTGACGTAATTAGAAGTCTGTAGGTTTAAAGTTTAAATGCGAAAAGAAAATGCACCACATGTTCGAAAATTGTTTCTAGGTCTAGAGAAATAGAGATGGCAGAATGCCATTTGTTCATTTGCCAGGACAGGGGATACTTGAGACTGGTATTTGGAAGTGAGCTTGTTAGCACCTTTTAGTATCTTCTCCCCCAGTGTGCGTAGCACAAAAAATGTCTGTAGGCGATAGACGTCACGTATTAGATGTGGTGACAATTTGACAATTACTGTGGAGTAGCCACAAGGTGTTAATTATGATTTCGAAAAAAATCAACTTGTGATCATGAAAAGCTGATGGAGTTAGTACTTTTCTACATTTCACCCTTCAATATGACACATTTTTGGAATGAAAGACATTTCTGGCCCGCTAAAGACAATAGTGGTAATTTAATTATGCGGTGAAGTCACATTTATTGCTAATGAAACTGATGCTTTCGGCCATGTCGCCAATCCTCAGATCATAACGTACAGGTCGTGGTTCAGTCCCACAAACGTGCCTACCGTAGTGGTGAGGCTGCACCAGGTCCTGTATTTTGTGATCTGACGACAGTCGATGAGGCCGGAATCGGTAATTTCGTTAGAAGTAAATGTGATTCTCCATCTACATCTACATCCATACTCCGCAAGCCACCTGACGGTGTGTGGCGGAGGGTACTTTGTTTACCTCTATCGGTTCTCCCTTCCAGCCTCGTATTGTTCGTGGAAAGAAAGATTGTCAGTATGCCTCTGTATGGGATCTAAATCCTCGCACAAACGAAAAAATGGCTGACATCGAAATAAGTGTCCAAGGAATAGAAAAGCAACTGGAATCACTCAACAGAGGAAAGTCCACTGGACCTGACGGGATACCAATTCGATTCTACACAGAGTACACGAAAGAACTTGCCCCCCTTCTAACAACCGTGTACCGCAAGTCTGTAGAGGAACGGAAGGTTCCAAATGATTGGAAAAGAGCACAGGTAGTCCCAGTCTTCAAGAAGGGTCGTCGAGCAGATGCGCAAAACTATAGACCTATATCTCTGACTTCGATCTGTTGTAGAATTTTAGAACATTTTTTTTGCTCTAGATTCATGTCGTTTTTGGAAACCCAGAATCTACTCTGTAGGAATCAACATGGATTCCGGAAACAGCCATCGTGTGAGACCCAACTCGCTTTATTTGTTCATGAGACCCAGAATATATTAGATACAGGCTCCCAGGTAGATGCTATTTTCCTCGACTTCCGGAAGCCGTTCGGTACAGTTCCGCACTGTCACCTGATGAACGAAGTAAGAGCCTACGGAATATCAGACCAGCTGTGTTGCTGGATTGAAGAGTTTTTAGCAAACAGAACACAGCATGTTGTTATCAATGGAGAGACGTCTACAGATGTTAAAATAACCTCTGGCGTGCCACAGGGGAGTGTTATGGGACCATTGCTTTTCACAATATATATAAATGACCTAGTAGATAGTGTCGGAAGTTCCATGCGGCTTTTCGCGGATGATGCTGTAGTATACAGAGAAGTTGCAGCATTAGAAAATTGTAGCGAAATGCAGGAAGATCTGCAGCGGATAGGCAC
The DNA here is from genome assembly GCF_021461395.2 of Schistocerca americana. Taxonomy (NCBI): domain Eukaryota; kingdom Metazoa; phylum Arthropoda; class Insecta; order Orthoptera; family Acrididae; genus Schistocerca; species Schistocerca americana. Next base: position 674,566,060 of record NC_060120.1, on the reverse strand, counting down.
TTGGTGCAGGGAGTGGCAACTGACCCTTAACATAGACAAATGTAATGTATTGCGAATACATAGAAAGAAGGATCCTTTATTGTATGATTACATGATAGCGGAACAAACACTGGTAGCAGTTACTTCTGTAAAATATCTGGGAGTATAGGTGCGGAACGATTTGAAGTGGAATGATCATATAAAATTAATTGTTGGTAAGGCGGGTACCAGGTTGAGATTCATTGGGAGAGTCCTTAGAAAATGTAGTCCATCAACAAAGGAGGTGGCTTACAAAACACTCGTTCGACCTATACTTGAGTATTGCTCATCAGTGTGGGATACGTACCAGATCGGGTTGACGGAGGAGATAGAGAAGAACCAAAGAAGAGCGGCGCGTTTCGTCACAGGGTTATTTGGTAAGCGTTATAGCGTTACGGAGATGTTCTCAAACTCAATTTGGAGACTCTGCAAGAGAGGCGCTCTGCATCGCTGTGTAGCTTGCTCGCCAGGTTTCGAGAGTGTGCGTTTGTGGATGAGGTATCGAATATATTGCTTCCCCCTACTTACACCTCCCGAGGAGATCACGAATGTAAAATTAGAGAGATTCGAGCGCGCACGGAGGCTTTCAGACAGTCGTTCTTCCCGCGAACCATACGCGACTGGAACAGAAAACGGAGGTAATGACAGTGGCACGTAAAGTGCCCTCCGCCACACACCGTTGGGTGGCTTGCGGAGTATAAATGTAGATGTAGATGTAGAATCTCTCTGATTTTATCCTCATGGTCTCTTCGCGAGATATACGTAGGAGGGAGCAATATACTGCTTGACTCCTCGGTGAAGGTATGTTCTCGAAACTTCAACAAAAGCCCGTACCGAGCTACTGAGCGTCTCTCCTGCAGAGTCTTCCACTGGAGTTTACCTATCATCTCCGTAACGCTTTCGCGATTGCTAAATGATTCTGTAACGAAGCGCGCTGCTCTCCGTTGGATCTTCTCTACCTCTTCTATCACCCCTAACTGGTACGGATCCCACACTCGTGATAAATATCCAAGCAGTGGGCGAACAAGTGTACTGTAATCTACTTCCTTTGTTTTCGGATAGCATTTCCAATGAATCTCAGTCTGCCATCTGCTTTACCGACGATCAACTTTATATGATCATTCCATTTTAAATCACTCCTAATGGCTACTCCCAGATAATTTATAAAATTAACTGCTTCTAGTTGCTGACCTGGTATATTGTAGCTAAATAATAAAGGATCTTTCTTTCTATATATTCGCAGCACATTACATTTGACTACATTGAGATTCAATTGCCATTCCCTGCACCATGCGTCGAATAACTATTATCGACACATTTTTCGCAACGTTGGATGATTTGGCAGAGACTTTTGTGGAAGTCTGCATCATGGTTGTTGAGGAAACATTCTACCTATAAAATCAGTTTGTTATCATTTTGGAAATTTCTGACATACAATGGTTTCGCCATACGAGGAAAATGTCACTGGGTGTCATACCAGGAGACAAGAGGCCGAGCAGAATTTTTATAGCCCAAAGAGGCAGTCTGTGTTCTGATGAGAATGATTTAAGGTTGTCCTGTGACAGCTTTCTGCGACGCTACTTGCCAACCTGCCGTAATCACTTCATACAATATCGTGGGTATATTCCTGGATTGTTTTTCCCTTAAGAGGATAGTCTGTTAGCGCACATGGCGGTCCCAGAAACACACACAGCATTGTCTCGACCGATCACAATTTGGTCGCCGCCTCTTTTTAGGGTGGTGACTACACATGTTTGCACATTTTGCCCCTACATTCGGTTCAAATGGCTCTGAGCACTATGGGACTTAACATCTATGGTCATCAGTCCCCTAGAACTTAGAACTACTTAAACCTAACCAACCTAAGGACAGCACACAACAACCAGTCATCACGAGGCAGAGAAAATCCCTGACCCCGCCGGGAATCGCACCCGGGAACCCGGGCGCGGGAAGCGATAACGCTACCGCACGACCACGAGCTGCGGACCCTACATTCGGAAGTTTCGTCTGCGTGCTCATTTGTCTAGTATTACTACCTATGCTACTATGTACAAAATTGGTACAATATTTAATAGTGTTTGATTTACAGAAAATAATTACGTAAATTTATTTTTTGAGATGATAAGTAAGGCCATATTGCAACCCCTCAAAGCTGCCAATCTCCTTAGCGTTTTATCTCGCTGTTGCAGGAGGCAGTTCGTGAGCCGCGCTCGCCCTTCCCCCGCCACCATCACCACCACCATCACCACCACCACCATCACCATCACCACCACCACAACCACCCGCACGGCGACGTGTCGGTCGGCGTGTCCCAGCAGCCGGGCGTGGGCACCGCAGTGGGCGTCAGCGGCCACGGCTCGTGGACCAGCGGCGACGGACACACGCACGTGAACGCTGGCGGCAGCTGGGACCGCGTCTTCCACGGGCCCGGCGCCACGCACCCGCACGTGTCCGGCGGCATCTCCATCACGCATGAGTTCGGAAGGCGCCGCTAGTCTCAAACACCTGCCACATGTGCTGCCCAGCAACGATCCCCCTATCGTGTTTCAGTGTCCGTGGACTGAAACACCAACCGTAATAGTTTTAACAGTCAAAACGGGCCCACGGACAAGAACTTCTTTCACCAGATTTCGTGATTTTGATATTTAGTGCGCCTTAAGATAAGCAACCCTACTTACATCACCTGCACTTGGGGCGGTAAGTACGGTGGGTTGCCTAACTTAAGGTTCCTGAAATATTTTTCGGGCCGGTTTTATTTTGTCTATCCTGCATAACCAAGATTCGATTGGTATCTCGTCCTATGCTCAGGCAAGGCCAATAAGTTGACAAAAGCGAATGTGTTGTGCCACGGATTGGGCTTACTTTGACAATATACTATTCCGAATTTCCAAGCACTTTCCTTTGCGACTCATCTTCATAGCGGTACAAAGCTTTATCCAAAATGTAATATAAGGCCCTACATGTACTCCGCAAGCCATCGGTCGTCAGAGGGAACTTCCTATCTGTGTAAGCCACCCCCAACCCTGTGCCCCCGCGCATGAAACATGTGTAAAAAGATGCTTCCTTTATAAACCCTAATCTCTTTTATCTCATTCTCATGAGTCTCACGAGGGACATACAATGGAAAGAGTAAAATTTCAACACAATCTGCCTTGAAAGCTCTGTCTCCACATTTACTTAAAAAAAAGTGCCCTGACAATGTCGTCTTCCACCTGATTCCAATTAAATTCCCTTAGCATCTCTGTCATACTTTCGTATGAGCTTCACGAATCTGTTGCCATTCTGCCAGAATGACGTTTGCCGTCCGACCCAGTTGACAACAACGCCAAATGCTGGAGGACTCCTATAGAATTAAGTTCTTCATTTTTATGGCCTTTATACCCATATTCACAGTACAGTTACTTAAGGTAGTTCAAACCCGTCCATGCAGCTACTAAAAATGGGTATTTATTTTACCCTAAGTATTTGTTTTTACTGGTTTGAAACAGATTTAGTGATTCCATACTATTCTGTTTTATCCCTACATTCGGAAGTGTCGTCTGCATGCTCATTTGTCTGGTATTACTCCCTTTGATACTATGTACAAAAATTGGTACATATTTAATAGTGTTTCACGCCCGTCGGGAAATGTATAATTCTGTAAGTACTAGTGAAAATTCGTAAAGAGTATAGGAGAAAGAGTTAGAAATCCAGAATAAATGTGCATGCTTCCAGATGTAAGTGTAAAATAAATGGAAATGCAGCCACCGACGATGTTCTAAACGAATAAAACGAAAATACCTTACGTAACGAAACTCTAAAAAGGGCTGCACGAGAGTCCCGTGTCTGACTCTGCCTGTTCGTAAAAAAGAATATTAGTTTCCTTTCTCTTCAACTGATAAAAAGCTACAGAATAATTTTCTTTAAACCGTGTACACTTTACAACGAAACTGTTGCTGCCGCTGCTACGGTGAGCGCAATTTCCCTCTCAGTTTGATATCACCAGTATCTAACTTGACAAAAGCTTTCCGTTGCATCAGAATAAGAATGCTCCGAGTCATTTCTATACTAATTTATTATCTTCGCCCGTATCGAATTGTAATGTCTTCGCCTACAAGTAAAGAAGTCCCTGCTAGCCGATGGAGACTAATTTTTGACATTCTCCACAGCAAAACATTGACTTAAAAGTGACTCATAGCTGTTTTTGCTGACACTACTGTCACAGACCCACATAACCTTAGCCCTAGAATATGTTATCCTTCATTCATTATCCATCCTAATTAACTTCTCTATATCCTTTGGTGTTTGAGTACATGTACCATTACTCTCCTTATCTGTTTGCTATCCTTACTGTTGATCTTTTCACTTCCCCTGTATCCGTTTGATCAAATCGAAGCCTAGCTCTTGCCTTTCGAGTACCATTGTTCCACATTACCCTACACCTGTAGGTATTGATTGTAATTTAAATCTTTCTTAAGCTATTATTGTTATTTTTGCTTAATTTTTTTACGTTTGAATGTAAATAGTGCTTGGTTATCATAATAGTGTTGCAGCTCTTTTGTTATTACATCCATATTATTATAATTTGTGTATACGATTGTATAGTATGTTTGACTGAGAATTTATGGCAGTGCTGTAGCATTTTGAGGCAAAATAAATACACAAGTCAAATAACATACTGTTGTTAGCTATAATCAAAAGATTGCCACAACGTTATTTTCCAAGACTGTGACATTGCTGTCCTACACCATAAGCACGAATTCAAGGAGAAAGGATACGACGGGAGACAGTTTTACCGTGCTGGACGTCGAGAATTACTACGAATCCTCCTATCCCATTCCTCAGCTGTCATTACGATGACGGCTCATCTCTCGTCTACGACAGTGTCATTTAAGACTAAGCACAAACCGGTTGTTATTCGAGTCATAGTGATCTGCATAATTCTGTTCAGTACACTGCATCTAATAGGTGTTTCGTAGTATTACCTACCGACTTACCAAATACCCTCCATCCTGTTGAACGACTACCATATTTGATCTGACAGAACTGCAGATTATAAATAAAATGATTTTACTTAGAGTAGCAAAAACCACCGAGAAAGATGGAGCCATTGAAAGCGATTGTTGCCACTGCATCACTGCAAATAGACATGTTCCCAGTTTACGGTCAATTGCATACGTTGTAAAGATCCTACGCCACTAAGTTGTCTGAAAAAAAAAAATCTGGATATGTCGTACTTGTACCTTCTACTGAAAATTTTAGTGTTTTAAACTGGTATGGAGTTTTCAGCAGAATATTGTCTTTAACTCTGTCCTGATGACAGACAGAAAGTTTTATGGTAGGTTTCTATGACTGCCGCACGGCAATGAAGAACCATAGAGAATTTTTCAACATACTATGTGGCTCCCATGCGTGGTACACATTATGGTTCAAATGGCTCTGAGCACTATGCTGAGCACTGCTGAGGTTATCACTCCCTTAGAACTTAGAACTACTTAAATCTAACTAACCTAAGGACATCACACACATCCATGCCCGAGGCAGGATTCGAAGCTGCGACCGTAGCAGTCGCGCGTTTCCAGACTCTAGCCCCTTGAAACGCTCGGCCACACCACCTGGAAATTTGCAAGAGCCATCGCTTATGTATACGCTACGACACAGACACACACAACAAACACACACACACACACACACACACACACACACACACACACACAGACATGTATTGCTTCCTTTAGATATCTTAACTACAGCTTTATACCTACTGATTCTTACAATGAAAAAAATGTTCAAATGTGTGAAATCCTATGGGGCTTAACTGCTAAGGTCATCAGTCCCTAAGCTTACACACTACTTAACCTAAATTATCCTAAGGACAAACACACACACCCATGCCCGAGGGAGGACTCGAACCTCCGCCGGGACCAACCGCACAGTCCATGACTGCACCGCCCTAGACCACTCGGCTAATCCCGCGCTGCTTACAATGAAAATACCGTTCCACTACCAAGTGACAATAATGAACTCCATTTGTGCATCCTTGCATCATGTTAATAATATAAAATACAGTCCAACTACAGCTGGCAAAGCTTCGTACATATACACTATAAACCTTCAAGAATGTCCATGGCAGCCTATCGACGTATTTCAATGAGACCCTCTCTGTCTGCTGAAAAACGTCAATTGTCGGTTAAGTGAACTGATATACACTGCTCTCTTTCTCTAGCCGCCATGCCCTGCATGGGCAGGCATACGTATGCGACCGTGTACATGCTGCTAGTGTGACTGGTTGCTTCCACGCAGCAATCGGCATTCGCGCTACGCATTCCACAACTTAGCACTCCTGCTACTGGTTCCGCACGTGGCTTTTGGTTTCATAACGTCACAGCGTCCGCGTTAGACAGCTGCGTTTCAAAGTGCTAGCCACGGCACATAAACGTCGTGTACTCATGTCTGCCACTGCAGGCATATTAAATGATGACGCTCACACAATAAATCATAAAAATTAAAATTGCTTGAGGGGCGAGTTTGGGGAACTGACACGACATTGGCTAAGGTGCTCCAGGGCCGCACAGTGATTGGCAAACAGCACGATGACATCACGTAAAGTTATTGGTCAAGTGGGGTGGGAGAGGATGAGAGAGGAAGGAATTCCACAAAATAGGGGTGAGGGGATTCCGGTAAAGACATGGCAGTTCCAGGAATGCTAATATTAACATCTGCGATCTGGTCCAGAACCTGCGGTGATACACTACTGACATTATTCAACAATGAACTTCCCCTCACATTGACAGCTTGCCCGACCAGCCCAAATTCTGCTACAACCACAGATCAGGAGGAAGATCTTTTACAGATACAGAATGTCCTGCTCAGTTGCCAAAGTACTAAGAGGATGTTATTTAAGGAAAGAGGATAAGCCTATGTGTTCTTCAGCTGTGAAACGACAAGAGTAGTGTCAGGAGAAATATGTGTCGCACACATCTAAACGATAAAATCAGTTTTCGTTACGTTTGTAGCGAGGCGAAATTTGACTCCTTGATTTAAAAGGGTTCGAGTGTTGTTTTGACAATAAATAGACCAGAATAAATTTTCAACTCCAGAAATCTGTCGTGCCAAATGTGGAACATTGTAACCTGTTCGTTAAAAAGAGTCCTGTCATATGCCTTTTGTAGTTCTTTCGATATGGAGGGAACCTAAGGATCTTCTACGGCTACTTGACAGATATATCTCCAATTAGTTCAACGTGCAAACCTACTGTCAAATGTCCGTCTTTAGAACCAGCAATTCTATCAGTGCCTTATGGACCAGATCTTCCCATACCAAATACAACAAACGACAGAAATGTGACCGGAGACTTTCATAGTGTCGATGACACTATTGAATTACAAATTTTTGGAAGTAGTTACTACATATGACCCAACTTTCTAACAGAGGAGGATTTAAATTACTTGCATCGTGATCTCGGGCTACGTAATGGTAGAGCTGAGTTACATTTTTCAAAAATGAAAAACTGGCATCTCCTGCAGAATGGGACCAAAGTAATTTCTTTTCGTCAACGCCTAAAAGAATTTGAGCATTTATTTTATGATTAGGAGGACCTAGTTTTCTGGAATATATTTGATTCTTCGGTGGAGTCACTGGGTGTTGAACATAAACCTAAAGATTCATTGACTCGCCGAAAACCAGCTTGAAAGGTGCCTTGCTTCCAAGGTGATATGTTTCCATCGATTCCTATAGCTCATGCAGTTGATACGAGGGAAACTTACGTGAAGATGCTTGTATTGTTACCCTGTATTCTGTATAATGAGTATTCATAGCAGATATGTAAAGTTTTTAAAGTGATAGCTATTCTTCACTGGCGGAAGAAACGGCAATATAAAAAAAAATAATTAATATGGACTAATGAAATTTCGCGAATACATTTGTCTAGGTAAGATATTTAAGTGATTAACGTTGCAAGATGGCAGTTTAATGTAAATGCGAGATAAACCATGGAAATGTGAAACGGTGGTACGTTAATAACCGGTATAACCGCCACAACGTTGAATGCAAACATGTATTGTGTTGTATAGATGTCGGATGTCAGTTTGTGGGATGGAGTTCCACGTATGCTGCACTTGGTCGGTCAATACAGGGACATAAATACTGGTTGTAGAAGACGCTGGATTTGTCGTCCGATGATGTCCAATATGTGCTCGATTGGAGACAGATGTGGCGACCGTGCAGGCCAAGGAAACATGTCGACATTCTGTAGAGCATGTTGAGTTACAACAGAGGCACGTGGGCGAGCGTTATCCTGTTGGAAGACAATCTCTGGAATACTGTTCATGAATGGCAGATCAACAGGTCGAATTACCAGACTGACGTACAATCTTGTAGTCAGGGTGCGTGTGAATACCACGAGAGTGCTCCTGGTGTCATTAATTCGAACTCGAGGTCTAGGTCCAGTGTGTCTAGCATGGAGGCAGGTTGGGTGTATTTCCTCAACCGGCCTCCTCCTAATTAACACACGGTCGTCACTGGCACCGACGAACAACCAATTTTCATCAGAAAACGCAACAGACCTGCACCCTGCCCTCTAATGAGCTCTCCCTTGACACGACTGAAGTCGAAAACGACGGTGGTTTGCAGTCAGTGACATGCACGCTAGGTGGCGTCTGGCTCGGAGCTGTCCTTGAAGTAAGCGACTTGTAACAGTTCATTGTGTCAGTGTGCTGTCAGCTGCTAGCCAGATAGCTGCTGCAGATGCAGTACTATGCGCCAGAACCATGCACCGAACGCGATGGTCTTCCCTCTTCATAGTGCCATGTCGCCGTCTCGAATCCTGTCTTCGTGTGACCGTACATTCTCGTGACCATCGCTGCCAGCAATCGCGTAGAGTGGCTACATTCCTACCAAGTCTTTCTGCAGTATCGCCGAAGGAAAATCCCCTTCTCGTAACTCTATTACACGACCTCGTTCAGTCTTAGTGAGGTGTTGACAGTGACGATTTTGTCGCCTTAAAGGTGTTTTTGACTAACATCAGCTCAGCGTGTATTTTAAGCAAGCCTGATTTGCATCCTCATAGAGGCACTACTGGCGCCATTCTTATGCCACTGGCGCGAAATTCGGACAGACATCATCTTTCGGATGTAGAAATATGCCCATCAATTATCGTTTATGCCTCACAGCTCCTTCTTCATGTTTTTTCCCGTCTGTGTATTTGGATTATTACAAGGGATCCATTAGACCTATTAATTACGAATATTGATGAGCTTTAGGAATGTTGTAAACAGACCTGTCTTGAGTGCCCAGCTAGCAGTTTTTCCTATGACGGCGCCTAATATCTGAGAAAATCGGTGTTGAAGTTTTATGCGTACCATCTATAACTGTAACGCTAGTTATCTTTTGACTAAGTGAGCATAGCGCAGTGGCTCAGGTTTACGGCTGTTACGCTAGTGGTACTTGTTCAATGTCTGCCATCTTGTTTTCAAAATCATAATGCATGATTACTGAAAAGTAGTTATTTTCGCTGTATTAATTTCATTAATAACTCAATCATTGCAACAAACTTTCTTCAAATGTGTATTCATTTGTTGTACGTAGTTAAAATTCCAGACATTTGGGCAACGTTCGCTTCCTGCGTTTCCTAGATGCAACCTCGTCTTTAGATATCCCTTCTCCGTCACGGAATTTACAGGCCTTGTGAACCACCAGCTGGCGTTTGTCAGCAGCATCAGTTGTTCGCAACTCATTCTCATTGCAGTGTGCCAGTGTATCAAAGGAGTACACTGAAATGGAGGAAGCACGTATTTCTACAGAAGGATAGTCACCAAAAGATCCAACAGAAGTAACAGAGTGTGATGAGCAATCGATGGACGAACTCACTAACTACATAAAATACATAGAAAAATTGCCTCACAAAATGAACCTTCTTTCAGATATATCTCCGAGCACGATTTTTTCTAATTTCACTGCAATTGGGTATGCGATATCCAACGGAGTACAAGATCTTTTGCCTAACATTTGAATGATTTAATAGACATTGATGAAACAGACAAAGACATCATATGTCACGGTAAGTTTTATAGTTGTGTATAGAAATCCAACCCTTGCCGCCAGCGCCACTGCGATACGCTCGCTTAGTCGAAACATGACTAACGTTATGGTCTTAGGTGGTACACAACAAACTTCAGCATCGATTTTTTTCAGAGACCTGGGGCTGTCAGATAAAGAGCCGCTAGCCAGACATTCAGAACAAATCCCTCAAAAATATACCTAAGGCTCATAAAAATCCTCGATTAACCGTTCTGATGGTCCCGTGTTTGCTATACAAAATTTTGCTACTCCTTGTGCATGCGTGATAGCTGAGGTACGATGGACATTTCATAAATGCGGCACTTAATATTTTTTATCTACACGTTTATTCTTTCCAGTATCTCTTTACAGTCCTTCGGTATAGTCTTCCTGCCTGCCTACGAATCCCAAAGTCTCGGAAGCTGTAAATAGTTTTATCCAGAACAGTACTTCTGTTCATCTGTCGAATGGCTCGGGTAACGGTGGGAATGCTCTTCCAGGGAAAGTAACGATGTCTATGCATAGTTTTTTCAACGTCGGGAACAAGTCGAAGTCTGATTGACTCATCTCCGGGCTTAGGAGAGATGCGACAACATTTTCCATGCGTATTCGCGCCGTTTTGGGGCTACAACATCGCCGATATGCGGGAGGGCACTGTGGAGAATGAGTGGCCCAGCCTCGAGCAACTGAGGTCGGTTCTTGTGCATTTTTCTGCTCAAGTTTTGCATGAAGTTACGCCAATATTCTTCTCTGAGACTCGTTTCAATTGGGCCTCTATCTGACATGATGATTCCTTGCTGGTCGTGAGCAAAAATCATCATTTGCTTTGGCTTTGAATGAGCGCCTCGAATTTTCGTTTGGACATGGAGGATGTTAAACTCTCCACTCATTGGACTGTGATTTCAACTCCAGTTCAAAGTTTCAAATCCCCGATTCATCAATAGTAACAATTCGACACAAGAATCCTTGACTGTCGCCGTCGATTCGTTGTTTGAGCAAGGTTGCAATGTCCAGTCGTTTCTGCTTCTCTTCAGCAGTCGGTGTGGAACACATCTTGCAGAAAATTTCCGCTTTTCATATCTTTTGCCAGAATACGGAATACTGATGTTGGGGGAATTCTAGTGGCTTCAGAGAGTTCCTCACAAGTCGCACTGCGATCTCCTTCAAGAGCATCTCTCACAAGTTTCACACTTCGTTCGTCTGTTGACGTTTTTGGTCTTCCATGTCTTGGACTATCGTCTATGCTCATACGACAACCATGAAAACGATTAACCCACTGTGAAACTGTGCTACGGACCACTGTAAACTCACCACAAGCTTCACTTAACGCACTGTGGATTTCTGTCGGGTTTTTACCGCTTAAAGTTTCGATTTGACGTAAGACCTATGGGCTTCAATAATCACGGTACCCGAGACTACAGCTGGGTCGATATTTACCTCTCGTTTCTACCTCTCGCCAATTTTATGTTAGAGTACACACAAAAAAACACACGTTTCTTCCTCAAGCTCATGGCTACATCTGGCGTAATTTTTATTGTTGTTGCATCAGACAGTCCACAGTAATACCAACCCGTGCATTATTAATGAAATGTCGCTCATAGAAGCAATGTTAAGAGAAACTGGCTAAAGTCAGAAGCATTCAATCCATGATAGAAAGATGTTGTTCATCGACCACTTGTAAGTCCTAAAAAATCTTATTGCCTCGATTAGATATCAAATCAGGTTATATTAAATATTGTTTGAAACCAATGGATCCTAAAAACTAAGCTCCCAAAGATCAATGAAGTGAAACTATACGAGGGATTCGGCCATCGGATTAGGGAAGTTATGGAAGATTTGCAGTTCGAAAGCGTATTAAATACTCAAGAATCAGCTGCATGGTTCTCTTTCAAAAAACGTTGTCATAAACTTTTTACGAAACTACAGGTCTAAACATTACACATAACTTGTCAGTATTTTGACTGAGAATAATAAGTCTTGAGATGTAATAAGTCGTTGAAAGTACACACGTTGGACTCCCATCTTGATTCCTTCCCGACATCTTCGGCACTGCTAGCGACAAACTTGGCGACCAGGGCATCGCTAAAATGGAAAGGACACTGGACTCCAAATATGTTGGCAGACTACTGTTGTAGATGTTCCCCAAACAAAGTACAGTCCAAAATCTACTACATATACATTTTAGATTGATAAAATATATTCTAGTTGACGTTTTACTTTTACTCAAACATGTTTTTGCCAGAACGTTATTAACATGATTACTCGCAAACTGTGGGTGGTGTAACAGTTCTGTAAAAAGATATTAAATCAGCACAAAAGACACAATAAGAATCACACATTATACATCTGTTTAAATTAAAAACTTAAATTTTGTTGACCACTGTTACTCGAAGCTAACAGGTCACATCAGTTGCCATTGGCTGCTACATTAAGGGTATATTCATCCTTGCATTTACCTCGCCATTAAGTTAGAAGATGTTGATGACTGTTGACCCAGCATATTTGCATTTGGCCACATATGACAGATTTACACTTTCTACTGTCTATTCATGAGGATCAAATGTCATTATTGATGTGGGAGCCATGTTGCATTAGTCATTCCACACATTAATTTATTGTTATGTATCAGTCTCAATCTCTGTGGCCAACGTAAGACCAGCACTGATAGGAGCTGGTGGTGGTTGATGGAAAAACTTCCTTTGGTAGAGTGACTGCAAGTGATGGCAGTGGTATGTCAATGTAAAACTTGGCACATAGTTTGAGGCAGTGGCAGTGGCAGGATACTAAAAAATCTAAGAGGGCAGCAAGCCCTCTTATCTATAATGTGAAAAGCCATGCCCCTTATCTATGATGTCATCAATATCTCGTAATAAGCCATGAGCCATGCCCCCACACTCTGTGACGTTATCCACATTCCAAGAAGGCACACTTCATTACTTATAACAGAGATGTCATTAAAAAGAAACAGCTGATCATATTCCAGTACCTTATCAGGCCATATGAAACAACCAATTGCAATGTAGTCCCCGAGCAGCAATCTTGGCTGTGCTCAAAAGTACGGTATAGCTTGAATTTTTTTTGCGCTACGTTCAGAACTGTTTATGCAAAGCACTACATATGAAATGTATCTTTAGGTAATTCCACATCTAAGATTAATCAACAACACACAAACACACACATACACAAGCTTGTTTTGTGCCATGATGTCCTATTCATGAGTAAAATCGCGTCAAAGATTTTTTATAAGCCGAAAATGAAAATTTTATGTTATGTGTCACAATGCTACTTCTGTAAACACACACACACGTCCATGTTCATCAAAACTGCTTCTTAAAACATGGTTGTGAACTCTAAAATTAAATGCACCAGCGATATTTTGCTGCCTAAATAGTTACAAACCACAAGCAGCTATAATATGCTGAACAGACAGCTAGGCCTACATGAAGTAATGAAGCAAAACTAACCTCACCAAGCTTACAACTGAAAAAAAAACATGTTGGCTTTAATATTACATTAAGCAGGAAAGTACACAAACAAATAGGCAGCTACTGGCAGAATTGTATTAATTCAATTTGTAGGCCTACACTAGGTACAAGGTACAATGAAACTCAAATATTTTCATATCTACATTGTTATATGATGCTTACCTAGTGTTACATTGGTATCTCTGCATCTAATTACATAAAAGGCTTTGTCATTTAACTCTGAGGTTATGTTATTTGCTGTTATAAAACCAGTTATCATCAATGATATTTTTGCAAGTTTTTCATCATAGCATTCGTTTGTTGCAACAAATTGCACTTTGCCAGTGAAATCCTCCGAAGATTTCGTGTAATATAGAGGAAAAAGATGGAGGGCAACTCATTACAGTTTAACTGTAATGTGGGACAATGTGTTACAGTTTTGCTGTAACATGAAGCGCAAATTGTTACCATTTTTGTAACACAAAACTCAAATTGTTGAAGTTTCACTGTAACGTGAAGGGCAACTTGTTTTACTTTCAGTGTAACATGGGGTAACTTGTTAGTCAAGTTATGGTGTACAAACTGCCGAGACACATAGACTGTTAGCTTCTGATTCCATAATATTGTTTCATTAATGAATGCTTATTTTTTGTGTGTAAACTATCACTCCCTTGCCTGCTTAGCCTTATCAGCAAAAAAATAACAAATATTTTGCAGTGCAAGGTAAAATTAATAAATCATGGAATCACTATAATGCTTTGGTGACTTGAAAGAAGCAGCTGAAAGCATGAAACCCTCATTTGCTACCTAGCAGAACTTTACTATTATTCAGAATGCTATTTCATTTAAATGCCATGTAATACCACTGTGTGGCAGCATATATTAGCATAACTAGCAGAAAATGACGAAAGCAAGCTTGAACTAAAACTAATTATCAACAATTATAAATAATTTTGGAAATCTTGACTAATTTAGGATTATTTATAAGGATCCATCACTTATAACACACATAGAGTGCTTATCACCAACTTGATTATGTTACAGAACAACAGGAAATGAGAAAGTTTCGTACTGTAATGTACAGTTAAAACTCTAGCATGAGGATTAGTGTAATCTTTGGTTTTACTGTGCTCTTTGGCTTTACCAGCAGAAGATGGTAAACATTTTGTATTGTGAGAAAAGTAAATATCGTAGCATAACCTGCTGTAGCATTCAAGTGACTTTAGAAGCATAGCAACCTCTGTTTGTTATGTATACAAATGTATGTTACCTCTGTTCAGTGTGCTATTTCATCAAAGTGGCTTGCAGTTTCCATTGTGTGACAGCAGAAGATGACAAAGTTTTGAACTAAATTTGAAGTTAATATTGTAGCATGGGTTCAATATAACATTTGGCTGACTTTGATATTGATTTTAGAGACATGGATTTTACGAATTTGGGAATGGGAATAATGTTAGTAATTCCTGTCTACAAGTGCTCTTTAAGCTGTAAGATCAGCAGTAGTGATAATGTGTGTTTTGCAGTGTTATTAGAACCAATTGTTTAGTATTTTGGTAAATTTAATGTATGTACAAAGATCGAATATGCTTGTCTGCTTACCTATAATTTATTTCAGTAGTGCCAATGGCGTTCTACGGATCGGAGCGTGGAATGTCAGATCCCTTAACCAGGCAGGCAGATTAGAAAATTTAAAAAGGGAAATGGTTAGGTTAAAGTTAGATATAGTGGGAATTAGTGAAGTTCGCTGGCAGGAGGAACAAGACTTTTGGTCAGGTGAATACAGGGTTATAAACACAAAATCAAATAGGGGTAATGCAGGAGTAGGTTTAATAATGAATAAAAAAATAGGAGTGCAGGTAAGCTACTACAAACAGCATAGTGAACGCATTATTGTGGCCAAGAGAGACACGAAGCCCACGCCTACTACAGTAGTACAAGTTCATATGCCAAATAGCTCTGCAGATGATGAAGAAATTGAAGAAATGTATGATGAGATAAAAGAAATTATTCAGGTAGTGAAGGGAGACGAAAATTTAATAGTCATGGGTGACTGGAATTCGAGAGTAGGAAAAGGGAGAGAAGGAAACATAGTAGGTGAATATGGATTGGGGCTAAGAAATGAAAGACGAAGCTGCCTGATAGAGTTTTGCACAGAGCATAACTTAATCATAGCTAACACTTGGTTCAAGAATCATGAAAGAAAGTTGTATACATGGAAGAATCCTGGAGATACTAGAAGGTATCAGATAGATTACATAACGGTAAGACAAAGATTTAGAAACCAGGTTTTAAATTGTAAGAGATTTGCAGGGGCAGATGTGGACTCTGACCACAATCTATTGGTTATGAACTGTAAATTAAAACTGAAGAAAATGCAAATAGGTGGGAATTTAAGTAGATGGGACCTGGATAAACTGAAAGAACCAGAGGGTGTAGAGAGTTTCAGGGAGAGCATAAGGGAACAATTGACAGGAATGGGGGAAAGAAGTACAGTAGAAGAAGAATGGGTAGCTCTGAGGAATGAAGTAGTGAAGGCAGCAGAGGAACAAGTAGGTAAAAAGACGAGGGCTAGTAGAAATCCTTGGGTAACAGAAGAAATATTGAATTTAATTGATGAAAGGAGAAAATATAAATATGCAGTAAATGAAGCAGACAAAAAGGAATACAAACGTCTCAAAAATGAGATCGACAGGAAGCGCAAAATGGCTAAGCAGAGATGGCTAGAGGACAAATGTAAGGATGTAGAGGCTCATCTCACTAGGGGTAAGATAGATACTACCTACAGGAAAATTAAAGAGACCTTTGGAGAAAAGAGAACCACTTGTATGAATATCAAGAGCTCAGATGGAAACCCAGTTTTAAGCAAAGAAGGGAAAGCAGAAAAGTGGAAGGAGTATATAGAGGGTCTATACAAGGGCGATGCACTTGAGGACAATATTATGGAAATGGAAGAGGATGTAGATGAAGATGAAATGGGAGATACGATACTGAGTGAAGAATTTGACAGAGCACAGAAAGACTTGAGTCGAAACAAGGCCCCGGGAGTAGACAACATTCCATTAGAACTACTGACGGTCTTGGGAGAGCCAGTTATGACAAAACTCTACCATCTGGTGAGCAAGATGTATAAGACAGGCGAAATGCCCTCAGATTTGAAGAAGAATATAATAATTCTAATCCCAAAGAAAGCAGGTGTTGACAGATGTGAAAGTTACCGAACCATCAGTTTAATAAGCCACAGCTGCAAAATACTAACACGAATTCTTTACAGACGAATGGAAAAACTAGTAGAAGCCAACCTCGGGGAAGATCAGTTTGGATTCTGTAGAAATATTGGAATACGTGAGGCAATACTGACCTTACGACTTATCTTAGAAGAAAGATTAAGGAAAGGCAAACCTACGTTTCTAGCATTTGTAGACTTAGAGAAAGCTTTCGACAGTGTTGACTGGAATCCTCTCTTTCAAATTTTAAAGGTGGCAGGGGTAAAATACAGGGAGCAAAAGGCTATTTACAATTTGTACAGAAACCAGACATCAGTTATGAGAGTCGAGGGGCATGAAAGGGGAGCAGTGGTTGGGGAGGGAGTGAGACAGGGTTGTAGCCTCTCCCCGATGTTATTCAATCTGTATATTGAGCAAGCAGTAAAGGAAACAAAAGAAAAATTCGGAGTAGGTATTAAAATCCATGGAGAAGAAAGAAAAACTCTGAGGTTCGCCGATGACATTGTAAATCTGTCAGAGACAGCAAAGGACTTGGAGAGCAGTTGAACGGAATGGACAGTGTCTTGAAAGGAAGATATAAGATGAACATCAACAAAAGCAAAACAAGGATAATGGAACGTAGTCGAATTAATTCGGGTGATGCTGAGGGAATTAGATTAGGAAATGAGACAATTAAAGTAGTAAAGGAGTTTTACTATTTGGGGTGCAAAATAGCTGATGATGGTCGAAGTAGGGAAGATATAAAATGTAGTCTGGCAATGGCAAGGAAAGCGTTTCTGAAGAGAGAAAGTTGTTAACATCGAGTATAGATTTAAGTGTCAGGAAGTCGTTTCTGAAAGTATTTGTATGGAGTGTAGCCATGTATGGAAATGAAACATGGACGATAAATAGTTTGGACAAGAAGAGAATAGAAGCTTTCGAAATGTGGTGCTACAGAAGAATGCTGAAGATTAGATGGGTAGATCACATAACTAATGATGAAGTATTGAATAGAATTGGGGGAAGAGGAGTACGTGGCACAACTTGACAAAAAGAAGGGACCGGTTAGTAGGACATGTTCTGAGGCATCAAGGGATCACAAATTTAGCATTGGAGGGCGGCGTGGCGGGTAAAAATCGTAGAGGGAGACCAAGAGATGAATACACTAAGCAGATTCAGAAGGATGTGGGTTGCAGTAAGTACTGGGAGATGAAGAAGCTTGCATAGGATAGGGTAGCATGGAGAGCTGCATCAAATCAGTCTCAGGACTAAAGACCCCAACAACAACAACTGTGCCAATTGGTGAGCTGTGACTATTTTAATAAGCAATACAGAGAACTGATGGTCTATTGTGCTTGCAAAGTGTTGTACAATAATCAAACTTTGGTCATTAAGATGTGCTGCATAACCATTATGCAAGGCACGTATAGTATTTTTTAAATCTTACCGAACTTCTTAAGTTACAACAAGCGCATCACATATATTTTGTGCTCGAAATCTTACAAACTCTTAGAAATAATACAATTTCATTTTGGTGCAAAGTTCGAGATTTCGTACTCTGATCGTATTTGTGTTATGATAAGCATTGTTTGTAAGGGTGCTTATGATTTTTTGTGATCAAAATCGTTATTATTATGATAGATAATTTTGTTTTCGGAGCTAAAATTGGGTTCTGAGATACAGAGATTTCATAGCTGTCTTGCTTGGCTACGTTTCATCTCTTTTTCCATCACCATATTTGGTCATGTTGTACTGTATGCAGATATTTCATACTATGAAGATCTCCTTGAGCACTATAAAAATATATATATTAAGTGTTTCATCACAATAAAGGTCGCACCAAAGCACCTTTTTACTTCTTTCTAAAATAATGTTTGGCCAGATTGTTTGTCTGGTTGTGCTCTATGTTTTTTTCATATATCATTATTTGGAGCAGTATGACAATAGCTTTGGTATTATTTAGTAGTTAATTATATCAAATACAGTATGTAAGCGTTTTAGAGAGAGTAGGCACCATATTTCAGATTGATAAATATTGCAGCCTTCCTCAAAAGTTGGTTTTGTACACAAACGTTAGTAGACCTGAATAATTTGTAATAAAAACAATACCTGACCATCAGTATCGCTAGTCACATCAATTACACTTTTCTAGTGTAGAACATGATGCATTATCTCTGCCCTCATAAAACGATGCTTACTGGTATGAAACGTTATTAAAATCTTGTGAAAACGTCAAGAAGTGACAGATCTTTCTATGAACACCAATAAAATGGCCTCTGATTCAAATTTCACCCCCATTTATATATTCTATAAACGGAGAAACCATTGTAACAATCGGAAAGCATCACAGAAATGTTTACATGTGAAAATATTTAACGTCAAGGTTTATCGTACCTAGTGTACCTAGTTTAGGCCTTCAAAAGAAAATAATCAGATTCTGCTAGTAGCTGGCAGAAATTCAGCTGCCTCTTTGTTTGTGTACTTGCCTGAAAAGTATAGTACTTGACCCAACATATATTTTTGCAGTTATAAGCTTGGTCAGGCTACTTTTCCTACATTATCTCATTTAGCTTGACTGTCTGTTTGGCATTTTATAACAACATGTGTTGTGTAACTATTTAGGGATGAAAATAGTACCAGATACTTAATCTGAGGTTTCACAATAATGTTTTAGATACAAATTTTGACTATCTATATATAGGGCGTTTTCTAATTCGTATTAAACCCTTCTAGAGGTTGTAGACACGACTTAGTACATCAGGTTTTTTACACAGTAACCCACTTCCGGAAACATCATCCAATGACACTACAGAGCATTAAAGTTACTTGTGTCAGTGCTTGTAATTGGATATATACGCAAAGTGATATGCTCAGATGTTACAAGCTTTCAAAGATACAGAGAAGGATAAATGTATTAATATAAGGTAAAAGTCCCTGTACCAGAATCGAACGAGTCTGAAGGTATCAGCGAAAACATTTCTGATACCGCTGATAGTGGCTTTCATATATCAGTACTGAAGTTAAGACTATAGGGCAGGCAACTTTCAGAGGTGATAGTATGTACCAAAAAAGAAAAAATGTGTAGTAAACATGGGCCCTAAGATGCGTACCTTAAGAACCACGAGCAATTGTTCAATACAGGATACGTGCATCGCACTAGCGAAGACGAAAAGTGCTCATAGCTCCTTAGGTATGCATTTTAGAGCCCATGTTGATTGAACATGTTTCTCTCTCTTGGCCCATACTACCACCTCTGAGTGTTACGTACCCTACATTAGCAACAACAGTATTGGTACACTTATTCCATTGTCAGACGTATCAGAAATACACTCCTGGAAATGGAAAAAAGAACACATTGACACCGGTGTGTCAGACCCACCATACTTGCTCCGGACACTGCGAGAGGGCTGTACAAGCAATGATCACACGCACGGCACAGCGGACACACCAGGAACCGCGGTGTTGGCCGTCGAATGGCGCTAGCTGCGCAGCATTTGTGCACCGCCGCCGTCAGTGTCAGCCAGTTTGCCGTGGCATACGGAGCTCCATCGCAGTCTTTAACACTGGTAGCATGCCGCGACAGCGTGGACGTGAACCGTATGTGCAGTTGACGTACTTTGAGCGAGGGCGTATAGTGGGCATGCGGGAGGCCGGGTGGACGTACCGCCGAATTGCTCAACACGTGGGGCGTGAGGTCTCCACAGTACATCGATGTTGTCGCCAGTGGTCGGCGGAAGGTGCACGTGCCCGTCGACCTGGGACCGGACCGCAGCGACGCACGGATGCACGCCAAGAGCGTAGGATCCTACGCAGTGCCGTAGGGGACCGCACCGCCACTTCCCAGCAAATTAGGGACACTGTTGCTCCTGGGGTATCGGCGAGGACCATTCGCAACCGTCTCCATGAAGCTGGGCTACGGTCCCGCACACCGTTAGGCCGTCTTCCGCTCACGCCCCAACATCGTGCAGCCCGCCTCCAGTGGTGTCGCGACAGGCGTGAATGGAGGGACGAATGGAGACGTGTCGTCTTCAGCGATGAGAGTCGCTTCTGCCTTGGTGCCAATGATGGTCGTATGCGTGTTTGGCGCCGTGCAGGTGAGCGCCACAATCAGGACTGCATACGACCGAGGCACACAGGGCCAACACCCGGCATCATGGTGTGGGGAGCGATCTCCTACACTGGCCGTACACCACTGGTGATCGTCGAGGGGACACTGAATAGTGCACGGTACATCCAAACCGTCATCGAACCCATCGTTCTACCATTCCTAGACCGGCAAGGGAACTTGCTGTTCCAACAGGACAATGCACGTCCGCATGTATCCCGTGCCACCCAACGTGCTCTAGAAGGTGTAAGTCAACTACCCTGGCCAGCAAGATCTCCGGATCTGTCCCCCATTGAGCATGTTTGGGACTGGATGAAGCGTCGTCTCACGCGGTCTGCACGTCCAGCACGAACGCTGGTCCAACTGAGGCGCCAGGTGGAAATGGCATGGCAAGCCGTTCCACAGGACTACATCCAGCATCTCTACGATCGTCTCCATGGGAGAATAGCAGCCTGCACTGCTGCGAAAGGTGGATATGCACTGTACTAGTGCCGACATTGTGCATGCTCTGTTGCCTGTGTCTATGTGCCTGTGGTTCTGTCAGTGTGATCATGTGATGTATCTGACCCCAGGAATGTGTCAATAAAGTTTCCCCTTCCTGGGACAATGAATTCACGGTGTTCTTATTTCAATTTCCAGGAGTGTATTTTGACTTGTAACTTTCGACTCATTCGTTTCTAGTACAGGGCCCCTTACCGCAGAGTGATCCGTTTATCCCTCTCCATCATCAATGAAAATTTTAAGCATCATCATGAATTTCCGGCCGGAGTGGCCGAGCGGTTCTAGGCGCTACAGTCTGGAACCGCGCGACCGCTACGGTGGCGGGTTCGAATCCTACCTCGGGCATGGATGTGTGTGATATCCTTAGGTTAGTTAGGTTTAACTAGTTCTAAGTTCTAGGGGACTGATGACCTCAGCAGTCAAGTCCCACAGTGCTCAGAGCCATTTGAACGACCATTATGAACTCATCCTGTAAATACATAAATTTACAACCGACAGCGCTTATAACTTTCACGAACTGTAGTGTCATTGGATGATGTTTGCAGACGTGGATTCCTAAGTAAAACTAATTTATTAATTTCCCTCTACAATCTCTAGATGTGTGTAATATGAAATCTGAAACACTCTGTGTACACAGGGTGATTCATCTGAAACTTGCAGCACCAACATTGTGGAAATAAAGAGTGTTATTGATGTGCAGTTTTCACAGTATACATTGGGAGGCAGGGGCTCATTTTGTCAGCCAATCAACAGATTGTAACAATAGTTAGAAGGTGCGTTTTTTGTGCAAACACACACTCTTCTAAATGGAACAATGCCTGTTGAAATTAAAAAACTAAAAGGAGGTAAATTTCCAGGATTTTAGTGTGAGTCCTTTAGGAGATATCATATTTTGAAAGTTCCCACACCAACACTTGTACAGTACCTGTGGTAGCACGCACAAAGACCACCTCAAGTGCATTCACTATTTATGTGGATTCTGATCAGTAATGAGACAATTGACCATCACAGGTTGTGTTCAAAATGACTATTGGTTGTGGCAATATATGCTGCCAGTCTTGTGTGGAATGACGGCTGCACGCGTGCTAGCACTTCAGCAGAGATGTTCTATCAGGCTGCAGTAATATTTCGATGTATATCATCGGATGTAGTTGGTATGTCTTTGTAGACAGCGTCTTTCAGCTTTCTGCACAGGAAAAGGTCTAGGGGCGTCAAATCTGGCGAATGGACCGGCCAAGGTACAGGTGTTTCGTCCAATCGAACGATTCGGAAATAATTCATGAAAACATGCTGCAGTACTTCGTGCACTATGGCCTGGACAGCCACCATGTTGGTACCACTGGTTCTTCATAGCCTGCAAAGGAAGTCTTCCAGCATTTGCCGAAGATGGTTTGTTAGGAGGTGCAATACTTGGGCACATTCGGTGTTCTGACTAGAAGAATGAGCCTAAAAGTTGATGATTCACTATCCCACACCAAACATGTTACGCTCCATGGACACTGGCTTTCCATCTGATGAGGCCAACGAGGATTTTCAACAGAGCAATAGTGCATGTTTTGATGGTTTACCTGGCCATGATTGGTAAACGTGAGTTTATCTCTAAACAAGATACATTATGCATGTGTAGTACCCTGTCTTGATGCAACGGCACCAAGAACATTACTTTCCCCTGCTTCCAACGCCACTTATTTCCTTCTGTCTAGGTGTTACACTAACACTGTCAAGAAGGCGCTTGCAGAAGAAATAGTTGTCAAGATTGTTGATGTCTGTTGGGATAACTTGCCGCATATACTGTACAAGAACACACTCCATTCTTCCTACACTCTCCACACTTAATGAGCATGTTGGCTTTTTCTGCAATAGTAAATCCCATCGTCCTCTCACTACCTATTGCTCGGACTGTCACACACCAACTGACTAGCAAGTAGCAATGCACTCAAGGAACACATAACCACATTGTAAGCAAACATAACAATATCGTACCTTGCAACTATGCAAATTGAATGGCACAAAATACTTGCATGAATACTCTGACACAAACACCACTGACATTGTAATTCACCCTACTTTTAGTCTGTTTATGTCAATAGGCGTGGTTCCATTTAAAAAAGTGTATGTTTGCACAAAAATACACTTTCTGAGTGTTATTACAATCCGTTTATTGGCTAACCGTATGAGCCCCTGATTACCAATCCATCCTGTGAAAACATCAACAGCACTTTTTACTTCCTCAATATCTGCATTGGCAGTTTTAAGTGATTCGTCAACTGTCGTGATGTTCTTTCCAAGTCTAAAATCTCTACAAAAATACATCAGCAACTCAAAGATGGAATGCGTATGTCAAATGTCACATTCACAAACACACACACACACACACACACACACACACACACACACACACACACATATATATATATATATATATATATATGACATTTGACATACACATTCCATCTTTGTGTTGCTGATGTATACGAGGTGCGGCTAGAAAAAAACCGGACTGATGCTGGAAAAAACATTTATTTACAATTATTTACAATTTCATGTTATCTCCTTCAATGTACTCTCCTCCTCGGTCTCTACACCGCTCCATACGAATTTTCCACTGTTCATAGCAATGCTGCAGATCATTTTCGGTAAGTCCATACATTACTTCCGTCGCTTTTTCTTTTACTGCTTCAACAGTCTCAAATCTAGTTCCTTTCAAAGCTTACTTGACTTTAGGGAAAAGAAAAAAGTCACAGGGGGCCAAATCAGGTGAGTAGGGTGGATGATCTAAGATGGGAATGTTGTGTTTTGCCAAAAACGTCTTCACTGACAACGCACTGTGAGCTGGGGCATTGTCTTGGTGAAGGATCCATGACTTTTTTCTCCACAAATCGTTCCGTTTTCTCCGTACTCGCTCACGTAGGGTAGCCAGGACGCTAATGTAGTAATGCTGATTCACTGTTTGTCCCTCTGGTACCCAATCAATGTGCACAATCCCTTTGATGTCAAAAAAAAACAATCATCATTGCTTTGAATTTCGATTTTGACATTCGGCCATCTTTAAATCGTTTAAATCACTCAAACACTTGTGTTCGCGATAAACAATCATCGCCGTACACTTGTTGTAACATTACAAACGTTTCACTTGCAGATTTTCCTAGTTTGAAACAAAATTTGATGTTGACACGCTGCTCTTTCTGTACACTCTTTCTGTACACTCAACATTTTCCGACGCACAGACAAAACGTCAACTACTTAAAACAGACGCCACGGGCAGACTGAGTGCAGGAGGCAGATGAAACTCGAGCAGTAGGCGGAGCGAGAGTCACGTGACAGGCCACGCGACTTTCAGCCTTATTGCATTCGTTTTATTGTTTCACCAGTACTAGTCCGTTTTCTTTCTAGCCACACCTCGTATATATGTGTGTTTGTGAATGTGTATGTCAAATGTCACATTCACAAACACACACACACACACACACACACACACACATATATATATATATGTGTGTGTGTGTTTGTGAATGTGACATACACATTCCATCTTTGTGTTGCTGATGTATATACATGTGTGTTTGTGAATGTGACATTTGACATACACATTCCATTTTTTGTTGCTGATGTATTTTTGTAGAGGTTTTAGACTTGGAAAGAACATCATGACAGTATTTTTGTAGAGGTTTTAGACTTGGAAAGAACATCATGACAGTTGACAAGTATTTGTGTGTGTGTGTGTGTGTTTTTACTGATGTAATCGGGATATGGAAATACCACAAAATTTACATTTGTTTTTGGACAAAAAATTTTGAAAATAATGCAAAATAATTTTGATTCTTCAGATATTTCTGATCATAGCCAAGATGGCTGCTCTGAGAGTACATTGTTATTGGCTGTGTCATTTTAAGAGCCAATAAGTTATTGGGACACAGTTGTTTCATTCTAATGGCTGTTACCATTCCAAGAAATGAGACATAACTGATAGGAATGTAAGTAACATAGATAAGGGGGGCATGGTATGTCACGTGATGACAACGACATCTTAAAGATGGTTTGGCTTGTCACATGGTAGATAAGGGGTGTGACCTGCCATCACCATGGGGTTTTGAATTTCCCACCACGCCAGTGACTTCAGTATCGCGACAGTAGTGCCAACAAGTTTAGCTTAGTCATGCTGCTGAAGACAAAAGCCGACCCTTGTGACCGAGCGGTTCTAGGAACTTCAGTCTGGAACCGCGCGACCGCTACGGTCGCAGGTTCGAATCCTGCCTCGGGCATGGATGTGTGTGATGTCCTTAGGTTAGTTCTAAGTTCTAGGGGTCAGATGACCTCAGATGTTAAGTCCAATAGTGCTCAAAGCCATCTGAACCATTTGATGACAAAACAGAGCCTATATGGACACGAAATGTGAGACAATACTCACTGGGTACTCCTTTAGCCGATCGAACATGGCTTAATGGTCTGTATGTAGAACGTATAGCAGTGTACCCCTTTGACGAAGTGCTCTCAAGTCATAAGGTACCTGAACAGAAGCTTGCTTGAAGTCCACGAAAGCTGCACACAGTGGCATATTTCCTTACTAACAATAATGCGGCATGCGTTGCATCATTTTCCCCACAATTTTCTACATTTTCGGGGATGGTTTTCACAGTGCTTAGCTATCGCCCAGTTCTTTTGTTCAAAATGGTTCAAATGGCTCTGAGCACTATGGGACTTAACATCTATGGTCATCAGTCCCCTAGAACTTAGAACTAATTAAACCTAACTAAGGACATCACACAACACCCAGTCATCACGAGGCAGAGAAAATTCCAGTTCTTTTGTGAAGCATCGTTTAGAAGCCCTTAATTGCGTGCCTCAGTAGCGGAATTCGGCGGTAAATGTATCAGTTCAATAATACATACTGCATGATTATATCGTTTTTGGGATCTCTGGCCGAAGGTTGTTTGCGTTGGTAATTTGAAGTTTCGGTTAACTGTGTGGTTGCCATTAAGAAAATCAACAAAAGATAATACTTTGGAAATGGCTGCCATTCGTACTGGCAATACATCTCACAACCTCCAGCTGTTAAAACCGAAACAGAATGACAATACATCAAGAAGTGACAGCGTAAATCTCAGTGTTTATACAGCCCAGTAAAAACAAACACGATTTATCATTAAACAGGAGGACATTTTTAAACAGTATGCTACGAGAAACACAGAAGACAACTGCAAGCAGCTAAGTCTGCTGCGTGGTAGCCAATTTAATGTGCCGAGAAACACTGAGCGATCCGTTACGTTCCAGCGCTCGGTGAATGGAGCAATATAGCAGATAACGGCGGTTGGGTATCTCCCCGACTCTGTGAGCCGTTCCGGCGGAGCGCGCAGCGGGCCAGATATGGCGCACGCCCTCTTGTGCAGCTGCTCCGTCCTGATAACAGTCAGTGACGTAGAGACTGCCCGTGACAACGCCAGATGGCGTTCACCTCGCTCCACTGGCTGCGCTCTTGTACCGGCGTAATGAGCCCCGTATCGACCAATAACAACAGCTATAATGGCAACCGTTCAGGATGCCCTCCCATCACAGCCAGCTATAAGTTCCAGCAGTATGGGCGTCCGCTTGGTAAGCCCATTGGGTGTAACACAAGCAGAGTTTTTCCATAGCTTGACAAGCTATCAAGAACGGTGTTGTGTCAAGAGTATTCTCACGTCAAAAATCCTACCATTCCGTTACAGTTCTCATATGCCATTGATATTGTGTCGCTTTCTGTAAAATGTTCTCACTCAGTCTGCGACGGTTAGCAGATTTCCCTTGCCTGAACACATCTGCGTCCAGAGCACGATATTTCGTACATAAAATTGGGGAAACCAAGATATTTTTTACATAATAGCTCAACAACTTCAAGTAGGCACTCAATAAACTGAAAATCAGTGTCTATATAAACACGAGCTCAATGAAGCTATTTTTCCTTCTCAAATACTGGTCAGGGAATGCTGGGGACGCACAGTGGGGGTAGCTGCCTTTCCCGGAAGAACACTACAGCTGCCTTACACTCGTACATGACGACTAACAAAGAACCCCTAGAGTGCGATGTCGCAACTTTAATCTTTAGTAAGCTCATTTGAAAGTGTTGTGTTAACAGCTACGGCACGAAAAACTTCAGCTGCTAATGACTCACCATTAGGACGGCGACAGAAAATGAGTCTCCGGGAGGTGCAGAGGTCAACCTTATATGGTATACAGGGTGGTCTATTGATCGTGACCGGGCCAAATATCTCACGAAATAAGCGTTAAACGAAAAAACTACAAAGAACGAAACTTAAAAGCTTGAAGGGGAAACCAGATGGCGCTATGGTTGGCCCGCTAGATGGCGCTGCCATAGGCCAAACGGATATCAACTGCGTTTTTTTAAAAATAGGAACCCTCATTTTTTTATTACGTATTCGTGTAGTATGTAAAGAAATATGAAAGTTTTAGTTGGACCACTTTTTTAGCTTTGTGATAGATGGCGCTTTAATAGTCACAAACATATGGCTCACAATTTTAGACGAACAGTTGGTAACATGTAGGTTTTTTAAATTAAAATACAGAACGTACGTACGTTCGAACATTTTATTTCGGTTGTTCCAATGTGATACATTTATCTTTGTGAACTTATCATTTCTGAGAACGCATGCTGTTACAGCGTGATTACCTGTAAATACCACATTAATGCAATAGATGCTCAAAATAATGTCCGTCAACCTAAATGCATTTGGCAATACGTTTAACGACATTCCTCTCAACAGCGAACAGTTCGCCTTCCGTAATGTTCGCACATGCAATGACAATGCGCTGACGCATGTTGTCAGGCGTTGTCAGTGTATCACTATTTCCTAACACAAAGAAACCCAGGGGCGTCAGATCCGGTGAATGTGCGGGCTATGGTATGGTGCTTCGACGACCAATCCACCTGTCAAGAAATATGCTATTCAATACCGCTTCAACTGCATGCGAGCCATGTGCCGCACATCCATCATGTTGGAAGTACATCGACATTCTGTCATGCAGTGAAACATCTTGTAGTAACATCCGTAGAACATTACGTAGGAAATCAGCATACATTGCACCATTTAGATTGCCATCGATAAAACGGTCACCAATTATTCTTCCACCCATAATGCCGCACCATACATTATCCCTCCAAGGTCGCTGATGTTCCACTTGTCGGAGCCATCGTGGATTTTCCGTTGCCCAATAGTGCATATTATGCTGGTTTACGTTACCGCTGTTGGTGAATGACGCTTCGTCGCTATATAGAACGCGTGCAAAAAATCTGTCATCGTCCCGTAATTTCTCTTCTGCCCAGTGGCAGAACTGTACACGACGTTCAGTGTCGTCGCCATGCAATTCCTGGTACATAGAAATATGGTACCGGTACAATAGATGTCGATGTAGCATTCTCAACACCGACGTTTTTGAGATTCGCGATTCTCGCTCAATTTGTCTGCTACTGATGTGCGGATTAGCCGCGACAGCAGCTAAAACACCTACTTGGGCATCATCATTTGTTGCAGGGCGTGGTTGACGTTTCATATGTGGCTGAACACTTCCTGTTTCCTTAAATAACGTAACCATCTGGCGAACGGGCCGGACACTTGGATGATGTCGTCCAGGATACCGAGCAGCATACATAGCACCCGCCCGTTGGGCATTTTGATCACAATAGCCATGCATCAACACGATATCGACCTTTCCCGCAATTGGTAAACGGTCCATGTTAACACGGGTAATGTATCACGAAGCAAATACCTTCCGCCCTGACGGAATGTTACGTGATACCACGTACTTATACGTTTGTGACTATTACAGCGCCATCTATCACAAAGCGAAAAAAGTGGTCCAACTAGAACATTCATATTTCTTTACCAATATGTAATAAATAATGGGGGTTCCTACTTAAAAAAAAAACGCAGTTGATATCCGTTTGACCTATGACAGCGTCATCTAACGGGACAACCATACCATAGCGCCATCTGGTTTCCCCCTTCAAGCTAGACGAGTTTCGTTCTCTGTAGTTCTTTCGTTTGATGCTTATTTCGTGAGATATTTGGCCCGGTCACTGTCAAAGGACCACCCTGTATACGTAATATACTTCCACAAAATGGGCATTGTTGACACTCAGTAAATGTTCAAAACGATTAACGTTCACCATGAACACCGAATGAAAAATGGAGCGCCACGGTGATCACAAGGATTCGCCAAAGCGAACTCCTCGGGAGCTACAGACAGGGCAGGACGTTCAGCTAGGTATCCACTCTTAAAGAATGCATATTGGTGTCATGGGGTGATGAGAACTGATGGAATGTGGTGGCATGCCACCAAATGTGAAACAGTCTGTCGTGGAGCTTATCATCAAACTGGCTATCCTTTAAGATGTAGCTGCAGATAATGCAATCTAAAGGGGTATGATTTTTATACGGAGACCAAGAATGAAGCAAAAGCAAGTTATTTCGAGCAGCTATTGGCCAAAATGAATGCTCATGCCCTACTTGTAGTTCTCTTACGCCCATTTCCCCACACTTGCTTGTTGTGACGTAAATATTCGCCACTGCCCGTGCAAGATCACGCACACCGTTTATCCATGAAAGACCAGGTTTTATGGTCACGAGAACGTTTATTGTGTTGGTTTCAGAGATTCTATACAAGGTGGATGTTCCACCTCATAGGCACAAAACAAACAATCTACATATTCAGAGATATTTGACAGACATTGAGTGCACTACGAATTTTTAAGTGTTCACAAATTACCTTAATTCATTGGCATAGGTGTTAACATACAGTTTTGACGGCTTAAATGTAAACCTTAGGCTGATCGTATGTCTGAGGGTTAGTTGTTTTCTGACGAAGTTTTAATTCTAACGAAATGTTCGAATGTACGTTAGTCCAAAGCTGCATGTTCACAAGGAATGTAGTTAAGAGTAAGTGGCAGGGTCGTATTACCTCGAATTTGCAAAGGTGATAATTAATTCACATACTGGGTGTATTTGGCCCACTGACTGGTAAGTTCTCCACAAACGCCTTGCTGAGAACCTCATATAGCGTGTAAATTTACTAAATTTAGCAGGTAGTACATTTACAGCTTCAGTGTCTGCTTCATTCCTGTTCTTACAGTCTGTGGCGATTTTGCTTGTGCGTGAGGCATGAGATTCGTCTACTAACAGGGAGCACTGCCCTCATATGAGGTGGTGATATAAATTAATGTAATATCTTCTGGGAAAAGTACGCGACAGTTAATCACGTCAATAAATACACATATATTGCTATTTGTTACTCGAACTGATCGAGAATAAGTAAGGGAGGGTGTTGACGCATATTACAAGTTTTCAAGCTGTTTTAATTCTTGAAGTCCTTTTGGTGAGTTTACCTGAAAAATCAACAGTGCAGTCCATTATGATCCTGTTTATTCGACCTAGAGTAACATACAGTCCACATCATAACTTGTCACTCGCCAGAATGTAGACCACCAGCTAACAACGTTCACCCTAACTTCTTCAGCTATAGATTATCTGCAAAAACAATTGCTTTTCCCACTTTGTTAGCCATCTCCCTAATGAATGTCCATTTTAATACCAGTTCTGTCTTCGATTTCAAATTCTTCCCCTTTCTGTGTGTTTTAGATCGTCACTCATTAACGACTGCCTGTTATACACAACAATCAGTGATAAAATTTCCGTAGACGCAATCGCCCATAAGCACTGAAAAATTTACAAATCGTCGAAATATGCACAGAATGTATTTTAATTAGGTATTATAGATTTTACATACATGACACATTTTCACAGTATAGCGTACGCTATGTAACCGCTTAAGTACATGTATTTCTATTCGTTAAATCTTTTTGGTGAGGCTCGGTGATCAGTGGTAAACGGCCTGATTACAAATACAAACATCCATTGGTCGATCCCCAGTTGATCCTGGAAAGCCGGCCGGGGTGGCCGAGCGGTTCTAGGCGCTACAGTCTGGAACCGCGCGACCGCTACGGTCGCGGGTTCGAATCCTGCCTCGAGCATGGATGTGTTTGATGTCCTTAGGTTAGTTTGGTTTAAGTAGTTCTAAGTTCTAGGGGACTGATGACCTCAGAAGTTAAGTCCCATAGTGCTCATAGCCATTTGAACCATTTGATCCTGAAAATTTATTTCTGTCACCTATCGCTTCTTCCACCTCTGGAAATGATTTATTAATGTAAAAAATGACAAGTTATGATATGGTTCGTAATCCAAATTTACGACAGGTCCGCCTATAATTAGTTGGGAAAGTCAGTTAAAAAAAGGGATACCATCCCCAAAGCACAAAACCTAGTAAAGCTCTGCGTATTCAGATCACCCTCTTATTGATGAAAGTTTTCCTTTCACTCACATGTGAGCTGAATGGTTCTCTCCTCAGTATATGGGATTGTTGAACTGTAATACGATTGTGACAATTTTGTTTTGTGAGCCCAGAAGATGCTTTGCTGACCTTTCTAAGTGATTTTAAAGCACCTTATAAACGCATTATCCGTGATCTCAAAATCGAGAATACCCACACCCTATGTCTACCTATTTATATTGCTCAAACAGTGCCTCTTACAATCACAATCAAAGGTGAATTCCGACAGATCATTGAACATTTTAACAACCTCTGCAGGCACCTACCGTTAAATGCTAATATTGATGCCGAAATCAAACGTCGCCTCAAATGCGTCCGCACATATTTGGACCGCATACAGGAAAGGTTTTTCTATAGTTAAAACACCACATTGTGAACGCCCACTGATATTGTAATAAGCCTAACGACAGGAGGCACATAATTGTCCTGGGGAAATAACAGCAGCGCTGTCTGAAGATAACCCTTAGAATAAAATAAAAAGACTGGCGTACCACACCAGCATATTAGGAGAAGTTACTAGCAACAGCATCAAGGGGACAAAAATCAAACATCATTTTCGGCGAACTGGTTATGATTTCCGTGTAGCAGACTCTCGTATCCTCAAGCAACAGCACAAAAGATGCCGGGATGAAATAAAATGCAACATACAGAAATGCTTCATCAGTATTGAAAGCTGGGAGACTGTACCATCTAATCGGCAAGCAATGCGTCTGCTTGTTCATGAAAAGCCACAACACTCTGAACGGCAACGTCGATAACCGTTAGGCACGAAAGCAACGAATTACCAAAAGAAGTAACAGCTCTCAGTATGTAGTGACGGGTGCAACGGTCTCCCAACAACGTGGAAGAGTTTGCGGCTATAGAATTTTACTATATAGCCATCAAAAGCTGCCGAGAATCCTTCCGGGTTGTGTGGTCGTGGGTCGTGGAACTCTTCTATCCCTGACGTTTCGTCCAAAGCTACGTTGGACATCTTCAGAGGTGAGCCGGCAAGACTCAGCACAACCAGGAGCAGCACCGAAGATGTCCAGCGTAGCTTTGGACGAAACGTCAGGGATAGAAGAG
Organism: Schistocerca americana; assembly: GCF_021461395.2. Taxonomy (NCBI): domain Eukaryota; kingdom Metazoa; phylum Arthropoda; class Insecta; order Orthoptera; family Acrididae; genus Schistocerca; species Schistocerca americana. The sequence continues at coordinate 674,533,295 of NC_060120.1, read as the reverse complement.
TTCCATGGACCACGGCCATAAAACCCGGAAGAATTCTCGGCAGCTGAAACATCCGGTCGTGAAAGCCTTCATTGTATGACTAGCCATCAAAAAACACGCAACCTGTGAACTAAGGTTCCGAAAGGAAAAGGCATACTCGCTAGGTGTGTTTCCCCACCTTTCGGAGACCATTACCCCTGAATGCAATCAGATATTAGCTAGTAATCTCCCTGCCCCCCTCAATCAACATCAGCGATTAACCAAACGATGGAAGGAAAAAGAACTTCTTTTGAATACTTTTACTTTCGAAATGACGAAATATAAATGATATTTTATTTTTGTAGGCATTTTACTAAACCACGAATTTATGAGAATGTGGAAGAATTGATGCTGCTTATTTCTAACAACCTTCATTTGTAGAATGATGTAGCATTTCTCAGGACATTGGTATTGATATCTACACCACATTTTTCAGAGAAAGAAGCTAACTATCCACATTGAGGGTAGACTGTAGTTACAAAACGTGTTTTCTCTACACCGCTCCACCGCCTAGCGACACTTCCTTCACTGACATCCTGCACACCCGTTTTAAAATCAAGCAAGTTAAAATCCGTGCACTGTACTTATTGTTTGTAAATTACTTGGTTGCTTGACACCTTACTTCTGCAGTGGCAGAAATTGAAAGATATCGCTCAGCCAATACTTTGTATTTAAGCAGGTGCCACTTAAACAATAATAATAATAATAATAATAATAATAAAACTGTGTACGGCCTACGGCAGTATAGCAGTCATTACCGAATTACTGTCGAGTTGAATTGTCAGCTATTTATTAATAGTTGTGAAGTGAATATGAAGAAATATCTGGTCTACTGCGGGAATTTGCACGACGTATTTAAGTAATGTGATACATATGTCTCAATTTTATTATCATGGTGTGTAGCAGATGCTCACTATGTGAGAAAGATGAAGTTCATACATTCGTTTCACAAGCTGTAGCTTGCACCACATTGTGTCACGTCCTAATACTAATATTTGAAAAAAAATTAAGTAACCATAACTTACGTAATAATGATTACAGTCTTACGAAATGGTACTTTGTTTCAAAGAATTGAACACCTTCCTTTTCACCGTCCAGAAAATTTCATTTTACTCCTCAGTGGATAATTACACCCAAGTTGGGAACCACTGGCCTATAAGGATGATGAGGTGGGCCATGCACACAAACAGTAGATACTTGTTTGTAAACTGAGCCAACAGATGGCAATTTTCTTTCTCAAGCGCCCTTACTTATGTTCAAATCAATATCGACAACTAGAACAAAATATTTATTTGAATAACAATGCCTAACTGTAAAGACCATTCCCGTTACAGACACACTCGAATCCTGTAATAGGCATTTATCACCATGTGCTTAATTCTCGGTGGTCAAAACCTCGTGTGTATTTACCAATTCGAATAAAGCTGATGTCGTTCAACTTGCGCTAACCAAACCATACTAATTCACACCAAGTTCACTTTCTTACTTTTATCAGCAGCACGTGTAAACTTGCCTTACTTTTACGGTGTTTAAGTTCTGTACTTCAGCTGATGTTGTTTAGTGCCCGCTTTGGTACTGAATTCCGCTCAACGCTTGAGGTGTAGAAGAAAGCTTCTTTTCGGCGGTTGTGGGTACTGCATGTACATTTTGGTCGATTTCAAGCGCTCCGCCGAATAAATATAATCAATGAAAAGAATTGATGTTTTAATTGTAACTAGATGGACAGTTTTGTTCTAAATAAACACTTTTCTGTATCTTCACTGTGAGGAGAATCCATAATCGAAAAAAAAGAAAAGAAGAAGAGGCGCGCTACGTCAAGGCATGCGTACTACTAAAAAAGTTATGGACCGCTATGGTAAGATGAAAGACAAAAACTGAACATCTCGCATACTGAGTAGGAATCAAAGAACACTACGTTATAGCATTATCAGCTCTGTACAACTGAAGATAATCACTAAACTGCCTAGGCGTTGTGTAGAAGAGGTCAAGGAATGTTTGATGGAACTCGCAGATGGGGCTGACAATGGGAAGTAGAGGAGAGGATGGGGGTGACATAGCCAGGACTGCTCCATGGTGCCTGAACATACTAAAGGCACTGATCTGACGCTTTTCGTAATGCAGGAAAGACGATTTTCATTTGAACGGAATTAATAGCGAGAAGAACACCATCTGTTTGTTAGAAAATTGTCAGGAATGAGAACACCAGGCTCTTCCCCGAAGAGAAACTCAAACAAACGGCATTTTATGTTGTTCTGGATTATGACAAGTTCAGTTTCTTTTGGATTTTTCAGTAGTGTATTTAGTTTAGAGCGTAAAAATAGGAGCAAAAGTCAGCCTAATGTATACGGCAGTAAATATAAATGTCGTACTGCATTGTTGGCTGGGTATTCAATAGCTTGGGTTCAGACACCTGTGGGAATGGGTGTGACCTCCTCCTCCCACATAGGACCCATTTCATTCCGAAAATGTGAAAGGTCTGTCTCATGACTGAGTGTTGAGTATAAGTGAGTGTAGTGGAAGACTGAATAGTGTAGCATTAAGTCTTAGTCAGGAGAAAGAAAACTGGCGTTCTACGGATAGGAGCGTGGAATGTCAGATCCCTTAATCGGGCAGGTAGGTTAGAAAATTTAAAAAGGGAAATGGATAGGTTAAAGTTAGATGTAGTGGGAATTAGTGAAGTTCGGTGGCGGGAGGAACAAGACATTTAGTCAGGTGAATACAGGGTTATAAATACAAAATCAAATAAGGGTAATGCAGGAGTTGGTTTAATAATGAATAAAAAAATAGGAGTGCGGGTAAGCTACTACAAACAGCATAGTGAACGCATTATTGTGGCCAAGATAGACACGAAGCCCATGCCGACCACAGTAGTACAAGTTTATATGCCAAATAGCTCTGCAGATGACGAAGAAATTGAAGAAATGTATGATGAAATAAAAGAAATTATTCAGATAGTGAAGGGAGACGAAAATTTAATAGTCATGGGTGACTGGAATTCGGTAGTAGGAAAAGGAAGAGAAGGAAACGTAGTAGGTGAATATGGATTTGGGGGGGGGGGGGGGGGGTGAAGAAATGAAAGAGGAAGCCGCCTGGTAGAATTTTGCACAGAGCATAACTTAATCATAGCTAACACTTGGTTCAAGAATCATAAAAGAAGGTTTTATACATGGAAGAAGCCTGGAGATACTGACAGGTTTCAGATAGATTATATAATGCTAAGAGATTTAGGAACCAGGTTTTAAATTGTAAGACATTTCCAGGGGCAGATGTGGACTCTGACCACAATCTATTAGTTGTGAACTGTATAAAGCTGAAGAAACTGCAAAAATGTGGGAATTTAAGGAGATGAGACCTGGATAAACTGACTAAACCAGAGGTTGTACAGAGTTTCAGGGAGAGAATAAGGGAAAAATTGACAGGAATGGGGGACAGAAATACAGTAGAAGAAGAATGGGTAGCTTTGAGGGATGAAGTAGTGAAGGCAATAGAGGATCAAGTAGTAAAAAGACGAAGTCTAGTACAAATCCTTGGGTAACAGAAGAAATATTGAATTTAATTGATGAAAGGAGAAAATATAAAAATGCAGTAAATGAAGCAGGCGAAAAGGAATACAAACGTCTCAAGCGTGAGATCGACAGGAAGTGCAAAATGGCTAAGCAGACATGGCTAGAGGACAAATGTAAGGATGTAGAGGCTGATCTCACTGGGGGTAAGATAGATACTGCCTACAAGAAAATTAAAGAGACCTTTGGAGGAAAGAGAACCACTTGTATGAATATCAAGAGCTCAGGTGGAAACCCAGTTCTAAGCAAAGAAGGGAAAGCAGGAAGATGGAAGGAGTATATAGAGGGTCTATACAAGGGCGATGTACTTGAGGACAACATTATGGAAATGGAAGAGGATGTAGATGAAGATGAAATGGGAGATATGATTCTGCGTGAAGAGTTTGACAGAGCACTGAACGACCTGAGTCGAAACAAGGCCCCGGGAGTAGACAACATTCCCTTAGAACTACTGACAGCCTTGGGAGAGCCAGCCCTGACAAAACTCTACCATCTGGTGAGCAAGATGTATGAGACAGGTGAAATACCCTCAGACTTCAAGAAGAATGTAATAATTCCAATCCCAAAGAAAGCAGGTGTTGACAGATGTGACAATTACCGAACTATCAGTTTAATAAGTCACAGCTGCAAAATACTAACGCGAATTCTTTACAGACGAATGGAAAAACTAGTAGAAATCGACCGCGGGAAAGATCAGTTTGGATTCCGTAAAAATATTGGAACACGTAAGGCAATACTGACCCTACCACTTATCTTAGAAGCTAGATTAAGGAAAGGCAAACCTACGTTTCTAGCATTTGTAGACTTAGAGAAAGCTTTTGACAACGTTGACTGGAATACTCTCTTTCAAATTCTGAAGGTGGCAGGGGTAAAATACAGGGAGCGAAAGGCTATTTACAATTTATACAGAAACCAGATGGCAGTTATAAGAGTCGAGGGACATGAAAGGGAAGCTGTGGTTGGGAAGGGAGTGAGACAGGGTTGCAGCCTCCCCCCGATGACACTGTAATTCTGTCAGAGACAGCAAAGGACTTGGAAGAGCAGTTGAACGGAATGGATAGTGTCTTGAAGGGAGGATATTAGATGAACATAAACAAAAGCAAAACGAGGATAATGGAATTTGGTCGAATTAAGTCGGGTGATGCTGAGGGAATTAGATTAGGAAAAGGGACACTTAAAGTAGTAAAGGAGTTTTGCTGTTTGGGGAGCAAAATAGCTGATGTTGGTCGAAGTAGAGAGGGTATAAAATGTAGACTGTCAATGGCAAGGAAAGCCTTTTGGAAGAAGAGAAATTTATTAACATTGAGTAAAGATTTAAGTGTCAGGAAGTCGTTTCCGAAAGTTCAAATTGTTCAAATGGCTCTGAGCACTACGGGTCTTAACTGCTGAGGTCATCAGTCCCCCAGAACTTAGAACTACTTAAACCTAACTAACCTAAGGACATCACACACATCCATGCCCGAGGCAGGATTCTAACCTGCGACCGTAGTGGTCGCGTGGTTCCGGACTGTAGCGCCTAGAAGCGCTCGCCCACTCCGGCCGGCTTTGTGAAAGTATTTGCATGGAGTGTAGCCATGTATGGAAGTGAAACATGGACGATAAATGGTTTAGACAAGAAGAGAATAGAAGCTTTCGAAATGTGGTGCTACAGAAGAATGCTTAAGATTAGAAGGGTAGATCACATAACTAATGAGGAGATATTGAATAGGATTGGGGAGAAGAGAAGTTTGTGGCACAACTTGACTAGAAGAAGGGATCGATTGGTAGGACATGCTCTGAGGCATCAAGGGATCACCAATTTAGTATTGGAGGGCAGCGTGGAGGGTAAAAATCGTAGAGGGAGACCAAGAGATGAATACACCAAGCAGATTCAGAAGGTACTGGGAGATGAAGAAGCTTGCACAGGATAGAGTAGCGTGGAGAGCTGCGTCAAACCAGTCTCAGGACTGAAGACCACAACAACAACAACAACAATGTCTTTGTTGTACGATGATGATGATGAAGCGGCCACAGAGGTTAACATCCTCATGCGACGGATGGATCACCAACAGTATCACATGTCCTCGATTCATGAGACGCTGTGGAGAGGTCTGGTATTTAATCCCGGATTTTGGCACGATGACTGGTAACCAAGAACTTCACGTTATCACTAATCCTCTTGCCCACCAAAGACTGGCAGTGAAAATTTCGGTATATTCCGAGTCGAGTGCCTACGCAGAGACGTGCATTAGCGATCTCGACTACGGAGGCTTACCATGCAACGGTGACGTCCAGTTGATAAAAGTGGAAGAAGTGAACCATTTTAGCGCACCTGTTTCAGTTACTGCCTGGCAGTAACTCCTAAGTACTGTCTGATTCCTAAATACAACTCTCTGTCAAGCAATAGTTGGACTTCTTCGATCGTAATTCTGGTTTCATAGCCTACTCACAGGCCTTCAAAAAACCAAGTCTTAGAGTAAATTAAATTTATAGAAGTAATCCAAATAATGCCATTTAACAGAAACAAAATGTATTTTAAACTGGTGGTACTTTTAAAATTCTCATCCATACGTCCTGGATCAAGAAGAAGAGATCTTCCAAAGCTCGCAGTTACGTATGTTTACAGTTTCATATAAAATTGCTAGACTTAACTGCTTTAATCGATTTAACACACTGTATTTGACTTTCAATATTGCGGAAACCTCATGTCCCATGTGAGTAAATCAAATGCAACATGTATGATTAATTCTCTATTGTATGTGGTATGACTTCTACTCTGTTATCCCAATATGAGCTGTACTCTGTCCTCCCGAGATTCAGCGTTGATTGGCCTCGTTGATAAGATATCGAAGTCAAAAATAAATATCTTATTGGAAGTGCTGTTTGTCAATATATGCCGCGAAACATCAGACGTTCACTCAGTAAACGTTTGAACTGTCATCAGCCGATATTTTATGTATTATGCACGGTTTACAGTAGAGGGTTTCCATATAACGACAGCATGGGTCGTATACCGAATAGAAGCAATTTAGCGAAAATAATTTAAAATACTACGCATCCTTAGTTTCGTCAGTTGAACTATGCCGAAGCTTTGCTGCTGCATGATATTAGCAAACTACACTCCTGGAAATGGAAAAAAGAACACATTGACACCGGTGTGTCAGACCCACCATACTTGCTCCGGACACTGCGAGAGGGCTGTACAAGCAATGATCACACGCACGGCACAGCGGACACACCAGGAACCGCGGTGTTGGCCGTCGAATGGCGCTAGCTGCGCAGCATTTGTGCACCGCCGCCGTCAGTGTCAGCCAGTTTGCCGTGGCATACGGAGCTCCATCGCAGTCTTTAACACTGGTAGCATGCCGCGACAGCGTGGACGTGAACCGTATGTGCAGTTGACGGACTTTGAGCGAGGGCGTATAGTGGGCATGCGGGAGGCCGGGTGGACGTACCGCCGAATTGCTCAACACGTGGGGCGTGAGGTCTCCACAGTACATCGATGTTGTCGCCAGTGGTCGGCGGAAGGTGCACGTGCCCGTCGACCTGGGACCGGACCGCAGCGACGCACGGATGCACGCCAAGAGCGTAGGATCCTACGCAGTGCCGTAGGGGACCGCACCGCCACTTCCCAGCAAATTAGGGACACTGTTGCTCCTGGGGTATCGGCGAGGACCATTCGCAACCGTCTCCATGAAGCTGGGCTACGGTCCCGCACACCGTTAGGCCGTCTTCCGCTCACGCCCCAACATCGTGCAGCCCGCCTCCAGTGGTGTCGCGACAGGCGTGAATGGAGGGACGAATGGAGACGTGTCGTCTTCAGCGATGAGAGTCGCTTCTGCCTTGGTGCCAATGATGGTCGTATGCGCGTTTGGCGCCGTGCAGGTGAACGCCACAATCAGGACTGCATACGACCGAGGCACACAGGGCCAACACCCGGCATCATGGTGTGGGGAGCGATCTCCTACACTGGCCGTACACCACTGGTGATCGTCGAGGGGACACTGAATAGTGCACGGTACATCCAAACCGTCATCGAACCCATCGTTCTACCATTCCTAGACCGGCAAGGGAACTTGCTGTTCCAACAGGACAATGCACGTCCGCATGTATCCCGTGCCACCCAACCTGCTCTAGAAGGTGTAAGTCAACTACCCTGGCCAGCAAGATCTCCGGATCTGTCCCCTATTGAGCATGTTTGGGACTGGATGAAGCGTCGTCTCACGCGGTCTGCACGTCCTGCACGAACGCTGGTCCAACTGAGGTGCCAGGTGGAAATGGCATGGCAAGCCGTTCCACAATACTACATCCAGCATCTCTACGATCGTCTCCATGGGAGAATAGCAGCCTGCATTGCTGCGAAAGGTGGATGTACACTGTACTAGTGCCGACATTGTGCATGCTCGGTTGCCTGTGTCTATGTGCCTGTGGTTCTGTCAGTGTGATCATGTGATGTATCTGACCCCAGGAATGTGTCAATAAAGTTTCCCCTTCCTGGGACAATGAATTCACGGTGTTCTTATTTCAATTTCCAGGAGTGTACATCTACATCAACTCTTATACTCCGCAAGCCACCTTACAGCGTATGGCGGAGGTTACTTTGTGAAACCGCTATCACCCACCACCCTCCCTTTCTTGTTCCTGTCACCTATGGTTCACGGATAGAACGATCGACGGTAAGCCTCCGTGTGGACTCGAATCTCTCTCTGATTTTATCTTCATGATCTTATCGCGAGATATACGTAGGAGCAAGTAACATATTTGTTGGCTCTTCTAGGAACGTACGCTCTCGGAACTTTAACAACAAACCATCCTGCGATACAGAACGCTTCTCTTGGAGCAACTGCCACTGGAGTTGGTTGATCTCTCTGTGACGCTTTCGTGTTTACGAAATGACCCTATAACGAAACGCGCCGCTCCGCTATGTATCTTCTTTTCTTCCTCTGGTACGGACCCCATACTGACGAGCAATGTTGAAATAATGGTCAAACGATGGACTACATTTTCTGGGGATTCTTCCAATAAATCGCAGTCTGGCATCTGCCTTACTCGCGATTAATTTTGCGTTTTCGTTCCACTTCAGATTGCTCCTGTTTATGTTGTGGAAGTAACTGCTTGAAGGGACTGTTATGCAATTTTGTAATCATACAAATGCATTCACAATACATTTGTTTACGTTGAGGCCAATTGCCAGTCAGTCTCTAAATCACCCGCGTGAAAAATAATAATCCTGTAACACTCCGCTGAGGCACGACCGAAGTTACTTTTGCGTCTAAACACTTGTCTCCTATCAGAACGACGCACAGTTTTCTGTCTGCTAGAAACTCTTCCATCCAATCACATAGTTGGTCTGATATTCCATGCGCTCGTATTTTGTTCACTAGGCGACAACTCGGAACTGTATCGAATGCCTTCAAAGTCAAGGAACGCGGCACTTACCCGTGCACCTGTGTCTACTGCTTTCTGAGTCTCGTGGGCGAACTGAGTGAGCTGTATTTCACAAGATGGTTGTTTTCGGAACAGTAGAAACGCTTCCTTGCCTTGTTTTTAACAGACAGTCATTTCAAATAGACACTAAGTTCCACAGAACACTGGATGATTTTATTTTCTTTAATTGCTATCACTGCGATCGTCCAAAAAATCGCCATCGCTCTGCAGTTCCGTTATGTTATAAAAGTGTTTTTCTCCTTTTCCTGGTTTTTAACCGACACCACACCATTTTAAGGGGGGTCTCTAATCCCTATCAGCTTCTCTACCGAATTCGTAGCTGAGTTAGCCCCTCTTTCACCCTTAAGTTACCCTAGATAGCTTGAACAAAAAACCGTGCCCTTAGATTGGAAAAAAACACAGCTCAGACTGGTCTACAAGAAGGGCAGAAGCAATTCACAGAACTACCGTCCTATATCTCTGATATCCTTTTGTTATATATTCTGGGAACATATTCTGAGCTTAATAGTAACGAGATATCTTGAAGCGAATACCTCTTCCATTCCTACTATCGTGTCTTCCGAAAATATCGATGACGCAATAACCATCTAGCGCTTTTCTCACATGACATCCGGAAGGTTATGGATCAAGACAGACAGATGGATGCGGTATTTCCTGATTTCCAAAAGTATTTAACTTAGTAGCACACATACAATCATTATCGCAGGTACGAGCGTATGAGTTATGAAGCTAAATTACGACTGGATTTCGGATTTCTTCGTAGGAAGGATACAGCACGATATCTTGTGTGGAGAGTCATAGGCAGATGTAGAAGTAACTTCAAGTGTGCCCCAAGGATCATTGCTGTTTATGTTGTTTATTAATGACCTTAGAAAACATTCGGCAGATAGTGCAGTTGTTAACAATAAAGTATTGTCTGAAAAAAGCAGCACAAATATTTAGTCGGATCTTGAAGAATTTGGAAACAGTGCGAAGATTGGCAGCTCGATTTAAGCCATACAGCACTAACAGCACATACTGAACGTACTGAAAGAAGAGTGTCACGGAGATGCTGAAGAAAATGAACCCACAAAAGCTAGAAGACAGAGGGAAACTATCCCGTGATGGCTTACTGTGAAACTTCCAAGAATAAATTATGAGTCCTGGAATATACTACGTATCGCCTCTGTGTGGAGCGCGAAAACGAGGCTTGATTAAATGCAGCGCGTACAGAAGAATTTAAGCAATCATTCTTCCCGCGCTCCATTGGTGAATGGAATGGGAAGTAACATCTGCCGTACACTACACCGTAGTTTGCAGAGTGCTGATGTGGATATAGATGTAAATCTAAGTGGAAGTGAAAAAAGACAGTATTATTTAATTTGACGCTGCTTCCTGAAGCAGAGCGTTTCAATGTTTCCCGTTGCACTGCAAGGAATTTTGCGTTATTCGTTCGTTCAGAATGAGAAAACAAAAGCTTATTCCCTAGCCTCTGTTGTCGTTTAATGCAATCCACAATATTGTACCTGGCCTTCAAAAACCACGCGCGAGGTTTTCGCATTCTCTCGCGCTCTACTCGCAAACCTTTAGTCCTACAGATAAAATAAACAGAACTTTTTAGTAGGAAATTTAACATTGTTAAATTTTGTACTGGAATACGTTTCCGCTAGAAGCCGTCGTCTTAGAGTTACTCATGAAAAAAGTACAAAAGTGAAATTCAACCACACCGGCACTCCCACACTCAGCCCCCACCGGTCAAGATTTCTAGAATGTTGTCCATGGCACTCCCTCCTGCCACTGTATAAAAATTTGCGACTGTAAAAATTAATCACCACATTTGTCCTTATTTGGTTCTCATTGACTGCCCTTATTACGCCACCGATTTATTCGAGCACTTATAAATTGTAAAATAGACGTTTCTGTAAATTGTACCTAGCAATTTTGTGAATTTTAACAGCACAAACTAATCACATCGTTGTGTTTGTCAAGCTGTCTGGCTGCGAAACTACTGTGGTTGTACGGTTTAAGTTTGCATTGAATTAGTTTTAGCGTAACCTTTACTGAAGTTGTTTTTCCTTCACTACCCTCTCGGGTACGTTTAAATTAATGATGTTAACGAGATAGCTGACTATGTTGCAGGAGTAATATCCCTATCGATAGAGAACAGAAAGGTCGGATAGCGGGAATAGTTAGCGTATTAGGAAATTTTTGTACAGTGGTGGGACTGAGTGCCACGAACAACATACTAGAACCCTGATTGGTGAGGAATGAGTGCGGCGGTGGAGGTGCGCTTGAAGGTCACTTATGTACGTTTTTCTTAAAAAATTCGGAAACCGTGGCCTCCAGTGAAAACGAATTCCAGTATAAAATATAATTACATTAAATTTCGAACAGAAAGATCTCTTTCATTTTTTCTGTAGCACTAATAGTTTACGCGTAGAGGGCGAGAGAATATGAAAATCTTGCGCGTGGTATATTGCGGGTTACATAAAACGAGGTCGGTAGGATAGCGGAATCACCCTGCATAATCATTCACTCCTGAACTCACAGTGATTGGGTACTTTGTTTTTTTTTGTACACAAACATTCGTGAAGATCCATGGACCAAGCCTATCCACTATGATCATGTTTAGAGATTTTGTTATATGCGCCGGAAAAATACTTAACGCCGCGCGGGATTAGCAGAGTGGTCTAAGGCGCTGCAGTCATGGACTGTGCGGCTGGTCCCGGCGGAGGTTCGAGTCCTCCCTCGGGCATGGGTGTGTGTGTTTGTCCCTTCGATAATTTAGGTTAAGTAGTGTTTAAGCTTAGGGACTGATGACTTTAGCAGTTAAGCCCCATAAGATTTCACACACATTTGAACATTTTGAACAATACTTAACGGCTGCTTCCCTGTTACGACCTCTCTTAATTATTTGCAAAATATGACAAGTGGTGTAAAATCAAGTTGACATGATTCAAGCTTTATACACTTCGGAGAATGTGGGTCGTTCATCATACTAGATACGTGTTCATATTATTTTGCGTAATCGCTGTAAACGCCACCGTGATTGATCTGATAGTATCTGGCTTATCTTCTAATAACAATGAGTGCACTCGTCTGTGTACAGAAATTAGAGTGCAGAGCACATGTGCATTAAAAATTTCTATAAGACCAACAATGTTAGAAGCAATAACAACATAAATGCAGTCGATTATGAGACACTAAATGGTTGGCGCTTAGTGTCTATTGTGTGGAGTGAGAAAACATGAAGAAAAAAAATACTAGAACTAGATAGTAGGTAAAACAGTTTTGTCAAGGCTTTGGCTGAAAAAGTGTAAATGACGTCGTGAACTGGTGCTTTAACCATTTAGGTCATCGCAGAACTCTCGCCTGTGTTAAGCCGATAGTCATGATGGACGTAATAAAGGAAAGTCCGGTACTTGTTCAATAATATCTTATCGGCTGTGGAAACATTATTGGGAGCGAGCAGCGGACAGATATGCAAACCGCCCGCCCGCCGAGACTTGGCGAAAGTGTCCGCGAATCGTTGACTGCGCTTGAGCCGGAAGCCAGTATCTGGGAGCAGTTTCCATTAATGGTCGAATTTCTTATCTTCTCGGCAGGTTGACCGAGAAGGTATTTAAACTCAGCTGCGGCGTCGTGTTAGGTACGTTCGTCCTGGAAGTTCGAGTCGAGATGGCATCCTTTGGGTTAATCCTCTGCTTATTCGCTGCCGTAGTGTCTGTTGGTAAGATCATAGCCCAAAGCTTTGCAGAAAATTTAGCGTTAGAATGGAAAGTAAGGAGCGACTTTTAAGCTTACTTCCTGCCTTTTCCTTCTAGCTCTAGATTACTCCCAACAATTTCAAATTCTCAAAAATACTTTATTTTCGTGTAACAATGAGTAATTTCCACCATAAATTCTAATTTGTTTAGTTTCTATGATAGATTATCAGCAAGGACCGGTGCTACTTCTAAGACCCTCTCACACGCAGCTGAACTTAGCTTTTTACGATATTGCAGTGCCTGTGTTATTGAGAAGAATGAAGCAATGTTCCTTCGGAAATGCACGCTTTCAGTTAAAATGTCGTTACACAATATGAGTACGAGTGCAAGCTGTGAACGCAGGAACGACGACATACTGGATTTTGGTTCTGGCCGTGAGTCGCGCACGGATAGCCAAAGCGGAGGCGACTTCTCACGTGAAGCGGGGAAATGCGGGCTCGAGTCCCGGTGTGGAACTGATTTTCACTGTCGTCATTCCTTTATACAGCTGATGGTTGTTCGTATTCGAGATAGCGAATACATTTCATGTACCTTTACTTAGTAACTGTAAATTACTGTAGTGGTTACATCATGGTGGTTCATTACGAAAGGAGGTATAGAACAGGACGAATAGATAATTCAGCTCCACGGCAGGTAGATGGGCGACTGGAAACGCTATGTGGCAAGGTGCAATTAGCAGTGCAGGAGATCGATTACAAGACAAGTGCGGGTCATATTCTTCAACTGTCCTGCCGTGTTTGTGTTTCCCAAATGGTCGGAGTATAGGCGAACATGGAAGGAATTCCTAGGTGTGCAAGTAGATTTGTAAAATGTCGGATCAGAAAGAAAATTTTTTGAATATTCTCAGCGACAGTATTTTGGAATCTTTGGAAGAAAAACATTGTGAATTTCGCGAAATAGTACTGGTTAATGTAGGTTGATTCTTACAAAGAACAAGACAGCGACCAGCCACTATTAATACTGCTATTTATTTGAGTAAATAGCGCCGTAACCGGTTTCGAACTGACAAGTTCATCATCAGACGGCTGTTCACAAGATTTGCAAGATACACTTTACATAATCGTCAGTTTTCGATTTTTATTCTTCCACTGTGGCGAAATATTCTTGGTGTGTTGGTGCCCTACGGTAGAAAGCAGTGTTCGAAGCGCCCTATGCGAACATGAATAACCTCCAAACGATGAAATACAGAGTAAACAAATTTGTGAGGTTAAGTGGTTATGGTACTTACATCGAAAATTCCGCACGATTTCGCTGCAAAGTTGCAGGATTGTATTTTTCAAATATTCCAAAATATATGCAGTAGATATATGATTTGCACATCACCATATTTTGCAAAACACCACACACACACACACACACACACACACACACACACACACACACACACCAAAAAATGTTTGCCACATGTGAAGTTGACACAAAGATTGCACTTTCACAAATACTACAGTGCCAGAGATGTTCTCTCTCAGAGATATTACAATTTACAGATTGCTTTGATTTCACAGTATGACTGTTTTTAAAGAATAGACATAACATAACGAAAATTAAAACACAAAGATAAACCTTACATTATGAGCATATTATATTACAGATGAAGTTGACAGTTGCAGTAACCAGCTTGTGAGAATGCGTAATACCATATAAGTAGCAGTCACACAAGCTGGTTACTAGACAGCTGCCCGTTGCCCGCCACTTCTCAATCGCCGAAAGATGAGGAAAGGGAGCCTGTTTAGGAAACACACCGCCGTTCGGCTGATGCGATGCAGGAAAATGATGAGCGAGCTGAGGAGGGGGGGTTTTGAATTACACGCCTTCGAATATGATTAAGGTTTCTTAATAACACCATACCCCTTGCTAGAAACAATTACACGGAGGATAATGGCAACAAAGGTGCCCTGTTCTGATCACTGTATTTGTCTTCGTATAGAATATCCACTGAACACCAAATAAATTCGAAGGCCTTGTCTCCATTTATGTACCAACAATGAAAAACATTTGACAGTTAGAAATGTGTCATTTATATTGTCATTAACGTTGATAACGTCTTTAGATATAAAAATAACGTAGTTGTCACGTGTTCATTTCTACATCAAGAAGTTATTCGTCAGGAGGAGCAAATGTTGCTCTGGAGCTGAACGATACGGAAAAGTATTTAATTGCTGCAGAGTCGGGTATCAATTATAAGACTGTATCAAGTTTAAAAAATAATTCAAGTTCAAAATTCATACAGGCAGATTATGGATGGCTCCTTAAACAAGACTATGAGTTAGTTTTTCTCGCTCTGTTGATGTTCTAATGTTCTCATTGGCGAGTACTCAGTAAGCTGCAAAAGAAAAAGAAACATGGTCGTTTTAAAATTCTTAAGTAGACAACACTTGCAAACTTGGTTATTTACAGACACAGAGCAATAAAAGATCACATCAAATAACTGTATTCCAGATAATACAGCATCCCAGACTACGTAATATTGTCATCATGAACTCTTGAATGATTACTTGCGAATCGGGAGAAGTACTGACTGCCTTCATTATTATCGTTATTTTTATATAAAAGTAGAGATAAATATACGGTGCATATATTGCTAATAGCAATAATTAAATTCTAGATCTTATCTCAGCAACTAGCACGGCGATGGTTACTTCATGGCAAGGTTACATGCAGTTAAAGCAGCCAGTCTTCCCTCTTGGTACAACATACGTTCAGCAATGATCTTAGATTCGTTTTGCCGCTCTACACGTGCCTGGTTCCAGATCAGATGGCTTGCGGTTTTCTTTTCAGACCTGGCAACTACAATCATTTTTGATGCATGTGATATTAGACATAAAGTTCGGTACTGTTCATATTTTGTAGCTGCTGGCTTCTTTGGTATAGGAACAATGAGGATATGCTGAGTGAAGATGGGTTTGTTTTCAGAAGGGGATTGGCAGTAAGAGAAGCGATTCTGGCCCTGACACTTCTTATCGAAAAGCAATTACTGAAAAATAAACCAACTTATATTTGTAGACCTGGAAAATGCATTTGATAGCGTTGTCTGGCAAGAGATGTTCAGAGGGCTGAGGAAAAGTAGAATGAAGTACAAAGACATCCGTGTGAAACTCAGTTTCTATAAGAATGAGGTGGCAGTGATCAGGAACTGTCACCAAGAACAAGAAGCAAACTTTAGAAAAGGGGTAAGACAAGGATGTGCTCTCTCTCCTCTTACAATCAACGCTTACACCCAGGAAGCTATAGACCAAGCTCGAGAAACTACTGAGGTGGGGATCAAAATTAATGGGCAGAAAATGGACGTGCTACGTTATGTAGAGAATATTGCTATAGTCACGGAGACAAAAGATCTAGAGGAAGTCCCCAGAACAGTGGAAATGATTCTATGCAATCAGTATGGAATGAGAATAAACAAGGAAAAGACTAATGTGATGGTATGCAGTACAGGAGCAGAATATGAACCTCTGAGAACGAGAATTGGAAGAGAGGAGCTGGAAGTGGTAGAGGAATTTACTTACCTGGGAAGCAAAATCACAAGGGTTGGTAGAAGCCGAAAAGAAACTGCTTGCAGAATACAACAGGCCAAAATTGCATTTAACCGGAGGAAGAACTTGCTCACCAGCAAGAACATCAGTCTGAAAATAATGAAACATATCATGAAAGCTTTCGTTTGGAGTGTGGCCCTATACGGATGTGAAATTTGGACAATGAGAAGAGAAAAGAGAAGACGGCTAGAGGCCCTGGAGATGTGCTGCTATAGAAGGATGACGGAGATCAGCTGGAGAGAGAAAGTAACTAATGAAGAGGTGCTTAGAAGAGTACAGGAAACTAGAACTCTGTGGAGGCACATCCAAACAAGAAGAGAGAAGATTGTAGGGACATCCTACGACACAACAACATCAATGGAACAATAGCAGATGGAGCTATTGAGGGAAGTAATCGGTGGGAACGACCAAGGGTGTCATACATGCAAAAGATGATGATTGTCGTTGGCTGTAACACATACGTGGAAATGAAGAGGCAGGCAGACAGAAGAGAGCAACGGCGCCCTGCTGCAAACCAACCTCAAAGAAGAAGCAGGACTGCGATGATTTAGCTTCATAGCCGTAGTTATCAGATTATTCCCGGAGAGCTGTTCTTAGAGTTTCCGCTGCTTTGGAAGATTTCTGTTAAAGTTTTTTTGACTAGGTCACACCTAACTTTCTGTCCCACCAGTAGTTTTCATTTCTAATGAGTTCGTTGTCGATAGGATGTTAAACAACAGCTTTCCTTCCTTCCTGCTTCCAATGTATTTCTGCTCTAGTTTGCTTGAATTAACTTTTATCAAAGACGATGACTGAAAACAAAAGAACGTGACAACTAACCGAATCAGCCTTGTGACGATTCACGAACCTGTTCCCAGCCAGTAGACCAGTGATACATAGCACCTGTACCGAAACTGAGTTGTCCGTAATTCATCAAAACAGTACAGTTTCGTTGAAACGAATTTTTTTC
Source organism: Schistocerca americana (assembly GCF_021461395.2). Lineage (NCBI taxonomy): Eukaryota > Metazoa > Arthropoda > Insecta > Orthoptera > Acrididae > Schistocerca > Schistocerca americana. The sequence continues at coordinate 674,516,062 of NC_060120.1, read as the reverse complement.
CAGTTTCAGCTGCGGATGCGCCGGAACCTTGCCAGCTCCCAGCGGTCCGTGGCCTGTGCAACGCGCGCTTCCTGCGCTACTACTACGACTCCGATAAGGGCACGTGTTTGCCCTTCACGTGGGGCGGTTGCGGTGGCAACGACAACAGGTGCGTCTTGTTGATATTGCCGGCTAAGATACAGAGCTACTTTTGATAAGTTAACTCTGTGGGCCATACTAGTATCTAGTTAAGCTATCTGCTACAGAGAATTAATTCTTGTCTGTAGAATCCTAACATATAAGTCATCCCACTGCTTTTCTTATTGGTAGCCACGATTATTCTGCAAAACATACATACTATGTAACATTAAGAGAACCATTACAAATGAAAGAAGTAGAAATAGTCGTCATTTTATTCTATAGTGAGTTTACTGAGTGTTCCTTACAAGAGGGTGACTTTAGTATGTATGGAAAATTAAATGGCTTACATTACTGTTGAAAGGAATAGAAAAGTTACATATATGAAGATAGTAACTGTTCTCGAAAGAAATATACCATTGATGACAGTGCAGTTTCTCTAGAATAAATGATAATTAATTGAATCCCTCACCTGCCGACAGGTGTTGTTGATGTACCTCGATGGGGACAGTTGGAAATGTGTGCTCCGACCGGGACTCGAACCCGGGATCTCCTGCTTACATGGCAGACACTCTATCCACAGAGGACACAGATGAACAGCGCGGCTGCAGGGACTTATCCCTTGCACGCTTCCCGTGAGACCCACATGCCCAAATGTCCACAATCTACGTATTTATTAGGTACATTACGTCAAGTCGGGGCACACATTTTCAGCTGTCCCCATCGAGGTATAACAACAAAACTTGTCGGCAGCTGAAGGTTTCAATTAATTATAATTTATTCTAGAAAGGTTACGTTCCATTTATCATACAATCAAATGTTTACACAGCTCTGATTCGAATCCTGGTGGTGGGTGAAATTTTCATTGCTCGTTTTGGTTGGCAAGGAGAGTCGAGGTGTTGGCGTAAAGTTCCTGATCGCCATTCTTTGTGCAAATGTTCTGGCGTTAGTTCCAAACCTCTCAGCAGTGTCTTATAAAGTGAGGGCATGCGAAAATGCTACTGGTGATCGGTCCGTCGCAAGCCGACTCCAGCTTGGTTACTCGTTGGTGCAGTTCGACAGGAGTAGGCCAAGTGCCGGCTCCGAGTTTCAGCCTCTCCCTTCCCTCATCAACGCCATCATACAACCCAAACACAAGGCCACACTGTATAGGCATACGTGATACTTGCCGATGCTCTACAAATGCAGTTACTACGCAAGACTCACACATCTGCAAGGGAAGGGGCCTATGTGCGAGAAGAAGAACAGCCTTTCCGACAAACGGCTGAACCCGTGGGGGTATCCTAGCCAGCAGTGTCATGCGACAATTACAATATGTATTGCACAGCTATCGATACTTTTCGACAAGTCGGACGGATATGAAACTAACGACTTCATACATAAAATACGTAACAAAAATTTCATGGAGTACCTTCTTCTAAATGAAGCACGTTAGTCGCAAAGTGCACGAGAAGTTTCAGTAATGAAGCAAGTGGAAACGTCGACACTAGGATACATAGCGAATGACGTCGAGCGAACGCGGCATATTTCTTCTTGTGCATTAGCTTCGCCCGTCTCTTTCCGTAGGAAGGCGGTGCGTCGAACACAGTAGACTGTGCTGTGCCACGGAAGAGCTTGCTACTGTCAACACGGACCGGGATGTCTCGTGTGTGTTGTTCTACAATCCGCTAGCGGCTGTCTGTTCCAGCCACGGTTTGCAAAAGTCATCCACATAAACAGCGTGAAATGCGGTCTTTCAGATGTAGAAACACGCATACCAGCTTTCTTTCATGTCGCACAGCTCCTTCTTGGTATTGTGATTTTTTTCCATCAGCGTAGTTACAACCAAAGACCTAAGTCCTTCAAGGCTTCGTGCTCTCCTTTCTGGGAATGGTTGAAAGAAGGAAAACTGAGGGACTTGCCATCATCAGATCAATGTTGGGCCGCATGACGCAGTCTTTGCGTACCTGCGCTAGATGATTACGTTATGTAGTGACGACCGCCAGATGCATCATTGCAGGATGCGTCGTGGCGGTCGCTGACTTAACAGCGCTACATTCGTGGTTGCGTCTCTGTAACCACACTAGTATCAAGGTGCGTCAGAGAAAACCGGTTTTAACTAATACATCATGAAACCCAGCTACAACTTCAGTATGACAGTTAGGGAAACAAGAGGGAGACACCATGTCTCGGCGCTTAAATAGGCAGAGCTCTCGAATCTCGCGGAGAAGGGACTAATCTGTCGTGCCAGCCTTCTCGATCGTACTATAAATTTTCCTAAACGGAGACAACGTGCCCAGAGGACAGTAGTTTTCTTCTTAATTTGTTGGACACTGCTGTGGGCTGCCAGCCAAAATGTTCCTGTTGATGGTATTCCTCCACTAAATACGGCAAATGCGAATATTTGGGTGTAATATGTAACTAGTCTTTCTCTTAAAAATGTAGGATACAATTTACTTTCTGTACCGTTAACTAGTTTCTAGGCCACTGGAGGCTCACCATCAGATGATGGTGTTACAGGAACACTGTCTGAACCACGTTCAGACAGACACAGGATCGTGATGACTTCACCGCCTCGTTGTATCCAAAGAAACTGACGATTTGAATCAACTTCGTCCCATCTTCCGATATTTCGTTACCTTAATGAGAAGTGATACAGGAATCGCTAGACTATTAACACCAGTGCACCATAGGCATAATATGACAAGTTGGTAGTAAGCATTAATTCACTACTACTGTTATGAACGTACTCTGCTTAAAGAAGGAACAAAATAAAAAATCATGCAATTAATGTCACAAACGGAACAACTTTTTCATTATGTTTCTTCTCAACATCCTCAGCTCACATTCAACAGGTCCTCACAAATGTATATAGTCGGTGCAAGTAGAAGAAAATAAACCCGAAGAATTGTATAACTATTGATGAATAAGCTCTTACAGCTAGAAGGAAGAAAGATTACAGTTTAAGTGTCGTCACAATGAGACGTATTGCAAACTCGGGTTAGTCAGAGGTGAGGAAGGCTGTCAGCGTGCTCTTTCAAAGGCACCACCCCAGCATTGACTTTAAGTAATTTATGAAAAACACGGTGAAACCTAAATGTGGATGGCCTAATGTGGATTTGAACCACCACTTTCTGGAATGCGAGTCCGGGGTCTTAGGGTATTATCACTGCGCCATGTATTTCGGCCTCTTATACTAACAGCACAGAGTCAGAATTAATGTACCCAAATACCTCAACGATTCGGATCTGCCTGACGTGCGCCAGCGTTTGTTAATGTGTTTCATCGTCGTACGTGCTGTGCAGAAATGGAATAACACTGATACCGGGGGTACCTGCAGGTCGTTAGTATCCCAAATCATCCTTTCCTTTTGTAAGTTTCGTCTTTCGTTTTATTTCTTCACTATTAAGGTTCAATGATCGCAGTTTTTATTCTCAGCTGCAAGAGTATATTCCTTAATGTCAAATACAAATAAGGAAAATGATGGGGACACAGGTGTTTTGTTATTGGATTAAATTATTATTACACGATACAGTATAAACGTAGAACTTTGGGGAGATGAAATAAGTACAAAGGCCAATAACAGCGTGCATTTTGACTTTAACGGTAGATCGCGTTCAAAAGTTACGTATTTTTACTACCAGCTGTTTAGAAGATAGCTAAATACGAGTACAATACATTATAAGTGTTAAACGAATTGGATAAATTGCTGCTCTTCAGAAAAATCTGACAACACGGTCCCATTGAAATGCCAGGTCAATTACAAGCGTACCTAAATTGTTAATAATCTCTCTGTGTAATTCCCAGCATGTACGCCATGATTTGTTGCAGTTATTCACAACACCGTCCACTACATCACTGTATCCATATAATTTGGAGGCTCTACCAAATTTTTCAAGAGCGGTATTGAGATTTTACACGCTAATGAACTACAAACATCTAATCGCAGCGGTTTGCGACATGCAAAATTTTATTCATTGATGTTCTAATGTTACATTGCATTTATCTTATCAGCAATACATTTGTTTCCTGTTTAATCATGAGGCGTAGAAGTTATCTGTGCGACTGGCTATCAACAGAGATTTGTTGTGTACACAAACTGTTCCCGTTGAACGATATCTTTAGTGGATTACTTCGATCGTCATTTGAATTTTTCATGCTCTATAGCTCTAAATCATAGGTCGGATCATCTACAAATATTGCATACCCTGTGTATCAAAAAGCCTTACATTTAATTTCAGAGGTTAGTTTTTACAGCAGTCGGGGCAAAACAGCCTAAGAAAATTAATTGAGCTCAGTAGCAATGATAAACTCTGCCTGTAGACAATACGACAGTTGAAACAATGGCCCGCATCTCGTGGTCGTGCGGTAGCGTTCTCGCTTCCCACGCCCGGGTTCCCGGGTTCGATTCCCGGCGGGGTCAGGGACTTTCTCTGCCTCGTGATGGCTGGGTGATGTGTGCTGTCCTTAGGTTAGTTAGGTTTAAGTAGTTCTAAGTTCTAGGGGACTTATGACCACAGCAGTTGAGTCCCATAGTGCTCAGAGCCATTTGAACCATTTGAAACAATGAAACTCTTCCGTCTATTTCAAGCAAGGGATCTATGAGGAATACCAACAACATTCATACTTCTCAGAACAGGAGAATTAACGCAAAATCACATGTTCGTTATTATCATGGAAAAAAACGTATCGATGTCGCCAGGAGAATAGCACACTGACTCTGACGTACCAACTACTTGGAGAGCAAAAATTAAATTCTTAGTCAGTACTCAGTTTGTATACCACATTTGGCGTTCGTTGTCCTTTCTTTGTACTTTACCTACGACGATTTGTGAAGAATTTAATGGACGCCAATTGTTTCTCTTAAACGATAGAATGTTACTTTTTAAGATGATTTTATAGAAACAGCACCTGCACCGTGAAAACCATTGCAAAGTATTATACATATGTGTGTCCGCCTAAAAACTAACACACAAACTGATTTGATGAAAGCAGCATAGTCACAATTTTTCACAAACGACTATCTTTGCAGATTCACAACAATGCTGGAATGTCTGGCCGCTTGTAACGCTTATCCGATAGAATCAACGATCTCTTAATCCAGAAGGTGGGTACACATCCAGGAACGATTTTTGTTTTTTAGACTAAGCGCTAAGTTTAGTAACTCCAAACGCATTTTTTTAAACTATAGGTTCCAGAATTTCACTGTAGTTTATCTAACATTCGTATTTTACATACAAATGAGATCGGCCTTCTTTCAGAATGCATTATCCATTATGTGGAAAAAGTATTTAATTCGAAAATGAATATTAACTTCTAGATTATAGTGAAATAATTCTACAGATTATAATAGAGCAGCAGTGCTGATTAATCATGATTCTTTGACTAATATTATATCCATTGTCTTCTGAGAATTATCCTTGCCGATGCGATGAGACTCTTCAACTCTGCTTCCTGGGATAATTAGAAAGAGTTTTTTATCGTTTACACGAGCCCTGAGAGCCCATGCTCACACACATATGTTTTCGTCTGTTACAGGGCACATCAGATCCTCCCATCATCTGACGGCGTCCTACTGAAAAATCAATCACATTACTCAACGTGCTGAATCTTTGACAGAAAACAGTATTTTCCTATTTGCTATTTTCTGTTTACTTATGTAGCTGATTGATTTCTTCTAATAAATGTATCTAAATTTTTATTAGAAAAGTGAGAACGGAATTCGAGAACTGTCAGCCTTTTTGTAGCTAAACTATGTGCTAACCGTAGAGGCATTATAACTCGCTTAGTGTCAGTCAGTTCTTTCTGCAGTCCCTCTTTTCCTACTAATCGCCTAAAAATAAAAGATAAATGCATTTCTAATTCGTAAATCACCAAGTTATTAGGAGCTACAATGGTTAAATTAACAATTTTTGTATTCACTGAAATTATAGTTCAAGAGTAATGTTCCACAGAAAATAAATATACAGTCCTAACAAGCTTGGAATTGTAAAGCGTTCATTATCGCCAAAATCTAGAATATTCAATGGAAGTCAAGCTGGTGTCCGACGAAGTTCTGACGACGTTTTTATAGACACCCATGTTACTGTGTGTGTTTTTCTGACGAAACGGTATTGCTGCATACTGCTCCAAGCTCGTAGGGAGGTCACAAGATAAGCAGGAAGAAGCTAGAAGGTTATAATTTGCAGCATTCTGGTTTTTCCCGACAGTGCACGATAATAAACCGGCGCTTTTAGACAAAGTAACAGCTTCAATTTATTCTTGAGTTACTAGTCCATTGTGCATTCATAGAGGAAGTTCCTAAGAAAACTGAGCGATGTGGTACGATTTTTAAGGTACTGGACTTGATTTCAGGAGAAACCGGGTCAAACCCACGTCTGGCTTTCCAAATGTAGGGGTTTAGTGGTTTCCCTGTATCAATTAAGCTAAATGACGGGGCGGTTGCTTTGAACTGTCGCTTTCCAGCAACATTCTAGTCAAATACGGGCTTCTGCTCCGTCCATAATGCACTTGTTGTCGACAAGATGTTAGACACCAACAATACTAAAAACAGCTAATGAGGAATGTAATGGAACAGCTATTTCGATACTAAAAGACATCCTGTTTAACAAGGCGTGTGGTGCAAAAACAGTGGTAATTTACCTTACTGGTAGAATGTGAAAGGGATGTGGCAGTAGAGGAGTACCCCACATCGGAAGGGTGGGTCAGACACAGAAGAGAAAGAGAGAATGATCCAGATTAGCCAATGGAATCTCAGAAAATTTAATAAATTGTGGAAGACTGTTACACTGGCATAGCAAGTCTATATCGTAGTTTTGAGAGAGCTGTATTTAAAACAAGTGATCAGAATAAAAGCCAGATTTGTAGTGTTAGAGAAAAACAACTAAATAACAGGAATAAAAAGTCAAATATCACAACAAAAAATCTAAAACTTCAATCAACACTGACTGAAAAAAACCACAACATAAACGAAAGTTGGCAGGCGTGTTTCTACATCTGAAACAAGATGTCTCTTCAAATTTCACGTCAGTCGTATAAGACTCTGAGGATATAAATCAGGTTTGCTTTAAATACACACTATAACTGTTGTGACCGTTAGTTACCTTTGAGATTGGACATATTGAGCCGATGTTAGTCAAGAAAGCCTTTAAGGCGACAAAGACGCCATTATGAACAACTCACTAAATTTGAACATGCTCGCGTAATAGGGCTAAGAGAAGTTGGACGTTCCGTCCGCGATACTGCAGAGAAACTTGGCAGGAATGTGCCATTGCACTTGATTGCTGGCAGCGGTGGTCATGAGAATATACGGTCGCAAGTAGACATGGTTCCAGACGACCACGTGGCACTAGCGAGAGGGAAGACTATCGTGTACCGAGACGCAACCACGAATCCAGCGCTATTAGGTTGGCAAGCCGCAAGATGGTTCCTGGAATAAAGCATCTGACGGTCGCCATAATATCACGTAATCGTCTAGCGTAGCGCTGCACCTACTGTCTCATGCGGACCGCTATTGATCTTGTGGTGGCCCGTCCGTCAGGTTCCTTACGTGTAACTTTATTTTGTGTTTCTACATCTGAAAGATCATGTCTCTTCAGATTTCGCGCGAGTCGTGCAAGAGTGTCGGTAGTCGCACCACTGTGAGAATGCAAATCAGGTTTGCTTTAAATACACGCTGTAATGGTGGTGAGCGTTAGTTACTTTTTGAGATTGGACGTGGTGAACTGATGTTAGTCAAGAATGCCTTTGAGACAACCAAGACGCCATTATCAACTCCTCACTGGGTTTGAATGAGGTAGAGCTGTAGGACTACCAGAACCTGCATGTTCCTTCTGCGATACTGCAGACTTGCCAGGAACGTAGCCAATGTTTATGATTGCTGGTAATGGTGGTCACTAGAATGTATGGTCGCAAGAAAACAGAGCTCCGGACAACCACGTGACACTACCGTGAGGGAAGACCATCGTGTTCGACATATGGATCTGTTGAATTGTACTGCATCTGCAACAGCAGTATGAGCAGCAGTTGGCACCACAGTGACACGACGAACTGTTACAAGCCGTATACTTTATGCACAGTTCCGAGCCAGGTGCCGTGTAGCGTGCATTCCTCTGACCCCAAATCACCTCCATATGCGTCTTCAGTAGTGTCAAGCGAGAGCTCATTGAAGGGGAGATTGAAGGTCTGTTGTGTTGGTTCTGCCTCGGTGTCAGTGATGGCGGTGGTTAGTTAGGGGGCCAGTTGAGGGCCAGCAGCCAACCTGTCTGAGTACCAGACACACTGCATTTGCACCTGTAGTTATGGTCTGGAGTGAGATTTTGTATGACAGCAGGTTATCCAATGCAACCTGACTGCAAATTTTTACGTCAACCTGGTGATTCGACCTGCTGTGTTTCCATTCATGAACAACGTCCCAGGGAGTATTTTCCAAAAGGATAAAGCTCGCTCACATACCGCTGTTTTAAGCCAACATCCCTACAGAGTGTCGACATATTGCCTTGGCCCACTCGATCACCAGGCCTGTCTCCTGTCGAGAGCATACGGGATATCATCGGACGACAATTCCAGCGCCATCCACAACCAGCAATAACCGTCCTTGTACTGAGCAATCAAGTGCAACAGGATGGAACTCCATGCTACAAACTGACATCTGGCACCTGTGCAAGACAGTACTTGCACTTACGCATGCTTGCATGCAATAGTCTCGCAGTTACACCGGTTATTAATGAACCAGAATTTCACATTTGCAATGGCTTATTCCACGTTTACATTAGCCTGCGATCTTGCTATTTTAAACACTTAAAGGTTTTCCTAGACAAATGTATTCCCCAAATTTCAGCACTCTTCATAATTTTTGGTGTTTTTTCCGTCAGTGTATCATCTGACAAAATTTAAACACAGTCCGTAGTAGGTTGTAATGTGATTTTTAATTAACTGTGCGGTTAGCTAATTTCTACTACTTGACAATGAGAAGTAGTCGAAATTAGCTAATCGCACGATTAAATAAAAATTACGTTACAGCCTACTACGCACCATATCTATGTTTATTAAGCATCTGGAGGCTGTGGATTCCCACAAATACAAAATCTGACAAAATACCAGATAAAGTATATCAGATCGTCACTGAATAACTGAAGACTGAACGAGAGCTTACTCTCGAAACAAGAAATTGTGCAAGAAAACCATTAGCGCAGCGGAAATACGTATATGCATGTAGTTGACTGCAATAAGGAATTAGCAGGTGACGGTGTTGTATACAGGGAGTTCGGAGCCCAAGAAAGTTGTATCGAAATGCGGGAGATCTTATAGAGGAGAGCCATTTAACGCAGCGGCTGGGAGTTGATCCTCACGACAAACAAAGTAGCGTACAACTATACACAAATACTTATTGGTTTTGGATTGCCTGATTACTCATTGGTCACTAGGAGCAAGAAAGATTTGGGTTTTACGTCCCGCCGACGAAGCCATCATGTACCTGGACAGAATCTCGATTTGGGTAAGGGTGGGGCGAAGGAAACTGGCCGTGTCTTTTTTCTGAAAGGAACCGTCCCGGACTGTGACTCAGCTGATTTATGAAATACAATACTGCAGTGCCCACGTTTCTACAATGTACTCTGGACTGCAATACTGTACAGTGTTCCATGCCGAGACAACGCCGCGACAGTAATCATCCCTGTGCGGGAATCACAGCAGTTGTGCGACTACTGGACGTAGACACTCGGTGACGTATGGAAGTCTGGGTCGGTCTTGGGGACGTGTTCGGATGGCCGAGACGGTTACGGCGACCGCTAGCGCAAAGCGGGAAATCCGTGTTCGAGTGCCGGTCCGGCACAAACTTTCATTGTCGCCAATACATTATGTAGCTGGCGTCTGATCATAATCGCAATTGCGAATGCGCTTCTTGATTTACTCACTGGGGACAGTTACGACCCCTTAAGGGTAGGCGGAACGATCCATCTCCTCCACGTTAATTTTAGCAAATAGAAGGAACATTTTTTCTAAAACCATTAAACATACTGCTCTGAAATTTGGACTACATGTTCAGTGAATATTTCTCTACAAATTTATAATGCCATGTTAAGTAATATTTATTGGTTTTTGTTTAACAATTTTTTAAGCAGATGCTTACTTTTTTCTCTAAAATGTTGCACTTTTTCTTCTATAACTCTTGAACTATATAATATTTTTTTACAATTTGTTATAGAAATGAGGGAAAAGAAGTAAACAATATTGTGTATAAATTTCGTTGACACACTGTACTCAGTTTTTGAGAAAATGTTCCTCATAGATGAAAATTTTAAAGTTTCAGGAAATGGCTTACAAAGTTTTTTAATACATTCGTGCCCCATGTGATAGATTATCAGCATCTTCTTCTTTTTCCAGTGTTTGTTTCCTTTTCACTGGTCTTTTCTTCCCTTTTGCTGCATGTTGTAGGCTTTTGTCTCTTCTTTCTGCACCTCTTAGTCTTTCTTCATCAATTAGGTGCATTGTGGAAATGGTGGTGTGTCCAGGTTGAAACCTAAACGTTTCAGCACATCATATTTGGTAATGTTTCCTTCATTGTATGTTGCCACTGCATCATACACTTCAAAATGCAATGTTGTTATCTGTACAAACACTCTTTTGGGAATCCTAATCCAAATTAAATTATTTACACTTTCATTTGGATTTTTTGTTTTCCCATGTAAACACTTTTCCAATAACCTTGGCTGTGATAAATCTCTGAATATGGGCTTAATTACATCAGTTACAGCATTTGGCAAACTTTTTATCGGCATACTCCTTTCCCGATTGGTACCTACAACATGAGTCATCACCTGTGGGGCATAGTGCATTTTGTGGGTGCTCATTTGTTGATGCAGTATGAAAAAATAATGCCCATACTGCTCTTCTCATATGCTCAATTATTTTTGTATTTTGCCTAATTGCACACAGATAATACTTCTGCAACCCATCAATTGCTTCATCTGTCATTCTTCCTCTTCCTCCAAGGGTCTTACCATCACTAAGTTTCTGGGATCCTAATGTCTGCTTTAGTTTGCGCAAGCGAGCCCCCATGCGTTTCTGCACATATCCAATGCACTCCTGTTTTTTGATGTGAATTTCATTGTCGTAATGTTTGAGTTCCTTTACAGCTTTATATCCCTTAGAATCACCATCTCCTAACAGTTAGTGTATCGTCCATTATACCACTCCTGTGATCTGGAAAAAATTGCTTTCACTCCCACTACTTCCATCGCTCCACTCGTGCCGTGAAAATTTGCTTCACAACTTTCACTAAGTTCGTCCTTGGTATTGCCCTTACATCTACAATATTTTGAGAGAACAGCAACATCAATTACTTTGCAACTGTCTCCACTGGTAGCTGTCAACCCCATTTAGAGATTTATGACCTCTACGTTGCCATGATCCATCTAAAGCAACAGTTAAATCTCTACGATTCCCATTATCTGTCACAGCTTCTTCAACTCCTTTCTTCATTGTTGCCTGAGCAATTTCTTCAGCAAAAGATTCCACCAGTTCATTATGATGTGTCGACAGAAGTGCCGACACAGTGTTATTTTGAGGGGGCCGATAGGCACGCTATAAGCTCACGCAGAATATCTTGAAGTCTGAAACAGGATACTTATTAATGTTATAAAGAAAAGTATGTAGCTGTTTTAATACTTAACTTTTAATCGTCCTTGTTGTATACATCGTTCTTGATGAGACATTTCATACGATAACTATCAACTATGTAAGGCTAATGGCGCCTTGCTAGGTCGTAGCCATGGACTTAGCTGAAGGCTATTCTAACTGTCTCTCGGCAAATGAGAGAAAGGCTTCGTCAGTGTAGTCGCTAGCAAAGTCGTCGTACAACTGGGGCGAGTGCTAGTCCGTATCTCGAGACCTTCCTTGTGGTGGCGCTCGGTCTGCGATCACACAGTGGCGACACGCGGGTCCGACATGTACTAAATGGACCGCGGCCGATTTAAGCTACCACCTAGCAAGTGTGGTGTCTGGCGGTGACACCACACATTATAAAATCCAAACTTGGTTGGTGGTTTTGGCAAGTTCATAATTCCACATAACATTGCACTGCAGCACTGCCCTTGCCAATGCAACGCAAACCATACACTAGCCTAACATTTATATCATATACCTTCTTTCCACTATTACCACTACGAGGAATACTGTTAGAATTAGAAAACGAAACTTCTGCAGCACATTTGTTACACTTCAATAACATTTTACATGCCAAACCAATGTGTGAAGTTACTTTCAATTCCAGTTCTCTTTCTTTGCAAACTTGGCATAATACGTAATGTTTCAAAATATTAGAGAGCAAGGAAATGTTAATTATTTCATTCACATCATTACTGTCACTTTCATGGTTTTCAAATCTTTGCTGTCACAAAGTTTCTTGCTGGAAGAAGTTCTATCACATTCATTTGGAGTCAGTCTGAGCAGCATCTCCCTTCGAAACAACAGAAGATTTCTTCTTCCACTCATTGTGCCTTTTCTTAAACACTCGTTTGCTGGAACGGGGCATATTGATATCCACAAACCAAATACGTAAAACAGGTACGAACAAAATTTGTCAAATACGCAAAATTGAACAGCTAAACAACACAAAGCAAACTCCACAAGTCAACACACGCGGTATAGCGTTTATGTTTACCGATATGAACAGAGCTAAAGCCATATAACGTTGGAAAACGAAACACTGTCTAATTCCGCAACGATACCCTAGTTGCAGCCAGCGAGCGGCGCCGTCAGAGGTGACCACACCAAGTCGCTACAATCGTTTACGCGGCGCGTCAACTTTGCAGCATTAAAACACACTTAGAATTCACTTACAAGGGTGAACCTTGATTTGTTTTATTCAGAAAACTCCAAATAATTTTATAAGGAAAAACAAAAACAAAACGTTAATTTTGTCATTTTCACCGTTCCGGCTCCCCTTAAGTTCAGAGAGTATATGCCGCGAATGACTTAATGTGAGACAGGCACATATAACCATTTACAAGTTCGGCGGATGCCAGAGTGAGATTCATTGCAAGAATCCAGTAGGTATATAATCTACAAAGTACCGGGGTTAGATAAGTAATATGAACTTCAGTGAAAACAAAATCTTTATTAGTAGTCTGTTACCTCTCATTTACGGTGAAGTGCGGCCTATATCTGACGCTGGTCGAACAACAGTATGTCATACACAAAAGGCAGAGGGATACGCATATCTCATCCTGCATAAAAAGTTCTAATTCAAAAAGTGATTTTGAAAGATAGATCGCGTAGCTTGTCCTTCAAAAATACCAAACACAGATTTACTTACATTCAAGTCAGGTAACTGATGGAGCCTCATGAATACTTGCATCATCATTGTATTCAGTGAAAAAGTCTCTGACAATTCCAAAACACCGAAAGAATTAGATCATTATTGTGGTGTCACCGCCAGACACCACACTTGCTAGGTGGTAGCTTTAAATCGGCCGCGGTCCATTAGTACATGTCGGACCCGCGTGTCGCCACTGTCAGGGATCGCAGACCGAGCGCCACCACAAGGCAGGTGTCGAGAGACTGACGAGCACTCGCCCCAGTTGTACGGACGACGTAGCTAGCGATGCACACTGACGAAGCCTCGCTCATTTGCAGAGCAGATAGTTAGAATAGCCTTCAGCTAAGTCAATGGCTACGACCTAGCAAGGCGCCATTAGTAACATTGCATGTATCTAAAGAGTCTCACTTGTATCGCCACAATCTCCAGATGTACCAAAAGGATGGATTAAAGTTAAGTATTCCAGAAGCTACGTACTTTTCTTTATAGCATTCATTCGTATCCTGTTTCAGACCTCACGCCATCCTACTTTAGCTTAGCGCGTGCCTTTCGGCTTCCTCTCATTGTGTCTAGGCTGTCTTGTCTAGACACAACAATTATCACCTAGGTACAGGTGCACATGCTAATCACCAGGGAACAGAATTCACAGCGTGGGGGAAGCTGATCGCTCACAATACTGGCGATCTTAGCCTGTAAACCACCCACACAGGAAAAATAAGGAACAAGACAACACTACAACATCGCTCCCCACAGCGTCAGGCGCTAATAACCTCGACACTGAACGCCCATAATCCACAGAAACACTCACACTCACACACACACATATATATATATATATATATATATATATATATATATATATATATATATATATATTCACAGTAGCAGGGAGACAGCAAGCTAGGTAGGCTTTACTGGTGATTTCGAAACGTAATTTGGGAATAATGTCAATGGCGATCCGCCACGTCAGCGCTCGTTTGCACAGGAGCGAACACAAGAATTCTTTCTAGTGTAAATGACAGGCGAACGCGAGCGATAAGCAGTTGGTCGTATTCGGTTGCCATTCACAGGTGCCCGCTCGTATATCGCTAGCTGTTGGTCTTTCAGTACTTTGGTGCTCGTTTCAGTGTGAACAGAACAGAGTACATTCGTTTTGAAACTCTGCTCTTTTCGGGCGTGAACAACGTTTGGTACTGAACGTGAGTTGTGCGAGCGATGGAGAGGTCAGAACGGAATTTAATGTTGCTAATAAGAGAATATAAATAACATAGAAGCTTTTGGATTCCATGAGCGCAACAACACGAAATTCCGAACAAAAAGAAATATGTTTGCTAGGATTTTGGAGAAGTACGCATAGGCCCAAGTGCGTTCGTGAAGGAGATGAAAAATCCATTTCCTGTTTCCATCAGCTGGGAACAGTGAAGACGCACAAGCTTCTGGGAAGAGCCGGCCGATGTGGCCGAGCGGTTCTAGGTGCTACAGTCTGGAACCGCGCGACCGCTACGGTCGCAGGTTCGAATCCTGCCTCGGGCATGGATGTGTGTGATGTCCTTAGGTTAGTTAGGTTTAAGTAGTTCTAAGTTCTAGGGGACTGATGACCTCAGATGTTAAGTCCCATAGTGCTCAGAGCCCATTCTCAAGGTAGCTGCAAATA
This sequence comes from Schistocerca americana, assembly GCF_021461395.2. NCBI lineage: Eukaryota > Metazoa > Arthropoda > Insecta > Orthoptera > Acrididae > Schistocerca > Schistocerca americana. The sequence continues at coordinate 674,500,994 of NC_060120.1, read as the reverse complement.
CATCACAGATATATGGCTGTTATTTTAGGAGCTTCTAATGTAATAACTTGTCGTAAAGTCTTCCCGCGACCGCACTGTTAGCCGCGCGGTCAGGGGCGTCTTGTCACGGTCCGCGCTGCTGCTACGGTCGCAGGTTCGAATCCTCCCTCGGGAATGGGTATGTATGTTGTCCTTAGCGTAAGTTAGATTAAGTAATGCGTAAGCTTAGGGACCGATGACCTCAGCAGTTTGGTCCCATAAGACTTTACCACAAATTTCCAAATTTTTTCTTCCCGTAGTTCCCTGAGGTATTTTACTACCTGAATTTTCTGCATGGTCGAAGCTGCACCACGAAGTGGACTACACCTCTCAGTATAGCTACCCGTTTTGTGTCCCAGAGTCCACACTTCAATATCTGACCTGCTGCCTAGTAGGAAATAAACGTTAATGGCTTACTTGTGTCTTGCGTATTTCCAGATAATAGCCAACCTAAATATTTACTGCTCCTAATATATATATACGGTATTCCAGGAGGAGTAGTCAGTAGTCAGTATTTAGTGAGCCGGCCGCGGTGGCCGTGCGGTTCTGGCGCTGCAGTCCGGAACCGCGGGACTGCTACGGTCGCAGGTTCGAATCCTGCCTCGGCATGGGTGTGTGTGATGTCCTTAGGTTAGTTAGGTTTAAGTAGTTCTAAGTTCTAGGGGACTTATGACCTAAGATGTTGAGTCCCATAGTGCTCAGAGCCATTTGAACCATTTTTAAGTATTTAGTGATACGACAGGAATGATCATTTGAAGCAAAAACGTGTAGCAAACTGAGATTTAAAATAAATGCCTTAAGGCCTAGCCCTATCAGCACTTGTTCATCTTATATACAGTGAAATATATCTCTTCTAATGCAAGCTGTTTGCTGTCCATATTTTGGGAGGAGACAGTACAGACCAAAACAAGAAAACTGTCTAGTAAATGTGGACTCTATAAAACGCATTCTTAAGAGCTATGAGAACTTGTTCAGTAGAAGAGACGTGTTTCACAGTAACATGCATAGCTCTTAGGATATGCTTTTTAGAGTCCATGTATTCTGGAAATTTTTCTTGTTTTGGTCTATACCATCACCTCTCAAAACATGGAAAACAAAGAGCTTGCATTAAAACATTTTTGTTTCAAAATGTCGAAGATGATAAACTGATCACAGCTCTTAAGATGTGCATTTTGGATTCCATGTTTACTATCTGGTGTACTCGAATGAACGTTCGAGTTATATGCATAAATATTGAACATTAAGCTTGGGACATCCATTATATACTGTACCGTGAATTTAAAACTTGCGGCACGTCGGCTTCTGTGCCGCAGCTTGCACCGCTGCGGGGCCGACCTGAAGCGGCCCGAGATGTAGTCAGTCACCTGCCATACTCTCAATGGTAAAAGTCATGACCATGGTGGAGCTGTTCGGAAGCCTGCAGCGTAGCCGGTGGTTAACGCGGGACGTGACCAAGCAAGTGGCGGCCACGGTAATGGAAGGCGGTTGCGCTTTAAGGTGAATCGTGAAGTGGGGCTTGCCGTGGCGTCTTGGAGGGTCTCCACTGTAAGCCATGCTGATGAGTCACGGCATGACGCTTGGCCAGAATCAGAGTAGCAGGCTGCATGGATTGCAGTGAGCATAGTTGCAGCTGGGAAGTACCGAATGTGTCAGTGTGGTCAGTTGGTGGACAGTCAACTACGGCGCCTACTGCACAGATGGCGTGCCGAGAGGCCGTATTTGGGGCTTCACTAACGGTAGCAACGAGCGGGCACGAACAGCCGAGGAGCGTGGCTGGTGTCTTGTCCAGGCGAGAGGACTTCGATTCCAGAGGATATTCTCGCAGCAGCTTCTCTGTTACAAGAGGAGCACTGAAAGTGTGCTTTAGTGGCTAACAATGGTATATTGGTTGGTTGAGCTGATTCAGGCTACGCTTCGTGAACAGTAAAGTGCACAAACGGTGTGCATAGATAAACAATTTATCTATCAAATTCCACACTGTAACAGTGACCATACTCTTATAGCCCAAAGTCGATTGATTAATTTTGAAGCAAATTTAAATTTGGGCGGCTGGTCTCAATTTCACAGCACTTGGCACGCAGAGATATTGACACATTGCAGAGAGAAGTAGCATCGGTAGAATTTGAATAAAGAGTTTTCATAGTACTCGAGTGTTCTTGTTCTTCCTTGTTGTCGAAAGTTGTAGGCAATGCAAATGGGCCCAGGTTCGATTCCCGGCTGCGTTGGAGGTTTTCTCCGCTCAGGGACTGTGTGTTGTGTTGTCTTCATCATCATATCATCATCGCCCTCGACACGCAAGTCGCCGAAGTGATGTCAACTCAAAAGACTTGCACCAGGTGACCGGTCTACCCGACGGGAGGCCCTAGCCACAAGACATTTCATTTCACTCTAAGGGGTGCTTGGCTTCATATTCTTAAAAGATATGAGCACTTGTGAAAGTTTCTGGTATCGAACAGATATTTTTTAGTTATTTGGCTTCACAACACAATTAAGTTCAACCTCCTTACTCCCCCAACACATACATAACTAATACTCCATACTCGTACTGAACAAGAACAAAGATCTACCTACAACAAAATGTAGCATAGGAAATACCATCATAATTATGTCGACCTATTCATGCAAAATCATCTTTGGAACATACATTGCAAAAATAAAGTACGAATAATTCTTTATCATTGTCTGTCTCTTTTTCGAGAAGACCCTAACAGGTGTAATTACACAAAGTATACTGAAGAGCCAAAAAAATGGGTGCACTCGCCTCATATCATGTAGCGCCTCCGCGAGCACGTCGCATGGACTCGACTAATATCTGAAGTACTGTTGGAGGAAATTGACACCACGAATCCTGCGGGGCTGTCCATAAATCCGTAAGTGTACGAGCGGGTAGCGATCTCTTCTCAACAGCTCGTTGCAATGCATCCCAACAATAATGTTCATGTCTTGGCAGTCTGGTGGCCACTGGAAGTGTTTAAACTCAGAAGAGTGTTCCTGGAGCCACTCTGAAGCAATTCTGGACGTGTGAGCTGTCGCATTGTCCTGCTGGAATTGCCCAAGTCCGTCGGTATGAGCAATGGACATGAATGGATGCAGGTGTTCAGGCAGGATGCTTACGTACGTATCATAAGTCAGAGTCGTATCTAGATGTATCAGGAGTCCCATATCATTCCAAGTGCCCACGCTCTACACCATTGCAGAACCTCCACGAGCTTGAACAGTTCCCTGCTGAAATGCAGCGTCCATGGATTCATGAAGTTGTCTCATTACCCGTACGCGTCGATCCGCTCGATACAATTTGAAACGATACTTGTCTGACCAGGCAACATGTTTCCACACATCAACAGTCCAATGTCGATGTTGACGGGCCCAGGCGAGGCGTAAAGCGTTGTGTCGTGCAGTTATCAAGGGTACAAGAGTGGGTCTTCGGCTCCGAAAGCCCATATCGGTGATTTCGTTGAATGGTTCGCACGCTGACACTTTTTGGTGGCCCAGCCTTGAAATCTACAGCAATTTGCGGACGGGTTGCAATTCTGTAACGTTGAACGATTCTCTTCAGTCGTCGTTGGTTCCGTTCTTGCAGGATCTTTTCCCGGCAGCAGCGATGTCGGAGATTTGATGTTTTACCGGATTCCTGCTATTCATGGTACACTCGTGAAATGTCATACAGGAAAATCCTCACTTCATCTCTACCTCGGAGATGCTGTGTCCCATAGCTCGTGCGCCGAGTATAACACCAATTTCAAACTCACTTAAATCTTGGTTATCTGCAATTGTAGCAGCTGTAACCGATTTAACAACTGCGCCAGACACGTGTTGTGTTATATAAGCGCTGCCAACCGCAGCGGCGTATACTGCCTGTTTACATGTTCTGTATTTGAATATGCATGCCTATAGCAGGTTCTTTGGCACTTCAGTGTATGTGTTGACGTTTATACATTTACGTGTAGCTATTTGGTAGTGGGCCAACCGCTTTGTCCTGTCAGATCAACGAAGTTAAGCACTGTTGGACTTGGCTAACACTTGGATGGGTGACACTCCAGCCTGCCGAGCGCTGTTGGCAACTGGGGTGAACTCAGGCCTTGTGAGGCAAATTGAGAAGCTACTTGATTGAGGAGTAGCGGCTCCCGTCACGAAAACTGGCAACGGCGGGGAGAGCGGTGCGCTGACCCCATGCCCCTCCATAACCTCATCCAGTGACGTCAATGGGCTGAGGATGACATGGCGGTTGGTCAGTACCGCTGGGCCTATGGATCATAATTTTAGTTTTTACTTAGTAACGGATTTCTCGGTTTTGAGGTTTTGACTTGCGAATCGGTCATTCTACATCTACATCCATACTCCGCAAGCCACCTGACGGTGTGTGGCGGAGGGTACCTTGAGTACCTCTATCGGTTCTCCCTTCTATTCCAGTCTCGTATTGTTCGTGGAAAGAAGGATTGTCGGTACGCCTCTGTGTGGGCTCTAATCTCTCTGATTTTATCCTCATGGTCTCTTGGCGAGATATACGTAGGAGGGAACAATATACTGCTTGACTCTTCGGTGAAGGTATGTTCTCGAAACTTTGACAAAAGCCCGTACCGAGCTACTGAGCGTCTCTCCTGCAGAGTCTTCCACTGGAGTTTATCTATCATCTCCGCAACGCTTTCGCGATTACTAAATGATCCTGTAACGAAGCGCGCTGCTCTCCGTTGGATCTTCTCTATATCTTCTATCAACCCTATCTGGTACGGATCCCACACTGCTGAGCAGTATTCAAGCAGTGGGCGAGCAAGCGTACTGTAACCTACTTCCTTTGTTTTCGGATTGCATTTCCTTAGGATTCTTCCAATGAATCTCAGTCTGGCATCTGCTTTACCGACGATCAACATTATATGATCATTCCATTTTAAATCACTCCTAATGCGTACTCCCAGATAATTTATGGTATTAACTGCTTCCAGTTGCTGACCTGCTATTTTGTAGCTAAATGATAAAGGATCTATCATTCTGTGTATTCGCAGCACATTACACGTGTCTACATTGAGATTCAATTGCCATTCCCTGCACCATGCGTCAATTCGCTGCAGATCCTCTTGCATTTCAGTACAATTTTCCATTGTTACAACCTCTCGATACACCACAGCATCATCTGCAAAAAGCCTCAGTGAACTTCCGATGTTATCCACAAGGTCATTTATGTATATTGTGAATAGCAACGGTCCTATGACACTCCCCTGCGGCACACCTGAAATCACTCTTACTTCGGAAGACTTCTCTCCATTGAGAATGACATGCTGCGTTCTGTTATCTAGGAACTCTTCAGTCCAATCACACAATTGGTCTGATAGTCCATATGCTCTTACTTTATTCATTAAACGACTGTGGGGAACTGTATCGAACGTCTTGCGGAAGTCAAGAAACACGGCATCTACCTGTGAACCCGTGTCTATGGCCCTCTGAGTCTCGTGGACGAATAGCGCGAGCTGGGTTTCACATGACCGTCCGTATTATTGATGCCGGTTAATGCATTTTGTCTCACCATAAGCAGTTTTATACAACACAGAAGGACCATGTGCAGAGTGTGGTGTGTTGAGGTTGGTGTGTTCATTTCTACGTTGTGCATGTGTTTGCTTCCTTGAAAAGAGAAATATGTTGATTTCATCCGCTATTATCATTATGTGCGCTTCACCAGAATTGAAATGAAATCGTACAGGGAACTCTAATCGCTAATTTGCATAGGTAGCGTTGTAGTTGGTTGTAATTTTGCAGGAGCGTGTATATAGTGAAGGTAATGGTTAGTAGATCCAGTATTTAGTTTAGTGCAAACATATCAAAGTCTGTGTTTCTTGACGTTTTCCCAGTGGATCGAATAGTCCATCATTTTGCGAGAGTGCATCTGGGATATTATGAACTGTTGTAGCGATGTTTCGGCCAACATACGAGCCATTCTCAAGGTTAGTCGCTTGCAAGATTTTTAAAGGAGTATACAATGTGGAGTAAGCGCGCATGCTTCAAAGACAACAATGCTGTAATAAGAGCGTCAGTCATAGACAAAACATTACGCCTCTAAGATGAGAACAAAGCAAATGCAGATTCAGCGAAATCACAGTGCTTACGAAGTATTTGACTGATTATTGTGGATGGAATATGTTGGAATGACAGGCAGTGAAGACCTGGAACAGTATTTCCTTTGAGAGCGCAGATGTAAAATGAGAGGTTTTCGTGATTTGTCGAGCACGAAACCCTTGTTTCGGTTAAGCAGATCGTCTGCCAATTGCGTTTCCACAGTTTCTTTGACCACCGAATCCCAGTAGGATGAAGCTGTGTCCAGTATTTTAGCTTTCCAGTAATCCGCGGAATGGCCAATGGAAATACAATGTTCAGCCACTACAGATTTGTTGGGCTGTAGTAGATGAGTGTATCGCTGATGTTCAGAGCAACGTGCCCTAACAGTACGTATTGTTTGTCCTGTGTACCTTTTGTCACATTCACAAGGAATATCGTTCATACCTACCTTTCGTGAAAGCAGATCATCCTTCACCACTCACAGAAAACCTGATGTCTTGGCCAGCGGAAGGAAGATCACGTCTAGTTGATTCTTCTTCATTATTCTGGCAATTTTCAATAAATAAGCACGGGCTGAACATAATATTACAACAGGCCATTACATGGAACTCGGTGCTCAAGGAAACTCTGGAAATTCAATTAGCAGAAACAAATTGAATAGTTACAGCCAGTTTATTAATGAATAATTTCTCTTTTAAGAATTTTAGCCTCAGTCTACTTTCAATTAACTGTTGCACAACAGTGGCTTCAGTATATGACTAAAGTAAAGCAATTTCATTTTTTAAGTTTGAGAATCAATCACTGGAAAAAATCCAAATCTAAAGAAATGTACAAATTAAGAGTGCAGAAGTTTTATTTATTTTACATATAGCTTGGAGCACATGGCTGTTTGGTTTGGTACATATTCTAGTATTTAACTGTTTTCAAGTCAGTAAAAAAGGGTCAGTTGTTCAGACAATAATATGAAATCCAATTTGCAAAATAAGTAATGGCAAAGTAAAAAGTGCTTGCTTTTTTTCTAAATTTCTTTGATGATGTTATTCTGAGGTCACTGAAAGTCAAAATTTAATGGCAAACATAACGTAAGAGTGACTTCTCAGTTTTCTTTATCATTACATACTCACTTAAAATTAGTGTAAAAAAAAAGAAAAAAGGAAAACGAGGCAACCTTTAGTTGCCACGTCAGTGTTTTCTTTACCATCATCTTGTACAGGATTTTGGATGTAAATTGCCCCAGTGGGCTGGCGACCGTTAATTACTTACTTTTCGTTCATTAGTGTAACTTTTGGATTCATGATCAGTGGTACCCCTTTCTGTCCAGTGTTGTTCGTGAGTGAATGCACAAAATAACTTTCATTTTCCCAATTATAGGCCTGTTCGGTTTAATGACTTTTATTTATAGTAGACTTTCAATCAGAAGGGTCGCTTGTACACTTTCCTCCTACTTATCGGTATCACTTCTTCGGGTTCAAATGTCTCTGAGCACTATGGGGCTTAACGTCTGAGGTCATCAGTCCCCTAGAACTTAGAACTACTTAAACCTAACTAACCGAAGGACATCACACACATCCATGCCCGAGGCAGGATTCGAACCTGCGACCGTAGCGGTTGCGCGGTTCCAGACTGTAGCGCCTAGAACCGCTCGGCCACCTCGGCCGGCACTTCTTCGGGTAAGATAGCCTTACACAATTAGAAAAAATCCATTAGGCATACACGCGATCCACGGTTGTATTTTATACCGCAAGCAGGATAGGCCGATTAGTAAGAGGGAGGTTACAACACGAGTGGGCCTTCGGCTCCGAAAGCCCATATCGATGATGTTTCGTTGAATCGTTCGCACGCTGACACTTGCTGATGGCCCAGCATTGAAATCTGTAGCAATTTCCGGGAGGGTTGCACTTCTGTCACGTTGAACGATTCTTTTTAGTCGTCGTTGGTCCTGTTCTTGGGATCTTTCACCGGCCTCAGCAGTGTCTGAGATTTGTTGTTTTACTGGACTCCTGATATTCATGGTACACTCGTGAAATGCCGGACGGGAAAATCCCCAATTCATCGCTGCCTCGGAGATGCTGTGTGCCATCGCTCATGCACCGATTATAACACCACGTTCAAACTCACTTAAATCTTGATAACCTGCTATTGTGGCAGCAGCAACTGATCTAACAACTGCTCCAGACACTCGGTGCCTTATACGTTGCCGACAAAAGCGCCGTATTCTACCTTTTTACATATTTCTGTATTTGAATACTTCTGCCTATTTCAGTTTCTTCGGCGCTTCACTGTATGTGTCCTTGTACTTTGAGATGATGGGATTGGCAGTAGCAACTGTTAAGATTCAAGTATTCCTTATGTACTGTTGAAATGTATCATAAATTTTTCTCATTTTCTGATCAAAGACATATAAACTAGAACATTATGAACATGTAGTAAATGATGACCACAGATTCGAGTCAATAGCAAGTAACAGGAAAGAAATGATAGCTTTGAAACAGACAGTTGTTTAATCTCCTCGTGAATCGATGCAAAAACAGTGCGTAATAGCGTGTGCCACAGGGCTGTGTTCCTGGACCTTTGTTTTTGTTGAACCAATTGAAGACTTGCCGCCAGAGACGGTTTAGACCTGAAAGAGAGGTGCCCGCAATCTGTGCTGTGTAAGCAGCTTATCGATAGTCATAACTGGCGTCGAAAGGACGGGCATCGATTCGAACGTCGGCGTCGGCAGCGGCTTGCGCGTGGACGCGTGCCCGTACTGTGCGAGAGTAGATAAGTGAGGGCGCCGCGCGCGCCGGCCACTCGCCGCCAGCCCGGCGACCGCACGGGAGATGCGACCAGGCCGCGGGACGTGTCGGCTGCCACACGTGAGTACGCTCTCCGTCCAGAACCACTTGCTGTCCCCAGGCGCACAGCGCGTGCAGGCTAGCTGTGCATCTGAGTGCCGAGGACGTCTACAATGCCCGTTACGTATCAGCATCACAGAGGCTGTGTCTGTCAACCTCCCAGCTTACTTAAAGCGATTTTGAAAATGGCTTTTCAGTGACCTAGGTGACAATGCCAACTGTTTATCGTTAAGCGTCGGGATTTTGCTAACGTAATTAATCAGTCAAACTGCCCCGTTCGCATTTTATGTGTTACTCCTTTCTTTCATCAGGCGCGAGTGTCAGCAGATATTGATTTCCCCAATCTCGACACGTTAAACAGAGTCGTAAAACTACCGTAGAGTACCGTAAGTAAGGTTTTCCTAGCAGCTTTGATCAGTTAATATCGTAACTTCGTTACCCGTACGTTTGGTGTGTTGCATACCTACACGGCGGTACCTCATTTCGATCGCTTTGTTTGTATATGCTATCAGTGCCTTACTAGAGTCCCTTAGAAACCGGAAGCGGTGAACCAATTAGAAGCTAAATGTGCATATATAAAGAGCCACGTAACATACGGAACATTTTGATCCATATAGTTATCCACCAGTCTATTACTTAAAACTAAATAGTATTTATAGCAAGATTGAAAATGTCATTGTTTAATTCCGGATTTTATTTGAATATTATTGGTTTGTAACGTGAAACGGGGGATGCTGAAGTAAAAATTTAAAAAATTAAAAACCAATACAGATTTAGCGTATAGCGCTAGAAACCACAGGCTCCACAAGAAAAAGGTAAAGTTAAAACATGCAAAACAAAAACGTATCAAACATCTCTTCTCTACTTTGTCAACCTACTAAGAAACATGTTTCTATTATTACTTAACAACTTTCGCACTCATCAGTTATAACAGGAAACTCTTGCCTTTAATCATGATGAACAACGATGTCCTAAGCAAAAAATAACAACAATAATTGTATATATATTTTTTTGTGTTCTTACCTGTAAACTGTACTTGCATCAAAGGCGATAGTTCTTATTACATAAAAGCGCAGAAGTTACGCGATCAGCTATTTCTACTTGTAAAATGCAGATTATATTTTCTAAAGATATCAAAAACAGAATTAACTAAACACTGAACGATGTGCCGTTCTAATTAGTCTATGTGGAAAACAAAGAAACAACAAACAGAGAGAAGTCGTCGCTCCCACATCCTCTCTCGCACATTTATTTACATTTCTTTCCTCATCAACGCTACCAATACTATCAAACAAAACAAATGTGTGAGAAATCTTATGGGACTTAACTGCTAAGGTCATCAGTCCCTAAGCTTACCCACTTCTTAACCTAAATTATCCTATGGACAAACACACAAACACCCTTGCCCGAGGGAGGACTCGAAACTCCGCGGGGACCAGCCACAAAGTCCGACTGCAGCGCCTGAGACCGCTCGGCTAATCGCGCGCGGCTGGAAATACTACCAGTAACCCCACCCTCCACTATGTCATTTATGTACTATACCAAAATTACTGAAGCGTAGTTTTCGTAGTGCACAACCTCCAACGTTATAACACTCCGCTCGACATTATCATCGAAACAGGATGGCATGAGTCTGGTGTAGATTTCCCATCAGCACAAAGAATAAACTTCTTACGACATTATCATAAACAAGGAGTGGTGGGCGTCTGATGTGAATTTCCCACCAGGGCAGTGAATAACTGACGATACTTGCCTCAATGAGCGATACTAGCTATAAATAATTTGATACGCGGCCTGTGGCGGTTCACGTACATCTACATGTTCGTCTATACTTCGCAAAGCCATTTGACTCTGTGCGGTGGAGGATTCTACTGGCACCTTTGTCTGATAACCTAATCCCCTCCCCTTTTCCTCTCGCATTCGCTAAAGGCATGCCGGAAGAATAATTCCTCGAATTTTCTCGTTGAAGGCTTTTTGTGAGACGTATGTGGGACGAAGTAATATGTTGTCCCACTCCTCCCGGAATGTATTCTCTAGGAATCCCAATAGTAAACATCTCCGTAATGCTCAACGAATCTGCAGCTAGAGTTTGTCGAGCATTTCCGTAACGTTCCCGCGTCGACTAAACAAGCCCCTGACGAAACGCTCAGTTCTTCACTGGATCTCATCTCTCACTTCTGTTAATGCAACCTGGTAAGGGTCCCAGACTGATGAGTAATAGTCGAGAATCGGTCGAACAACATTTTGCAATCCACTTTTTCCGTGGATGAATTACACTTCCTTAAGATTCTGCCTATGAATCACTGAGGTATCTGGTTTTCCTACTACATGCTCTGCGTGGTCGTTCTATTTAACGTCGCTCCGAATCGTTACTCCTAGATAGTTTGCCTTAGTTGCTGTCTCCAGCAAACTGTCATCAATAGCGTAATTGTATAGTGTGAATTTCATTTCCCATGTGTGCGCAATATGTTATATTTATTTAGGAACAGGCTCAACTGCCAGTTCCTGTATCAACCATCAATTCTCTGCACGTCTTCCTGCAGTTCGCTACATTCTGACTTTGCTACCTTCTTATAGACAAGCGTATCATCCGAAAACAGCTACATGGGGCTTCCGATGTTATCCACTACATCATTTTCATACATTGTAAACAATAACGGTCCTATCACACTTCCTTGGGATACTCCTGAAAGTGCCTTTATATCTGTCGACTTGGTTCCATTAATAGCGGCTTGTGGAGTTCTTTCTGCAGGGACGTCTTGAATCCAATCACATATCTAGTCCAATAGTCGGTAAGCCTGTAGTTTTTTTTCGATCAAATCATAGTTCGGGACTGTACCAAATGCTCCTGAAATCAAGGAACACGGTATCAATCTGAGCGGCTATACCAACAGCGCTGTCGATCACATGGAGCAAGAGAGTTTCTCAGTTTCGGAAAATATCTGTTTGCGGAATCCATGTTGATTTTTATAGAGAAGATTTTCGTTTTCAAAAAATGTCATAAGACATGAGCATAAAACATGCTCCAAAATTCTACAACAGACTGATGAGAGAGAAAAAGGTCTGTAATTGTGTGCATCTGTCCTACGATCCTTTTTGAAAACGAGAATGTCCTACGCTTTTTTCCAGCCGTTAAGTACTCTTCGTTGCTTCAGCGAACTACAATAAACTTCTGCTCGAAGGGGAGCATGTTCTTTCGCTCAATCTCTGTAGAATCTTCCCGGAATCTCATCTGATCTAGTTAGATATCTTCCCTGTTATGCGATTGTAACTGCTTTTCTATATCTGCCATTTCGACTTTCGGGCGATGACCGAAAGGAGGGACTGTATTACTATCTGCTGGGGCGAAACAGTTTCGGCAGATCGTAAACTAGGTCGTAAAAGTTCATGTATTCCCTGAAGCCGATGCCCGCGTTTACCATTGAATGAATTACTCCGGCAGCCGAAGCAGAAGTCTTCTGATAAATTAGAACTTAATTATGATGATACTGTAAACAGATCCTTAGCCGTAACGTCGCTCAAATATTTCTTTCTCAGCTTCAGGCACTCTCCTGAAGGTGCTGCTTTATAGTCCTTATTGTGTGTCGTCAGCACTTCAGATCCAATATCGCTGACAGGATTATATGCCGGTATATTTTCAGCTTTTGTCGTTATATTGCACCACCCTTAATGAATATACGACAAAAGTAAGTGTATCGTTTAATTAAGAGCCTCGTCATTATTTTCAGCGACACGTGGTCTGTTATGATCGTTTCATGCTTCATTTTTCGCACTGAGAAACTTTATGAGATATAATTAATATGACTGACTCGCCATAAACGCAGATGTAGTTCTCTTTGAGGGACGACAAGCCAGATGGCACGATGAAGTTGTCGTTTGGGTACTGCAGGAGTCGGTGCTACATCCAGTACTATGGACGCTCGATGTTGCTAAATCGATATATGGGGAGTTTGCTACATGCACCGAGGCCAAAGCAGTATTCGTGAACATTTCATTAGTTTTATAGTTAGCAAACTCCAGGAACGTGTGGCTGTCACGTTTAAAAATACACAATTAACCTTTCACCGCTGAACGTGAAATTTCAGACTTAAAGTTAAAAGACTTCACAATTTTTTTTGGATAAGCGTTCGATATCGTTAGTATACTACTTAAATAAGGGAAAAACCTCCAGCTCGATTAATTTAACTATTTTAGATGTTTCTCTTAAAAGCTCACAAACTGCGAAAATTAGGTAACGGGCCAATAGAAAACATATTTTCAAAAAAAAAAAAAAAAAAAAAAGGCTCTGAGCACTATGGGACTTAACATCTGAGGTCATCACTCCCCTAGAACTTAAAACTACTTAAACCTAACTAACCTTCTTTTTTTTGGTCATCAGTCTACTGACTGGTTTGATGCGGCCCGCCACGAATTCCTTTCCTGTGCTAACCTCTTCATCTCAGAGTAGCACTTGCAACCTACGTCCTCAATTATTTGCTTGACGTATTCCAATCTCGGTCTTCCTGTACAGTTTTTGCCCTCTACAGCTCCCTCTAGTACCACGGAAGTCATTCCCTCATGTCTTAGCAGATGTCCTATCATCCTGTCCCTTCTCCTTATCAGTGTTTCCCACATATTCCTTTCCTCTCCGATTCTGCGTAGAACCTCCTCATTCCTTACCTTATCAGTCCACCTAATTTTCAACATTCGTCTATAGCAGCACATCTCAAATGCTTCGATTCTCTTCTGTTCCGGTTTTCCCACAGCCCATGTTTCACTACCATACAATGCTGTACTCCAGACGTACATCCTCAGAAATTTCTTCCTCAAATTAAGGCCGGTATTTGATATTAGTAGACTTCTCTTGGCCAGAAATGCCTTTTTTGCCATAGCGAGTCTACTTTTGATGTCCTCCTTCCTCCGTCCGTCATTGGTTATTTTACAGCCCAGGTAGCAGAATTCCTTAACTTCATTGACTTCGTGACCATCAATCCTGATGTTAAGTTTCTCGCTGTTCTCATTTCTGCTACTTCTCATTACCTTCGTCTTTCTCCGATTTACTCTCAAACCATATTGTGTACTCATTAGACTGTTCATTCCGTTCAGCAGATCATTTAATTCTTCTTCACTTTCACTCACGATAGCAATGTCATCAGCGAATCGTATCATTGATATCTTTTCACCTTGTATTTCAATTCCACTCCTGAACCTTTCTTTTATTTCCATCATTGCTTCCTCGATGTACAGATTGAAGACTAGGGGCGAAAGGCTACAGACTTGTCTTACACCCTTCTTAATACGAGCACTTCGTTCTTGATCGTCCACTCTTATTATTCCCTCTTGGTTGTTGTACATATTGTATACGACCCGTCTCTCCCTACAGCTTACCCCTACTTTTTTCAGAATCTCGAACAGCTTGCACCATTTTATGTTGTCGAACGCTTTTTCCAGGTCGACAAATCCTATGAAAGTGTCTTGATTTTTCTTTAGCCTTGCTTCCATTATTAGCCGTAACGTCACAATTGCCTCTCTCGTTCCTTCACTTTTCCTAAAGCCAAACTGATCGTCACCTAGCGCATTCTCAATTTTCTTTTCAATTCTTCTGTATATTATTCTTGTAAGCAGCTTCGATGCATGAGTTGTTAAGCTGATTGTGCGATAATTCTCGCACTTGTCAGCTCTTGCCGTCTTCGGAATTGTGTGGATGATGCTTTTCCGAAAGTCAGATGGTATATCGCCAGACTCATATATTCTACACACCAAAGTGAATAGTCGTTTTGTTGCCACTTCCCCCAATGATTTTAGAAATTCTGATGGAATGTTATCTATCCCTCGTGCCTTATTTGACCGTAAGTCCTCCAAAGCTCTTTTAAATTCCGATTCTAATACTGGATCCCCTATCCCTTCTAAATCGACTCCTGTTTCTTCGTCTATCACATCAGACAAATCTTCACCCTCATAGAGGCTTTCAATGTATTCTTTCCACCTATCTGCTCTCTCCTCTGCATTTAACAGTGGAATTCCCATTGCACTCTTAATGTTACCACCGTTGCTTTTAATGTCACCAGAGGTTGTTTGGACTTCCCTGTATGCTGAGTCTGTCCTTCCGACAATCATATCTTTTTCGATGTCTTCACATTTTTCCTGCAGCCATTTCGTCTTAGCTTCCCTCCACTTCCTATATATTTCATTCCTCAGCGACTAACCTAAGGACATCATTACATCCGTGCCCGGGGCAGGATTTGAACCTGCGACCGTAGCGGTCTCGCGGTTCCAAACTGAAGCGCCTAGAATCCGTCGGGCACACTGGCCGGCAAACATATTTGCACTTTTCTGTTCTAATGTCAGTGGACGTATTAAATCATTATGCACTGTTCTCTCTAGGTTGCTAGGGCAGACAAAAGGAATACTTCTTTGAAAAGCACTAAGCACTACACAGTAAGGTTTCTAATATATATATATATATATATATATATATATATATATATATATATATATATATATATAGCGAGAGTGATATAAGCTCCACTTTCATTCGATGTGTCATACTTCATGTCTATACTCTGGATATTTTTCAACCAGTAGTTTTCAATAGGGGATATGTTACGCCACAGCGGTGCTGAATACAAGGAGTGCGATCTTTGGTTGCCAGTAGCATTCTGTGAGAAGTACGTATGGAGTCAAGTGTTGGTCACACTACTGAACGGTCCGGAAATAGAGTACAGAGCACAGAGAAAAAAATACAGAGGATGTTCAATTTTCGAAACATTATTTGATAAAGATTTATTTGAGATGTGTGAAGATTTTCAAGGAATTTTATTGCTGTTTTGCTTGCTGTGCGTAATTTATGATGTGTTTGGAAAACGGAAAGTTGTTGTGGGATCTTTTCTTTATTGGTTCGGGTTAGTTAGTTCGATTGATGAGACGTGTTTAGATAAGGTCATCATTTCACTTGGCCTGCTTTCCGAACTTATAGATTTTCGACTACTTTGGCTTTCTAATGATTAATTTCACGGAAGAGTCATATTTTTAATTACAAGTAATGTTTTGAAGGTGATTATACTTATAATAGCCAAAGAATGACTTTCATTATTCACAATGTAGTTTTTCGATGCTATTCTTTTGGCAGTGATTTTGTAGATGCAATATCCTCCACCATCACCTCAGGAAAATTAGAATTTTTGTTATTGTGTGTCACGCCATTGTGCTTTGTGGAACACAGTGGCTACAATCAAAGCTTAATGTGTTTAGAATAGCTGCAAGTCCTTGTACTGCACTACGGGAGACTTTCTTTTCTTTTAGTTGGTGCTCTGCTGCGCTGTATTTTTTATGTTTATCGCTTTCGAGGGGTACCGAGTTTTCGCTGACACGGGAAATCTACATAAATTTGTTAGGGCCAGTTTTACATTACAGTCAGGACAACAAAGTTTTCGTGAGGAGACTATGAAGAATATTGATGGCAGAGTTATTGTTACTGTGCAATTTTGAATTTGCTTGTGTATCATCTAGTGTTTGGAATTTTATTTTGTCAGTTTCCGCACGTATAATCATACGGCATTATCATAGAAACGTTTGGTTATCTATTCTTTCAAAATTAAATTTGTCATTTTATCCAGTATTTTTTATTCTGTTAGTCTTGTGTGTTGTAACTGAAAGTCGCGTGTTGTGACGTCACGCACTGTATCTGCACTGCACAACAGAAAGTCGACAGAACAGCTTATTTAACATGAAGTTCTACATCTTCTAATTAATTAATTCAGTTCAAATGCAGTTACACACTGTGACATAGTTTTGGCGACTCATTCTTATCAGATAGCGTTTCCGTAAAAAAATGACGTGTGACTAGGGCCTCCCGTCGGGTAGACCGTTCACCGGGGGCAAGTCTTCCGATATGACTTGCGCGTCGAAGCGTTTCCGTCATTACAGTATTTACATCGTTCAGGATTACAACACAGGAACACACGAAGTTAAAGATAGGAACTCATTTCAGTCCAGTACAGTTCTAGTTGATAATATTCAGCTTATTATTTATTTTTATTCAGTAAAAGTTACGACGTGGTTCAAATGGCTCTGAGCACTATGCCACTTCTGAGGTCATCAGTCGCCTAGAACTAAGAACTAATTAAACCTAACTAACCTAAGGACATCACACACATCCATGCCCGAGGCGGGATTCAAACCTGCGACCGTAGCGGTCGCTCGGTTCCAGACTGCAGCGCCTAGAACCGCACGGCCACTCCGGCCGGCCAGTTACGACGTTTAACGATAGTTACTCTATCGCAGAACTATCAAACTGAGAACGCTAATATGAGTACATTCTGAAATCTGTAACTTGTAACCACCTCGCTGACATCATTTGAAGCTCATGTCGTAGACATAAATTGTAAACCACATAAGTAATCTTTTTAAGAACTTTCTGTACGTGTACTACAAATCTGTGTTTATCTTTAATTTCAAAGATTTAAGTTCCACAACAATTCAGGACAGTACACACTCTTTCACGTTGTCACTGAAGTTTCGTGAACGGTTCAGTTTCTGTTTACGAGGCGCTGACACGGACAGATGAAGGTTAAGTTGTATGAAACTGTTGACTTGGAGTCTCCAGTGGTACAAACTGCAAGGGTCTTTAATAAGTAATGCAATGTTTTTTTCAGAAAGTAGTTCGGTTTTATTCAGGATTCCAGTACGCCATATTATTCCCCTCTCTTTTGGCTACAAAACCCTACTTTGTAACATAATCTCCGTTCAATGCGTCGGCCTTAGGCCACTTTACTGGGTAGGCCTATATGCCCACATGGTACCACTCTACTGGTCAACGTCGGAGCCAACGTCTTGCAGCATCAATAACCTCTCCATCATCCATCAAATACCCTCGTTCTTGGGTTGGAGGACATTTTCCGTGGCCAGAATGATCGCTGGATCCCAGTGCTGTAGATATATTTCTTTGGAGCTATATACAGTCGTCTGTGCATCAAACCGCAGCAGAAAATGAACTGGTTGGTGGGGCCTGGTTATTGTCTTATTGTACAACAGGCAACACGGGTGCTTCACAGTGTGACAAAATTTTAGTGCCATTTTATTGCATGTGACTTGCTGTCATATTTGAATAGACATTCCGAGCTTAGATGACTGCTACGAGATGTAAGTTGTTTACAGCAACAAAATCTGAATATCCAGTATCGACCAATAGTTCCCTATCTCAAAGTTATCAGTTTAGGACCCTCTTCTGCTTGTGTAACTTTGATCTCAAATATTTGCGAAACTCTATATGCATCAATTTTATGAAAACTAAGACAAACTCAGAGGACCTACACATCGTCACGGGATACTCATCTCTTGTCTAACAACAGCTTGAGAGCCACGCGTAAAACTTGTTTATACCTTAATGACAGTCGCGAATCGTGAAATCGAGAGGGGATGGGGAGGAGGGCGCGAGTAGTATTCTGTTGCAAAACATTTTTTTGCGTGTTAGCGCCTTGACGTACATATAAACGTGAATGTATCTGATATTTTTAGTATTATTTTTTAATCTTCGTATTGGCCAACTAGGATTCCGTAAAAACTTTACTTCGTCTTATTCCTTTGTCGTTTCGTGTTTTTCTACCACCCCTTCATTTTCTCCTAATGATATATCTTTCTTCTGTGTATGCGAAATGGTAGGGAGGTAGGATGTGGGAATCGCGAGTTGCTGTACATAACGGTAGGTTTTTAAACATTTATTTACTAAAATGAAAAATGCTCCTACCGTAGCGCAAAAGAGGCGAATCTGTCAGGAGCAGAGTTGGGGATGCAAGAGAACTAGCTTTTCTACTTATCTGGTACCTTTAAACATATTTCGTCAAAACATCTTGACATACATGCGCTTTTTTTACTTGCTGCTATTAGAACATGTATGTAATTACATTAGTCATGTAACATGATACCTGGTGTCACGTCGTATATCATGACACATGCCATCATGTCATCCAACATACCATTTGTCATGTCTGACACAACATGTCATTAAAGATACATGCATCCCCACTCTAGGATCTTCCTATTATACATGCGTCCCACTCTCTGAAGTACATAAATTTGTGTATATTTGCTCTTACGCCCCTCATAACATATGTAACACCTGGTGGGTTTGGTCACCTTGGGGAACAATCCGTCCCAATCTTCTCACCCAGAAATCAAAAAATCTACCCCAGAAATTTTATTCCTGCTCCACCACAGAAAAAAATCTTTTAGCCGTGACATGTATGCTATTCAGCCAGATGATATGATATAATGTTTGCTATGGCTGGCGAATCTTCAAAATTTTCGACACAGGACCAGGGGCTTTAGCCTATAAATTGCAAGATGCAGGTGTGCCAACACCTTGCAGTTAAAAGAGCTCCGTGCGCTGGGGAAGTAGAGTTAACTCGTAAAAAAGCGCGAGCATGTCAAGATTTTTATTTTTGAAGCTACCAGATGCGTCGAAAGCTAATTCCCTTTTCGTACATCCCTAACTCTGCCCAGGACACATTCGTCTTTTTTGTGCTATGATGGGATCACGTTCCATTCTGGTTCCAACTTTTATTCTACCATACGTTTTACGTTAGACTGCCATATCTTGGCAACCGACGTAGATTTTTGTTGACTCGTGCGATGACTGATCCGGTATAGGCTTTTTTATCGTTTTTAGAATCACGTTGCTTGAGTTGGGCATCGTTAGTCTGGCTCCTCTACGATTACCTGCCTCATATGGTTGAACTTGTCCAGTATAACGACAGGCCTCACCACCACGTCAAGGTCACATGCTCGTAGGAGGTTTTCTTTACTTTTTATATTTTTAATTTTGTTATACATTATTTAATTATTTTGTTGTTTTGTTTTATGTATTTTTAGTTTTTTTCATTTAGTTTAATTTTAATTTTAGATAAGTTTAACTTAGATATGTTTACTATATCGCAAGCTGAAAATTACACGCAACAAACAGTAAACTACTGAAAAGTGTACGTATTGTTATTATCTCTTATCTTAAAATTCTTGTCACTGTTTATTTAAGGTATACAATAACAAAAATTGAAACTGAAGGAACAGCCTTTAAAAAAACTCACGTGAAAAATTTTGGCGTGAAATATTGCAACAACCAATCCGAATTAAGTATGATTGCCTGAAATAAGCAGAAGAACTGTGAAATAATGTATGCACGACAAAATACTGTTAACATTTCAGTCTTGTGCGAAAACTGGCGAACTTAACATAGTTTTGTCCAGAAAAAAATTTTATACAAGACAGCATAGTAGTTCTCGATGAAAAACCCAGTAAAACATTTTTCAATGGTGAGAAATTAAGTGACATTTTTCCTGACAATTATGTCCATAGTAATTTTCGGGTTTAATTTTCTGCATGGTGATTGATAAAGCTTTTAGCACTCGATCAAATAGTGTATCATTTTGTACCGGGCTGTTCATAACTCTAGTTTGGTACAGCATTTTTTTGGACGTCCGAAGATTTATCGATGATCTGAAGCCGCTGGTGAATAAAATCTTTAGCGTATAAACAGCTAAACAATAATTTACTGCAAAAGTCAGTTTCTTCAATTACACCCAAATGCCACGCTTAAATTGCAATTCATTTCTACGAAACGCAGTTCCATGTGCATACCCATGATTTTTTTGCACATAAAATCCGAACGATGAATCCTTTTTGCCAATGTTTATTATAATTACTATAAGAATATTTTCTTATTGTCATCTGTATCACTTTAAACCATCTCAACACGTGCGATTAGCATAACACCGATTTCATGTATATTTTACGTGACGCTTTAGAGCGCTATATAGTGCAACTATTAAAGCGTCCACAAAACAACAGGACGACCATTAGTTACGTTTGTTTGTCTACCTTCTTACAAAATTTGAACCTATTGGCACAAGTTTGTCAGAACACATTTTTGCAACAGCGCATCCACGTGTTACGATTACAAAGGCCGAATTTAAAATTATAATTTCTACAATAGTACAGACAATTTTAAAAGCGAATAACGCCTCAGAGGCACTAACTGAAATTAAATGGCCTTTTACTTAGAACTCGGTGTTACAAGGACCCCGGTAGATGTACACTTTGATCATAAAGATGTTTTAAGAACAACAGAAAAAGAAACATGATAACAGATCCTCCTGTACTGGCTTTAAAACAAAAGGTGAGCATTAGTAAATCAATAAAAAATACTATTGAGCAGTCACTAATCCAAACATAATAGCGCTGTAACGCTTGTGTTAAGTAGCACACGACGGTAACTGTGCTAGCAAAAGCATAGGAGTTTTCATGAGCTTAATTTTTTCAATAAAATAACAAACAAAATATAAAACTAACTTTAGGCCTTTGTTGTACACGCTTAAGATTGTATTACATGTTTTTGTGACGTAAAAAACTTGCCCCACGGGGGCACTACACGACATCAACGAAAGGCATTCGCGGAGTGCGAGGGCGGTTGGTGGGAGTTGTGAACTTCACAATTGTCAGCCTAGTACAAAATTTCAAAAACGGCTTTAAAACTGACTATATTGTCTAGCGCAGCAAATAAGAATATTGAAAAAAGGGCTTTTAAAAAAATGGTGGTACTCTGAAGAACAATTCTTTGGGCAAATAAGTCGTTATAAAAACATGCACCAGAAATCGAAATTGAAATATATATCAGAAATCCTACGTACTACAGTGAAAAATAAGACTACTCACAAGTTACAAAAAGATGTGATGTAACCGCAAGTATATTTCATGAGTTATGGCTCCCGCCGTTTCAAAAATGCTCTTTTGGAAATACAAGCGTTTAAAATTTCAACTTGTATTTTTTGATGTTGAATTGAAGAAAACCTTTAATAGGCAGTGCCAGCACCGTACAATTGGCGATTTGTTCGACGATGTCGAAACACATTGCTTTTGACGAAATAATATCGATTAACTGACTTCCGCTTAAGAATGGAAGCGTTTTTTGCGGGACTGGGTTTACTTTTCGAACCTTTTCTACGCGTATAAATACGTCTGTTCGTCAATTTCAAGCACTCACATTTTACTTCGTAAAAAAAAAGCTAAATGAAAAGTTAACCAGGCGCGAGACAAGCACGCTCTTTCGTGGTGTTTACCATAAACGAATCATGTTATGAGGAGAAATCTTGTTGAGAATAGAATTTTATTTGGTAATAACGTCCTCTGTGGTGCTACCCGAAACTAACAGGATCTCTGTCCCAACGGCAACTATTATACGAGTAGTATTGGAGCGGCTGCATTCGGGCGCTCGGATGGTCCAGACCTCCACGCAGTAAATTGCGGTTTTAACATACTTTTAACATTTATGACATATTTTATATGAATGAATCTCTCTAAAGAACATTTTAAGCCAATAAAAACAATAGGCTACGAACGTTTTTACCCTGACCTAAGCCCTTAATAGCACGATGCTCAGGGTTAGTCCTGCATCAGCCTCAGAAGCATTTAGAACGGTACATGTGGACACGTCCACCAAGCAAGTCAGCAGGAAACAGGTCTGGTCAAACTCCAGAAACAGAGCAAAGCAGCTGCTCTACTAGGCTGTACGTGAGTTCAAAGCTTTCGCTATTACTTCTGTTTTTTTCTTTTCATAAAAATCGTACAGCTTGTAGACCGTACTATTCCTTAGAATTATAAATAAACTTTCTAGCCACTAGTGCAAGTGCACTTGATTTGGTCATCAGTCCGGAAGGGTTGTCTTGAAACTAACTCCCAGCTGAGGAAAGCCACGGAACTCTGGACTACTCGCTATTCCTCTTTATGTTGATCATTTGGAACCCTACCGGTAGACAATAGTCCTCGCTTGGTCACTACTAAGCCTGCGCTAGGTTTCTCATCAGTTTCACAGATGTGACGTTGGGCTTGTTCGATTTTCTGGATTGTGCTGTATTCACTCGCGATGTTTCCATTTGCTTGAAGCGCATCTTGAATTTCTACATCTACATCTACATGACTACTCTGCAATTCACATTTAAGTGCTTGGCTGAGGGTTCATCGAACCACAATCATACTATCTCTCTACCATTCCACTCCCGAACAGCGCGCGAGAAAAACGAACACGTAAACCTTTCTGTTCGAGCTCTGATTTCTCTTATTTTATTTTGATGATCATTCCTACCTATGTAGGTTGGGCTCAACAAAATATTTTCGCATTCGGAAGAGAAAGTTGGTGACTGAAATTTCGTAAATAGATCTCGCCGCGACGAAACACGTCTTTGCTTTAATGACTTCCATCCCAGCTCGCGCATCATATCTGCCACACTCTCTCCCCTATTACGTGATAATACAAAACGAGCTGCCCTTTTTTGCACCCTTTCGATGTCCTCCGTCAATCCCACCTGGTAAGGATCCCATACCGCGCAGCGATATTCTAACAGAGGACGAACGAGTGTAGTGTAAGCTGTCTCTTTAGTGGACTTGTTGCATCTTCTAAGTGTCCTGCCAATGAAACGCAACCTTTGGCTCGGCTTCCCCACAATACTATCTGTGTGGTCTTTCCAACTGAAGTTGTTCGTGATTTTAACACCCAGGTACTTAGTTGAATTGGCAGCCTTGAGAATTGTACTATTTATCGAGTAATCGAATTCCAACGGATTTCTTTTGGAACTCATGTGGATCACCTCACACTTGATGTTCATTGTTCTGTTTCTGTTTTTTGGTGACATCTCTTAAACTTTACTTCGTGATAAATTTTAACATTGTCATTTTATGCTTTATCCACCTCTTTAGGTTCAACCTCTGCGTGTACGTTACACAAAACATCTTTTCAATATTAGCAGAAAAAGTTAGAAAACTTGTACAACTATTTAGAATGTTTCACTGTGACGTGGATCGTAAAATGGAGCTTGTATAGTCGGTAACCATACTCTCTTTTGTCTGCTTCACAGATCACGTCGGAGATTCGTGACTGCTGCAATGTCTCCAGACGCAATCATTGACAGTGAAAAAGTCGCTATCTACAACGGACCCATTGCAACGGTAAGTGACACCCGTGATTACTCTTTCATATTTTTTTTAATACTTCACAGTTTAGAAAGTGTAAAGCATCCCGTATCGTTAACACTATTAAACGTGGTACGATGTACTTAAAATTTACAATGCGTTTATGTTCCGTAGTTTTGGTGGATCCTGTTCAAAGAAACAAAGCATCTGTGTTAGTCTTCACGTGCTATAATCCACGACAGTGACAACCAGTATGTAAATATGTTTTGATACACTCCTTTTGCTTCGTGGGAAGAATTATTTTGCATTAGCCGTGCTATTGAAACCGTCCACCGCTGGGAGAACCAGGGACTCTTGAATCCAGCGGTCGTCTCGCTTTGCAACCCCGCCTAGCAACACTTGTGGATCCTTCACGTAGTGAGTCGGCTACACTGTTTGCTCCAGGAAAAATAGTAATTATTTTAGGAGGTACAGACTAAGTCGAATAAAACATTGCGTGCAAGGAATGTGTAGCAGCGCAAGTACCTACAAGCCCAGATAACGATCTAAGTCAAGGTCAACGCCCACGCCTCTAGTGGCAATTGCGTGTGTTAAACTCAAGGTCTTTGTGGTGTCACCGCCAGACACCACACTTGCTAGGTGGTAGCCTTCAAATCGGCCGCGGTCCATTAGTATACGTCGGACCCGCGAGTCGCCACTGTCAGTGATAGCAGACCGGGCGCCACCACACGGCAGGTCTAGAGAGACGTACTGGCACTCGCCCCAGTTGTACAGCCGACGTTCATAGCAAAGGTTCACTGACAACTACGCTCTCATTTGCCGAGACGATAGTTAGCATAGCCTTCAGCTACATTTGCTACGACCTAGCAAGGCGCCGTATTCAACTGATAATTAATATTATGAAGCATGTACCGTAACGAGAGATGTTCTACAATTGTGGGTTAAAGTTAAGTATTACATCATCTACGTACTTTATTTACAATTCTCAAGATATTGTCCTGTTCCAGACCTCACGCCAGTCAGCGTGTAATTAAACGCGTGCATTTCGGCCTCCTCTAGAAAAACAGTGTTGGCTCTTCTGCCAACACTACAGTCTTTATGTCACCTTATACCTGTCACGTATGAAGATAACACCCATTCCGCCGCCAGCGCCTCTAGAGTAGTTGTATGACATTGATGTAGGTCAACAGAATAACATAAAAATGGCGGGAAAATAAAGTTCCGCTCCCACTGTCCTTCCCTTCTTCTCATTATCTCATAATTCGATCTGTGAACACTGTATAATTGGATTTCTCATTATTATTCATATATTAATATTCTACGTGCTTTCTTCAAATACGTACGATTTTCCTTTTCAAAAAGTGTAGTGCCTCCCAGGTGCAGTAGGGTCGGAATCAGCACTAGCTGAAATAATGGGCCATGACACATAGTTGTTGAAGTTTCTGCTGCCTGCACCATAGAAGTAGCGCATACTTGAATTATGAGATCACGAAACGCAGCCAACGTATGCACCTCAGCAGCAGCAACACAGCGACGATCCACAGTGATGGGCAACCTGATATGCAGTAGCTGTTCCCAGACAATGTGTACCTATTATCGCCATCATCAGTACCGCGCATCAGACAGCTAACATAGTATAAATCGGCCATTTAAGTGATGTTATCCTCCATTATGTACAGTCCACGTGTGAGCGGTAGTATACGTTTTGTTGTAAGTTTGTCCTCAGATCGTAGGCTCAACATACTGTTAAGGACCGAAAATCGTCAATATAGTAATATGAATGTAATGCGTTCACGCTATGAATGTGTATAATGTCACGATTTTTCAGATATATCTACAATGTCCAGTTCTCCTGTGTTACTAAATTACCAGACAGTATGAGTAGGTGACTGTCCGAGAACAGTGACAGTATATAACAATGGATGGAATACCGAGAAGTGGAGTTCAAAATTTGGTGTGTTAGCTCAGCCATCAGTGTGCTGTGAATGAACGTCTCAAGTGTTGCAAGTATGTGAAAGGATTTTCAGGAAATGTATGCCATGTGCTTACAAAGCTTGCTCATTGGGACACTTCATGCTAAGAATTTCAGTGAGTGGTTTGCTTATGTATACATTATGTATGGTGCATCATCACTACCACATGTTGCTAAAGAATTACAAGCATGTTTGTACATATATGTTTACCCTACAATGTTAGCTGAAATTACAAAAAAATGAAAATAATGAATGTCTCTAATATAAAGTGCATTATTTAAACAGATAAACTCTCACTGCATATCAAGTGTGTGTTTCACTGCAAGGAACTTGTCTCTGCATTATTAGTGTGTTTAAAAAATGAAATCACGGTATATTATAAACAGTGGAATTTTCTGCAAGCACTCCCACATGAGATCACCTCCCATTGCTGTTCTACAATTTTGGGTTAATTTGTTACATTTTTGACCAATTTTCCCACAGTAACAAAAACACACTTTTCAAGTTTGTCAACTAAAGTTCCAGATTTGGTTATTCAACAATTACTGCAATGCATTGTTTACACAAATAAACTTTTCCTGTGTGCCAATGCTACAAGTATACGATTCACTACAAGGAAATTATCCTAGCATTAGAGTTGTGTTACAAACAATGGCAACACTAGAAGACTGCCTTAGAGCAGACTGCTACTATAGGATAATGGTAGACTCGTCAATAACGGCAGAAAATGGAAATACGCACAAATACACACACACACACACACACACACACACACACACACATACACACACACACACACACACACACACACACACACACACAAACAAACAAATACAAATACACAATGTAGGAAAATTTACACTGTAAATTTATACTGTAAATAATTACCCCCACCCACCACCACAATCAGCATATGATGGTAAAACACACACACACATACACACACACACACACACACACACACACACACACACACATGAATAGGTAAATTTACACTGTAAACATGTAATCCCCACCCACCACCACAACCAGCATATGATGGTAATAGGATAGGCATGCAGTTTGTTGGAAATAAACTGAAAAGAATACGATGTGGCGTCCTGCATTAATCATATCCGTGGTCACATGCAGCTCCCCAGATAGCCAGCTGAAGATCTACTGCTGCAACAGCTCCCTGCCACCAGAGGCTGACCACCCACGTCAGAAGCTGCACTGTCGATAAGACATGACAGGTCCTAACTAGCAGACATGACGCACCGGTCAGAAACCTTCAGACTCGCCCACATACCTGATGAATAACGATACTGAAGAGCTAGAAAGGTGGAGAACATCTCCTTGGCTCCTTTCGACGTACACTGTTATGTGTTTGTAACATTAAAGCAGTTAGGACCCTGACATACGTCCAGGAATTTCAAAGTTGCTACCATTTCCGGAGGCTTGTTGCCTATAGCATAGTGGAATTGCAGCAGATTTCTATATACACTATTTTGTGTTTGTATCGTTAGAGCAGTAAGGCGTCTGGCAAACGGGTGCAGGTTGTTGTGGATTGGCAAGAGAGCCAACCCACTATGAGAGGAAGCCGAAAGGCACGCGTTTTAGCTCACGCAGGCTGGCGTGAGGTCTGGAACAGGACAATGAAATGAGACTAACAAAAAACGTACGTAGCTGCTGGAATACTTAACTTTAATCCATAATTGGTGAACATCGCTCTCGACGGTACATGTTTTACAGCATCAATAGTAACTGGTAATGGCGCCTTGCTAGGTCGTAGCAAATGACGTAGCTGAAGGCTATGCTAACTATCGTCTCGGCAAATGAGAGCGTATTTTGTCCGTGAACCATCGCTAGCAAAGTCGGCTGTACAACTGGGGCGAGTGCTAGGAAGTCTCTCTGGACCTGCGGTGTGGCGGCGCTCGGTCTGCAATCACTGATAGTGGCGACACACGGGTCCGACGAATACTAACGGACCGCGGCCGATTTAAAGGCTGCCACCTAGCAAGTGTGGTGTCTGGCGGTGACACCACACAGGTAGCATCTAATACACCTCGAAAACATCACTTACCTAACACAGTTTTATCAGCAGTCTCGAATGTGTTCTAAATTTAGGAGTCATAACCGGAAGTATTGTTATGATACATGAGCAACTTATAAGCAAAAAAACCATCTAGTTTTCTGATTGACATTAGATTCTTAAGTGATTCCTTATATCAAAAACAATGAAAGACTAGCTCCAATACCAAGAACGATAGCAGTTGTGCGCGAATAGTAAAGCAGAAAGAATGTATGATTTTCTTTGCATGTGATTCGAGGATATACTGGGTGTGGTTATGAGAAAGTACAGCTAAAGCTATATTCCTGTATGTTTGAGTTTCCTTTATAGTATTTGATTCTTTAGAAATATAAGTGTGATATGGGTCCTTAAGTAAAATTCGAGCAACCAACCTTAACGAGAAAATGTTGTACTTCACATACATCTTCATTTGGTGAACTGGTAGCGCCGAGAAGAAATGCAAATTGATTTTTTTTCCGTTTTGCTTTGAAATCAATGAATTTTTAATAAATAATAATTCAAGAACAGTCTTAATCGCATTTATTATTGTTATAATACCGCCAACCGGTTTCAACCCGACGTAGGGGTCATCTTCTGGGCGTCTCCACCATTGATCGACTGCTGGTGGTGTCACTCCTGTCTACATAACGGCAGGAATCTACCACTGTCGTTACGTAGACAGGAGTGACACCGCCAGCAGTCCACCAATGGTGGAAACGCCCAGAAGATGACCCCTACGTCGGGTTGAAACCGGTTGGCGGTATTATAACAATAACAAACGCGATGAAGACTGTTCTTGAATTATTGATTATTCATGCTAATCGCTACTTCTCTCCACAACCATGTTGTCCAAAAATGAATTTTTACGTTGAAATTGGTTCTCCTGCAGTTTGTATCTGTTAGCGAATTGTAGAGGATGGCTAAGTGCTACATGAATCTTGACACAGGTATGTGTAACGTATTACATATAAAGAGGCAGAGAGATCCACCACTGTTCTACTACACTATAAGTGTATTGGAGTCTTTGTTAGCGTTTGGTTTGTAACTCATTCCACCGCTTTAGGGAAGGGAGGGGAGGTGACTTGTACAGAGTATTGCGAGCATATTTGGAAAAAAAAGTACTGTTTATTGCCATTTAATACATGTAGACAGACTTCCACGGGGTCAAATAAACAGCCCATTCCACAAAGAGAAATCGTAGCGTATAATATCGTAATACCACGAGCCTTAGCCAAGGAAGATGTAACAGTTTTATCGTAGTTTACAGTAACATTACTGCTTCCTTGGTAGCCTTCTCGCACGCGGAAGTCGTGGTTTGATGTTAGGTGGTCATACATCTCCATTTTGTTAAAAACCATAGGAAAATCGAGAAGTTACTCCACGCCTTGTAATGAGAGCCAGATGAGGCGTACTCGAAGTGCGGGAACAGTTTAACAGTGCGGCAATATAGAACATTACAACAGACGCGATATGGAGGCAACCCTCATTGAGGATGGATAATCTTGCTAAGAAGTGCACAACGTAGAGCGTCACAAGAACATTCTCGATTTTTATACCACAATTTACCATATAAAAATCCGAATTATATTAATACCTTCAGCTGCCAACGAGCGTTGACATATATCAACGGGGACAGGTGAAAATGTGTGCCCTGACTGGGACTCGAACCCGGGATCTCCTGCTTACATTGCAGACGCTCTATCCATCTGAGCCACCGAGGTCACAGAGGATAGCGCGACTGCAGGGACTATCTCGAGCACGCCTCCCGCAAGACCCACACTCTCGCTTTGTACGTCCTCACACTACATTCGTAGTGTCCCACCCGAACACACTCATTACTCGTGGAAGACATTCTTTCTAAGTACCGTAAGAGTCCGGGGAATATGTGTGCATCCGCACAGAAGAAGAAGGGTATGGCTGGTGTTGCCAGAACTATATACTTATAAGGATATGGTGTCTGTTCTTTCGGACATGTCCGGAAGAACAGACACCATTTAAGCAGGAGATCCCGGGTTCGAGTCCCAGTCGGGGCACACATTTTCACCTGCTGCCGTTGATATATATCAACGCTCGTTTGCAGCTGAAAGTATTAATGCCATTCTAATTTCGTTCTAGACGGCTGCGGATCGTCAATGGTGTCTGCTCTTTCGGACATGTCCGAAAGAACGGACATCATATCCATATAAGTACATACTTCTGGCAACACCTGCCATGACCTTCTTCTTCTGTGCGGATGCACACATATTCCCCGAACCAGTAATGAGTTTGTTGCGGTGGGACACTACGAATGTAGTGTGTGGACGTACAAGGCGAGAATGTGGGTCTCGCGGGAGGCGTGAACGAGATAGTCCCTGCAGTCGCACTAGCCTCTGTGCCCTCGGTGACTCAGCTGGATAGAACGTCTGCCATGCAAACAAAAGATCCCGCGTTCGGGACACACATTTTCACCTGTCTCCGTTGATATATACCATCGCTCTTTGGCAGCTGAAGGTATTAATATAATTGTGATTTCATTCTAGACGGCTGCAAGTCATCGATGGTGTCTGTTCTTTCGGACATGTCCAGAAGAACAGACACCATATCCACATAAATTATAAAAATCCATACTCTTGTAGTGTACTTGCAGATATGCGTTGTATAAGGCCGCTGCGTAGATTGGCAGATATTATTTTACGGAAACAGGATCCGATAAGATCAGTACAGTTCGACGATCGGAATAAATGTCTCAAGGGTTTCGGGGCACTCAGTTGAAACGTAATTGACGAAAGGACTCTAGTTACGTCCGCTCGTTCGTGTCCGAACAATCCGCCTCCAACCTCACATATTTTTCATTTTGTAACATTCAGAAATCATAATATAATTGATTGAAAGACAAGGTAATGGCTTGAATCAAAACGGAGCCGACACTACAGATAGATTTAAACAACCTCTATCGAACAAATATTATTACAACTACGACAATTACATCTGGTCAGCTGTAGCTCTCAACAACAACAAAGTGATAATACAAGGAGAAGATAGAAGAACAGCGCTCTTTCTTTTATTCTCAGTGACTTTGCATTAACCGCTTTGACAACTTCAGGCTTGTTAAATGCAGTCTTTGAACACATACCAAAATCGTGTTCTTCTTTACAATTAAAGTATTGTTTTTTTTCTTTTTTACACAGCATTACATTGTCAATTATGAAATAAAAATTAAGGCAAAAAGACAATGAAACGTTTTAAGGTTTTGTGTTATATCCACATCCGTAAGGTGGTAATCGTCTACACAAAGATGATGTAACACTCCAGGTACTTGACTCCTTAGAACATGTATTTTAACACCGGATAATTCCACATTATACGTACATGATATAGGCATAGGTTTTTTATATTTACTCGATATAGTTTCGAATGTCTCCTACTAATTTTGTTCCATTGTGGCTATTCGTGATACAGTTGTCGACATGTTGTGGAATACGGCATTTTCGTCTTCACCAAAATCTGTAGAATGTATTGGCTTTCCAGTATTAAAGCACACATACAGGGTGTTACAAAAAGGTACGGCCAAACTTTCAGGAAACATTCCTCACACACAAATAAGGATAAAGATGTTAAGTGAACATGTGTCCGGAAACGCTTAATTTCCATGTTAGAGCTCATTTTAGTTTCGTCAGTATGTGCTGTACTTTCTCGATTCACCGCCAGTTGGCCCAATTAAAGGAAGGTAATGTTGACTTCGGTGCTTGTGTTGACATGCGACTCATTGCTCTGCAGTACTAGCATCAAGCACATCAGTACGTAGCATCAACAGGTTAGCGTTCATCACGAACGTGTTTTTGCAGTCAGTGCAATGTTTACAAATGCGGAGTTGGCATATGCCCATTTGATGTATGGATTAGCACGGGGCAATAGCCGTGGCGCGGTATGTTTGAATCGAGACAGATTTCCAGAACGAAGGTGTCCCGACAGGAAGACGTTCGAAGCAATTGATCGGCGTCTTAGGGAGCACGGAACATTCCAGCCTATGACTCGCGACTGGGGAAGACCTAGAACGATGAGGACACCTGCAATGGACGAGGCAATTCTTCGTGCAGTTGACGATAACCCTAACGTCAGCGTCAGAGAAGTTGCTGCTGTACCAGGTATCGTTGAACACGTCACTGTATGGAAAGTGCTACGTGAGAACCAGTTGTTTCCGTACCATGTACAGCGTAGGCACTATCAGCAGCTGATTGGCCTCCACGGGTACACTTCTGCGAATGGTTCATCCAACAATGTGTCAATCCTCATTTCAGTGCAAATGTTCTCTTTACGGATGAGGCTTCATTCCAACGTGACCAAATTGCAAATTTTCACAATCAACATGTGTGGGCTGACGAGAATCCGCAATCACGTCATCAACACAGATTTTCTGTGAACGTTTGGGCAGGCTGTGCAGCTAGAACATGTGCCTTTACAAGTACGACACAACATGTGGTTCATACACGATGGAGCTCCTGCACATTTCAGGCGAAGTGTTCGTACGCTTCTCAACAACAGATTCGGTGACCGATGGATTGGTAGAGGCGGACCAATTCCATGGCCGCCAAGCTCTCCTGACCTCAACCCTCTTGACTTTCAATTTTGGGGGCATTTGAAAGCTCTTGTCTACGCAACCCCGGTACCAAATGTAGAGACTCTTCGTGCTCGTATTGGGGACGGCTGTGACACAATACGCCATTCTCCAGGGCTGCATCAGCGCATCGGGGATTCCATGCTACGGGGGGTGGATGCATGCATCCTCGCTAACGGAGGACATTTTGAACATTTCCCGCAACAACGTGTTTGAAGTCACGCTGGTACGTTCTGTTGCTGTGTGCTTCCATTCCATGATTAATGTGATTTGAAGAGAAGTAATAAAATGAGCTCTAACATGGAAAGTAAGCGTTTCCGGACACATGTCCACATAGCATATTTTCTTTCTTTGTGTGTGAGGAATGTTTCCTGAAAGTTTGGCCGTACCTTTTTGTAACACCTTGTATATGTATCGTCCCTCTCTGCATCTAGTGTTTACCTTCAAGTCCTACAGCTTCTACCGCAATTTTCGACTACTCCCTCTGTATTATGTTTTTTCTAAGTGTATGTGTGGTTTCATCACTCTCCCATATCTAGTGTTTACACTGAAGTTCTTAGCTTTTCCATAAATTTCGATTATTCGTTGTGTACAAGGCTTAGTTATGTAAGTGTATCTATAAGAAAGGGTACGCAGGTAGCTATAACTGATATGTTACAGTAAGTTTGTGTGGTAACAGAAGCAGATATGTTTCCATGCAATACACCACAGTACAGCATCAAGTTGCTATTAGAGGGTAGCAGAAGCTACCTCTGGCCAAAGCCTTCTTGGTGGTGTTGCTCTGGCATGCTATTCGACTAATGCTACAGACCCAAATGATTAAAGAGTAGCACTCTGCGAGGAATAAAGTGCCATCTTTTTAACTCTGCACAAGACTGTCCACATCGACAGATGGGGGTACCGACTGTCAATCATGATTCCTCAGTGTTGACCAATTTTTTCCCAACTAAGAGTTAAGATCACGATGTAATCACATTAAGAATTGACATATCTAGATATTTTCTGTCTTCATGCAGAATGTCTATCTATCGCATCTCACTTTAAAAAAACATTCTATGGAAATATACATAATTATGCAGCACTTTTTTCCAACCCCATCAAAGAATCTCTCATGAAATGTAAACTCTGCAGATTATCCCAAACACCTACTTATCTTCTGAGTCTGAAGCATTCGGTCAACTAATGTGCATCTAGTAAACACCTTTGAAACCATCATTTTTTTCTGCAAATACAGTAACATGTGATCACTCTCCTTCAGTATTCACAGTAAATGCGGATATTCTGTATTCCCATTTCGTACCCGGATTTTTTTCTATATTGAATCCATATTTTACATATTTTTTCACATTTTACATACTCTATGTGTAAATGTACAACAAAATTTACGTTCTGTTTGTTTATCCTACCACGTTTCTCCCCCATCAAACTAGAGAGAATCAACAAAGTGTCTGGAAGATCATTTGTTCCACTTCTTCCGCATGTCATCCTAGAAAAACATCCATCAACAAACAATGACAACTGCCACGCCAATCCATATATACACTAAATACTCATGTATTGTGGTGGAATCTTAAATACAGCTATATGTTTACTACCTCCATGTCCACCCAACGATAATGGCACTCATTTGTACTTTCTCCTATGTTGTCAACATGGAATATTGTCCAACTACGGTGTCAAAGTTTCGTATGTGCTCTAAAAATACGAGATGTATGTAACAGATGATCATCTGCCTCTCAGAGAATTTGGAAAAAAATGTTCAAGTAACTGACGTTATCCACTTTTTAATTCACAGCCCAGTTGCTCTACTTGGTGTGTGTGTGTGTGTATGTGTGTGTGTGTGTGGTCGTAAGATGGTTGATGCCACTCTGGATGCTACCCTAGACCAAACGCTGGTCGACCCACCTCCAAACCATACCCAGATATAATGGGTTGATCCACGAACCTTCCCTGTACAGTGGCGGCCCCTACGAAAAATGGACACATGCGCACACAAAACAGTGTAACTGGGGTTTGTGTTTAAAACTCGAGAAAGTCAGCTTCTAAAGAAATTATTTTCAGCTGTTACATAGAGCCGTAATTTTTCACGAGGGCATGCAGCTTTACTGTATGGTTAAATGATGATGGCGTCTTCTTGGGTAAAATATTTCGGAGGTAAAATAGTCCCCAGTTCGGATCTCCGGGCGGGGACTACTCAGGAGGACGTCGTTATCAGGAGAAAGAAAACTGGCCTTCTACGGATCGGAGCGTCGAATGTCAGATCCCTTAATCGGGCAGGTGGATTAGCAAATTTAAAAAGGGAAATGGATAGGTTAAAGTTAGATATAGTGGGAACTAGTGAAGTTCGGTGGCAGGAGAGACAAGACTTTTGGTCAGGCGAATAGAGGGTTATAAATACAAAATCAAATAGGGGTAATGCAGGAGTAGGTTTAATGATGAATAAAAAAATAGGAGTGCAGGTAAGCTACTACAAATATCATAGTGAACGCATTATTGTGGCCAAGATAGACACGAAGCCCAGGCCTACCACAGTAGTACAAGTTTATATGCCGACTAGCTCTGCAGATGACGAACAAATTGAAGAAATGTATGATGAAATAAAAGAAATTATTCAGATAGTGAAGGGAGACGAAAATTTAATAGTCATGGGTGACTGGAATTCGGTAGTAGGAAAAGGGAGAGAAGGAAACGTAGTAAAATGGCTCTGAGCACTATGGGACTTAACTGCTGTGGTCATCAGTCCCCTAGAACTTAGAACTACTTAAACCTAACTAACCTAAGGACATCACACACATCCATGCCCGAGGCAGGATTCGAACCTGCGACCGTAGCGGTCACGCGGTTCCAGACTGAAGCGCTTTTAACCGCACGGCCACACCGGCCGGCGAAACGTAGTAGGTGAACATGGATTTGGGGGGGGGGGGGGGGGGGTTGGGGGGGGGGTGAAGAAATGAAAGAGGAAGCCGCCTGGTAGAATTTTGCACAGAGCATAACGTAATCATAGCTAACACTTGGTTCAAGAATCATAAAAGAAGGTTTTATACATGGAAGAAGCCTGGAGATACTGACAGGTTTCAGATAGATTATATAACGCTAAGACAGAGATTTAGGAACCAGGTTTTAAATTGTAAGGCATTTCCAGGGCAGATGTGAACTCTGACCACAATCTATTGGTTATGAACTGTAGATTAAAACTGAAGAAACTGCAAAAAGGTGGGAATTTAAGTAGATGGGTCCAGGATAAACTGAAAGAACCAGAGGTTGTACAGAGTTTCAAGGAGAGCATAAGGGAACAATTGACAGGAATGGGGGAAAGAAATACAGTAGAAGAAGAATGGGTAGCTTTGAGGGATGAAGTAGTGAAGGCAGCAGAAGATAAAGTAGGTAAAAAGACGAGGGCTGCTAGAAATTCTTGAATAACAGAAGAAATATTGAACTTAATTGACGAAAGGAGAAAATATAAAAAATGCAGTAAATAAAGCAGGCAAAAAGGAATACAAATGTCCCAAGACTGAGATCGACAGGAAGTGCAAAATGGCTAAGCAGGCATGGCTAGAGGACAAATGTAAGGATGTAGAGGCTTGTCTCACCAGGGGTAGGATGGATACTGCCTACAGGAAAATTGAAGAGACCTTTGGAGAAAAGAGAACCACTTGCATGAATATCAAGAGCTCAGATGGAAACCCAGTTCTAAGCAAAGAAGGGAAAACAGAAAGGTGGAAGGAGTATATGGAGGGTCTATACAAGCGCGATGTACTTGAGGACAATATTATGGAAATCGAAGAGGATGTAGATGAATATGAAATGGGAGATATGATACTGCGTGAAGTAGACAACATTCCATTAGAACTACTGACAGCCTTGGGAGAGCCAGTCCTGACAAAACTCTACCATCTGGTGAGCAAGATATATGAGACAGGCGAAATGCCCTCAGACTTCAAGAAGAATATAATAATTCCAATCCCAAAGAAAGCAGATGTTGACAGATGTGAAAATTACCTAACTATCAGTTTAATAAGTCACGGCTGCAAAATACTAACGCGAATTCGTTACAGACGAATGGAAAAACTAGTAGAAGCCGACCTCGGGGAAGATCAGTTTGGATTCCGTAGAAATATTGGAACAAGTGAGGCAATACTGACCCTAAGACTTATCTTAGAAGCTAGATTAAGGAAAGGCAAACCTATGTTTCTAGCATTTGTAGACTTAGAGAAAGCTTTTGACAATGTTGACTGGAACATTATGTTTCAAATTCTGAAGGTGGCAGGGGTAAAATACAGGGAGCGAAAGGCTATTTACAATTTGTACAGAAACCAGATGGCAGTTATAAGAGTCGAGGAACACGAAAGGGAAGCAGTGGTGGGGAAGGGAGTGAGACAGGGTTGTAGCCTCTCCCCGATGCTATTCAGTCTTTATACTGAGCAAGCAGTGAAGGAAACAAAAGAAAAATTCGGAGTAGGTATTAAAATGCATGGAGAAGAAATAAAATCTTTTAGGTTCACCGATGACATTGTAATTCTGTCAGAGACAGCAACGGACTTGGAAGAGCAGTTGAACGGAATCGATAGTGTCCTGAAAGGAGGATATAAGATGAACATCAACAAAAGCAAAACGAGGATAATGGAATGTAGTCGAATTAAGTCGGGTGATTCTGAGGGAATTAGATTAGGAAATGAGACACTTAAAATAGTAAAGGAGTTTTGCTATTTGGGGAGCAAATTAACTGATCATGGTCGAAGTGGGGAAGATATAAAATGTTGACTGGTAATGGCAAGAAAAGCGTTTCTAAAGAAGAGAAATTTGTTATCATCGAGCATAGATTTACGTGTCAGGTAGTCTTTTTTAAAAGTATTTGTATGGTGTGTGGCCATGCATGGATGTGACACGTGGACGATAACTAATTTAGAGAAGAAGAGAATAGAAGCTTTCGAAATGTGGTGCTACAGAAGAATGCCGAAGATTAGATGGGTAGATCATATAACTAATGAGGAGGTATTGAATAGGATTGGAGAGAGGAGAAATTTGTGGCACAAGTTGACTAGAAGAAGGGATCGGTTGGTAGGACATGTTCTGAGGCATCAAGGGATCACCAATTTAGTAGTGGAGGGCAGCATGGAGGGTAAAAATCGTAGAGGGAGACCAAGAGATGAATACACTAAGCAGATTCAGAAGGATGTAGGTTGCAGTAGTTACTGGAAGATGAAGAAGCTTGCACAGGATAGAGTAGCATGGAGATCTGCATCAAACCAGTCTCAGGACTGAAGACCACAACAAGAACAACAACAACATACATCCCAGATATTTAGTGTGTATATGTAGAAGCTTTAATAACTGCACCTGATTAGTATTCTGAAGATTATTTCCATATGTTACATACATCTTGTGTGTTTAGGTCCCTGGGTACAGTTTCGCATGTTATCGCTGTTATGTGGTGGCACAATGGGCATGCCAATTCTTTTTTTCTAAAAAGCCATGAGTATGATTAATTTTACATGTGCCATTGTACATAAGGTATTATTATGCTGTTAATATGGACGATTTTATTCATGCGACTGTATCGAGTGTGCTCTTGATATTTTATCCTGTAAGTGTGATCTGTTTCTATGTCATATTGTACAGAAAACTGGAGAAATTTACATAGATATTGCTGCAGATCGCTGATAGTAACTTTGCTTTAATGAATAATTGGTGATAGCAGTGGTCATAGATCTACATTTAGTTGACTGTTAATATAAGTACCTTTAATTAGGTCAGAGAGTTGTCTTCCAATGAGTTGTACTGTGGTTAATTGAAGAAATTAATTTTATTGCCATTTTTGTGTCTATGGCCAAGGACCACATAACAGACATTATTATTTTTGTTGGCCAAATTTTATCTGCTGGGGTGAAGTCTACTGAATTTTGTATTCAATGTGCTAAAGGTACTGTATATTTTTATCCTCTTGTTGAGCCCTGGCTCCCTGAACTATGTTGAGGTATAAATAAAGTTCTGTTTTGTTATTCTTTCTCTGTTATCAAGAAGAATGTTTATGTCAATGAATTCTTTGTAAAACTGAGCCCAAGACTGCGCAACCCCGAGCCCAGCCCCACTCAGATTGTACACTAAAATTGGCAGTAGAACATGATTGTGCATTGTGCCAGTGTGGGGCCCTTAGCCAGGCAGATAAGAGACTGCATCTTGCCATGCTGTGTGCTGTTACAGATATAGTTGTTAGGGATGTGGCAAGTGTGGTGTGGCATTACAGAGAGGAGGTCTCATACGAAGTGGTGGTACAGGAGCCGGTCTCTGTGAGCATTGGGGCAGAGCTATCCCAGCTGTTTCAGTAGGTGAAGGGTAAACTGGTGAACTTGGCAGAAAGGCGCAAGGTTGTGATTGCTGAGGTTAATACTATTTGGCTAGTCATGTTTGGGTTTAAGTTAGTATTTCTGTTATGAAAAGGTGATTCACCTTTCTGGGGCCGGGTACTACTCCAGCCTCGTTCTATCGCCTTCGGTTTCGCATGGCGCTCCAGTGATGGCCCTCGGACTGACCGTGGTGTCGGGTGTGCCGTCGTCATTGGCGCTGACGGCTTTCTGAAAACTGCTCAGTATTTACAGCAGAGCTCTTCACCTTGTATCAGGCCACGCACAACATCCGGCGACACAGGATTTTAAATTGCCCCATTTGCTCAGACTGTCTCAGTGACCTTCAAAGACTCTGTGTGCTGCACACTGTCCATTCCTTGGTGCAACGAGTCCAGGAAAGCTGTCACTTGCTCACTCTTGATGAAGCCACTGTGATGTTTCTGTGGGTCCCTGGTAACGTCGGTCTGACAGGAAACGAGGCTGCTGAGGTTGCTGCCAAGACTGCAGTCCTCGTACTTCAGCCCGCTAGTTCCTACACCCTCTCCGATGACTGTGTTGTCGTCTGTCAGCAGATGGTTTCACTTTAGCATCACCACTGGTACTCCCTTCATGGGAATAAGCTCCTGGACACTGAGGCCCTCCCAGCGGCTTGGACGACCTCCTCTCCGCCCTCTCGCCGCGAGGAGATGATTTTAGCCATGTTGCGTATTGGGCACTCTCTTTTTAGCTATCGCCATTTATTTAGTGGTGCTCCCCCACCACTTTGTGCACATTGCTCCCAACCTTTAACTGTCCGCCATTTCCTAACGGAATGCCCTTTTTTTAACCGCTTGCGTTCCCGTTTGTTTTTGATGTCTGAGTTAACGGCCGTTTTAGCGAACGACGTCCGGGCTGTCGACTGCGTTCTACTTTTATCCGTGGTCACAATATGGCGAATGCAATTTAATTTTTAGTTCTGGACCTTCGTTTCTCTACGGCGTATTTTATAGACGTTTCTCCACGTCTCCGTTTTTACCTATCTTCTCTTCCTTCGATTGGGGTTGACGTGTAGTCGTTTTAAGCTCCTCTCTTTGTCGTCATGTTTTACAGTTTTGATGTGGGCGCGTATGACCTTAGTTGTTTTTGGTCCCTAAAACAAAAAACAAACAAACAAAGAAATTTTCCGGGCCAGGACGTAAGGTGCAATGGTCTTGGAGTGTGCGAATGATATTAATGCTTTGTTGACGGTTGTTGAAGGGAAACTGGTCTTAGGTTCTACATCTACATGATTACTCTGCAATTCACATTTAAGTGCTTGGCAGAGGGTTCATACTATCTCTCTACCTTTCCACTCCCGAACAGGGCGCGGGAAAAACGAACACCTAAACCTTTCTGTTCGAGCTCTGATTGCTCTTATTTTATTTTGATGATCATTCCTATCTATGTAGGTTGGGCTCAACAAAATATTTTCGCATTCGGAAGAGAAAGTTGGTGACTGAAATTTCGTAAATAGATCTCGCCGCGACGAAAAACGTCTTTGCTTTAATGACTTCCATCCCAATTCGCGTATCATATCTGCCACACTCTCTCCCCTATTACGTGATAATGCAAAACGAGCTGCCCTTTTTTGCACCCTTTCGATGTCCTCCGTCAATCCCACCTGGTAAGGATCCCACACCGCGCAGCAATATTCTAACAGAGGACGAACGAGTGTAGTGTAAGCTGTCTCTTTAGTGGACTTGTTGCATCTTCTAAGTGTCCTGCCAATGAAACGCAACCTTTGGCTCGCCTTCCCCACAATATTATCTATGTGGTCTTCCCAACTGAAGTTGTTCGTGATTTTAACACCCAGGTACTTAGTTGAATTGACAGCCTTGAGAATTGTACTATTTATCGAGTAATCGAATTCCAACGGATTTCTTTTGGAACTCATGTGGATCACCTCACACTTTTCGTTACTTAGCATCAACTGTCACCTGCCACACCATACAGCAATCTTTTCAAAATCGCTTTGCAACTGATACTGGTCTTCAGATGGCCTTACTAGACGGTAAATTACAGCATCAGGTTGTTTGTGTTACTGGAGAGAATGATTGCGATAATAGTTTTAAGTAGCGCTGGGTTCACTGTATCTTCCGTGTTACGTAGCTGGAGGGATTATACGCAGTTGTGAATTTTGTAAGGGTTTTTTCACGCTTTGAGGTGCTGTTTCTTGGGGTTACTTTGTTCGGTGTCTGGTTGAGAGTTTCTTTTTTGCTGGACACCATGAAGGTGCTGCCCTGTTGTGGACTGAAACAGGGAAAGCACTAGTAGTGTGTACTATTTTGTAGATGTTCTTGTTTTTGTAATGGCTATGTATCAGCATGGCATGTTTGGGCTATGCAATATATTGTTGATTGTAATTGGTGTTTTCATGTGGTTTTAAATTGCAGGCTATGTGTGTGTATGTCACCCTTGTTTGATGGAGGTTCAGAGACCACTGTTGTGGATGGGAGATGGTACCGTGTATTTATAATTTATGGCATCTCTTGTTTCCTGCTCCGCCTAACCAGCCATGTTAGCATCGCTCTCACTATAGCGTTTGGATAAGAGGCACGATTGGCGGCTTTTGTGGAGTTGCTGGCGCTGCTGCAAGTCTGGACAGGATACTGTGTGACAAGCACTGAGTCTTGGGCTCACCAGTACTACAGCCAGAGTCTTGGGCTGACCAACAGGTGAGTTCTCGGACTGAGAGTGGCGGTGCATGGTAGACTTGATTTCGATGTCAGCAAAGGACAAACGCCCAGAATTGGGTTGCAGACAGCAGGAGCCATTCCTACTGCTGTGCATGCCATAAACAGGACCATCCATGCCGTCTGGTTGTTGTCTGCAGAAAAGATGAACGCAGTCAGTTGGTGAGGAGCAAAGATCTGCCGCGCCAAGGAGCTCTCTATGGGACCCTCATTAACGATCAGCATAGGATGTGTGGACCAAAAACGGTTGGAGTGTTTTCCTGGTCGAGAGAACAGCAGTTGCAGTGGAGACACAGCCAGGAGCTTTCATATTAAAAAAGGAGAGCTAACTGGATGCTTTAACAACCAACAGTAGTATTTTGGTCAATTGGGTGACGCAGACTAGTGTATGATGAAGAGTTTAGGCTGTACATTTAGTGCATTGAGTGACCAGTAATATTTCACACAGTAGATGCATGCATGCAGTGCAGTGTGCCGTGGTTGTTGTCTAGTGGCATACCGAAGGTGCAGATGTTTTCTCTAAAAAGCAAGAGCCATATTGATACAGGCTGTGAGTGTGATCGATTTTGTATGTGTCCTTTTGCAGGACGTGATATGGTTATTATCTCCAAACGCCTTTATCATGCATTATTTAGAGAAATCAGGACTTCAGGCACCTACAGTCATTGAGATAAATCAGTGGTGGAGGATGAAAATTTGTGCCAGACAAGGACTTGAATCCGGATGCTCTGCTTTTCTAGAATGGCTGCCTTAACCGTCTTGGCCATATGGACACACCTCCAATTATACTCAAATTCTCATCTTGAGCCCCTTTCCATCAGCCCCACTGCTCATAGCATTTCCTAAGTCTCACAGGGATACTAAAGATATGGTGCAACTGCACTGAAAGTATGTGGATCTATTCTCACTCATATACATAGCCTGCTCTGTCAAGCACATCTGACAGAACAAACACCGCATACCAATATATCTTCATGGTTACCTGATCTGTCCAACACCATGGCTGCTGTCATTCACTGTGTACCAGTGACTCGTGGAGGAGGCGCAGCTGTAACATGGTGGCTGCATGCTTGTGTGCAGCAGGTGGAGCCACCACGCAGCGCGCCCACGGTGCTGGTGGTGGCGCAGCAGGGCCAGCCAACATCTGGCTCCGGTTGCTGCACGTGGCCCGCGCCGCTCGCCGCCTGCTCGGCCGCCACCGCCCTCGTCGTCATCGTCGCCGTAGTCGCCGCCGCCGCCATCTTTACCTGCACCTCGGACTACCACTAGTGAGTATGCTCCACCTGCTCGCTTAACAGGTTTATAGTAATTTTTTTTGGTAGAAGCTAGGTGTGGTATTAACGTTTTAGTCGTATTAGCATTGTTCTATTTATAAGTACCAGGAATAGATAATTAATATGTACACTTATTGAAACTTGAAACTTCCTGGCAGATTAAAACTGTGTGCCGGACCGAGACTCGAACTCGGGACCTTTGCCTTTCACGGGCAAGTGCTCTACCGACTGAGCTACCCATGCACGGGTCACGCCCCGTCCTCACAGCTTTACTTCTGCCAGTACCTCGTCTCCTACCTTCCAAACTTAACAGAAGCACTCCTGCGAACCTTGCAGAACTAGCACTCCTGAAAGAAAGGATATTGCGGAGACATGGCTTAGCCACAGCCTGGGGGATGCTTCCAGAATGAGATTTTCACTCTGCAGTGGAGTGTGCGCTGATATGAAACTTGTTATTTGTGGAGCCTGACATTATCGGGAAAGGAGACAGTAGTCTTAATGTACTTTCTTAAAATTAACAAAAACTACGAAAAGTTATTTTTTTACTGTCTAGATGGAAGTTTACATTAGACAGTTAAAATATGAGAAGTAGTTTCGTTTCTGTATAACAAACATCTTCATATCGTACAAATCGTAAATACAGGCGAATATGCATGGAACAATGTCAACAGAGAACATCATCAAAAACTTGCATTCGTATTAAAAACAACCAGACTAAGACAATGTCGATGTTTAAAGCATCATCAAGGGCAAGACTTATTACAGCCAATACCCGTAATCTTGTGAGACGCACGTGAAAAAAGAGAGAGAGCTGAAGGGAAATTGCAATCGTAAAATTGCATTAAATATTCATTGTATACGCTTGTAAAACAGGAGATACAGTAATAAGCTTTCTTACTCAACTACCTGTTTTACAACTGTATAAAATGGATAACTGATGCATTTTCACTTAT
The DNA here is from genome assembly GCF_021461395.2 of Schistocerca americana. Taxonomy (NCBI): domain Eukaryota; kingdom Metazoa; phylum Arthropoda; class Insecta; order Orthoptera; family Acrididae; genus Schistocerca; species Schistocerca americana. The sequence goes on along the minus strand of NC_060120.1, from coordinate 674,457,261 downwards.
GCACCTGCCCCCGTCCTCTGTTTTTGACCTCCATGTTGCAAGATTGACTCTGAGCACTATGGGACTTAACATCTGAGGTCATCAGTCCCCTAGAACTTAGAACTACTTAAACCTAACTAACCTAAGGACATCACACAGATCCATGCCCGAGGCAGGATTCGAACCTGCGACTGTAGCGGTCGCGCGGTTCCAGACTGAAGTGCCTAGAAGCGCTCGGAAACACCGACCTGCCGTTGCAAGATTATGGGTTATGCTTTAAACACCAGTATTACCTTATTCTGTTTTTTAATACGAATGTATGTTTTTGCATGATGTTCACTGTTGATACTGTTCTACGCGCACTCACCTGCATTTACACTGATGAGCCAAAACATTATGCCCACCGTGATGTTGAATGCCTCCTGGTGATGCTGCGAGCACGTGAAGCAGTAACGAAAGAAAGTAAGTGAAAGAGAGATGAATGGGCAGCCAATATAGCGAAGATATGGGCCGCAAATCCAGAAATCCAATAATATATGTCATTTTGACACAGGGCACATTGTTGTGGAGCTTTGGTTGGATATGAGAATTTCTGAAACGGTGAAGCTGGTGGCTTGTTGGCGCTCTACTACAATGAACATCTATGGAACTTGACTGAAGGATGGTGAAGTAATGAGTTGACTGTATGGTGTAGGACAATCACGTTTCATCACAAAACGTAGAGGTCAGAGGATCCCCCACTTTGCATTCCAGGATAGGCAGCGATCTGAGGCAGTTCTGACGACAGAGTACAATACTGGTGCAGGCACAGGTGTTTCTGAACACATCGTTCGAAGGTCATTGTTGAACATGGACCTCCACATCACACGACCTCTACATATTCCTGTGTTGACCTAGCGACATTGTCAGTTACGATTGCAGGGAGCACAGCATTACCTAGTTTCCAGTGTGGATCAATAGAAACGTGTCACCTGTCGAATGAATCGCATTTCTTGTTACACCATGTAGCTAGATGGTTGGGAGCTTACACACCATCATCCATGGGATTGACTCCACGAAACATGCACTGTGCCACAAATTCAGGCCAGTGTGGGTAAAATTTTGCTATGAGGTATTGTGTTGTATTGTATGCTAACTAGGGGGCCTAGAAATGACGGAGAGGCTCCGACCCTGCCGCAGCCCCAGTGGTCCACAACCTCACGACGAATACCACAGTCCACTTCACTCCTCCTCCGCCCCACACCAAACCACTCTTTCAGGCTTATTGGGCGATTCGGCCCCCGCTGGACGCCCCAGGGAACATCTCACACCAGACGAGTGTAACCCCTATGTTTGCGTGGTAGAGTCATGGTGGTGTACACATACATGGAGAACTTGTTTGCGCAGAAATCGCCAGCATAGTGTAGCTGAGGTGGAATAAGGGGAATTAGCCCGCATTCGCTGAGGAAGAAGGAAAACCGCCTGAAAACAATCCACAGATCGGCCGACTCACCGGACCACTACACAAGTCTGCTGGGCGGATTCATGCCACGACCAGGCGCTCCTTCCCACTCTGGAAAGTCGGCATTAGACCGCACGGCTAACCGGGCGTGCTATGCTATGGGGTACATTGAGCTGGGGTTCCATGACATCTTTGGCGGTAATAGAAGGCATCATGACAACAGTGAACTACGTGAACTTTATTGCAGACCAGTTACATTGCTTTATGCTTGATGTCTCCCCCTTGGCGATGACGTCTTCCAGCAGGATAACTGTCCGTGTTGCGAGGTCAGATTCGTGCTGTAGTGAATTGAGGGGCGTTATAGTGAACTCACACTGATGTCTTCTCCAGCAAATGTGCCTCATCTGCGCCCTTTGGAATACATATCGAGTACAACCTGCGTGCGTGTAAACCACGGGACTTGCTTGATCTGTGCATAGACGTCTGATGCCACATACTTCAGGAATCCTGTCGTAGAATCCACGCCAAACAGAAGTACTGCATTTGAAAAGTGAAACAACACGGTATTAAACAGGTGGTCTTAGTGTTTTGACTCATCGATGTACAATTTGAACGATCTGAAGATGATTATTACAGGTGGTTGTTAAACACAAACGAAAGTAGTTATCAAGTTTTAGATGTCTAATGTGAACTGTGGTCTAGGCAGTAGAAAACAACTTCTGTACGTTTTCTTAAATCGTTGTAAAATACGTTTATTACTACCCCCAAAAATGTGAGTTGTATGGTAGCTTCCAAGACAACAGGTTGTAAGTGTGAATAATAAATAAATAAATCCTGCATCTATTATTCATCTTTTGGATTTGCAGCTCTTGTATTTTTTTCGTGTGTATAGTTAAAGGTATTGAATATAGGCTCCACCTTTACGAAAAACACTGTTTCTTCTTGTTATCATAACACGTTTCGGAACCTCTGTGTCATCACCAATGGCTTTCTTCCGCGAAAAACTGTAAAAAGTAAGCGTGTTTTAGGTTGTAACTGATCTAACAAAATGACGTCTAAACTCAGTTTTTATTTGTTTCTGTTCTTCTCTTATTTTACATTACATAGTTTTGCAGGACTATCTGTATGGTGTCCTGCACTGGTAGCTTGTCATCTCCAAAGCAAACAATATAAATGTGAATGTCATCAGCGAGTTATCAACTCCCTTGGTTTTTTGAAAATCCTGATTTTGGTGTGGCAAAATGTCATGCATATATATTTGTTATTACTTACTTTTTTCTGACAGACCCTCCTTCTTTCGCGTTCTGAGAGTACTGTACACAAATAGTGAATGTTTTTTGTATGATTTTGGCTTAACAAACGCCTTTCCACGTCGCAAAACGAGATATAAACGATATTTTGTGTGTCCTAACCCCGCCCCCGACAATGTTCATTTGTTCTCTGGTGAGTTTGGCACCGATTTTGAATTTTGTTTACTTTTATCTCTCTTTTTCTGTGTGTGTGTGTGTGTGTGTGTGTGTGTGTGTGTGTGTGTGTGTGTGTGTGTGTAGCGGAGGGAGGGTGGGGGGTTGGGAAGGGGGGGTAAGCTACTTAACATACTCATGTTGTCCTTTCTCATGTTTTAAGTAATGTGCCTTTGCAGAGTCAAGTGTATTAATCTAAGACTTCTTTGCCTTCTGCTACTGCCGTCTTTATGTGAAAGTTTCCTTCTGTTGTTATTTTATGGTATAGGCTGTGGCTGGATTTCAGTATTTTTAAATCTGTTCCTTTTGTAGTTGGGTGTTGGTTCTGGTCTGCTCTGTGGTGAGCAAACGCGCTATGGCTGCTGTTACTTTTTTTAGGCTGTTTAGGGGTTCTGAGTATCTTGTTTTAAAATACTTCCATGTTTGTCCTATGTATACTGATTGGCAAACGTTACACGTGAGTTCATATATTCACATTCTGTTGATTGTGAATATCTCCTGTTTGTTGTTTTCGAAATTCCTGTTGTTTCTTTATGTTGCCTATTCTGTGGACAATTTTTTACTATAAGTCATTATGTGCCACTTTGTTTTTTGTGTGTGTTGCTACACTGTTGTGTCTTGCATGTGGTCATTGGTTTTGTTGTGTAGTTCTATATTGTGAACGGTTTTTGTGTGTGTGGTGCATTTGTTTCTTTTCTGTTCACAAATTTTTTGATTTAATTCCTCTTTCTTATGAGTCTTGTTACCATTTTCAAATGTTATTTCTTTATTGGATTTAGCTCCTCTCTGTGATTATGTTTCTTGTTGGTGTCCTGTTCAATCTGTGGAGTATGAATCTGAAACTTGCTTGCTAGTCTACCACCATTGTTCGATAGATTGTGAATGGTGGTGTTTGTGGCTGTCGGTTTCTTGAATATTTTTCTTGAATAATATGAAGTCTTTTAGTGTTTCGTATGCTGAGATACAGAAAATTTAGTGTGCCTGTATCTATTTCTAATATGAAGTGAATTTTTGGGTGTAAGTTGTTTATTTCATTGTGTAGTTGTCTTATGTGTACGTATGATTCATCAATCAGGCATATTATGTCATTGCCATAATGGTACCAGTATACAACTTTGTATTTTTTTGGTTTTATTATGTGTGTGAATATCTTGTTCTCTAAGTTGCTCATGAATGTGTTGGCTAAGAGGGAGCTTATTGGTGATCGCATTGGCAGTCCTTCATGTTGGGAATCAAATTCTTTATTGAACATAATGTGTGAGTCTGGTATGTTTCCTTGTTATTTTATTCTTTGTCTGACGATGTTGATTGTTTCATTATTTGAATGGAAGTGTACACTGAAGTGATATCAAACGATATGAGTATCGCTGTGTCTGTTATGTCTATGTTCTTGATTGTCTCTACTAGTTCGACCGAGTTTTATAGTTTCCTGTCGTTTTTAAAAGTGTTTACTTTCTTTAGTGATTTGTGTATAAACTGGGCTAGGTGGTATGATATAGCATTTCTGATATTGGTGACCGGTCGTAAATGGGTATGTTCCTGTGCACATTTGGTAGGGATTTTAGAGAGAACGCCTTTCGATTTTTTTGGTCATTCTTTTTATCTGGCCTTTTGATAATGTATTTTTTATGTTTTTCAGGACTTGTTGAACGTTTCTCTGGTATCTTGCTGTTGGGTCACTGGTCAGTTAGATGAGTTGTTATCCTCCAGAAACACTAATGTTTTACCTACGTAATCCTTTTCATTCATAATCACAGTAATGTTCTCTTTGTCTGCCCTTGTCAGTATGGGATTACTATTCTCGAATCAGAAACGTACAAATTTACAGTAGCCTTACACATCAATAAATATGTACATACATATACACAAATTGTATTTATATTACATGTTTTAATTGTTGTTTAAGCTTGTTGACTATGGTTTTCTCTGGTGTTTTGTCATTAGAAATTATGATGGCTTTATGTGTTCTGATCATCTGTGTTATTTCCGCAGCAAATAATTCTCTTCCGAAGTCTGCATCTGGGACCTATGACCTCGCTGTTTGGTCCCTTCCTCCCCCTCCACCCCCCACCCCCCCCCCACCCCCCCGCAAAAAAAATCAACCAACCAAACAAGTTTGCATTAAAATTTGACGTACTCAGTCTTTCTTGTACTTTTATAATGTGTTCAGATTCTGTTATGAGATCTTCTATCGTTTTTGCGACGTGTGCGAGTTAAGGCTGTGTTTTGGCCCTCTTTTCCGCTAGGGTTTCTTATTCTTTGGTGAATTTAATGTCAGGTTGATGATTCTGTCATGAAACATGTTTTTGAATGTGATGGCTGTTTGCAATTGGTGTGTCTGTGCTGTTTATGATTCTGCATTTTTTTCTTTTATTTCTCCTGTGTTTCCTGCATTATTTTATGTATTTGCGCATTTTCTCTCTGTGTTATTTCCTCAAACTGAGCTGATATTGGGAATTTATCGGACTATTCTAAATGTGTTTTGTAAAGTTACTTGTTGAGCACTGGTTATTTAGCGTATAGGTCCCTGAATTCCTGTTTTAGCCACGTAATTTCTGCCTTCCTTCTCACTTTACTTACACACTGATGAAATTCATATTTACATCGTTTGGTTTGCAGATGACAACCTATCAGTGTAGGACACCAGGTTGTCCTGCAAAATAGTATAATGTAAAATCAAAATAAGAACAAAAAAGAGCAAAAACTATCTTTAGGTCACATTTTCTTAGATCAGCTACGACCTAAAATACGTTCACTTTTTCACGAAACCCACTGATGGTAGCACAGAGGTATTGAAACATGTTTGGGTAATGAGATAGAAGCAGTGTTTTGCGTGAAAGGCAGAACCAATTTCCAATAACCTCTACCTATTGTTTGCAAACTGAAGAGCGAGCAATTCTTCTTGTAAAGCAAGTGGCCATTCCTAAAATAAAACTGGTACTGTCACAGGTTTATGTGATTCATGTGTGTTTTTTGCGTGAGTTACGTTATTAGTTTCTCCATATTAAGAGACTGCTACTGCTTCGCAGCTGTGTAGTGAACTGAAGAATAACCCGTCCATTAGATAATAGATTTTTAGTTTACCTCGATTTAGGGTTTTATACTGAGACCAACTCTAGCGTATTCTGAAACTAACGCCGCAGCAATAAATACAAATTACGGGCATGTTCGTTATGAGCGTTAGCGGCAACATACACTCCTGGAAATTGAAATAAGAACACCGTGAATTCATTGTCCCAGGAAGGGGAAACTTTATTGACACATTCCTGGGGTCAGATACATCACATGATCACACTGACAGAACCACAGGCACATAGACACAGGCAACAGAGCATGCACAATGTCGGCACTAGTACAGTGTATATCCACCTTTCGCAGCAATGCAGGCTGCTATTCTCCCATGGAGACGATCGTAGAGATGCTGGATGTAGTCCTGTGGAACGGCTTGCCATGCCATTTCCACCTGGCGCCTCAGTTGGACCAGCGTTCGTGCTGGACGTGCAGACCGCGTGAGACGACGCTTCATCCAGTCCCAAACATGCTCAATGGGGGACAGATCCGGAGATCTTGCTGGCCAGGGTAGTTGACTTACACCTTCTAGAGCACGTTGGGTGGCACGGGACACATGCGGACGTGCATTGTCCTGTTGGAACAGCAAGTTCCCTTGCCGGTCTAGGAATGGTAGAAGATTGGTTCGATGACGGTTTGGATGTACCGTGCACTATTCAGTGTCCCCTCGACGATCACCAGTGGTGTACGGCCAGTGTAGGAGATTGCTCCCCACACCATGATGCCGGATGTTGGCCCTGTGTGCCTCGGTCGTATGCAGTCCTGATTGTGGCGCTCACCTGCACGGCGACAAACACGCATACGACCATCATTGGCACCAAGGCAGAAGCGACTCTCATCGCTGAAGACGACACGTCTCCATTCGTCCCTCCATTCACGCCTGTCGCGACACCACTGGAGGCGGGCTGCACGATGTTGGGGCGTGAGCGGAAGACGGCCTAACGGTGTGCGGGACCGTAGCCCAGCTTCATGGAGACGGTTGCGAATGGTCCTCGCTGATACCCCAGGAGCAACAGTGTCCCTAATTTGCTGGGAAGTGGCGGTGTGGTCCCCTACGGCACTGCGTAGGATCCTACGGTCTTGGCGTGCATCCGTGCGTCGCTGCGGTCCGGTCCCAGGTCGACGGGCACGTGCACCTTCTGCCGACCACTGGCGACAACATCGATGTACTGTGGAGACCTCACGCCCCACGTGTTGAGCAATTCGGCGGTACGTCCACTCGGCCTCCCGCATGCCCACTATACGCCCTCGCTCAAAGTCCGTCAACTGCACATACGGTTCACGTCCACGCTGTCGCGGCATGCTACCAGTGTTAAAGACTGCGATGGAGCTCCGTATGCCACGGCAAACTGGCTGACACTGACGGCGGCGGTGCACAAATGCTGCGCAGCTAGCGCCATTCGACGGCCAACACCGCGGTTCCTGGTGTGTCCGCTGTGCCGTGCGTGTGATCATTGCTTGTACAGCCCTCTCGCAGTGTCCGGAGCAAGTATGGTGGGTCTGACACACCGGTGTCAATGTGTTCTTTTTTCCATTCCCAGAAGTGTATAAAGGAATCCGAGAACGAAAATAAGAGAAACGAGATAACACCCAACGACGGAAGATAATGGAAAAAAGTGGTATGACTCACAGAGAACCTTAAGCACAAAGAAACGTAGCTGGGAGAAGATAGGAGCAATGGTTCAGATGGCTCTGAGCACTATGGGACTTAACATCAGAGGTCATCAGTCACCTAGAACTTAGAACTACTTAAACCTAACTAACCTAAGGACATCACACACATCCATTCCCGAGGCAGGATGCGAACCTGCCACCGTAGCGGTCGCGCAGTTCCAGACTGAAGCGCCTAGAACCGCACGGCCACTGCGGCCGGCGATAGGAGCAATGGCTTTATTGTTTGACAGATGGAAATTTGGCCAGTCACTTTCCTTCTACTCCATTTATGAATTTCTTAGTGAGAACAAGTGATTATATATATATATATATATATATATATATATATATATATATATATATATATATATATATATATATTTATATATAAGGGCCAATCAAAAAGTTTTCGTTTGAGGGCGTTGCAGCAACGTATATGCAACGTAGCACGACTCCGATGCAGGTATATAAGCATCGATATGTAGGCAAGGGATTAGAGAGGCATTCGTGTCTTTCCGAAGTGCATGTGGTAAATGCAGAAACGTGAACTATGGCGACGTTATTACCAAATCCGTCCAAACAAAACCAACGTGCTCTTAATCGTTTCTTCGCTGTCGAAGGACAAACACCGGTAGACATCCATCGGAGAATGAAGAAGTTGTATAGGGCAGTATGTTTGTATAAAACACCGTTGTGGAATTGTGCGCCAAGTTCCGTGCCGGAAAGTACGTCCCCATGTCAAAAATGTAACGCAGACATTACTCCAGCGCAAATGGGAGACATTCGAGTACCCGCCCTATAGTGTTGATCTCTCTCTCTGTGCGATTATCACTTCTTCGGTGCCTTCGTAAAGGCCACCTTGAAGAGTCGGTGATTTCTGTCGGACGAGGACGTGCATCAGTTAAGGACTTCTCCACACAGCAAGACACGGTGTTTTACCAAACGTTTACCTGGTACGCCGGTGGGATGCTTACGGCCATTTTGCCTGATTGGCATACCGAGTCTGGCCATCAAGAGGAAATTTTCTGTTTGCTTCTTACGTTATTAATAATATCGATAACGTGTTACTTGAAATCTGATTTCTGCACATCTGCAGTGCAGTAATATAATTGGCATGAGTAAATTAGAACAGGGCACTTGCGACAATTCACCGATTCAGCATTACGCCCGCCCGCCGGACGCTGCCCCGGCTGTTAACCGTAACCAGGAGCCCTCAAGAATGCAGCCCCACTGACGCAACAGACCTGCTTTGGCGAGTATTAATCGTGGTCATCCGGCCAGGCAGATCATAGAAGCATCAGCACCGCACCTAATGAAATTTGCACCCAGTGAAATTTGCGCCCAGGATAGGCTCACTTATCTCCCCACTCGGGCTCCACAACTTGCCCGGCAGGTGGAGCAGTCGAGGGCTCTTAAGGTTCGTTGACACGGGCCGTATTTTAAGGCAATACGTAGTTGTAATAGTGTTAACGGCAACTTTGCCTCAGTGCAGCAAAGTCCATGCCGTATCTGTCTCCATTCTTGACTGTTTTGTGCTTCCATCTTACTCTCAGCCTTGTTTCTCTTTCTTATATCGACAATGTGCACTGCCACTTTACAAGAAACTATATTTTCCTTCTGCGAGATTATGTTTGTCTAACGTATTAGGCGAACTACATCTCCAAGAACATGGAAGCCACAAAGGAATGACTGATAACATAAAAAAACGATAATCTTTCGTTGCATTTTGAAAGTTGACGCGCTACATAGGAGCACTCGATTTGTTTGTCGTCTACAAGAGTACAGTAGTGGGAAAACGAAAGAAGCATGAAATCCATGACCGTAATACGCAAATCTACTGCCAGAGCTTTGGAACACAGAAAATAATACATGCAAACACTGTAATCTGAAAAAAGACATTTTTAGTACTACCATCTTAGTAAAGGATCTGTGGTAGTGAACCGTAATTTTGTTTTTATTTTGGTGCTTGTACACATTACTTTTCACGCCCCGTAAGTTTGTTCGTAATGTATTATATTTATGAAATTAATCATTCTCTCTCTTTACTGATGAACCTCTATAAAACGTTAACGTAAACTTATGATTGTTATTTCAAACTGTTTTAATAAATTCCTTGAGTCCTTCCACCAAAGCGTTGGAAATGCCTTGAACCAAGACGCATATTGATGAGAAGGGCAGTTCAAAAACGTACGTCTGTATGAACCACCGCTACCCAAAAGCTGAAGTGTTATAGCTCGTACACAGTAATTAATATTGGTACTGGTCTCACCACTCCTCCGACGACTTACTTATAAATGATGTATTCAAAATGGTGTTTCAGGAAAAAATATTTATCCAGTAACAATTCACAAGTTAAAAGATTTGGAAGCAGTCTCCTTACTTGGAAAAAAAAGGATAACGCTAACGCCCACGACGCCTGATTTCTCTTTTTATTGCTAACTATTTTCCTTGCCTAATGCAGATGCAGGAGAGCTGCACTCACTTCCGCCACCTCGCTTTCGTTCATTTCGCTGCCATAAAGTTGCTCGCCTGAACGCACCTGACTCAGAAATGTATTTCCGCAATCACTGCCAGGCAACAGTGACCGTCAGTGTTGCCGTACAACATGTAGCTGCAATATGCTTGGTCGCGATTTTGCCGCCCAATATGCAATTTTACGGCCCCTGAGAACGTACCTTTAATTGTCGTAAGGATGAAGAGGACTAGAGAGACTCGAAAAAGAACTTTAATGTCAAAATTGCTGTAATAGGAAGTGATCATATTTCTTCTGTTGGACGATTTTTACTTACTACTGTTTCTTCAGAAAATACCATGAAAAGCATATAAACCAAGTTAGGAACACAGAAAATAAAAACTGTATCACTTCTGTTTGACAAAGCATGCTTTAGAGTAAATATGAAATAGAATATGATCCACACCCGTCGATCAACATATGGTACATGTAATGTACGTGAGGTGCATTGTCATACTAACTGACAGTACAAGAGATGCACGCATGTAGGTAAAATTAGATGTAAACAGCTTCTCCTCTCACTCGCAGCGCTACATGCACACGCCCCTCTATATGACTTCAAAACAGCAAAACGATTTTGTCTGCTGGTCTAATTCTGCATATCATTGTCCTTATTGCCAAATGGAAGATATGTGAGCATATTAAAATTTTGTATTAAGTAAGATATAGATTAAAAGGACAGAGTACGCCTCATAAAATAACGTATGTAATAACAAGGAAAAAGTTTTTGAAGGTTGTAGTCCACAACACCATTTTCCAGATTAAGATAAAGTAAACATTGTAAAAGAAGGAAAACCAGGATTTAAGCGTTAAAACTGCAAATCCGGGCATATCGCAGAGCGTTGTGTCGACCACTGATAGCGCCCTTCTTCCGGCAGCAGGGTGTTTACGTTGCTGGTCATCTGCATGACGGCGTCAGCGCCCCTAAAACAGGCCACCAGCACCTCACTGTGGGCGCCAGACAACTCCAGCAGGCAAAAACCACAGCTCGTGGCTCAGCCGAGCAGGCAATCACAAGTCGTAAAGAATACATTAGTAGCAAATTAACTTTCCTGCTTTGTTTTTCCAGCGTTGATTTCCACTGTTTTGTTTTGTGCATCATTTCCGTTTGATCTCAAATGTTATCTTTGCTAAGTTTCTCCTTCTCAACATGCAAACCCAATGCAGTTTTGTTGCCACCATACGTAATTTATTTAATACTTCTGTTAAATAACCTTCCAGTCTAGCCAATGTAGGCCTTATCACAAACATGTCAGCATATTTTATGAACCCCAGGATTTGCATATTCGTCTTTCTTTTGTGGTAGATTGTGAAGCATTCGTAACTTAAAATTATGTGTTGGTCAAAACTCAGTTTCAATCCTGTGCCGCGCGGAGTGGCCGCACGGTTTAGGGCGACCTGTCATGGATTGCGCGACCTCTTCCGCCGGAGGTTCGAGTCCTCCCTCGGGCACGGATGTGTGTGTTGTTCTTAGCATAAGTTAGTTTAAGGAGTGTGTAAGACTATGGACCGATGACCTCAGCAGTTTGTTCCCTCAGGAATTCACACACATTTGACCATTATTTAATCCCATTTGGGAGGACGACGATTCAATCCCGCGTTCGGCCATCCTGATTTAGGTTTTCCGTGATTTCAAAAAATGGTTCAAATGGCTCTGAGCACTATGGGATTTAACTTCTGAGGTCATCAGTCCCCTAGAACTTAGAACTATTTAAACCTAACTAACCTAAGGACTTCACACACATCCATGCCCGAGGCAGGATTCGAACCTGCGACCGTAGCGGTCGCGCGGTTCCAGACTGTAGCGCCTAGAACCGCTCGACCACCCGGACCGGCTCCGTGATTTCCCTAAATCACTTCAGGCAAATGCCGGGATGGTTCCTTTGAAAGGGCACGGTCGAATTCCTTCCCCGTCATTTCCTAATCCGATGAGACCGATTACCTCGCTGTCTAGTCTCCTTCCCCAAAACAATCCAATCCAAATTTAATCCTATTCTTCCATAATATACGTTCTAGCCTTCTGATGGTTTGCCAGTTGCTATCCTATTTTGAGATTAGTTATAGAGGATGCGCGAATGTAGTGATAGGAGTTGGAGGAGAAGCTATATAAAACTTATTTCACCTATATACACTCGTAATCCTGATCTTTCAGTTAGTATGGCAACGCATATTATGTACCTTACATTACATATACCATCCAAAGCTATGAGCTATATTTTATTTTATATTTATAATAAAGTGTGCTTTTTCCAAGGAGAAGAGATGCGGTTTTTAAATTACTTGTTTGTAATTTGGTTTTTATGTTTTCCGTTGTTCCTGAAGATGGTCGACGTTGGACGAAGCCGGTAATAAGTAAAAATTTTGTCATTGCGTCAGCGAGGAAGTAAAATAAATTATGAAAGAATCACAGTGCTTTGTACATGATATGTCGCTTTTCCAAGAAGTGTTCATGTTTTGTCTAAGGATTTTTCGAAATAAAACAGACTCGTACCACACATTATCCAGGCTCTGGACTGGGTAAATGGCAAAAGAAAAATGTCATTTATTAGTGTTTAATTAAAATCAGCTTTTAAGCATGTCAGTATTTTATTTTTTACATTTATATGTTATTATTTTTATTTTGTGCATTCTCGTATACGTCATCCAATATTAGGCCGATGAATTTATTAAAAATTTTGGAATTTGCAGAACGCTTTCAAACAAGTCCCGATGTCACCAGCCTCCTCGTACCTTTTTACTGTTTTTTCCAGAATTTCATCAAGTTTCATGACATTGTTTTCTTTCGGTTACCTTCCATATTTAGCCCTGACTTCATTAACGCACACACTGAGTTCTCTGCTTCTGTCTTCATACACTCTATCAGGTCTTTAATTTTGGGAATTTTTCCCGAATAAATTATTAATTTCGTTGGTCCGGCTTTCTACGACATTGGTGGTAGAATGGCGCCATTTTTAGTAACTTCATAGACAGGCCGGGACTTCCTCATTTTCCAACCATCTACCTACAAAATTGCCGTAAAACTAAGAATACTTGGCGATATCCCGTGATTATGAATGCGTCTCGAACGAGGCGCAGCAGACATCATCAGGTTGAAGAAATTCCAATGCAGCACACATGCGGATTTGCAGGCTTACTTCTTTATTTTCTCTGTACTCTCACTTAAGTCTCAAATCTTGCAGTTTTCTACTGAGAGATTTCCTCATGTGGAAATGGCAGGCAGGCATACACTTCAGTGTGCACAAATTTTAGAGCAGAAATCACAGCTGATTCGAAATCAACGGTGACTTTTCTTTATGATTTCATTATGGTAAATTATCGATAACATTGCGGAAAGTACAGATATATGACTTTTTTCTTTTGTTTGGTAAGAATACAAAGGGCACTGAATAGATGTTTGTCTCGCACTTAGACTTCCAAAGTCTGCTTGAATAATTTATAAGAGGTGATCAAAATGTTTCCGATTGAGGGCGTCACTGCAGCTTATATACAACGTTGTCCGCCCGCCTGCCTTTGCTGGGTGGTAACGTGCTTGCCTCCGACGCCAGCGGGCCCGGGTTCGATTCCTGGCCGGGTTAGAGATGTTCTCCGCTCGTGGACTGGGTGTTGTGTTGTACTCATCATCATTTCATCCTCATCACCGGCGCGCACGTCGTCCATTGTGGCGTCGAATGAAATAAGACTTGCACTTGGCGGCTGAACTTCCCAGAATGGGGCCTCCCGACCAACGATGCCATTCCCTCATTTCATTTCATATACAACGTTGGTCGGCTCCGATGCGGATATAGAACCACCGACTTGTAGGCAAGGGATTAGTGTGGTGTTCGTGACTTTCCGAGGTTCGTGCGGTGAAATCGAAAACGTGAACTATGGTGACGTTAGCCGCGCGGGATTAGCCGCGCGGTCTAGGGCGCTGCAGTCATGGACTGTGCGGCTGGTCCCGGCGGAGGTTCGAGTCCTCCCTCGGGCATGGGTGTGTGTGTTTGTCCTTAGAATAATTTAGGTTAAGTAGTGTGTAACCTTAGGGACTGATGACCTTAGCAGTTAAGTCCCATAAGATTTCACACACATTTGAACATTTTTTTGTGGTGACGTTATTACCAGTTGTGTACAAACAGGACCAACGTTCTGTTATTCTTTACTTGGCTGCTGAAGGATAAACAACGGTAGACATACATTGGAAAATATAGAATATGTGTAGGGCAGCATGTCTGGCGAAAGCCACCGTCGGGTTTGCTTCGCGATAACGCACGGCCCAGTAACGCAGAAGTGACGTCAGCTCAAGTGGGAGACACTCGATAACCCGCCCTATAGTCCTAATCTTTTCCCACGAGATTGTCACACCTTTGATCCCTTAAAAAAGGCCTTGAAGGGTCGACGATTCTTGTCGCACGAGGATGAGCAGCAGGTAGTTATGGACTTCTTCACGAAGGAGGACACGGCGTTTTACAGTGTGGGTATCTTCAACCTATTGTCGTCAGTGGGATGAGTGCCCCAATGCTCGCGCCGATTTTATCTGATTGGCACTCTCATATATTTACGAAAGTCGCATGATATAGCATTTGAAGGTTCCATCTATAAAAAAGCCTTGTTTGCTGTTTAGAGTTTGTCTTCCTTCTTCTTGAGTAAAATCTATGCTCCTGTCTCATACGTTATCATCACTTACAACAACACGGCTACCGTCATTACTGTTAGAAGCACCGTTTGAAGAACAACTTATTGTCGTGTTTTTGGTTATATGTGGTTTCCGTATGATTTTTCCGGTGATTGTATGACAGGTTAAATCAACAGCCGAGATCGCAATAATATTTGTTTATTTACCGGTTTCGGCTTATGTTAAAGCCATCTTCATAATTTTTTACCCCTTATGGCTGGCGCTGGCGGCTTCTGGGTTTTCTCGTGATATCACAATCGTACACAGCCATAGGGGGCAAAAAACCACTAAAATGGTTTCAACATAAGCCGAAACCGAAAATACACAAATATTACTGCTACCTCGACTGTTGATTTTAAGCTAAATATAGCACCAGATCGCTACACTCTGTAGACAATGTTGTCTAAATGTATGGTTCTATAATACCCCCTTAGTTGTTTTCTGTTCTGGTATTTCAGTAACAAAATCATATCCTCGATTATGCAGGTCACCTAACTATTCGGTATGTATTTTAGAAATCAAAGTCTCGCGTGACCCCTTTTTCTACTCATTCACTCTCTTTTGTGCTTCTAAGCGAGCGTCATTGGGTGGTCCACGCTGATGCTCGTTTTTAACAGTCTCTGGCCTTAATCATTCCTCTGTCTGTGTTTTGAACAACGCCAATTCGCATTCCCGCCTACTTTGGTTATCTTTGCTATTTAGCAGTAACAACCGTAGTCACCACACGGCTTACCGCGGATGGTCGTTGACACTTCCATATCAAACCTGTAATCACACAAACAAGTGGCACACTGACTGAACATTGCGAAAGTCAGAATCATACCGACAGTGATTGTCCATACGGTCAGCCACTGGGATGGACGAGGACTTTCGGAGTGCAGGTAATCTGTGTCCCACGTGGACTGTTTCCGGTGGACGACGACTCTCGATGTAAATGTAGGCCTTGCCCTTGAGCAGGTAGCTTCCAGGGATACTGGATGCAAATTTCACAGATTTCCGTTTGGGTGCAATTTTCACTGTGTGTGGTTTTCAGAGACCCGAAGGACATCAAGTCGAACATTGTTGTCATGTTGCTTTCTGCTGTGAGGCTGCCAATTTCCTTCTACCATCTCGACGGGAACTACAGCCTAGATGGGACAAGGGTCGAACTAAGGTCCTCCCAGCCCCGAACCACTGGTGTCCGACAAAGCCAGCCGCCACTCTCCAGCCATCGGTCCGCGGTTTGAATCTGGATAACACTGCCGACTACTGCTGGGTCTGAACGTCGGCTCTCTCCGCTCACAGCTACGGGAACTGATGCACCACCGCCTGACGGCAGAGAGGCATCTCTTAATCATGTGCTAGAAACGCCGTAGCCGAGCCGTGTGGACGAGACGCATCTCTGCCTGCCCTTCGCAGCCTGAGTTTCACCGCCTCTCACCTTACGCCCGCCTCTTGTGGGTGCACACTTTCTACGCCTACATAACTATGGAACCAATAAAATGTACTATCAACCACTAGTTGCTTACATATTCTGCACACCCCCAACACAACCACCAGAGAACCACTCGCTCACAACCATCTTCATCATTGAATATGGTTAATGTAAATAACTGTTGTATAATGATATCCTGTTTGATCATTTTTGGGTACAATAGGCTAAGGATTATCATGTGCATGCACATTATACATTTATCTGCTTTCTGAGAAGATTATTATTACAATTTCAATGATGACATTATTAAGATTTTTCACTTACCCCATGTTAATAAGGACCATCCACATACTTTGTTGTAAATTCGTATTATCTAATCTGGTTTTAAACATGTTCTGAATCGTTGAGAATCTCCTCATAATGGAGCTATGATACAAAAAATGTGTTTAATCAAAACTAGCATAGCGTTGGCATTTATAAACACACATCAAAAAAAGTTTTGCAACACCTCGGTTCCGAGAGTTACGGAACCAGTGCAGAAAATTGAAATAGAGATCAACATAAACATCATCTCCGCCCTTTTTATTGATCATGAAAACCACAACTTGCATGTTGTACTACCATACAATGAGATTTTCACAGGTGGTAATCCAAATTGCTGCACACACCGGTACCTCCTATACCCAGTAGCACTTCCTCTTGCATTGATGCATGCCTGCATTTGTCGTGGCGTACTATCCAAAAGTTCATCAAGGCACTGTTGGTCCAGATTGTTGTCCCTCTCCTCAACGGCGATTCGGCGTAGATTCCTCAAATTGCGTTGGTGGGTCACGTACTCCATAAACAGCTCTTTTCGATCCATCCTGGGCATGTTCGATAGGGTTCAAATGGTTCAAATGGCTCTGAGCACTATGGGACTTAACTTCTGAGGTCATCAGTCCCCTAGAACTTAGAACTACTTAAACCTAACTAACCTAAGGACATCACACACACCCATGCCCGAGGCAGGATTCGGACCTGCGACAATAGCGGTCGCGCGGTTCCAGACTGAAGCGCCTAGAACCGCTCGGCCACACATGCCGGCCTCGATAGGGTTCATGTCTGGAGAATATGTTGGCCACTCTAGTCAGTCGACGTCGTTGTCCTGAAGGAAGTCATTCACAAGATGTGCACGATTGGGGCGGGAATTGTCGTCCTTGAAGATGAATGCCTCGCTAATATGCTGCCTATATGATTGCACTATCGGACGGAGAATGACATTCACGTATCGTACAGCCGTTACGGCGCCTTCCATGACCACCAACGGCGTACGTCTGTCCCACATAATGCCATCCCAAAACAGCAGGGACCTCTACCTTGCTGCACTCGCTGGACAGTGCGTCTAAGGCGTTCCAAACACGTCTCCGACTTGTCTGGTTGAAGGCATATGCGACACTCATAGGCGAAGAGAACGTGATGCCAATCCTGAGCGGTCCATTCGGCATGTTGTTGGGCCCATCTGTACCCCACTGAATGATGTGGTGGTTTCAAAGATGGACCTCGCCATGGACGTCGGGAGTGAAGTTGCGCATCATGCAGCCTATTGCGCACAGTTTGAATCGTAACACGACGTCCTGTGGCTGCACGAAAAGCATAATTCAACACGGTGGCGTTGCTGTCAGGGTTCCTCCGAGCCATAATCCGCAGGTAGCGGTCATCCACTGCAGTAGCAACCCATGGGCGGCCTGAGCGAAGCAGTTCCTGTCTCTCTGTATCTTCTCCATGTCCGAACAACACTTTGGTTCACTCCGAGACGCCTGGGCAATTCCCTTGCTGAGAGCCCTTCCTGGCACTAAGTAACAATGTGGACGCGATCGACCAGCGATACTGACCGTCTAGTCATGGTTGAACTACAGACAACACGAGCCGTGTACCTCCTTCCTGGTGGAATGACTGGAACGGATCGGTTGTCGGACCCCTCCGTCTAATAGGCGCTGCACATGCATGGTTGTTTACATCTTTGGGTGGGTTTAGTGACATCTTTGAACAGTCAAAGAGACTGTGTCTGTGATACAATATCCACAGTCAACGTCTATCTTCAGGAGTTCTGGGAACTGGGGTGATACAAAACTTTTTGATGTATGTATTAATAGGTTCATATTTTAGAAGCACCGTTTGTTTTTGCATGAAAAGACATCAGTCAGACATTCTTTTAATAACGAAAATGCATTTATTTAGTAGCATGGATATTTAATTGCCCACTGACCGCGTACAGGAATTTCTCCAATGTTGTCGTTCTATTATTGTGTTCTCATATCTGCAGTGTAATTTTTTGTGATAAGACAGAAGAGGTTGCAAATTATTATCCACAGAGCAAGTTTCCAGACTGACACAGAGAACTTGCTCAGTAATATGACCAAGGATGTGCATAAAGCACTTCATTAAAATGTTGCTTCATATACACCAACATATCTATCTGAGTGATTACTATATTTAATAAATTTAAACAGATGCGAAAACTGCAGTCTTTAACGGTCTGACAAACTTTTTTCAGCCCTGGGCAAAGATCCTTACGAGTGCTAACATCACCAAGACGAACACTACTGACGATTTACAATATTACAGACAATGGAACCCAGGTACGTGTTATTTACACCATTTCCTCATATGATGGCAGCAAGTATGAATATATGTGAGCCTATAAGCTGTTACTTGGTCACATACTTACTACAAATAATTATCTTGATATGTAGACACTTTGTTAATAACAGTAATTATTATATCCTTGTTTTATGCCAAGTTTTGCAAGGAAGTTTTAAAATGAATTAGATAGTTTTTCTTGTACCTCTAAATTAGTGTTACGTTTGCGTTGACAGATTATATAAAATTACTTAGAAAATAAATATCAGAATATATATTCTGCGAATTTTATGATGTAAATTTAATGAAACGATACTTGCAGAGAGCTTTAATTTATTCATTCTATGACTTTTACTGCCCTCTGTATTCTACATGTAACTTTCTTTGACATGTAACTCAAACTTTAAATACACAGCCGGCCGAAGTGGCCGTGCGGTTCTAGGCGCTGCAGTCTGGAACCGCGAGACCGCTACGGTCGCAGGTTCGAATCCTGCCTCGGGCATGGATGTGTGTGCTGTCCTTAGGTTAGTTAGGTTTAACTAGTTCTAAGTTCTAGGGGACTAATGACCTCAGAAGTTGAGTCCCATAGTGCTCAGAGCCATTTGAACCATTTTTAAATACACAAACACTATTTGTATTGAAATGTACACTAATGGTTTGACTCCATTACTTGCTCCCAATTTATTAGTCAAACATTTTAAATACTAGTAGTTATATGAGGAGAATTAATAATTGAAGCTACTGAGATTTTATGTTTATTTGTCATAAAGGAATTTTCAATAAGGTAAATAACTTACTATTTTCTACTTTAGTTCCCGAGGAGTCGGTAGAAAATTCAAAATTAAACCTTTTCAAACTAAGTTTGAACCTCATATCATAATTATGACAGGTTTACCTATAATAGCATTTTAACTACACTGTGTCTAAAATTAAAGCAACAAACCGCTATTTCCCCGTTCTGTGTCTAATTCACGACAGAATCATACAGATTGTCAACAGGCGTCTGTACTATTGTGTCTTGCACGGAAGATGGCATTCCGGCCAACGGTCAATCACGCCATCGATGGCGTCAGGACACCTATCAAAAGGGGTAGTGGTTGTTGGGTAGTTCCACATCCACAATCGCTGTGTACACTGTCGCAGATGAAACTGCAAATTTGTGCTAAGATCCCATGGGACCAAACTGCTGAGGTCATCGGTCCCTCAGCTTACACTACGCTAAGAACAACAAACACACGCATGTCCGAGGAAGGACCTCTGACGTGGGGAGCCGCGTGAACCGTGACGAGGCGCCCTAGACGGCTTGGCTACCTCCCGCGGCTAGTCACAGACGGTCCAGTGTGGTAGAGAGAAGACACGTGCCAGACACCCTGGAGGGTGCTGAGCCATAGGAAGAATAGAACCAGGAGAGTCACAAACTGATATTACCATATGACTTAATGTGAATCGTTTTGTTGCCTTCCAGATGTGGCGATAGTTGATAGAGGCAGAAACGATATCCCGGAGACCAGGGCAGGGCTGCCCACGTCTGACATAAGAGACACTTGACCGTTATTTACCAATGAGGGCACAACAGTGCCGAGTTAGCACTCCGCGGAGAATGGTATCTGACGTTGCAGCATCCAATGGTCTTGAAGCATCGAGGCAACGCTGTACGGAAGGCTTCGGTAGAGTTGCCTTTCTTGTCGGAGACCGGCTGTATGTGTACCTCTGACGCGTCTTCACAGAATGGAACGTCTAGAGTGGAGTCGTCAACATGCCGTCTGGAAGGTCGAACAGAGGGCCAATGATCTTTTCACAGATGAGTCCCGATTTGGTCTGAAGAGTGATTCTCAGCAATTCGCATCTGGAAGGAACGTGGAATACGATTTAGGGGCCCAAACATTGTGGAAAGAGACCAATGTCGAGGCGAATCCCTGATAGTGTCGGCATGGACTACTTTGATCTCTCGAACACCTCTTCATGAAATAGTGTGGGTGAGTCAGGTATTGTGATGAGAGCTTGGGATCTCTTGTGCGGTTGTTGAGAGGTACTGTGGGCCCGGACTTCGTGCCAATAGATGAAAATACTCGACCTCGTAGATCACAGGTGGTTGACGTTTCCTTGGAAACGGAAGATACTGGACGCATGGCATGGCCTGCTCGCTCTCCCGCTTTGAATCCCACAGAGCTTGTCTGGGATGCAATAGGGAGATGGGCTGCGTCACGTCAGCATCCACCAACCACTCTTCAAGATTTGCTAGCAGCTCTGCAGGAAGAACATGAGACCGATGACATTATTCATAGCATGCACCGTCTTTGTCAGGTCTGGACTGTTGCCAGAGGCAATCACACATCATACTGAAAATCATTAACCAGTTGTCGGAATACGTGTGCAAATCTGTTAAGTTGGAAAAAAGGAAGAACCTTTTTGCCTACAGTTATGCATGTTGCTGTTGTTTACGTTCTGTACTCTTCACATTGCTTCTACTTTACTACCACCTGTTAATACAATTTTGTGGCAAAATAAGGTCAGCCTCCAAAATTTCGTTTGTTTCATTAATTGTGGACACCAGTTGAGTCAGAAATTATGATATTTATTTCATAGTGTATGTAATGTAACGATTTGTTCTCCTTGTATTATGTCCATAACCACCAACTTACTTAACGTATCTCTCGATAAAGTTGGCTATTTCATAGTAATACTTTCGCACAAAGTTGATAATGACATTTGTATAGGGTTACAACTGGTAATTGAGCTGGAACAAACATGCGATGAATAGAACTACTCGTACTTACAAAAATAATTAACAGATATGTATATTAACCAAGTAACTGTATCTAAAAGTGTTATCTCAACCTATAATGTTACAAATTTTCGATGTATAGCAAGTTCTTGCCTGAGTAAATGTTATACTATCATTACCAGAAGTATTATTATTATTATTATTATTATTTTCATGAAACTTCAGGATGTCACTGCAGAAATGTCACGTAACTTGATAAAATCAGTTACATGTGGAACTTATTAAACTGAGACAAGTATCATAAATTAGATAATTAGCATTTCATCCGAAAACTGATACACAACATTTTGTGTAATAAGATCCAGAAGCTTTCTTTTCAATGTGTTAAATACTGACAGTAAGCTATCTTCTGACTGACCTCAAAAAGGAGAGAACATGTTAAGGTTGCACTCATTTTTCACTTAGAAAAAAAAATGTGATTCGTATTTCAAAAATTAGAGCACTGTGACTGAAAATTAGTGACATGAAATAATTAAAAATTGCTAGTGAAAAACCATACGTTTCTATATTAAATATTTGTTTACGAGATATCGCAGTTTTAGGTGCTAACATAGCACTTTTTGGTACACTAGTAATTTGAAGATAGTTATGATACAGGACTGAGGTGTTGATTTGTGATTAAGAAGACGACTATTTAATGCACTGTCCACTATCACACCTATGTTTATCGTATTTCTCCAAAAAATATGTCAGCTACGTTAATTATTGCTTACAAAAGGTAACATCTAATCCAATATAATGCCGCATATATTTATTATGATTAGTATGTAATCTCCAAATGTCAGCAGGGCTACCTCGTAGGAAAGGTTCTCATTCCTCGTGTACTGACAGCTTTCTTGTAGGATATGTATACTGAATACAGGTTGCTGTACATTTTATGGACATCGTTTTTTTTTTTTTTGAAGACAAAGAGAAAAAAGACTGTGGACTCCAGTGCAGGTGCACAGTCTGCTCCAGTCGATTGCCTTCGAAGGAAGTAATGTCTCATCCGGTAGAATAATCGCAATCATCAATACCCTCGAGACAGTCCAGAGCAGTTTGGTATTCAGTACACGTCGTCTGCGCGAAATCTGCTAATCAAGAATGTTAACCACCAAAGTGACCAAACACTTCTGACGAATGTTTCTACCGCTACCAGGATTCGAAGTGGCCCCCTCTGGTTTGAGCAGCCCTCCAATAGAGTGCATTAGTGACTTCGGGGTCAGCCACAGTATGTTTCTATTTATGTTTATTTTGTTGTTTCGGTCCTCTAGAAATGTTTCATCACTGTCAGATTCTCGTATACAGTGGAGAAAATTTTGAACAGATGATTATCTTACTGTTTTCTTTTTTTAAGTAATCTACTTACTTGACACACGAAAATTGAATTAATGAGTAGCAAGCTGCACAAAACCGTCTCCGAATGTCATTCTGTATATTTCTTTTACATTCTGTATACACGCTGAGCAACACGGTGAGTGCATTTGTGAGGTTTGTTACGTAGAAGATCAGAGACTTTCGAAGCCACACATTCAGAAATAAGATTATACGCTGAGATGACAAGAAACATGGGACAGTGATATGCACATATATAGATGGCGGTAGTGCCGCGTACACAAGGTATAAGAGGGCAGTGCATTGGCGAAGCTGTCATTTGTACTCAGTTGATTCATATGAAAAGATTTACTACGTATTCATGTCCTTACGACAGGAATTAACAGACTTTGAGTGTGGGGTGGTAGTTGGAGCTAGACGCATAGTTCATTCCATTTCGGAAATCCTTGGGGAATCCAATACTCCGAGATCCACATTATCAATAGTGTACCGAGAATAGCAAAATTCAAGCCTTACCTCTCCCCACAGACAACGCAGTGGCCAACGGCTTTCATTTAACAATCCCGAGCAGAGGTTCTGTGCCAACAGACGAGCAGGACTGCGTGAAATAACAGCAGAAATCAATGTGGGGCATACAACGAACGTATCCGCTAGGACAGAGCAACGAAATTTTGCGTTAGTGGGTTCAAATCGTTCAAATGGCTCTGAGCACTAATGGGACTTAACATCTGTGGTCATCAGTCCCATAGAACTTAGAACTACTTAAACCTAACTAACCTAAGGACATCACACACATCCATGCCCGAGGCAGGATTCGAACCTGCGACCGTAGCAGTCGCGCGGTTCCGGACTGAGGGACTAGAACCGCTCGACCACCGCGGCTGCGTTAGTGGGCCATGGCAGCAGACGACCAACGTGAGTGCATTTCCTAACAGCGCGGCATCGCCTGCAACACCTCTCCTGGCTTAGTGACCATATCGTATGCGATGTAGCATAGACGACTGGAAAACCGTGGCCTAATTTGATGAGTCCGGATTTCAGTTGGTAAGAGCTGATGGTAGGGTTCGAGTGTGGGACACACTCCACGAAACCATGGACTCACGTTGTCGACAAGGCACTGTGCAAGATTGTGATGGCTCCATAAGGCGAAGGTTGCGTTCACACGGAATCGATTACTGACCATGGAATGGTTACGTTCGGCTACCTGGAGACTATTTGCAGCTATTGATGGACCTCCTGTTCTCAAACAACGGTGTCACTTAGCGTGCCACAACTGTTCCCTATTGGTTTGAAGAACATTCTGGACAATTAGAGGGAATGATATGGCTAACCAGATCGCCCAACCTGAATCCCATCGAATATCAGTTAGTGCACAAAATCCTGCACCAGTAACACTTCCGCAATTATGAACGGCTACAGAGGTAGCATGGCTCAATATTTCTGCAATGGCTTATAACGACTTGCTCAGTTCACGCCCCGTAAAGATGCTGCACTACCCCGGGTAAAAGAAGGTCCGACGAGGTATTAGGAGGTATTCAATGTTGTCCTATGATGACATGGTTGAAGACTGTGGCTGTTATTTGAAGACAAATGTTGATGGTGTTGAAACAGCGACCAGCCACAAATTTATTTTCAGTTCCTTTATACAAAAGGTACCGTTACCGGTTTCGAATCATTACGATTCATCTTCAGATAGTTTTCATGCTTTCATTAGAACATGTGGTGCGCTTTTTTTTACAGATTAATTAACTTACATTTCAAAACACTCCAAACTGACATTTCACAATTAATCTGTCTCAGCACCATCAACATTAGGAGGAATCCCAAGAGTTTTGTCACCTTAGTGTACAGTCACTGTCTGTTCGCCTTATAAAAGCCACAAGTTCTAAGAAACTTCTTTCGGCGGCGTCGCGAGCAGTTTCCCTGGATGGCGAACTGCGAGCTGCCACCCAACTCGAACCTGTCGTTCGCGTTGTGGAGTGAGAACACCTACCTGAAGAACGTCGACCGCGTCGTCTACCTGGTGCTCTTCGGGCTGGTTGGTGGAGCCGCCATCGCACTGAACGTAGCAGAACTGTACGTCGTCTTCACCAGGTATGCTGCGCACATGCTCAGAGTGTATTACGACCGTTGTTCACTTCAGCGTGGAAAT
This sequence comes from Schistocerca americana, assembly GCF_021461395.2. Lineage (NCBI taxonomy): Eukaryota > Metazoa > Arthropoda > Insecta > Orthoptera > Acrididae > Schistocerca > Schistocerca americana. Next base: position 674,432,209 of record NC_060120.1, on the reverse strand, counting down.
ACGAGGCACAGTCATTAACTTACTAGTCTGATATCAGTTTACATGGCACAGGAAAGATAACGACTCATATTTTAAGGAAAGTCATTAAAATATCTAGAACTATGACTTCCTGACAGAAATTAACAATACATCTACACCTACATCCATACTCCGCAAGCCACCTGACGGTGCGTGGCGGAGGGAACCCTGAGTACCTCTATCGGTTCTCCCATCTATTCCAGTCTCGTATTGTTCGTGGAAATAAAGATTGTCGGTGTGCCTCGGTGTGGGTTCTAATCTCTCTGATTTTATCATCATGATCTCTTCTCCAGATATACGTAGGAGGGAGCAATATACTGCTTGACTCCTCGGTGCAGGTATGTTCTCGAAACTTCAACAAAAGCCCGTAGCGAGCTACTGAGAGTCTCTCTTGCAGAGTCTTCCACTGGAGCTTATTTATCGTCTCCGTAACACTTTGGCGATTACTATATGATCCTATTTGTACCCGTGGTCTAGGGGTAGCGTCTTTCATTCACAACCAAAACGTCTTCGGTCCCGGGTTCGATCCCCGCCACTGCCTAAATTTTGATAAATAATCAGCATTGGCGGCCGAAGACTTCCGGCATAAGAAGTCAGCCTCATTCTGCCAACGGCCTTGTCAAAGAGGGCGGAGGAGCGGATAGAGGTTCAGGGCACTCTCTTGTCCTAGGGGTGGGAAATTGCCCCCAAAGGCGGAAGAATCAGCAATGATCAACGACATGAGGATGCAGAAGGCAATGGAAACCACTGCATTAAAGACACGTAACGTGTATCCACAGGACATGTGGCCTGTAATTGAAGAAGTGTCATGATGATCTCTCCATTGGAAAAAAGATTCCGGAATAGTCCCCCATTCGGATCTCAGGGAGGGGACTGCCAAGGGGGAGGTTACCATGAGAAAACGATTGAATAATCAACGAAAGGATAACGTTCTACGAGTCGGGGCGTGGAATGTCAGAAGCTTGAACGTGGTAGGGAAACTAGAAAATCTGAAAAGGGAAATGCAAAGGCTCAATCTAGATATAGTAGGGGTCAGTGAAGTGAAGTAGAAGGAAGACAAGGATTTCTGGTCAGATGAGTATCGGGTAATATCAACAGCAGCAGAAAATGGTATAACAGGTGTAGGATTCGTTATGAATAGGAAGGTAGGGCAGAGGGTGTGTTACTGTGAACAGTTCAGTGACCGGGTTGTTCTAATCATAATCGACAGCAGACCAACACCGACAACGATAGTACAGGTATACATGCCGACGTCGCAGGCTGAAGATGAACAGATAGAGAAAGTGTATGAGGATATTGAAAGGGTAATGCAGTATGTAAAGGGGGACGAAAATCTAACAGTCATGGGCGACTGGAATGCAGTTGTAGGGGAAGGAGTAGAAGAAAAGGTTACAGGAGAATATGGGCTTGGGACAAGGAATGAAAGAGGAGAAAGACTAATTGAGTTCTGTAACAAGTTTCAGCTAGTAATAGCGAATACCCTGTTCAAGAATCACAAGAGGAGGAGGTATACTTGGAAAAGGCCGGGAGATACGGGAAGATTTCAATTAGATTACATCATGGTCAGACAGAGATTCCGAAATCAGATATTGGATTGTAAGGCGTACCCAGGAGCAGATATAGACTCAGATCACAATGTAGTAGTGATGAAGAGTAGGCTCAAATTCAAGACATTAGTCAGGAAGAATCAATACGCAATGAAGTGGGATACGGAAGTACTAAGGAATGACGAGATACGTTTGAAGTTCTCTAACGCTATAGATACAGCAATAAGGAATAGCGCAGTAGGCAGTACAGTTGAAGAGGAATGGACATCTCTAAAAAGGGCCATCACAAAAGTTGGGAAGGAAAACGTAGGTACAAAGAAGGTAGCTGCGAAGAAACCATGGGTAACAGAAGAAATACTTCAGTTGGTTGATGAAAGGAGGAAGTACAACCATGTTCCGGGAAAATCAGGAATACAGAAATACAAGTCGCTGAGGTATGAAATAAATAGAAAGTGCAGGGAAGCTAAGACGAAATGGCTGCAGGAAAAATCTGAAGACGTCGAAAAAGATATGATTGTCGGAAGGACAGACTCAGCATACAGGAAAGTCAAAACAACCTTTGGTGACATTAAAAGCAACGGTGGTAACATTAAGAGTGCAACGGGAATTCCACTGTTAAATGCAGAGGAGAGAGCAAATAGGTGGAAAGAATACATTGAAAGCCTCTATGAGGGTGAAGATTTGTCTGATATGATAGAAGAAGAAACAGTTGTCGATTTAGAAGAGATAGGGGATCCTGTATTAGAATCGCAATTTAAAAGAGCTTTGGAGGACTTACGGTCAAATAAGGCAGAAGGGATAGATAGCATTCCATCAGAATTTCTAAAATCATTGGGGGAAGTGGCAACAAAACGACTATTCACGTTGGAATGTAGAATATATGAGTCTGGCGATATACCATCTTACTTTCGGAAAAGCATCATCCACACAATTCCGAAGACGGCAAGAGCTGACAAGTGCGAGAATTATCGCACAATCAGCTTAACAGCTCATGCATCGAAGCTGCTCACAAGAACAATATACAGAAGAATGGAAAAGAAAATTGAGATTGCGCTAGGTGACGATCAGTTTGGCTTTAGGAAAAGTAGAGGGACGAGAGAGGCAGTTCTGACGTTACGGCTAATAATGGAAGCAAGGCTAAAGAAAAATCAAGACACTTTCATAGGATTTGTCGACCTGGAAAAAGCGTTCGACAACATAAAATGGTGCAAGCTGTTCGAGATTCTGAAAAAAGTAGGGGTAAGCTATAGGGAGAGACGGGTCATATACAATATGTACAACAACCAAGAGGGAATAATAAGAGTGGACGATCAAGAACGAAGTGCTCGTATTAAGAAGGGTGTAAGACAAGGCTGTAGCCTTTCGCCCCTACTCTTCAATCTGTACATCGAGGAAGCAATGATGGAAATAAAAGACAGGTTCAGGAGTGGAATTAAAATACAAGGTGAAATGATATCAATGATACGATTCGCTGATGACATTGCTATCCTGAGTGAAAGTGAAGAAGAATGAAATGATCTGCTGAACGGAATGGACAGTCTAATGAGTACACAGTATGGTTTGAGAGTAAGTCGGAGAAAGACGAAGGTAATGAGAAGTAGTAGAAATGAAAACAGCGAGAAACTTAACATCAGGATTGATGGTCACGAAGTCGATGAAGTTAAGGAATTCTACTACCTAGGCAGTAAAATAACCAATGATGGACGGAGCAAGGAGGACATCAAAAGCAGACTCGCTATGGCAAAAAAGGCATTTCTGGCCAAGAGAAGTCTACTAATATCAAATACCGGCCTTAATTTGAGGAAGAAATTTCTGAGGATGTACGTCTGGAGTACAGCATTGTATGGTAGTGAAACATGGACTGTGGGAAAACCGGAACAGAAGAGAATCGAAGCATTTGAGATGTGGTGCTATAGACGAATGTTGAAAATTAGGTGGACTGAAAAGGTAAGGAATGAGGAGGTTCTACGCAGAATCGGAGAGGAAAGGAATATGCGGGAAACACTGATAAGGAGAAGGGACAGGATGATAGGACATCTGCTAAGACATGAGGGAATGACTTCCATGGTACTAGAGGGAGCTGTAGAGGACAAAAACTGTAGAGGAAGACAGAGATTGGAATACGTCAAGCAAATAATTGAGGACGTAGGTTGCAAGTGTTACTCTGAGATGAAGAGGTTAGCACAGGAAAGGAATTCGTGGCGGGCCGCATCAAACCAGTCAGTAGACTGATGACAAAAAAAAAAAAAAAAAAAAAAAAAAAAAAAAAAAAAAAAAAAAAAAAAAAAAAAAAAAAAAAAAAATGGTCCTGTAACGAAGCGCACTGCTCTCCGTTGGATCTTTTCTATCTCTTCCATCAACCCTATCTGGTACGGATCCCACGCCGGTGAGCAGTATTCAATCAGTGGGCGAACAAGTGTACTGTAACCTACTTCCTTTGTTTTCGGACTGCATTTCCATAGGATTCTTCCAATGAATCTTAGTCTAGCATCTGCTTTACCGACGATCAATTTTATATGGTCATTCCATTTTAAATCACTCCTAATGCCTACTCCCAAATAATTTATGGAATTAACTGCTTCCAGTTGCTGACCTGCTATATTGTAGCTAAGCGATAAAGGATCTTTCTTTCTATGTATTCGCAGCACATTACACTTGTCTACATTGAGATTCAATTGCCATTCCCTGCACCATGCGTCAATTCTTTGCAGATCCTCTTACATTTCAGTACAATTTTCCATTGTTACACCCTCTCGATATATTACAGCATCATACGCAAAAAGCCTCAGTGAACTTCCGATGTTATCCACAGGTACATATATATATATATATATATATATATATATATATATATATATATATATATATATAGTGAATAGCAACGGTCCTACGACACTCCCCTGCGACACAACTGAAATTACCCTTACTTCGGAAGACTTCTCTCCGTTGAGAATGACATGCTGCGTTCTGTTATCTAGGAACTCTTCAATCCAGTCACACAATTGGTCTGATAGTCCATATGCTCTTATTTTGTTCATTAAACGACTGTGGGGAACTGTATCGAACGCCTTGCGGAAGTCAAGAAACACGCCATCCACCTGGGAAACCGTGTCTATGGCCCTCTGAGTCTCGTGGACGAATAGCGCGAGCTGGGTTTCACACGATCGTCTGTTTCGAAACCCTTGCTGATTCCTACAGAGTAGATTTCTAGTCTCCAGAAAAGTCATTATACTCGAACATCATACGTGTTCCAAAATTCTACAACTGATCGACGTCAGAGATATAGGTCTATAGTTCTGCACATCTGTTCGACTTCCCTTCTTGAAAACGGGGATGTCCTGTGCCTTTTCCACAGATAATAAGATTAAAACTATAAGGGATATTGTTGAACGGGTGGCAGGACAAACAGTCAGGGAACAAGATACGATAACAATTAAACTAAATGACAATGTTATGACGGATAATTCACAAGCTGCAAGTGTTTTAACAATCACTTTCTAAATATAACAGTAAAAGTAAGATCAACTGGTTCAGTTGAAGAACCAAGAGTGTAACCGTTTATTAAAAATGTCACTCCACAAAACTTTTGGCAATTAGGAGTAGCGCAAACATAATTCATTGAAATTAACTGAATTATAAAAATTCTAACAATCAAAGGTTTATATGTTGATGCAATTTCAAACAGCATTCTGAAACGTTGTTCGAACTTAATAAGTAATGTTCTTAGTAAGGCGAGTAATGCGTTACATACACAGGAAATTTTTTCAGACAGGTTAACATATGCAATGTTGTTAAGGCTCTCTACAAGAAAATTATCGTCCAGTTTCCTTATTAATATATTTTTCCAAAATACTGGAAAAAGTAATGAACTCAAGCGTTGTCTCACACGCAGATAATAAGAATTTACACGGCATATCACAGGTTGAATTCCAAAACGGTTACACTGGATTCGCATTCGGGAGGACGACGGTTCAATCCCGTGTCCGGCCATCCTGATTTAGGATTTCCGTGATTTCTCTAAATCGCTCCAGGCAAATGCCGGGATGGTTCCTTTGAAAGGGCACAGCCGACTTCCTTCCCCATCCTTCCCTAATCCGATGACCTTGCTGTTTGGTCTCTTCCCCCCCCCAACAACCCAACCCAGCCCAAAATGGTTACCCAACCCTGCGTGCTATGTACACATTCAGCCACCAAAAACACTGACGGAAAAAAAAACGTAGCACCAAGAAGGAGTTATGCGACATGAACGAAAGCTGGTAGGCGTGCTTGTACATCTGAAAGATGATGTCTGTTTAGATTTCGCTCTAGTCGCCTAAGAGGATGCAAACCAGGTTTGCTTTAAATACACGCTGTAACGGTCGTGATCGGTAGTCACCTTTGAGATTAGACGTGACGTGTTGATGTTAGTCAAGAATACCTTTAAGGCGACAAAGACGCCATTATAAACACTTTACTGAGCCTGAACGTAGTCGTGTAATAGGGCTGTGAGAAGCTGGATGTTCCTTTTGCGATACTGCAATAAGACTTTGTAGGAATGAAGCCACTGTACACGATTGCTGGTAGTGGTAGTCACGAGAATGTTTGGTCGCAAGAAGATCGGCTCCGCATCGCTACGTGGCTCTGCCGACAAGGAAGCCCATGGTGTTCGGTTTGTGGCTCTGGCACATCGTACTGCATCTGCAGTAGGCAACAAGTTGAGCGTCAGTTGGAACCACAGTGACACAACGAACTGTTACCAAACGGCTACTTCAAGGACAGTTCCGAGCCAGAAGCCCCGTAACTTTATGCCACCCACCCCAAACCACCGCCATTTGAGAATTCAATTATGTCATGCGACAACTGATTGGCGGGCAGGGTGGAGGCCTGTTGTGTTGCCTGATGAGAGCGGGTTATTCCTCGGTGCTAATGATGGCCGTGTGTTCGTTAGGAGCAGGCCGGTTGAAGACCTGCAACCAACCTGTCTACATGACAGACACACTGGACCTACAGTTACCGTCTGGGGTGTAATTTCGTACGACAGCAGGAACACTCTCGTGGTTATCCCTTGCACGGTGACTGCGAATTTGGTGTTCTGACCTGTTGTGCTGCTATTCATGACCAGCATTCCAGTGGTTGTCTTCCAGCCGGATAACTCTCGCCCACATAACGTTGTTGCAACCTAACATGCTCTTCAGAAAGTCGACATGCTACCTCGGCCTGCTCCGTCACCAGATCTGTCTTCAGTCGAGCGCATATGGGACATCATCGGATGGCAACTCATGCACCATCCACAAACACTATTAACCATCCCAGTACTGGCCGACCATATGCAACAGGCATGAAATTCCATCCCTAAAACTGACGTCCAGCACCTGTAGAACACAATACATACCCGTTTGCATGCTTTCATTCAACATTCTGGCGGTGACACCGGTTATTATTGTACCAGCATTTCACATTTGCAATGGCTAATCTCTTGCTCACATTAAACTGTGATCTAGCAATACCTTACATATGTTATGTAGACAAACGTGTACCCCAAATGCCATTACTCTATGTTAATTATTTTTGGTGTTGTGATTTTTTTCTGTCAGTGTATTTCAAGCCTTAAATAATAAAATATCGCCAATTGGTATGTTTTGTGTTCTTTCCAAGGCATTGTATTGTTTAGATCATATTATAGTCTTAGAAAAACATAAGTTTTATGGAATTGATGGATTTACTAAACAAACAGAATGGAAACATTCAGGCAATGTTGGAAAACTAGAAAATGAATTCCTGTTAAACATTAGCGTATCCACCAACAGTGTTCCAAACGATTGTCAGCAAACCGCAATGTTTATTGTCTACCACAATTACCAACGTCTTGCGAAGCTAAGAGTCAGTGGTCTACTATACCACAAAGACCAGCAGTCTCATGAACTAAGATAGCCTCTATAGCATGAGAAGATAAGAGTGTGGCTCTTCCTGCAAAGAGAAATCAGATACATTAGTATCCAACATAACTAAATGGCACCACAGAAGATGGAAGGAGCGGGAAACAGACCAAATCTTTGCTGAGCATTGTCTGGAATGCAGAAAATGACGTCTAATGCAGCAGAAATACTGCACTGTCAACAAAAACTCTTTATGCTTTAAATACTGGAGGTAACGAGTCACCACAATAACCATCCTGAACAGTTGCTACGTGAATAAACAGACTAGTTCGCTTCCACTCCTTGATGCTCCGGAAATAGCAATCGAAAATCCTGAGTGACTACCCATTCCATCTTTCTTATGTTATTCCGTATTATAAAGGGTTTTTCCAGTAATTAATTTTAGTATTTTACCATTTCATGTGTATTATATTGTGATTAGTGTACTAGGCTCATTTTAGATGGTTATAAAGTCGTTGCTTCGGTTATACAGGATGTATCATGCACTGAGGTGACAAAAGTCATGGGATACCTCCTAATATTGTGTAGGGTCTCCGTTTGCCTGGCGTAGTGCAGCTGCTCCACGTGGCATGGACTCAACAAGTCGTTGGATGTCCCGTGCTGATATAATGAGTTTTGCTGCCTCTATGGACGTCCATAATTACGAAACTGTTGCCAGTTCACGATTTTGTGCACGAATTGACTTCTAAATTATGCCTCGTAGATGTTCGATGGGATTCATGTCGGGCGATCTTGGTGGCCAAATCATTCGCTGGAATTGCACAGAATGTTCTTCAGACTAATCACGAACAGTTGTGGTACGGTGACATGGCGCAGTGTCATCCATACAAATTCTATCATTGTTTGGGAAATAAAAGCCATGAATAAATGGTTCCAAATGGACTCCAGAAAGCCAAACGTAAACATTTACTGTCAGTGATAGGTTCATTTGGGCCAGAGGACCTAGTCCATTCCATGTAAACACAGCCGACACCATTATGGAGCTACCACCAACTTGCACAGCGTCTTGTTGACAACTTGGGTCCATGGCTTCGTGGGGTCTATACCATACTCTAGCCGTACCATCAGCACTTACAAACTGAAATCAGGTTTCATCTGATCATACCACAGTTTTCCAAGGGTCCATCTGATATGGTCACTAGCCCCGGACGTCGTTCTATCAGCAAAGGCAATCGTGTCAGTTGCCTGCTGCCACGGCTCACTAACGCAAGATTTCGCCGTAGTATCCTAACGGATACGTTCATCGTACTTCCCACGTTGATTTCTGCTGTTATTTCAAGCAGTGACCTTTTTTTAGACAAATCTACGCAAAACGCCGCTGCGCTCGGTCATTAAGTGAAGGCCGTCCGTCACTATATTTTATGTAGTGACAGGTAATGCCCGAAATTTGATATTCTTGGTATACTCTTGACACTGTGGATCTCGGAATATCGAATTCCCCAATGATTTCCGAAATGGAATGTCCCATGTGTCTATCTCCAACTACTATTCCGCATTCAGAGTTTGTTAATTTAGGTCGTGTGGCCATAATGACGTCGGGAAGCTTTCCGTATGGACCACCTGAGTACAAGTGACAGCTCCGCCAAAGCACTGCCCTTTTATACCCAGTGTATGTCATACCATCGCCACCGGTGCGTGTGGATATCGGTAGCCCATGACTTTTGTCACCTCAGTGTAGTTAACAGCGAAAACTGGTGCATACATCGGATAGTAGAAGAGAAAATTTTCCAGTACACGTGAGTCCGCGAACGAGATAATGGGGAATGTGCGGTAACGAGCCGAAACTGACTGCAGTAGGGAATACTGAATGAAAGTGTGTGTAAAATTAAAAACTTTTCCATTAAGCCTCACTCCCGTAACAATTACGAGAAATGATCTAGTGCAAGTGAAGCTACATCTGAGGTCCCAGAAGGAAGCGATTTAGTGCCAATTGACGTATAATCTAAAAAACATATGACGTTCTCTACATGAATACCACAAAAAATTCGGTAAATTTCAGTTACTCCATAAATCACTCAGATCTAAAAGTAGTCGATTCAACTAAATACCCAAGGATTGCAATTATGAAGAACTTAAACTGGAACCAGTACATATAAATTTTTTTAGGGAAGGTGAATCCAAGAAGGTTTTTTTGGCAAAACATTTATTAGACACAACAAATCTGCTAAACAGACTGTCTTCACTACGCTTGTCCACCCTCTCCTGCAGTATTACCGCGCATTGTGGCATACTCAACAGATGTGATTGACAGAGGAATCGAAAAGGTCTAAAGGAGGAAAATCGTTTTGTATTATCGCACGTACCCCAGACAGGTATGACCACTGCGATAAAATAACAGAAGTCAGAGCTCGCTCGAAAACATTTAGGTGCGTTTGTTTCCCGCGCTATGTTCGAGAGTGAAACGGTAAAGAAACGTTCTAAAAGTCTTGCTATGAACCCTCGTGCAGATACTTAAGTGCAAATTTTAGACTAATCATGTATGCACTATAACATCATGGTCAGTAGCTTTAGACAACGAAATAAACCTGAAAACTAGGTCATGTACGCACAGTAATAAATAATCGGGGATATTTTTTTTCCTGGTACAACGTTAACTTGCTACCCTCAGTAATTCCCGTCTTCAGCACAGAGAACAACTCAATACGCAGGATTTAAGTACTACATAAGAAAGACAAGCTTATATTTGGAAGCGTGCGTCGAAGAATCACTAATTTCAAAATTTTCGGAAATTTATAACAGAACTCCTGCCAATCCTTATGGCCGAGAGTAAGTCTTACGAAGGCTAATTAATGAAAAGGACAGCCTACTTTTAGCACAATACGTGTTAATAGGAAAAGCACAATCCTTCTACAAAGCGTTCTAATGCTCCATCAAATGATCAAGCAGTCATGGTAGCTGATATAGAATTCTAAAACATGGTGCTACGACCGTTAACAATATACAGTAACGTAACAGGGATCTTAGGCGACCTTAAACCGGTCTCTTTGGAATAAAACTGACGTTACCTGTTGGGCAAATTCACCACGGGTACTGGAGGAAGATTCTGGTGTCGCCTTCGTACATTTCGAGCATATATATATATATACATACAGGGGGGGTCCATTGATCGTGACCGGGTCAAATATCTATCGAAATACGCGTCAAACGAAAAAAACTACAAAGAACGAAACTTGTCTAGCTTGAAGGGCGCTATGGTTGGCCCGCTAGATGGCGCTGCCATAGGTCAAACGGATATCAACTGCTGTTTTTGAAATAGGAACCCCCATTTTTATTACATATTCGTGTAGTAAAGAAATATGAATGTTTTAGTTGGACCACTTTTTTCGCTTTGTGATAGATGGCGCTGTAATAGTCACAAACATATGGCTCACGATTTTGGACGAACAGTTGGTAACAGGTAGGTTTTTTAAATTAAAATACAGAACGTAGGTATGTTTGAACATTTTATTTCGGTTGTTCCAATGTGATACGTGTACCTTTGTGAACTTATCATTTCTAAGAACGCATGCTGCTACAGCGTGATTACCTGTAAATACCAAATTAATGCAATAAACGCTCAAAATGATATCCTTCAAACTCAATGCATTTGGCAATACGTGTAACGACATTCCTCTTAACAGCGAGTAGTTGGCCTTCCGTAATGTATGCACATGCATTGACAATGCGCTAACGCATGTTGTCAGGCGTTGTCGGTCGATCACGATAGCAAATATCCTTCAACTTTCCCTACAGAAAGAAATCCTGGGAAGTCAGATCCGGTGAACGTGCGGGCCGGGCGACGACCAATCCACCTCTCATTAAATATGCTATTCAATACCGCTTCAACCGCACGCGAGCTATGTGCCGGACATCCATCCTGTTGGAAGTACATAGCCATTCTGTCGTGCAGTGATATATCTTGTAGTACCATCGGTAGAATATTACGTAGGAAATCAGCATACATTGCACCATTTGGATTTCCATCGATAAAATGGGCGCCAATTATCCTTCCTCCCATAATGCCGCACCGTACATTAACTCGCCAAGGTCGCTGATGTTCCACTTGTCGCAGCCATCGTGGATTTTCCGTTGCCCAATAGTGCATATTATGCCGGTTTGCGTTACCGCTGTTGGTGAATGACGCTTCGTCGCTAAATAGAACGCGTGCAAAAGATCTGTCATCGTCCCGTAATTTCTCTTGCGCCCAGTGGCAGAACTGTACGCGACGTTCAAAGTCGTGCAATTCCTGGTGCATAGAAATATAGTACGGATGCAATCGATGTTGATGTAGCATTCTCAACACCGACGTTTTTGAGATTCCCGAATCTCGCGGAATTTGTCTGCTGGTGATGTGCGGATTTGCAGCTAAAACACATACTTGGGCATCATCATTTGTTGCAGGTGGTGGTTGAACACTTCCTGTTTCCTTAAATAACGTAACTATCCGGCGAACGCTCCGGACAGTTGGATGATGTCGTCCAGGATACCGAGCAACATACAGGGTGTTTCAAAAATGACCGGTATATTTGAAACGGCAATAAAAACTAAACGAGCAGCGATAGAAATACACCGTTTGTTGCAATATGCTTGGGACAACAGTACATTTTCAGGCGGACAAACTTTCGAAATTACGGTAGTTACAATTTTCAACAACAGATGGCGCTGCAAGTGATGTGAAAGATATAGAAGACAATGCAGTCTGTGGGTGCGCCATTCTGTACGTCGTCTTTCTGCTGTAAGCGTGTGCTGTTCACAACGTGCAAGTGTGCTGTAGACAACATGGTTTATTCCTTAGAACAGAGGATTTTTCTGGTGTTGGAATTCCACCGCCTAGAACACAGTGTTGTTGCAACAAGACGAAGTTTTCAACGGAGGTTTAATGTAACCAAAGGACCGAAAAGCGATACAATAAAGGATCTGTTTGAAAAATTTCAACGGACTGGGAACGTGACGGATGAACGTGCTGGAAAGGTAGGGCGACCGCGTACGGCAACCACAGAGGGCAACGCGCAGCTAGTGCAGCAGGTAATCCAACAGCGGCCTCGGGTTTCCGTTCGCCGTGTTGCAGCTGCGGTCCAAATGACGCCAACGTCCACGTATCGTCTCATGCGCCAGAGTTTACACCTCTATCCATACAAAATTCAAACGCGGCAACCCCTCAGCGCCGCTACCATTGCTGCACGAGAGACATACGCTAACGATATAGTGCACAGGATTGATGACGGCGATATGCATGTGGGCAGCATTTGGTTTACTGACGAAGCTTATTTTTACCTGGACGGCTTCGTCAATAAACAGAACTGGCCCATATGGGGAACCGAAAAGCCCCATGTTGCAGTCCCATCGTCCCTGCATCCTCAAAAAGTACTGGTCTGGGCCGCCATTTCTTCCAAAGGAATCATTGGCCCATTTTTCAGATCCGAAACGATTACTACATCACGCTATCTGGACATTCTTCGTGAATTTGTGGCGGTACAAACTGCCTTAGACGACACTGCGAACACCTCGTGGTTTATGCAAGATGGTGCCCGGCCACATAGCACGGCCGACGTCTTTAATTCCCTGAATGAATATTTCGATGATCGTGTGATTGCTTTGGGCTATCCGAAACATACAGGAGGCGGCGTGGATTGGCCTCCCTATTCGCCAGACATGAACCCCTGTGACTTCTTTCTGTGGGGACACTTGAAAGACCAGGTGTACCGCCAGAATCCAGAAACAATTGAACAGCTGAAGCAGTGCATCTCATCTGCATGTGAAGCCATTCCGCCAGACACGTTGTCAAAGGTTTCGGGTAATTTCGTTCAGAGACTACGCCATATTATTGCTACGCATGGTGGATATGTGGAAAATATCGTACTATAGAGTTTCCCAGACCGCAGCGCCATCTGTTGTTGAAAATTGTAACTACTGTAATTTCGAAAGTTTGTCTGCCTGAAAATGTACTGTTGTCCCAAGCATATTGCAACAAACGGTGTATTTCTATCGCTGCTCGTTTAGTTTTTATTGCCGTTTCAAATATACCGGTCATTTTTGAAACACCCTGTACATAGCACACGCCAGTTGGGCATTTTGATCACAATAGCCATACATCAACACGATATCGACCTTTTCCGCAATTGGTAAACGGTCCATTTTAACACGGGTAATCTATCACGAAGCAAATACCGTCCGCACTGGCGGAATGTTATGTAATACCACGTACTTATATGTTTGTGACAATAACAGCGCCATCTATCACATAGCGAAGAAAGTGGTCCAACTAAAACATTCATATTTCTTTACGTACTGCACGAATATGTAATAAAAATAGCGTTTCCTATTTTAAAAAACGCAGTTGATATCCGTTTGGCCTATGGCAGCGCCATCTAGCGGGCCAACCATAGCGCCATCTGGTTTCCCCCTTCAAGTTAGACGAGTTTCGTTCTTTGTAGTTTTTTCGTTTGATGCTTATTTCATGAGATAGTTGGCCCGGTCACTATCAATGGACCACCCTATATATATATACTGGGTGATCAAAAAGTCAGTATAAATTTGAAAACTGAATAAATCACGGAATAATGTAGATAGAGAGCTATAAATTGACACACATGCTTGGAATGACATGGGGTTTTATTAGAACCAAAAAAATACAAACGTTCAAAAAATGTCCGACAGATGGCGCTTCATCTGATCAGAATAGCAATAATTAGCATAACAAAGTAAGACAAAGCAAAGATGATGTTCTATACAGGAAATGCTCAATATATCCACCATCATTCCTCAACAATAACTGTGTCGCAGAATAATGTTGTGAACAGCACTGTAAAGCATGCCCGGAATTATGGTGAGGCATTGGCGTCGGATTTGGTCTTTCAACATCCCTAGAGATGTCGGTCGATCACGATACACTTGCGACTTCAGGTAACCCCAAAGCCAATAATCGCACGGACTGAGGTCTGGGGACCTGGGAGACCAAGCATGACGAAAGTGGCGGCTGAGCATACGATCATCACCAAACGACGCGCGCAAGAGATCTTTCACGCGTCTAGCAGTATGGGGTGAAGCGCCATCCTGCATAAACATCGTACTTTCCAGCAGGTGTTTATCAGCCAGGCTGGGGACGATGCGATTCTCTAACATATCGGCGTACCTCTCACCCGTCACGGTAGCAGCTACAAAACCAGAATCACGCATTTCCTCGAAGAAATAAGGCCCGATAACGGTAGGCGTGGTAAATCCAACCCAAACCGTGACTTTCTCGTCGTGCAATGGAGTTTCCAAGACAGTTCTAGGATTTTCGGTAGACCAAATTCTGCAGTTGTGGGCGTTGACAGACCCTGGGAGTGTGAAATGAGCTTCGTCGGTCCACAACACGTTACTCAACCAATCGTCATCTTCCGCCATCTTTTGAAACGCCCACACCGCAAATGCCCTCCGCTTCACTAAATCGCCAGGTAACAGTTCATAATGCCTATGGATTTTGTACGGATAGCATCGGAGTGTACGCCTCAGTATCAATCAAACAATAGTGTATGGAATGCCGGTGCGACGTGCGACTGCACGAGCGCTGACTTCCCCGTGCATGGACGAACCCGCTATAGTCTCCATTTCTTCCTGAACTGTCTCCGCAGCATTACGCCTTGTGCTCGGTCGGCCACTGCGGGGTCTATCGTCTAAACAACCCGTGGCTTCGAACTTCGAAATCATTCTTGCCACAGCTCCATTTGTCAACAGACCTTTACCCGTTCGAATCCCCTTCCTGTGGCGATAGGATCGTAACGCTGAACTAGCACATTCCCCATTCTGATAATACAGCTTCACTAAAAGCGCCTTGTCTGGTAACGTCAACATGCTGCGACTGCTGGCGCATCCGATTCTCCCTCTCATTACAGCTCCTTTTATACACGATTGTCATGCGCAGTCACTGACGTTTTGTTGTCCAGCGCCATCTGTCGGACATTTTGTGAACTTTTTTTGTTTTAATAAAACCCCACGTCATTTCAAGCATGTGTGTCAATTTTTACCTCTCTATCTACATTATTCCGTGGTTTATTAAGTTTTCAAATTTATACTGACTTTTTCCTACCCCCATGAACCATGGACCTTGCCGTTGGTGGGGAGGCTTGCGTGCCTCAGCGATACAGATGGCCGTACCGTAGGTGCAACCACAACGGAGGGGTATCTGTTGAGAGGCCAGACAAACGTGTGGTTCCTGAAGAGGGGCAGCAGCCTTTTCAGTAGTTGCAGTGGCAACAGTCTGGATGATTGACTGACCTGGCCCTGCAACAATAACCAAAACGGCATTGCTGTGCTGGTACTGCGAACGGCTGAAAGCAAGGGGAAACGACAGCCGTAATTTTTCCCGATGACATACAGCTTTACTGTATGATTAAATGATGATGGCGTCCTCTTGGGTAAAATATTTCCGAGGTAAAATAGTCCCCCATTCGGATCTCCGGGCGGGGACTACTCAAGAGGACGTCGTTATCAAGAGAAAGAAAACTGGCGTTCTACGGATCGGAGCGTGGAATGTCAGATCCCTTAATCTGGCAGGTAGGTTAGAAAATTTAAAAAGGGAAATGGATAGGCTGAAGTTAGATATAGTGGGAATTAGTGAAGTTCGGTGGCAGGAGGAACAAGACTTTTGGTCAGGTGAACACAATGTTATAAATACAAAATCAAATAGGAGTCACGCAGGAGTAAGTTTAATAATGAATAAAAAAAATAGGAGTGCGGGTAAGCTACTACCAACAGCATAGTGAACACATTATTGTGGCCAAGATAGACACAAAGCCCATGCCTACTACAGTAGTACAAGTTTATATGCCGACTAGCTCTGCAGATGATGAAGAAATTGATGAAATGTATGATGAGATAAAAGAAATTATTCAGATAGTGACGGGAGACGAAAATTTAATAGTCATGGGTGACTGGAATTCGAGAGTAGGAAAAGGGAGAGAAGGAAACATAGTGGGTGAATATGGATTGGGGGAGAGAAATGAAAGAGGAAGCCGTCTGGTAGAATTTTGCACAGAGCATAACTTAATCATAGCTAACACTTGGTTCAAGAATCATAAAAGAAGGTTGTATGCATGGAAGAATCCTGGAGATACTAGAAGGTATCAGATAGATTATACAATCGTAAGACAGAGATTTAGGAACCAGGTTTTAAATTGTAAGACATTTCCAGGGGCAGATGTGGACTCTGATCACAATCTATTGGTTATGAACTGTAGATTAAAACTGAAGAAACTGCAAAAAGGTGGGAAGTTAAGTAGATGCGACCTGGAAAAACTGACTAAACCAGAGGTTGTACACAGGGAGAGCATAAGGGACCAATTGACAGGAATGGGGGAAAGAAATACAGTAGAAGAAGAATGGGTAGCTCTGAGGGATGAAGTAGTGAAGGCAGCAGAGGATCAAGTAGGTAAAAAGACGAGGGCTAGTAGAAATCCTTGGGTAACAGAAGAAATATTGAATTTAATTGATGAAAGGAGAAAATATAAAAACGCAGTAAATGAAGCAGGCAAAAAGGAATACAAACGTCTCAAAAATGAGATCGACAGGAAGTGCAAAACGGCTAAGCAGGGATGGCTAGAGGACAAATGTAAGGATGTAGAGGCTTTTCTCACTAGCGGTAAGATAGATACTGCCTACAGGAAAATTAAAGAGACCTTTGGAAAAAAGAGAACCACTTGTATGAATATCAAGAGCTCAGATGGAAACCCAGTTCTAAGCAAAGAAGGGAAAGCAGAAAGGTGGAAGGAGTATATAGAGGGTCTATACAAGGGCGATGTACTTGAGGACAATATTATGGAAATGGAAGACGATGTAGATGAAGATGAAATGGGAGATATGATACTGCGTGAAGAATTTGACAGAGCACTGAAAGATGTGAGTCGAAACAAGGCCCCGGGTGTAGACAACATTCCATTAGAACTACTGACAGCCTTGGGAGAGCCAGTCCTGACAAAACTCTACCATCTGGTGAGCAAGATGTATGAGACAGGCGAAATACCCTCAGACTTCAAGAAGAATATAATAATTCCAATCCCAAAGAAAGAGGTGTTGACAGATGTGAAAATTACCGAGCTATCAGTTTAATAAGTCACAGCTGCAAAATACTAACGCGAATTCTTTACAGGCGAATGGAAAAACTGGTAGAAGCCGACCTCGGCGAAGACCAGTTTGGACTCCGCAGAAATGTTGGAACACGTGAGGCAGTACTGACCCTACGACTTATCTTAGAAAATAGATTAAGGAAAGACAAACCTACATTTCTAGCGTTTGTAGACAGAGAAAGCTTTTGACAATGTTGACAGGAATACTCTCTTACAAATTCTAAAGGTGGCAGGGGTAAAATACAGGGAGCGAAAGGCTATTTACAATTTGTACAGAAACCAGATGGCAGTTATAAGAGTCGAGGGGCAGTGGTTGGGAAATGAGTGAGACAGGGCTCTAGCCTATCCCCCATGTTATTCAATCTGTATATTGAGCAAGTAATAAAGGAAACAAAAGAAAAATTCGGAGCAGGTATTAAAGTCCATGGAGAAGAAATAAAAACGTTGAGGTTCGCCGATGAGAGTGTAATTCTGTCAGAGACAGCAAAGGACTTGGAAGAGCAGTTGAACGGAATGGACAGTGTCTTGAAAGGAGGATATGAGATGAACATCAACAAAAGCAAAACGAGGATAATGGAACGTAGTCGAATTAAGTCGGGTGATGCTGAAGGAATTAGATTAGGAAATGAGACACTTAAAGTAGTAAAGGAGTTTTGCTATTTGGGGAGCAAAATAACTGATGGTGGTCGAAGTGGGGAAGATATAAAATGTTGACTGGTAATGGCAAGGAAACCATTTCTAAAGAAGAGAAATTTGTTAACATCGAGCATAGATTTACGTGTCAGGTAGTCTTTTTTAAAAGTATTTGTATGGTGTGTAGCCATGCATGGATGTGAAACGTGGACGATAACTAATTTAGAGAAGAAGAGAGTAGAAGGTTTTGAAATGTGGTGCTACAGAAGAATGCTGAAGATTAGATGGGTAGATCACATAACTAATGAGGAGGTATTGAATAGAATTGGGGAGAAGAGGAGTTTGTGGCACAACTTGACAAGAAGAAGGGACCGGTTGGTAGGACATGTTCTGAGGCATCAAGGGATCACAAATTTAGCGTTGGAGGGCAGCATGGAGATTAAAAATCGTAGAGGGAGACCAAGAGATGAATACAATCAGCAGATTCAGAAGGATATAGGTTGCAGTAAGTACTGGGAGATGAAGAAGCTTGCACAGGATAGAGTAGCATGGAGAGCTGCATCAAACCAGTCTCAGGACTGAAGACAACAACAACAACACTGACTTTTTGTTCACCCGGTATATATATACATATACTTCCCATAGGTTCATGTTAACGAAGCGACTCCTAACTGATCTTTATCAAACTGTGATCCGTTAACTAGCGTGTTTAAACATCTTTATCTGCATATGGGGATATAGATGCAGATATAGATGTTTAAACACGCTACTAAACGGATCACAGTTTGATAAAGATCAGTTAGGTGTCGCTTCGTTAACATGAACCTATGGGAAGTATACTATTATGTGTTAAATAGTTCTGCCGTCTGGGGAGTAAGGTTACACAAGACGGCCGAAACAGGTAAGACATCACAAGCAACCAAACAACGAAAGATCTTAGCTTGTCGCAAACAGTGACTTGGAGTCAAGGAATGGGTTCCTGAAACTTAACGTGTGGAGCTCATGAATGTGTGAACCGAAACGTGGTTGTCGGAAACAAGAGAATACGAAACTGGGCGCATTTGAAAAATGTAAAAATCGTGTCAAATGATGAAGTACCAACAAAGAAACATGTTATGGAACATCTTGACCAGAACAAGGAAGTGGCAACGCGAGTAACCCCCACCTCCGATTCTGTATAGCACACTTTCAAACGTCTGATTCTTCTACAAATTAGTTAATGTGAAAGATATTTGACGATAAGCATATAAGGAGAAAGAGTTTAAAATTACGTTTAAAGTTTGTTAGAAGTCTACCAGTGCTCTCAGTCTCAAACACTTGTTGAATACAGTCTGGGTCATTTGGGCGTAGCGAGTTACAGAGCCTGAAGACAAATACACAGTTTGTAACAGTAATACTTAATTTATTGTTTAACGGAAGATGATGCCGCTTGCAAGAGGTCGATGTGGGCATCGACTAAACTGGTCAGCTAAATGCCTGATCCCGTCGGAACTAACGGGAATCAGAACCCCGCCCCCGCAAATTTTCAGATACGTAATATGCATGGATCAAGTCATCTGAAACGAATGTTAATCAAACACGCAACAAATTAACGGCATACACTTGGCACTGCATGAACAATCTTACCGAAACGCGTGGACACAATTCTCTACTATAACGCCCGCTTGCATATCGGTCAAGGGAACTATTGAAATCATTGGTACAGAACAGAAAAAGAAATCATGTTTCTCCATAAAATCCTTTCAGGATTACGAACGCTTACTCGAACCTGCGTCCTATTCAGCACTTACCAAACCAAAAATCGGCTTCATAGTTCAAAGGCAGCATCCGCGCCCCACGGTGTCTGATATTAGTGTCCAGAAGATGTCCGGCACAGTCAGCCTCAACACAGAGTCAGAACATTCGCCCCTTTCCAAATCTGACACCAGGGCGCCGAAAAACGACGCTTCTCTATCCTCCTGAGTGCTCCACGAAAAAGCAACCGTCCTAAAAATGTTCATCAGGCAAACACAGTGGGTACTAGTGGACGGACAATGAAACGAAGGTAACTCGACTCTTCGCGTCCCTTTCCTAAGAAAGTTTTTATGAACATCAACCAGAAAGTTTCCACGGAGGAAGACAGAGAGACAGAGAACGAGAGAGAGAGAGAGAGAGAGAGAGAGAGATAGAGCTTATTATGTGGACGCCGTCTCCTAGCCTTGAGAAATAACTTTGGCAGGGCAAGGATTGCGTTCCTCGCTTCAAACTACTCTGTGTGACCAATCCATTATCTCCATAACGAAAGACAGTAACTTGCAAGTAGGTGCGCTTTGTCACTTCCAGCCTACGTGCAAACAGTTCTCAGATTTGTAACCTATAAATTTTACGAACACACAAGAGGAAGGCGTTTGCTGAACAGGTACCCAACCTCAAGGTCAGCCTCTCTGAGCTTAAGTGGCGTCTGTCCTTTGAAGCCTCCATCTCGCCAAATTCCTTAAACGCAAGCTAAATGAGCTACCTCGTGTGAAGGGACACAAAAGCAGCCAGCCAACGCAACTCACGGCTGGATTATGGGTACCGCAGAGTAGCAATTTCTCATGCCATGTGGTTTAAAGTATATAAAATAAGGTTGTAGGGCTGCCCG
This sequence comes from Schistocerca americana, assembly GCF_021461395.2. Lineage (NCBI taxonomy): Eukaryota > Metazoa > Arthropoda > Insecta > Orthoptera > Acrididae > Schistocerca > Schistocerca americana. Next base: position 674,411,391 of record NC_060120.1, on the reverse strand, counting down.
TCTCCCGCCCCCTCTCACCCCTCCCCACACAAAGTCCGAGTCTCGCTACCAAATAGATTAAACTACCAAGGGAGAGCTCGTAATGATTAAAAAATAGCTCATGCTTTCCCTCTGCCAAGAAGTACATGCAAATTGCAGCCGGAAGATGATTTGTGGGAGATGCTAGCTATTAATCTTATCCAGTTACCCTGAGGTAACAAAAGTCATGGGATAGGGATGTGCACATACACCAAGTCGGTAGCATCGCGTACACAAGATATACAAGGACAGTGAATTGGCGGAGACTCATTTGCACTCATGTGATTCGAGCGAAAAGGCTTCCGACGTGATTATGGCCGCAAGACGGGAATTAATAGAATTTGATAAATTTCCTTTAATTTACGTCTATGGTCACAATCTTTTTTTGTTTAACAGATTACCGGTTTCGGTCTTTAATGACCATCATCAGATCTGTTTCATAAAAACAAAGTCCTAATGTACTGCAGCCATAGTGGCATTGTCAAATGTTTAATGCGGAATCAGCACCAGCATCGTCAAATACATATAAATAACATCACATGCACGAGTCATGTTGTCAGTAACACTGATGCTGGTGCTGATTCCGCATTTAACATTTGACGATGCCACTATGGCTGCAGTACGTTAGGACTTTGTTTTTATGAAACAGATATGATGATGGTCATTAAAGACCGAAACCGGTAATCTATTAAACAAAAAAAGATTGTGACCATACACGTAAATTAAAGGAAATTTATTAAATACACGGGTCACTGTGTTTTTTCGCGACGATGTCGCAGCTTGTGTAACAGAATTTGAGCGCGGAATGGTAGTTGGAGCTAGACCCATGTACATTCCATTTCGGAAAACGTTACAGATTTGACATTCTAAGATCCACGTCGTCAAGAGAGTGCCGAGAATATCAAATTTGAAACATTACCTATCGCCACTGACAACGCAGGGGTAGACGAACTTCACTTAATGAACGAGAGCAGCGGCGTTTGCGTAGAGTTGTCAGTGCTAACGGACAAGTAGCACTGAATGAAATAACCGCAGAAATCAATATGGAACGTACGACGAAAGTGTCTACTAGGACAGTGCGGCGAAATCTGGCGTTAATAGGCTATGACCCAGACGACCGACGCGAGTACTTTTGCTAACGCCGTGACATCGCCTCCAGCGCTTCTCGTGGGCTCGTGGCCATATCGGTTGGATACTGGACTACTGGAAAACCGTGGGCTGGTCAGATGAGTCCCGATATCAGTTGGTAAGAGGTGATGGTAGGTGTCGTATGTGGCGCGGATCCGTCGAAGCCATGGGCCCAACTTGTCAAAACGGTTGGTGGTGGCTGCATAAAGGTGTGAGCTGTGTTTACATGGAATGGATAGGATCCTCTGGTCTAACTGAACCGATTATTGACTGGAAACGGTTATGTTCGACTACTTGAGGTCCATTTTCACACGTTGATGGGCCTTATATTCCCAAACAACCGTGGAATTTTTGTGGATGGCAATGCGCAATGTCACCGATTCACAGTTGTTCGCGATTGGTTTGAAGAACATTCTGGACAGTTTAAGTGAATGTTTCGGCCAGCCAGCTCGCCCATACGAATCCCATCGAACATTTGTGACATCTACTAGAGAGGTGAGTTCGTGCACGATATCCTGCACTTTCGCTGTAGAGGCAACACGGCTCAGTATCTCTGCAGTGGACTTCCAATGACTTGCTGAGTCCATGGCCACGTCGGGTTGGTGTATAAGGCGCTGTGAAAGGAAGCCTGACACGATGTTAGGAGGTATCCCATGACTTCTGTCACCTCAGTATATTTCTGTACTTCTTTTTATCAGAGTGACGGAAATTGGTCTCACATGAAACTAGTCTGCCAGACCACTGGCGGAAGCCATTCACTCTTAATGAGTAGGTTATAAAAGCACTATAAATTTTTAAACCTGATCAGTACTTACAGGGTTATTACAAAAGATTGAAGCAATTTCACAGCTCTACAATAACTTTATTATTTGAGATATTTTCACAATGCTTTGCACACACATACAAAAACTCAAAAAGTTTTTTTAGGCATTCACAAATGTTCGATATGTGCCCCTTTAGTGATTCGGCAGACATCAAGCTGATAATCAAGTTCCTCCCACACTCGGCGCAGCATGTCCCCATCAATGAGTTCGAAAGCATCGTTGATGCGAGCTCGCAGTTCTGGCACGTTTCTTGGTAGAGGAGGTTTAAACACTGAATCTTCCAAATAACCCCACAGAAAGAAATCGCATGGGGTTAAGTCGGGAGAGCGTGAAGGCCATGACATGAATTGCTGATCATGATCTCCACCACGACCGATCCATCGGTTTTCCAATCTCCTGTTTATTAATGCCGAACATCACGATGGAAGTGCGGTGGAGCACCATCCTGTTGAAAGATGAAGTTGGCGCTGTCGGTGTCCAGTTGTGGCATGAGCCAATTTTCCAGCATGTCCAGATACACGTGTCCTGTAACGTTTTTTTCGCAGAAGAAAAAGGGGCCGTAAACTTTAAACCGTGAGATTGCACAAAACACGTTAACTTTTGGTGAATTGCGAATTTGCTGCACGAATGCGTGAGGATTCTCTACCGCCCAGATTCGCACATTGTGTCTGTTCACTTCATCATTAAGAAAAAATGTTGCTTCATCACTGAAAACAAGTTTCGCACTGAACGCATCCTCTTCCATGAGCTGTTGCAACCGCGCCGAAAATTCAAAGCGTTTGACTTTGTCATCGGGTGTCAGGGCTTGTAGCAATTGTAAACGGTAAGCCTTCTGCTTTAGCCTTTTCCGTAAGATTTTCCAAACCGTCGGCTGTGGTACGTTTAGCTCCCTGCTTGCTTTATTCGTCGACTTCCGCGGGCTACGCGTGAAACTTGCCCGCACGCGTTCAACCGTTTCTTCGCTCACTGCAGGCCGACCCGTTGATTTCCCCTTACAGAGGCATCCAGAAGGTTTAAACTGCGCATACCATCGCCGAATGGAGTTAGCAGTTGGTGGATCTTTGTTGAACTTCGTCCTGAAGTGTCGTTGCACTGTTATGACTGATGTGAGTGCATTTCAAGCACGACATACGCTTTCTCGGCTCCTGTCGCCATTTTGTCTCACTGCGCTCTCGAGCGCTCTGGCGGCAGAAACCTGAAGTGAGGCTTCAGCCGAACAAAACTTTATGAGTTTTTCTACGTATATGTAGTGTGTCGTGACCATATGTCAATGAATGGAGCTACAGTGAATTTATGAAATCGCTTCAATCATTTGCAATATCCCTGTATATGAAATGCTGAAAATCAAATTTCTGTTGCCCCACTAAACCGATAATACGCAGTCTGCAACTGGGATCGTGCACCGTGAACCATTAACCGGTTAGCCGTTTAGTAATGCAGATGTGGAGAGGTATTCTGGATCAGTTAAATTGCCAATGGATTAGGCAGCGGAGAAGAATATGTCAGAAACAAACAGAAACTGGGAAAGTTAATCGACAATGCATTTACTATTAGGTAAAATGTGTCATTTGAGTTACTAATTTATGTTCTTAGTTAGCATCTACATAATTGTTTTCTTGGTTTCTGCTTTAATATTATTTTACTCTCCTTCCTTTTTAAGAAAAAAACTCTCTCTCTCTCTCTCTCTCTCTCTCTCTCTCTCTCTTTCTGTCACTCTTTCTCTCCTCTCTCTCCCTATATGTCAGGTACCTAATTCAATTCTCATGACAGCGCAGTGGTTGCAAATCTCTAGACAGACTTTGTTTGCATAGTATGACAGAATAGAAAATTGAGTGCTAACATCTATTGCGTTTGTTCCAGTAATTTCGTGTTATTTGTTTTCTCACAGCTGAATACCTGCATCTAGACAATTCCCGCGTATAGATCTCACAGACGCAAATTCTGTGAAAAGAACGATATGTCCAACATTACTGTGCAGAATGTATCTTGTACGTAGTATTAAAAGTGGAACCAGACTAATTATGTGAAGCATCTATCATAGGATTGCCAAATTGAGTGCCTTTTTTCCAGTCGCTACATCCAATGGTAGAGTTGTTAGTAACATCTTGATCAGAATCCTGTAACTTATTTGAAACAACCAATTCTTGTACTGCTTTGGTATCTTTTTCTTTTTTCCATGTCCATACCTACTCTCACCGGAGGCCCCAACAAAAACCAAACGTATATGAGAATCATAACGTTACGTCATGAACGTCATGAGTGTTTTATGGTTTTATTATTAAATGCTTCTTTATTTGTAATTGAAAGGCTGAAAAGCAGCACCATAGCGTTTAATTTATGTGAAAATGATGATAATCAATTATTAACATTGTTTTCTGCTGTTTAATTATAGCTGTACTGCGCAGTGCCCCGTAAACAGAATTACTGCCACACCAGACACGTCGTCCGGCCGTAAATACTTACAAGTTACTGATGCCCTTGCAAATCAGGGACGGGCAGCCAGTTACTAGTAAAAGGAATATAGAAAAAAAAGATACCAAATTAGTATTAAGAATTGGCTGTGAAAGCGTTGGAGAGGAGGTTGTACTGAATGTGGGGTGTATGTGAACCAAGGGACTGATAGTGGTGAAGTCAGTCACTAGGATCTGACTTATGCAGAAAGCGAATGGATTAGAGCCTTTCATTGAGCTACGACAGCTACAGTAGTTGCAACTGGTAGGATGGATAGGTCTAAGGGAGATGGGGTTGATTACAACTGCGATGGGAACGGTTGTGAATTGATTGCGTATGAGGGGTAATATGTATGCTGACTGAGGTTGTTCCAGCAGATCGGGCTTTTCAAGGACGGAAGATACAATGAAGTGCTGGAAATCAGGTTGAAGAGTTTTGTTAACATTTCGAGCTAGTCAGAACACGAATGGATACGGATTGATAGGCCAAGTAGTGATGTATTAATAGATTCGTTGTGTTCCAGGAAGTACCGGCTGATGTTACGCTGCTGTCTCGGCTCGCTGGCTGCAAGCGACCTGCTGTTATCAGTTTTCGCTGTCATAAGCAACACTTCCAACCTCAGTCATCCCATACTTAGATGGGTAAGTCCATTTTTAAGAGAACTCTGTTATTATGAAGCGACGTGTGATGCTTTCTAGCAAAGAATTCATTGCACGGTACTTAACACCTCTGAAAAGGAAAACATATGTGCTTGACCGAGATACAATTTCCGACATCTATCTATCGCCTTGATTTTCCTATTGAGCGGTCATGTTTCACAGACAATTCAAAAAAATAGTTCCATGATCTCATAACTGAGGATTTTTTTTAATACGTGGCTGCGTAAAGTCATTGATGTTTAAAATCCCATTAGGAACTGGGTGGGTGGGGGGCGGGGCAGTTGTATGTCTCTCTCTGGACAACAGATAATAGGCAAAGTCTTATGTCTGTTGTAAAGCAGATCGTCAGTCTGAACTGTTGCTACGAGGCTAACTTGGTGCTATAAGGTTTTGTGCTTCTCTCTGATATTTGTAAAATTTATTGCGTCCAAGTTTCTGAAATTAGTTTCTGCCTGAGGAACGTCGGGTTTAATCTGAATTAGAGAGGCTTACTGCAGTACATTTGTTCCGTTTTTGAAAGTAGGGTTATCCACTGCTGGCTTGCTGGGCCTATCGTAGCTTCATCACGTCACCTTTAGCCGTCACTTTTCGGAGTTCCCGTAGGGCCTTCAAAGCTACCGTAGCGGTCTCAGGGCACACTCAGTCCCCGCTCCGCCCCTATGGACAATAGGACAGTCTCCTGCTTCATGCCGTTGCCCGCCTCCCGCGAGTGGACGAAACGTTGGATTTTTGGCAGATAGGAGAACTTCTAAAGATTGGAATAACGGAGCAGTTATACCGATATTCAAGAAAAGTAATATAAAATAGTGCCAAAGCTATCGGGAATCACACTAATGAGTCATATTATCTTTGAGATAGCTTTGGAAACTCGATTTTGGACCAAAACAGGAGAAAGGATGAGAGAAAACCAACATGGCTTCAGAGCAGGAAGGTCTGCAGTAGGTCTAATTTTCACCGAAAGACATTTACAGAAGTATCAGTATTAAAATGGAACAGCTCTGCTAATCACCTTCCTGTACTCTGAAAAAGGACATGATTACTTAGAATCAAGGTATGGAAGTCTCTGGAGAACAGAGGAGTAAACATCTGTACGAAGGATAAGACCAATGCACAATATGAGTGCCAGCTGTGTTAAACTGGAAGAAGAGAGATCAAATTGCCTGTAACAGAAGAACGGCTTGAGACAGTGGAAGTCCACATTCACCATTGGTCCTCATTGTGGTGATGGATGAGATAAGGAACGTAGAGGCCCAAGTAATTGGCGAAGGAAATAGGAAACAATAGTGTTTACAAATGATTTGATGATTTGGGGAAACACAGAAGAGGAAGAGGAGGAACGAATAACACAAGGATACGGGAATTATTGTATTTCTGTAAGTAAATATAACATGATGATTACAATCAAGAATAAGAGAGAGTCACATCTAGAATAATAATTGGTGGGGAACAACTGACGAAGGAGGAGAGTTTCAAATATCTGGGGAGATTAATATATGACAATGGAAGATGCTACAGAGAAATAAGTAGCCGGGGGAAGCTAGCAGAAAGATTACAAGAGAATGTTAGAGGTGTGATATGGAACAAGGACGTCCCTCAAAACAGCAGAACAGCAGAACATCGAGTGTACTACATTGACGGAGAAAATCGCATCACCAAGGGCGAGTTTTGAGACATAAACAAAAGTTGGTGGGCGTGTTCCCACATCTGAAAGATGACGTCTTTCAGATTTGGGGCCAGTTGCCTAAGAGTGGAGAAAGTAGCGCCGTTATGAGGATGCAAATCAGGTTTGATTTAAATACACGCAATAACAGTCGTGAGATTCAGTTATCTTTTAGATTTTACATGATGGGTTGATGTCAGTTAAGAATTCCTTTATGTTGACAATGATGCCATTGTCAACACTTTAATGAATTTGAACGATATCGTGTAATAGGGCTACGAGAAGATGGAAGTCCCTTATGCGATAATGCAGCAAGACTTGGCAAGAATGTAGCCACTTTACATGAATGCTGGCAGCAGTGCTCATGAGAACGTGCGGTCGCAAGAAGATCGAGCTTGGGACGACCATGTGGCACTACCACTGTGTTCGGCGTATGGCTCTGAGCAACGTAATGCGACTGCACAACAATTTGAATAGCAGCTGGCAACACATTGAAACGACAAACGGTTACAAATCGGTTGCTTCAAGGACAGCTCCGAGCCAGACGCCCAGTACCGTGCATTCTCCTGACCCCTCACCACCACCATTTGCGACTTAAGTGGTGTCAAGCGAGAGCTCATTGAAGGGCAGGGTGGAGGTCTGATGTGTTTTCCGATGCAAACTGGTTCTGAGTCGGTGGCAGTGATGCCGTGTGTTGTTTAGGAGAACGGCAGTTGTGGGTCTGGAATCAACCTGTATGCGTGCTAGACACACTAGACTTACACCTGGAGTTACGGTCTGGGGTGCGATTTCGTCTAACAGCAGGAAAACACTTTCATGGCTATACCACGCACCCTGACCGCAAATTTGTACGTCAGTCTGGTGATTCGATCTGTTGTGCTGCAATTCATGAGGAGCATTCCATGAAGTGTTTTCCAACAGGATAACGCTCGCTCACATACCGCTGTTGTAACCCAACATGCTGTCCAGAGTGTCTACATATTCCGCTAGCTGCGACATAGTCACTTATATGAACAGTGATTCAATACTGTCAAACGTTTTTTTATTCCAGTCTTTGATCACAATATCAATTCTTTTGACGATGACCGGTTTCAGTCAGTGATGACCATCCTCAGATCTTTTTTAAACCATGTCTTAAAGTGATAAGGCCGTAATGGCATCGTCAAAAATATAAATATACTCTGCACAGCACCGTCACGTCGATCTAAAATAAGGTGTAGAATAGGCCACTTGACTGTGTGGACGATGTAGTCTATCCTACACCTTATTTTAGATGCTGTTTAATTTTGGTTTTTATTTTAGTTCAAAGCACGAAGATGATAGATACTTTACTGAAAGAGATCACACGTTGCTGTTAATCATTTTCTATTTCCAGTGGTCTAAGACTATTGTCAGATTATGAATCACCACACACACACACACAAAATATTGACGTACAATATTAGAAAAAATTATAATGTCAGTCTTTCTTGGAATTTTGTACCAAACACGTCTACCCAGCGATTATTTTCAACTGTTACTCGATGAAGGTAATTTGCCAAGCATTAATTTTCCTTTCAAACAACAACATTACTGAAAATCTACATATTCCTCATATGGATTTATATCCATCAGACAGGGAGCACAACAGTGGCGATCAACAATGTCGCTCGAGTATGAGGACATGCATGCACTTGTATTACTGTTCACGTACAACTATGTACAAAAGTCTTTTATTTTATTTTTGTAAAAATCTTCTAATCGCTGTGAACTTGAAAGTTTCGCAGATTCTCAGACCGGTTGTTACTGTAGCCTGGAATGAAAATTTTGTGCGCATAGTGCTGCTAAGTATTTAAAAAAGAAAGACCTGATTGCCGGGAAAATGCAGTGTGTGATTTTAGACGACTGACTTCGATTGCTAATTATCTCTGGTTCGAAGGCATTGAGTCATTCTGGTTAAGTACAGTCACCTACTGTCATCACATGTCTTGAATGATAAAACATAGCACATTTTTATAAGTTCATGTATAATGAACATCGTCTACGAAATCTCTAAACTTTGCAAGAAAGATGTTCATTTTTTTAATAAACCAAAAGCCGGCTGCTGCCAGTACTACCAACATCGCATTTCAGTCCTTCAACAGTTCCTGGTAGAGACACCAGCCGACTTTTCTGTGCACAGTGAGTTGCTGCTAACGTGGTTTTTTCCATAAGCCACCGTGTTCCTTGCATCACTGCCATGGACCGCTAATTTAGCGTCATAAGTGGCATCAGCAGAGGTGCTCCTGTCATGTATACAACCTTAGATATTTTTCTCATCCCGTTGTCCTTTTCCATGGTATGTCGAGAACAGACTCACTCGCTGATGGCTGTTTCGCCACGGCAGCAAAGTCGCCCCAGTTGGCTGCTGCCAGACCTATCAACATCACATTCCGAGGCTCAACGCTTCCTGACTAGCGACACTGGGACTTTGCTATACAGAATGAGTTGCAGCTAAAGCGGTTTTATCTTCACACCAGCGTTTTCCTCATACCACTGCCACTTCAAATGGTACAAGTGGCTCTGAGCACTATGCGACTTAACACCTGAGGTCATCAGTCCCCTAGAACTTAGAACTACTTAAACCTAACTAACCTAAGGACATCACACACATCCATGCCCGAGACAGGATTCGTACCTGCGACCGTAGCGGTCGCGCGGTTCCAGACTAAAGCGCCTAGAACCGCTCGGCCAAAACGGTCGGCGCCACTGCCACTGTCTGCTAATTTGGCATCAGAAGTGACATTAGCAGAGGTGCTACTACGCTCATCAGCAATGCAAGTGAGACACAGCACGTGCCGTTTATAATCATTCATGGGCTCCTGGTATCTATTCTACCATGCATTTTTCCTCGTCTTAGTGTCCTGTTCCTCGTTATGTCGAGTATAGACTCACTCCGTGCAAGCTGCTTCCCTAAGGCAGGCTCAGTCGATACCGCTTACTCAGCAAGGTCTTATCATCTGGCTGCTGCCAACACTACCAAGAAGGCTCGCACAGAAAAATCTAAGTGCTCGTTTTTCCCGCGTGCCTTTAGAGAGTGGAGCGATAGCGAGACAGCTTGAAGGTTGTTCATTGAACCCTCTGCCAGGCACTTTATTGCAAATAGCAGAGTAATCACGTAGACGTAGGTGTAGATCACATTCCGATGCCCCAACATTTCCTGACTAGGGGCATAGGCGGACTTGTCATACAGAATGAGTTGTCGCTAAAGCAGTGTTGTCTTCACGCCAGCATTTTCCATACATCACCGCCATGGACCGCTAATTTGGAATCACAATTGGCATTAGCGAAGGTGTTACTGTCATCAGCAATGCAACAGAGAGGCAGCATGTAGGAGTTTTGGATAAAGTGGTTTTGCTTTCACGCCAGCATTTTGCTAGCGTCACCGCCGTGCACCACTGATTTCCTTGTGTATTTTATAGACACACGCGGGCTCCTGATATCTGTTTGTCCTTTTTTCTGGTCCCGTTGTCCTGCTGCTTGTTATATCGAGTATAGACTCAATCAGTGCTCGTTTTTTCACCACGGCATGCTGTGCTGCCACTGCCTATTCAGCACGGTCGCCCCAGCCGGCTGCTGCCAACACTGCCAACAATCACATTCTGGTGCCTCAACAGTTCCTGATTAGGGACGCTGGCTGACTTTGCTGTACAGAATGGGTTGTTGCTAAGCGGTTTTATCTTCACAGCAGCATTTTTCTTGCGTCAATGCCATTGACCGCTAATTTGGCATCAGAACTGGCATTAGCAGGGGTGTTACTGTCATCAGAAATGTAACTGAGAGGCAGCGTGTGCATTTTATAACCTCTCGTAGGGTCGTGGCTTATATTCTTCCTTGGATTTTTCCTGTTCCCTGTTATGTCGATTATATACCTAGTTTTGGTCGCTATCGTTGTTTATGATACAACACACAAATGTAATCCACAGCTACTCGTTTCTGGAGTGTTTCCAATATCTGGCTGTTTGTGTCCTAGCTTTAATGTATACTCAGTTAAAACTGCAAGCAAGTCATAAAATAAAACAAATAAAGCTCTTAAGACTTAATGTCCCCGTCCTACTTTAAAAGCGACAACATCTAATTCTCTGTTTCGCTTCTCCATACACTCCCCATTCACCAGAGAGCTCCTTTCCTGTTGTTGTAACTCCGGTGACATCTGCTAATCTCACACCAGCTGCCCTCTCGTGCACTAGCTTGTTCTGTAGAGAAGTTTACGGCTTATTGGCTGGAAAGGGGCCAAGGGAATAATCAATAATACCGGCTGTATGTACACAAGGTAACTTGCAAGGTCGTGGGACTCCGAGCACTGAGCAACACCGTGTGGTGTGTTGGGTATGATAGAGGAAGGGACATTTTGCAAAGCAATTCAGGTAGAAAACATGGTTGAGGCGAGAAAGGCCGTGGTTGCTGGGGAAGTATAAGTCACTGCAAGTAGTAGGCTATTTTAGGTATAGTTTGTTCAAATGCGCATGAATTCCTAAGGGACCAAACTGCTGAGGTCATCGGTCCCTAGACGTACACACTACTTAAACTAACTTACGCTAAGAACAACACACACACCCATACCGAGGCAGGACTCGAACCTTGTGAGTAGTGTTGATAAGTAAATTAGGATATTTGGAGTTCTCCAAGAATCTACACTAGTAGATTATGCGTTTGACATCCAGATTGCGTCATTTGCGAGCAAGGCTTTCCTCTTCTTTTTCCGTTTCTGTGTTACACGCCTACTGCTTATTCTGTTTTTTAGTAAGAGAGATGTAACCCGTGGTACAGCGCTAACAAATTGGAACGTAGGTAAGTATTGCAAAGGCGTCATTGGTTTAGGCGTTTCTGTCTTTACAGGACGCGAACTGGCTCAACGCAGCGTAGCAAGATGTCGGGATTCCACGGTGGTCATGATAAGAGGAAATTCACCTAGAATACTGAAGTCTTAGAAGGAGTTGCATTCAACCAAGAGGGTTGCGTAATAGCATAGAGGACACATTTAGCTATATTTAAAGAGAGCGATTGTAATATAAGTTAAAAAACTTCTAGATAATATGTCTATTTGCAGCGAATGTATAAGGTTGTAATGGGTTCAGTGGAACGTTAGCGTTTTAATTTAGTCTGCTAAGATGTTGATACATTTGTGAAGTGTGATAGACAGGATACCTTGTTTAGAGAAGACAGATAAAAAGTTGTTAAGAGTAAGTACAAGAGTGAATAAAGGCAGCTGGTGAGTAGCAGTGAATACATAGTTTCGTAATGTGGCAGGATGCCTACTGGATCCACACACTCCTGTCCGTGCGAGGTGGTTGGCACTGCTGCCAGATGGAAGGGGCGAACCTAAGGACATTACACCGTGAGCAGTGCCTATTAATAAGAAGAACGGAAAAAATTTGTACATAATGAGTACGGGAAAATTAAAAGTAAATACAATAGATTCATGCCATTATAGCAAGTTCCACAGTTCAGGAGCAGACTGGAATTCGGAGGATCTAATTACTCCCAAGAGGGGAGAAACTGTAGCGGCTTCAGCTCGAGTGGGCCACAGTTGGCTATCAGTTATGAATTCCGGTGGTAGGCACTGTAATACTACATTCAGCATTCTGGAAGCTGCCTTACAACAGGACGGCTTGCCCCACTTAGAACGCATGGGGCAGTGCTTTTCAGGTGGACGTGGCAATAAGTGAGGCTTTTTGTCACAACAGCGCCACCTGAACGCATATATCTGGGTCTATGGCTTGCACTGGGGACTTGTCTGTTGTCACCATACGTTTGACCTGGCCTGTCCTGGCATCAGACAGGGCTTCTGATGTGACTACTGCTGGTGCGAGCTTCTCACGTGATTACCACCAGTGGCACGCTGTGCTTCAGGCTTACACTTCATCTCAGCGCTGATGCAGTCTGCACCCAAGCCGGCTGCTTCCAACGTCCACATCGGCTACGAGGTACAGTCAAGGACCTGCTAGCGTCAGCAAGCCTGATGCACTTGGGCTTCATGCTGGCTGCACTCCAGTGGAGCCATTCTGCACACTCCAGTGTCTAACACTCCGTGGCCTCCGCAGAGCCTGGGTTCGTCCGATACCACACCGAGTCCGATGTACAACCTCCCGGCCCGCCGACAGCACTCGCTATTGGCTGCTTCTCCCCAGGGGACTGTGCTGACACCGCCTCCTCAGCAAGGCTATCCCAGCCGGCTGCTGCCAACACTGCAGTTATTGCAGTACCTCACTACTGGCCCTGGCCGACTTTGCTATATAGGCTGAACTGCCAATAAAACTTGGTTACCGTCTTAGATTATTCTATGGCTTCACCATCGCCACAAACTCGGAATTACCAATTCACTGAGGTCATACCGATACTAGACATGCTGACAACCTGGCGGCCATGCTGCTATCCTTGGCTGACAGTGTAGCAGTCAGCAACCCGGACCGCTACAGCGCCGCCGGAAAATCCAAGCCGAAACGTGCCGCGTCCATCACGGCACAAAGATCCACAAGTGTTATGTCGCCGAAGTACTCTTCGAAGGCTCCATGCAGTGCCACAGTAAAAAGGTATACAGTTCCAAGAAAAAAAGGAAAGGTTGGTGTCGTAAGTTGTCAGCTACAATGGCTAAAAACCACTTCCTTACCGTAAACTGGATTTACTTTGACCGTCATAGTTACTTTGACCAATTATAGACAAACATTTTTACAGCTCTCTGCTGGCTATCAGTTGGATGTTTAGTATATATTACTTGGTGGTAAAGTTCCATGAATATACACTAAATGGCGCAATGTCGTGCCGATTTTCTTGCGCAATGGTAGGCGAGCCTGTTACGGTTTATAATTGTGAACGAGAAGTGTGTTAAAATCAGTTTGTGCAAAATCCACCGATGTCATTCAACTGCAAAGCGATGGGTGCTTGCAAATATACCGTGTATATTAATCGATTAATTCTCAAAATAGACCACTGATTAATTTTTTGTTCACATTTATGTGTCTGCCTCTATATTATGATTTCTGAGGTCATGTGCGTGATTTCCCTGTTTCGGGGTTACATTGACCAGTGGTCATTGTTACTCCAGGTAAACAGAGACACAATTTAGTGAACAGTGTTGATGCCAGTGACAATATGGAACTAAGGAATACATACATTAACCATTGGTACTTAGACGAAGGCTCATTCGTAATTGGTAATGTGGCTACAACTAAGAAAAACCAATGTCAGTCACATGTTCTAACTGCAAGCTGCTGTGGTTCAGGCGGTGATTCAGGTCTAACATATAATGAAATATATCTCCAGAAATAATGAATAAAGTTTCTTTCGCCACATGTTCTAGATATTGTCTCGATAAATGAAGAACAGACCATTTTAATCCTAACTGCAAGGGATGTTCTGAAACGAGGATTCAGGTCAAAGATGGCTAAAACTGAAGGTACTACGCTCAGCTAAAGTTGGAGGTATCTGTGTGGTACTCCATCATAGTACCTTTCATTATATTTATAATTTTGATAATGGATCAAACTCTGTGATTTATCTACCGTACTAGATTTTTTCTTTTGCCAGGCTTAATAAAGCACTTAAGAAAACTTTAGATCACCGTTTTTATTTTTGAGTGCTCAAAGTTTCAATGTATTTTTATAGTACTGACCACAAATAGAATGGTAGCTAACAATTGTGGTGGAAGTATAGGCAGGGAACTGTACCCCCAGATCTATGATAACTTCGATCACCTACATTTTCTCCGTCACTTGCTCTGCGTTTTAGAAAATGTATTGCACTAATCACAACTTGGCTAGAAGAAGGGATCGGTTGGTAGGACATGTTTTGAGGCATCAAGGGATCACAAATTTAGCATTGGAGGGCAGCGTGGAGAGTAAAAATCGTAGAGGGAGACCAAGAGATCAATACACTAAGCAGATTCAGAAGGATGTAGGTTGCAGTAGGTACTGGGAGATGAAGAAGCTTGCACAGGATAGAGTAGCATGGAGAGCTGCATCAAACCAGTCTCAGGACTGAAGACCACAAAAACAACATTGCACTAATTAGTATGTAATCCTTTCATACTAGCTCCTACGTTCACTGACATAAATATCACAAAAATTAAAAAACTATTATGATAACCACATTTGAATCTGAAAATCGCTCCAAGTACACCCAGCTTCAAACCAGACCTCGATGTATATTTACTCATTCCAGATGCATCAGCGGAGCCCTTTCTTAGTTATCTCAGCCTGCAGACTATATACACTACTGGCCATTAAAATTGCTACACCACGAAGATGACGTGCTACATACGCAAAATTTAACAGACAGGAGGAAGATGCTGTGATATGCAAATGATTAGCTATTCAGAGCATTCACACAAGGTTGACGCCGGTGGCGACACCTACAACGTGCTGACATAAGGAAAGTTTCCAACCGATTTCTCATACCCAAACAGCAGTAGACCGTCGTTGCCTGGTGAAACGTTGTTGTGATGTCTCGTGCAAGGAGCAGAAATGCGTACCATCACGTTTCCGACTTTGACAAAGGTTGGATTGTAGCCTATCGTGATTGGGGTTTTATCGTATCGCTACATTGCTGCTCGCGTTGGTCGAGATCCAATGAATATAGAATCGGTGTGTTCAGGAGGGTAATACGGAACGCCGTGCTGGATCCCAACGGCCAGCCGGCCGAGCGGTTCTAGGCGCTACAGTCTGGAACCGCGCGACCGCTACGGTCGCAGGTTCGAACCCTGCTTCGGGCATGGATGTGTGTGCTGTCCTTAGGTTAGTTAGGTTTAAGTAGTTCTAAGTTCTAGGGGACTGATGACCTCAGAAGTTAAGTCCCATGGTGCTCAGAGCCAACCCAACGGCCTCGTATCACTAGCAGTCGAGATGACACGCATCTTATCTGCATGGCTGTAACGGACCGTGCAGCCACGTCTCGATCCCTGAGTCAACAGATGGGGGCGTTTGCAAGACAACAACCATATGCACGAACAGTTCGACGACGTTTACAGCAGCATGGACTATCAGCTCGGAGACCATGGCTGCGGTTACCCTTGACGCTGCATCACAGACAGGAGCGCCTACGATGGTGTACTCGACGACGAACCTGAGTGCACGAATGGGGCCGGCCGAAGTGGCCCTGCGGTTAAAGGCGCTGCAGTCTGGAACGCAAGACCGATACGTCGCAGGTTCGAATCCTGCCTCGGGCATGGATGTTTGTGATGTCCTTAGGTTAGTTAGGTTTAACTATTTCTAAGTTCTAGGGGACTAATGACCTCAGCAGTTGAGTCCCATAGTGCTCAGAGCCATTTTTTGCACGAATGGGAAAACGTCATTTTTTCGGATGAATCCAGGTTCTGTTTACAGCATCATGGCGGTCGCATCCGCGTTTGGCGAAATCGCGGTGAACGCACATTGGAAGCGTGTATTTGTCATCGCCATACTGGCGTATCACCCGGCGTGATGGTATGGGGTGCCATTGGTTACACGTCTCGGTCACCTCTTGTTCGCACTGACGGCGCTTTGAACAGTGGACGTTACATTTCAGATGTCTTACGTCCCGTGGCTCTACCCTTCATTCGAACCCTGCGAAACCCTACATTCCAACGGGATAATGCACGACCGCATGTTGCAGGTCCTGTACGGGCCTTTCTGGATGCAGAAAAAGTTCGACTGCTGCCCTGGCCAGCACATTCTCCAGATCTCTCACCAACTAAAGACGTCTGGTCAATGGTGGCCGAGCAACTGACTTGTCACAACACGCCAGTCACTACTCTTGATGAACTGTGGTATCGTATTGAAGCTGGATGGGCAGCTGTACCTGTACACACCATCCAAGCTCTGTTTGACTCAATGCCCAGGCGTATCAAGGCCGTTATTATGGCCAGAGGTGGTTGTTCTGGGTACTGATTTCTCAGGATCTGTGCACCCAAATTGCATGAAAATGTAATGACATGTCAGTTCTAGTATAATATATTTTTCCAATAAATACCCGTTTATCATCTGCATTTCTTCTTGGGGTAGCAATTTTAATGGCCAGTAGTGTAGAAACCATGTTTTCTGTTGTTAGTATTTCACAAATTACAAAACAAGTTTCTGTATACCAATCCTTGTGGATGACGATATGATGGACTTTGGCCACTCACTTATGTAATAAAATGAAACACCTGTAGCCGTCGATTTGATGTTATTTTTTTGTATCCTAACCAGTGTCGGTGACTCAATACACCATCGTCATGCCTTAACTGACGCTGATGGGGTGAACCCCAATCGTATTTACAATTCTCTGAACTGGCTTCCATAGAATACTGTAAAAGTGATGTTAGATCTACAACCATGGTGTCATAGAATATTGCAAAAGCAATGTTGTGTCTCGAGCCATGGTTTCCATAGAATACTGTAAAAGTAATGTTGTGTCCCCAACCATAGTTGTGCAGAATAGCATAATGAGGATGTTGTGTCTGCAACCATGGTTCCACAGAATCCTGTAAAAGCGATGTTGTGTCTGCATCTATGTTTCCGCAGAATGCTGTAAAAGTGATGCTGTGTCTGCGTCTATGGTTCCGCAGAATACCGTAAAAACGACCTAGTGTCTGCAAGCATGGCTCTGTAGAATAGTGTAACTATGGTTGCAGATAGAACATCGCTTTTACAATATTCTACAGAAGTCAGTTCATAGCTGTTGGTCACTGGTGGGATCGTGTATACGACTTAAGTTCACCCCTCCAGTGCAAGTTGAGGCCGAAAGATAGCGTACTGCCCCCCAAAGCTGGTTTCAGTGCAGTACAATAACATCAAAGCGTAGGCTGCAGGTGTTTCGTTTCATTACGTAAGTAGCACAACGTCGCCTGCAGCTGCAGTGGAGGAATATAATGCCGAGTGTGTGCTTTTGCCAGAACCTGGGCGGGACGATGTGCGGCTCGGTGCCGCTGATGGAGTTCGCGGGCGCGCTGGCGAACGCGCTGACGCTGGGGCTGGTGGCGCTGGACCGCTACCGCAGCCTGCTGCTGGCCGCCGGCCCGGGCCGCTGGGAGCCCGCCGCGCCCGCCTGCTCCACCTGCCTCGCCATCATCTGGGTCGTCGCCTTCGGTCAGTCGCTAACCGCTCCGCAAACATTAACTCTACTTCTCTGGCGTCGCTCTCTTGTAGAATTTTGCAAAGCTCGATGCCGAGTCCCTCGACTCCGGGAAGGCGTTCGGTGCGGGCTAGTTGCGCCACTGGTACACCTGCACAATATCGTGTAGGGCCCCTGCGAACACGCAGAAGTGCCGCAGCGTGCCATGGACTCTACAAATGTCTAAAGTACTGCTGGGGGGTATTTACACCATGAATCCTACTTGTCCGTCCATAAATACGTAAGAGTACGAGAGGGTCCCACAAGGATCCATCTTAGGGCCATTGCTTTTTCTTGTGTACATTAATGATCTCTCATCAGTTACACTGCCAGAAGCAGAGTTCGTTTTGTTTACGGATGACACAAGTACTGCAATAAATAGTATGCCGAGTGTAGTTCTAGAAAGATCTGCTAATGATATTTTCATAGATATTAATAAATGGTTTAAAGCTAACTCACTGACATTAAACTTCGAAAAGACTCAGTATATGCAATTCAGAACCTGTAAGAGGTTTCCACCCAGCATATCCATAAAGTATGAAGAAGAGCAGACAGAAGAGGTCGACAGTCTTAACTTCCTGGGATTAAAACTTCATAATAAATTCAGTTGGGAGGAGCACACCACAGAACTGCAGAAACGCCTTAAAAAATCTGTATTTGCAATTCGAGTGTTGGCAGACACAGGCGACATAAAAATGAAAAAGCTTGCATACTTTGCCTACTTTCATGTCCTATGGTATAATATTTTGGGGTAACTCTTCAAGTCAAACAAAAGTTTTCAGAGTCCAAAAGCGTGTAATACGTATTATTTGTGGAGTAACTTCACGGACGTCCTGTAGAAACCTCTTCAAAGAACTGGGTATACTAACTACTGCCTCTCAGTATATTTACTACTTAATGAAATTTGTCCTAAATAATATATCTCTTTTTCCAACAAACAGCTCAGTTCATACATACAATACCAGGAACAAAAATGATCTGCACAAGGACTTAAAAGCACTTACTTTAGTTCAAAAAGGGGTCCACTACTCAGGAACACTCATCTTCAATAATTTGCCAGCAAACATAAACGATTTAGTTACAAATAAAGATCAGTTTAAAAGTAGCCTGAAAGACTTACTAGTGGCCAACTCCTTCTACTCCATCGACGAATTTTTTAATAAAAGCAAGTGATGTATTGTGCATATTCATACTATTAGTATTGTTATTTCAGCTTTAAAAAAAAATGACATGATTCACATCCACGAGGATCTCCTCAGCACGGATCTATGGAACGAAAAACTAATCTAATCTAGGGTGGAGGTCTCTTCTGAACAGCACGTTGCAAGACATCCCAGATATGCCCAATAATATTCTTGTCTGGGGAGTTTATTGGCCAGCGGAAGTGTTTAAGCTCTGAAGAGTGTTCCTGAAGCCACTCTTTAGCTATCCTGAACGTGTGGAATGCCGCATTTTCCTGCTAGAATTGTCCAAATCCGTCGGAGTGCACAATGAGCGTGAATTCATGCAGTTGATCAGACAGGATTCTTACGTTTGTGTCATCAGTCGGAGTCGTATCTAACTGCGCACGACCCACACCATCACGAAGTCTCCATCAGCTTGAACGGCCTCTGCTGACATGCGAGGTCCATGGATTCATGAGGTTGCCTTCATACCTGTACACGGTCATCCGCTTGATACAATTTGAAATGAGACTTGTCCGACCAGGCAATATGTTTCCACTCATAAACAGTCCAGTGTCGGTGCTGACGGACTCAGGCGAGGCGTAAAGCTTTGAGTCTCGCAGTCATTAAGGGTACACGAGTGAGCCTTCGGCTCTGAAAGACCATTCCGATGATGTTTCTTTCAGTGGTTCGCACGATGATACCTGTTGATGCCCCAGCACTGAAATGTGCAGCAGTTTGCGGAAGGGCTGCACTTTTGTCATGTTGAACGATTAGTTCAGTCGCCGCTCATCCTTTTCTTGAAGGATCTTTTTCCTACCGCAGCAAAGTCGGAGATTTGATGTTTTACCGGATTCCGATATTCATGGTACACTCGTGAAATCATCGTACGGGGAAATCCGCATTTCATCGGTACCTCGACGATACTGTGTTCCATCGCTCGTGCGCAGACTATAACACCACGTTCAAACTCACTCACATCTTAATGGCCTGCTATTGCAGCAGCAGTAACCGATCTAAGAACTGCGCCAGACACTTGTTATCTTATATAGGCGTTGCCGAGTGTAGCACCGTTTTCTGCCTGTTTACATATCTCTGTATTTGAATACACATGCCTACAGCAGTTTCTTTGGCGCTTCCGTTTAACAAACGGAACACATCGCGTCACTCTCAATGGAGACAAATCTTCAGATGTCAAAGTAACTCTAAACGAACTACAGTCCGATCAAAATTGCTTGGTAGTTGACGTCTGTCACTTGCCACTACAGTGTTGCCACATCTGCTGTCGGCTACCACTCGGCTGTAGGCGACATACGAACACGGAGGGTAACTTCGCAAATGATGTTCAATGTGTAACGCGGAACAATGTTGGAAGCGGCCGCCGCGAGGTATGGCGGAAATGCGACATGCTCTACCGACAGCTGGTTTTAAGCGACCGATAACTGAACTACGTCAGACGCAGGGTTTTGTGGCCCCGAATTTAAACTCATGTCCTAACCTAACCACAACTCGTGATCTGCAGTATATCCGAGAAAAGGGCGATCAGCAATCTGCGACAGAACTAAAATCGCGACTGCTTTTTTCGCGGCATTTAACGCTAACTTCTAAGAGCAAACTCAAGAGAGAAAAATTTCAAAATATGTTTGTTTGCATATCCAGGTTCAGCAGCAAAATTTCAGTTTCAGCGGTAAAAGTCAACTGTTATTGCTCGCTGTCACTGATTAGCTGAAACTATCCTCACTCTGTCATCACATTACCGACAGATGAGCAGTCCTGGCTGGCACTTGGTTGCAGATTATAGGCGACACAAGCAGACTCCAAACGAAAGAAAAATGATAGAAACAAAAATAAAAGCAAATAAAAAAGTCAGTGCCATGATGAAAATGATGCGGTAAAGTATTAGAAATAAAAACCAATTAACCGAATAAAAATGATACGAAGCCTATTCAGAAAGTAAGGTCCGATCGGTGTCGCAAAATGGAAACCACTGTCAAAATCAAAATTGTCTTATTTCTAACAGTTGCTGGCCGGAGTGGCCGAGCGGCTCTAGGCGCTACAGTCTGGAACCGCACGACCGCTGCGGTCGCAGGTTCGAATCCTGCCTCGGGCATGGGCGTTTGTGATGTCCTTAGGTTAGTTGGGTTTAAGTAGTTCTAAGTTCTAGGGGACTAATGACCACAGCAGTTAAGTCCCATAGTGCTCAGAGCCATTTGAACCATTTTTGTAACAGTTAGCTGCACCTTCCAGCTATCTCTCTACATAGTCACCGAAACGATTTAGACATATGTCACAGCGTTGTGCCAACTTTCCAATACCCTCGTCATACAAGCAAGCCGCCTGTGCTTCCTGCCAATTCTCTTCCTGATCTACAGCTCGTTGTCTGTGCCAGAACATTGTCTTCATAGCTAGAGGTTCACGTGAGCAGAGATGAAACTCAGGGAGAGTCAATTATGGGCTGTATGTGGCTGACCAAACACTTCGCATCGGAAACGCTGCATGAGCATCTTCATTGCCCCTTCAGAGTGCGGCCGAGAATTGTCATGCAGAAGGAAACGCATGGCAGCTATGTTAAGCAGGCTGCATGGCCTCAGGCGAAATATCACACCAGGCCCTCGTACTTGGCGGGAGACACTATTATTCTAAACATTTTTACGTGCACACTGTGCGCTCAGAACTGAAAAGAGCGACGTGACCCCATCGACGGGTGTACTAGAGACACTGCCCAACATATCTGGGCAAAGCTTCATCGGATTTTCACTGTGGTTTCCATTTCGTGACCGATCGGACCTTACTTTCCGAACAGCCCTCGTAATTACAGTCTTTTGATTAGACATAGAAAAAAAAATCACCAGACGAAATTCGAACCTTCGACCTTCTGTGCGTCAGATTTACACGCTAAGCACTATGCTTTGCCATTACACTGCTAATAGTTGTTATATTTGTGACTGTTGTCTTCAGGTCGCAATGATTAATTGACAGCCTTCAAAAATTCAGCTTCACACACTGTGGCACGAAGCGTTCCTAATGTAAGCCGATCTCTGTGTTTATAATAGCTGTATAAATGACGCTGAATCGCCTCTTGTACGGAACAATCCAGCAGTATTTGGCTAGCGCTGTGTATGAAACGTGGGCATTTCGGTGTGAGTGTGTGTGTGTGTGTGTGTTTTGTTTTTAGTCTGGTTATCATACTTGATGAAATACGAAATAAAAGGACCAGACCGAGGATTCGGAACCCAAAGACATCAAGAAAGAAAGCCGGACTAGGAATTGGAAGTGAACTACTTGTGGTAGTCTGGCAGCAGCGAACGGTTCGGGCGTGACTTGAGCGCTCGGATTGCGGGAAACCAGCAACAGCGCGTGAAGTGTTAACTATCAACTAATTTTAATCTAGTCAGTAACGTCGAAAGTTCGGTGAGACTTTTCGTGGATGATGCTACCGTATAAACAGAAGTCGCACCGCTAGAAAACCGTAGCATAATGCAGGAAGACCGATAGAAGATCGACCTTTATGTAGGCATTGGCAACTTGTAACGTACTGCGCATAAAGAGGCAGAAATATCACTTATTGTATGATAACACGATTCCAGAGCGATCACTGGAAGCAATCACATCCATAAATTAACTAGGAATATGGGCACTGAACGATTTAAAGCGGAACGAACTAGTTGGACGCAAGGCAGATGCCAGACTCAGATTCATTGGAAGAATCCTCAGGAAATGTACTCCACCCACAAGAGCGTAGGTTGTTAGAAGAGTCCTCCTACGTATATTTCGCGAAAAGATCATGACGACAAAATTGTAGAGATCCGAGCCCACACGGAGGCTTGCCAGCAATGGTTCTTCCCGCGAACCATTAGCGCCCGGGACAGGAAAAGAGGGAGGACGCTGGTACACAAAGTACCCTCCGCCAAACGCCGTAATGTGGCTTGCGGTATATAAGCACAGGTGTAGAAGCTTTCTAGTATTGTTAGAAATTTGTCCCACAGAAATAAAGGGCAAAATTTAGGAGCTTGTCATTTTTTGCACAGTGGTAATCTAACAGAAGTACAAGACTTAATTTCCCTGTACATCATTGACAAGAAACAAAGTAATTATGTTTGTAGAATCGTTATGTGACTGGAAATAGGTTAGTATGCACAGGAGGTACACGCAATTTTTCACAAGCATCCATGAGAGTTCAACTACCTTACATAAACCGCTCCAAAAGCATTGTACATTTCGTGACAGGATATTGCCCGCATATTGTGTGTTTAGGTAGAATTAACATGATCAGGACACAGACGTGCAACTACGGATTGAAAGGCATATCTGAACATCCTCTGGTTGAATGTGACAACATATGGAATTTACGCAGGGAGTAGACATGAGATCACATACTCTGTAATGCAGAAAAGCTTCTACTGCCTGGTATTCTCGTGAGTAATACATCCTAAATCAAACCAGATTAATTCAAAATACAGCAGATATCGGACAACAAAATGAAAAGAGCAATTGAAATAGCTCAAGAGGAATTACAGACCAGCAAGTTCCACCGGCAGCTGCGGATGCAGAAACAGCACTGGAAGTTACGACAACATCAAATCCAAGAGGTAACCTCCCAACGATGCGAGCACTCAGGTGTCTATGAAAGATCAGTCACAAAAGAGCTGCTAATAGAAGACAATTTTTCTGAATATGAGGGGGCGTTCCAGGAGAAATGGTTCCAGATTTTTCCGGTAGGGTTGAGGTGTTCGATGCTGGCACAGCGCCCCTATGGTAGAGCCTCAGATACCAGGAAAACTTTCCTAATGACACGGTGATCACCTCCGCTCAGAGAAGGGAAACCATTTCATGACTTAAAGACTAGCAGCGCACTCAGTCATGTAACACTGGACAATGAAATCATTATTACTCTGAGCGTAGTAGTACATCCTAAAGCTATAGTGTGTAGTTACACTTAATATTTTTTGAATAGTTAATTACAGATTCTGAGCACTGGAGGACCAGTTGGTCCAAGAATACTAGGTGGTAATTCTAACATACACTGAAGTGATAAAAGCCGTCAGACACCTCCTAACATTGTGTAGGTCATTTTTCTGTCCAGCTTAGTGCAGCAGTTCTATATGGTATGTATTTTTTATAACCTCCAATAAGTATTGAGATTGACGTTTCATATTTTTAGCAGTAATAACTGAATAATAAAAGATACAAAGCTTCAGAGCATACGGTCTCAAAATTTTCAATGTTGCTCTTTTTGTTGCTCTGCTCCTAAGCTCTCCACATTGGTCTCTCGTTTGCATGTCAATCACAATCTCATTCCACTGAATCTGCTTACAATACTCAAGCCTCGGTCTCGCTGTACAATTCTTACCCCTGAAATTTCCCTTCATTACAGACAATTCCCTGAAGACTAATGACATCTACTATCAGCTGATCGCTACAGTTACTCAAGTTTTACGATAAATTACTTATTTTCCCCAATACGATTGAGTACCTCCTCATTAATTATTCCACCTATCCATTAAATCTTCATCATTCTTCTGTAGCACCACATTTCAACAGCTTCTTTCTGGTCGTTTCTCAACTGCTTATCGTTTACGTTTCAGATTTTCTAACATTTCAAATTGTAACATATTTAAACAAATTTCTCTTTTTCAGGAAAGCTTTTCTCACTTTTTCCAGTCTGCATTAAAATCCTCCTTACTTCTGTCGTCGTCAGTTATTTTCTGGCCAAGTAGAAAACTCGCCTACTACTTTCATCTTCGAAACACAATTCCTCAGTGTTACTTGATCTGATTCACCTGCACACCAGCGCTCTTTCTATCTGTAATCGATATTCATTTTATAAGCTCTTTTCAAAACACTGTACATCACGTTCAACTAATATTGAAAGTCCTTCCCCGTCTTGCCGTAATTACAATGTCATTGGCAAATCTTAAAATTTTCATTCTTCTCCCTGAACTATAATTTCTTTTCTAAATTTCTCCTCCCTTCCTGTAGCGCTTATTAACTGTGTGGTAAAACAACATTAACTTCCTTTTCAGGTACTGCCTCCCTTTCATATATTTCGATTGCATTCTGGTTTATGTACAAGTTGTAGCTATCTTTTCCCTCCGTGTATTTTATCACTGTTAGTTTCAATATTTCAAAGGGTATATTCCATACAACGTCGCCAAAAACTTGCACTGAATAAAAATGTGCTACAAACGTTTATTTGTCTTTCTTTAAGAAAAGTAGCAGGGTCAAAATTGCCTCGCGTATTCTTTTGTGTGCAATTAGTGTCAGTATTCTACGACCGTGACTAAGTGAATTGATGATTCTATAATATTCACGCATATATATATATATATATATATATACACTCCTGGAAATGGAAAAAAGAACACATTGACACCGGTGTGTCAGACCCACCATACTTGCTCCGGACACTGCGAGAGGGCTGTACAAGCAATGATCACACGCACGGCACAGCGGACACACCAGGAACCGCGGTGTTGACCGTCGAATGGCGCTAGCTGCGCAGCATTTGTGCACCGCCGCCGTCAGTGTCAGCCAGTTTGCCGTGGCATACGGAGCTCCATCGCAGTCTTTAACACTGGTAGCATGCCGCGACAGCGTGGACGTGAACCGTATGTGCAGTTGACGGACTTTGAGCGAGGGCGTATAGTGGGCATGCGGGAGGCCGGATGGACGTACCGCCGAATTGCTCAACACGTGGGGCGTGAGGTCTCCACAGTACATCGATGTTGTCGCCAGTGGTCGGCGGAAGGTGCACGTGCCCGTCGACCTGGGACCGGACCGCAGCGACGCACGGATGCACGCCAAGACCGTAGGATCCTAGGCAGTGCCGTAGGGGACCGCACCGCCACTTCCCAGCAAATTAGGGACACTGTTGCTCCTGGGGTATCGGCGAGGACCGTTCGCAACCGTCTCCATGAAGCTGGGCTACGGTCCCGCACACCGTTAGGCCGTCTTCCGCTCACGCCCCAACATCGTGCAGCCCCCCTCCAGTGGTGTCGCGACAGGCGTGAATGGAGGGACGAATGGAGACGTGTCGTCTTCAGCGATGAGAGTCGCTTCTGCCTTGGTGCCAATGATGGTCGTATGCGTGTTTGGCGCCGTGCAGGTGAGCGCCACAATCAGGACTGCATACGACCGTGGCACACAGGGCCAACACCCGGCATCATGGTGTGGGGAGCGATCTCCTACACTGGCCGTACACCACTGGTGATCGTCGAGGGGACACTGAATAGTGCACGGTACATCCAAACCGTCATCGAACCCATCGTTCTACCATTCCTAGACCGGCAAGGGAACTTGCTGTTCCAACAGGACAATGCACGTCCGCATGTATCCCGTGCCACCCAACGTGCTCTAGAAGGTGTAAGTCAACTACCCTGGCCAGCAAGATCTCCGGATCTGTCCCCCATTGAGCATGTTTGGGACTGGATGAAGCGTCGTCTCACGCGGTCTGCACGTCCAGCACGAACGCTGGTCCAACTGAGGCGCCAGGTGGAAATGGCATGGCAAGCCGTTCCACAGGACTACATCCAGCATCTCTACAATCGTCTCCATGGGAGAATAGCAGCCTGCATTGCTGCGAAAGGTGGTTATACACTGTACTAGTGCCGACATTGTGCATGCTCTGTTGCCTGTGTCTATGTGCCTGTGGTTCTGTCAGTGTGATCACGTGATGTATCTGACCCCAGGAATGTGTCAATAAAGTTTCCCCTTCCTGGGACAATGAATTCACGGTGTTCTTATTTCAATTTCCAGGAGTATATATATATATATATATATATATATATATATATATATATATATATATATATATATATATATGGAAATGAAGTCCCAAGCTTCTTGACAGAGCGTAGGGTAACGATGCGGGAGACCCGCACCGCCGTACTGGGTAAGGTCTTATAAGGTCTTAATGGAGGTGGTTTGCCGTTGCCTTCCTCCGACCGTAATGAGGATGAATGATGGTGATGAAGACAACACAACAACACCCAGTCATCTCGGGGCAGGTGAAAATCCCTGACCCCGCCGGAAATCGAACCCGGGACGCCGTGCTCGGGAAGCGAGAACCATACATCGTATACCAGCTGGAATACTTTTGTCATGGTATGTTCTAAAGATCTCAATAATTCTGACGGAATGTTTGCTGCTGCAAGTGGCGTGTTTCGATTTGGATATTTCGTTCTGAATATCTTCTCGCGGTATCGTGTCTGCGATTTCCTCCTCATTTACCTTCTATTCCATAATATTGTATTCACATTTGGTAACTTTTGTCGAAAGGATTCTTTAAGTTATGTCTCGTACGTCATTATATTAAATAGGTATAGAGCCTGCGCTTACAAATTTTTGCCACACCCTGCCTAAAACAGGAAGACCAACACATTTAACCATCTAGCCATGTCTGGGTGCGATGTACGATGTGCTAATGGCCCTACGTCGCACTTACTACATCTGAGCTGCCTGTTCCGACATTTTCGTCGCACTGTCTTAGCACATTCTCTTGTGTTACACTTAGACGTACACCGAGATGACGAAAGTAATGGGATACCTCCTAGTATTGTGTCAGGCTTCCTTTTGCCGGGCGTCGAGCAACAGCCCGAAGTGGCATGGACTCAACATGTTGTTGGGAGTCCCCTGCGGCAATATTGAGCCGTGTTGCCTCTATAGCAGTCCGTAAATGGGAAACTGTTGTCGGTGTACGATTTTGTGCACGAACCGTCCTCCGGATTACGTCCCATAGATATTCGATGGGACTCATGTCGGGTCAGATCACTCGCCCGAATTGTCCAGAATGTTCTCCAAATCAATAGCGAGCAACTGTGGCGGAGTGACAGGGCGCATTCTTATCCATGACATGAAGTCCATGGATGGTTGCAAATGGTCTCCAAGTAGCTGAACATAACCATTTCCAGTCAAGGATGGGTTCAATTGGACCAGAGGACCATATAAACACAGCCCACACCATTACAGATCCACTACCAGCATGCAAAGTGCCTTGTTGACAGCTTAGGTCCGTGGCTTCATGAGGTCTGCGCCACACTCGAACAGTACCGCCAGCTCGTATCAACTTAAATCGTGACCAACCTGCGGGTTTCCAGTAGCGTGGGGTCCAACCGATACGGTCACGAGTCCAGGAGAGGCGCTGGTGGCGATGTCGTGCTATTAGCAGAGGCACTCGCGTCGGTCGTCTACTTCCATAGCCCATTAACTCCAGATTTCGCCGCTCTATCCTAATGGATACGCTCGTCGTACGTCCCACATTGATTTCTGCGACTATTTCACCAAGTTTTGCTTGTCTGTTAGCACTGATAACTCGACGCAAACGGTCCGCAGCTCGTGGTCTCGCGGTCGCGTTCTTGCTTCCCGAGCACGGGGTCCCGGGTCGATTCCCGAAGGGGTCAGGGATTTTCACCTGCCTCGAGATGACGGTGTTTGTGTTGTCCTCATCATTTCATCATCATTCATGAAAGTGGCGAGATTGGGCTGAGCAAAGGTTGGGAATTTGTACGGGCGCTGATAACCGCGCAGTTGGGCGCGCCACAAACCAAACTTCATCATCATCTACGCAAACCTCACTGATCTCGGTCGTCAAGTGAATGCCAACGGCCACTACGTTGTCTGTAGTGAGGGGTCATGCCTGAAGTTTGGTACTCTTAGCACAATATTGACAGTATAAAACTCGGAATTATTGAATTTCTTAACGATTTCCGAAACAGACTGTTCCGCGAGTCTAGCTTCAACTATCTTTCCGCGTTGAAAGTCTGTTTGTTCCTGTCAGGCGGCCACAATCACGTTGGAAACCTTTTCACACGAATCTCCTGCGTACCAATGACAGCTCCACCAATGCACCGTCCTTTCATACCTTGTGTATGCGATACTATCGCCATGTGTATATGCACATATCCCTATACCGTGACTTTGTGACCTGAATGTAGCATTTTTTACATCTCGTGTAAAGCGTCGCTGGTTGGCGTGTAATAATGTCTTACTGCGCTAATGTATTAGGAGTTTACTCTGCAGTCGTATTAGTATTTTTAAGTTCAGTTGACTCTTTCCATTTTGGAAACTAGCCTACGTTAGACAGTGGTGTGGCACTGCGCTGTCCCGCAGGCGTGGCGAGCCCGTCGGTGTCGCTGTACGAGGTGACGCTGACGCTGGTGCTGGTGATGGAGGGGGGCCGGCCGGCGGACTGCCGGCTGCTCGACCGCTGCTACGAGAGCACCGAAGCCAGCGGCAAGACCTACATGCGCGTCCTCTTCGGCTTCATCTTCATCCCGCTGCTGCTCGCCTTCCTCGTCCTGCACGCCGTCGTCGCCAGCTTCGTCTGGAGGAAGAGGAAGCCGTTCGCTTCTGCCCGTAAGTGAGACGGTCGAATCAAGCAGGACGGCTGCCTGAAGCAGACGATCTACTTTCGTTGGAGCAGTTACTTGACATAAACTGCAAAGAAACATATTAGCACCGCCGGCATATCTGCATACGTGAAGGGAGGTACATTCCAAGGAGTTGAGAATGAAAGCATAAGTCTTACGAAATTAATGATAGTAGTACTACTCTATAGTTATAAGAGTCGAGGGGCATGAAAGGGAAGCAGTGGTTGGGAAGGGACGTAAATAATGGTTGAATTATTCGAACCTTACGTGCAAATGGAGCTTCTATATTTTTTATTTGTATTTATTTACATGTGGGACGAGGAATTTACTACGGGGGTTGTAGCCTATCTCCGACGTTATTCTATCTGTATACTGAGCAAGCAGTAAAGGAACCAAAAGAAAAATAAGGAAGAAACAAAATCTTTGAGGTTCGCCGATGACATTGCAATTCTGTGAGAGACAGCAAAGGACCTGGAAGAGCAGTTGAAAGGAATGGACAGTGTCTTGAAATGAGGATATAAAATGAATATCAACAAAAGCAAAATGAGGATAATGGAATGTAGTCGAATTAACTCGGGTGATGCTGAGGGAATTAGATTAGGTAAGGAGACACTTAAAGTAGTAAATGAGTTTTGCTATTTGGGGGGCAAAATAACTGATGATGGTCGAAGTAGAGAGGATATAAAATGTAGACTGGCAATGGCAAGGAAAGCGTTTCTGAAGAAGAGAAATTGTTAACATCGAGTATAGATTTGTCAGGAAGCCGTGTCTGAAAGTATTTGTATGGAGTGTAGCCATGTATGGAAGTGAAACATGGACGATAAATAGTTTAGACAAGAAGAGAATAGGAGGTATCGAAGTGTGGTACTACAGAAGAATGCTGAAGATTTGATGGGTAGATCACACAACTATTGAGGAGGCATTGAATAGAATTGGGGAGAAGAGAAAGTTGTGGAGCAACTGGAGTAGAAGAAGGGATCGGTTGGTAGGACATGTTTTGTGGCGTCAAGGGATCACCAATTAGTATTGGAGGGCAGCGTGGAGGGTAAAAATCGTAGAGGGAGACCAAGAGATGAATACAGTAAGCAGATTCAGAAGGATGTAGGTTGCAGTAGTTACTGGGAGATGAACAGCAGGTTGCACAGGATAGAGTAGCATGGAGAGCTGCATTTCACCAGTCTCGGGACTGACGACAACAACAACAACAACGACAACAACAATACTCCTGCGAAATAAAAACAAAATAACAATCAATATGAACGCATTCTTTCCGATGGTGCATATCTGCGATATCAGAACCTGCTGCTTGGTAGTATTATATACCCTCTTGCGTATCTTGTGTATTACTCTAGGGGCGTTCAATAAGTAATGCAAAACATTTCTTTCCTCAAAGCATGTCGGTTTCATTCAGGATTCCAATACACCACATTATTTCCCACTCTTTTCTATACAAAACCCCATTTTTCAACATAATCTCCGTTCAATACGACGGACTTGAGCCCCATTACTACGGCGGCTTATAAGCCGCAATGTCGCCACTCTTGTGGTCGACGTGGGAGCCAACGTCTTGCTGCATCGACAATGTTCCCACGATCCATGTACTGTTTTCCGTGGAGTGCATCCTTCATTAGGCCAAACAGATGGAAGTCGGTAGGTGCGTGATCCGGGCTGTAGGAAGGACAGTCCAACGAAGGTTTGTGAGCCCCTCTCGGGTGTGCAAACTTGTGTGAGGCCTTGCGTTGTCGTGAAGCAGGACAAGGTCGTTTGCGTTTTTGTAGCGCCGAACACGCTGAAGTCGTTTCTCCAATTCCTGTGGGTAGCACGATACACTTCAGAGTTGATCGTTGGACCACGAGATAGGATATCAAGCAGAATGACCCTTTCAGAGTTCCAAACAACGGTAACCATCACATTATCGGCTGAGAGTGTGGCTTTAAACTTTTTCTTCGGAGGAGAGATGATGTGACGCCACTCCACGAACGGCCGTTTCGCTTCCTGTTCGAAGTGGTAAACGAATGTATCATCACCTGTGACGGTGTTCGACAAAAAAATAGTCACGATCAGTCTCTTAAAGCGAAAGCAATTCCGCATACGTGGCCCTTCGTTGCTCTTTGTGGTCTTCGTTAGACGGCTAGGAACCTACCGGGCACACACCTTTTACCCCAAGTGACGGACGAGTGTGTCAGCGCTACCAACAGAAATGCCTAGTTGTGCAGTGAGATGTTTGATTATGATAAGTAGATCACCTCGAATGAGCGTGTCCTACGTTCCAACACTGCAGGAGTTACAACTGTGTGGGGTACGCGGGAGAATGGTATTGTTTGCGCTACATTGTTGCAATGATAACAGACGCCTCGTCCAATGACTCACCGTGCTTTTGTTCACTGTCGTCCGCCTGCTTAGCTGAGTGGTAATGTGCTCACCTCCCATCCAAGCGGGCCCAGGCTCGATTCCCGGGCGGGTTGGAGATTTTCTCCGCTCGGGGACTGAGTGTTGTGTAGTTCTCATCATCATTTCATCCTCATCTCCGGCGCGCAAGTCGCTCAGTGTGGCGTCGAATGAAATAAGACTTGCACTTGCGGCCGAACTTCCCCCGGCCAAGGGTGCCATTCGTTCATTTCATTTTCATTTCATTTGTTCACTGCCAGTTCTCTGTAGCCATTCCGTAAGTGACTGTGGATATCTGCAATGCTCTGGTTTTCCACCAAAAGAAACTCAGTGACATCTCTCTCCATGGAACTCATCTCCGTTACAGAAGTCATTTTGAAGGCCTCGTATACAGTTACCACCTATCGGAAATTCATGAAACTATAGGGGCTGAATCGGGAACACTTCATGAAGTCCCACAACAAATTCCGCAGATTTTAAAACCGAAACTGGCGGAAAAAAGAATGTTTTGCATTACTTAATGAACGTCCCTGGCGATATACTTGGATCCTTTTCGGCATGCTGTCGAGACATCGCTGCTTCAGCCTATCGTTCTGCTTGATTTCGGCCCTCTTTGTTCCACCAAGTATATGAAGACTGTTCCTGTAACAACCCTAACAACCCACTGTAAGGTTAACTGCTTCCGAGTCCGCTCAGTAGGGTTCACGTCACCAATTACCATATGCCATTTGGTTCATTTCTGCCTCCTGTTCAAGAGATGAGCTCGGCATGCTCGTGCACTCTCGTATTGGAAGACCGTAGGCCTGAAAAATAGGTCTGAGACTCCTGTAACGTTACTGCATACGCCTCAAATTATTCTCGATAATGATGCGAGGCGTTCGTATGTGATACTGATTGAAAACATGACTGACCCATCCCGATTCTAAACCAGTGGGGCAGCGCGGTGTGGCCGCGTGGTTCGAGGGGCCATCTTACGCATTGCGTGGCCCCTCCCGCCGGAGGTTCGAGTCCCCTCTCGGGCATGGGTGTGTGTGTTGTTCTTAGCATAAATTAGTTTAAGTAGAGTGTAAGTCTAGGGACCGATGACCTCAGCAGTTTGGTCCCTTAGGAATTCACACACACTTGAGCATTTTGAAAACAGTAGGAACTCCATGCCTGAGACCTGGATTTGTAGCGAACATGTTCACACTCTTTGAAGACAATCATCATCTGCAGTCGACGGTGCAGAAAACCCGACACGATTTATTTCGTTTTCGTTCTACTCGTCGTCTTTCCCATCTGTTTTGTGGATCACGGTGCTGGATGCTTTGCAACTTTTTTTGTAATGGACGCCAAAGAGCAAACTGACTGTCTAAGTTACCATAGCCCTTCATCCCTCCTCCCCTTCAGTTGTCATGAAAAAGGCGGTGCACAGTTCTGTTTCATTCTCCTCGGGATACCTAGGAACCATAAGATGGAAGTTGTGGTCATCAGCAGATATTTTTCACCAACGCCACGAAACACACCTTCAGTTTGCCATCCCTATGATAGAGGTCCAATTTTCGAGTGACGACGCTGTGGTGGTCACCATTTCGGTGAGCAGCTTCCAGTGCTGACAACGTTTCTCACCGTAAAGTGACATCGCGCGCATGGCCTGCACTTGAAATAATCCTTCGAGGTGTGTCGTCACACTCTAAACAGGGTTCACAGGTCACTTGTTTGGTGAGACATCGCGCTATATTCAACCGCTCTGTGAAAGCGAGTTTACTTCTTCCCCCATTGTACAGGCTGCTGAATGTAGCGATATCCTGTGAGAAAAAGACTGGCTTTTGATCGAAAAAACATTACCTATGTAAGTCTTGAGGCTGGTGAAAAATGTGCAAGCATTGAGTAAACAGTGGACGACGATTATTACTTCTATTAAGCGTCCTTTTATGTTTTGAGAATTAAATCATGCTTCAAATAGGCTTTATTCTTTTTATTATCTGTGCCATCGGCCAGTTCCAACCTTATGTCGTTTTTAAGCACGTATCTTAAGCTTCTAGCTTCATTTTACACTGTAATACATTACATAGACCTTATTATGTGTCCAGCACAAGTGTGGAGCGCGAAACGAATTACCACAACAACACCTCCGTGCGAGTACTAAGGTCACAATCACTTTTTAAAAACTCCTTAATGAGAGATGTGAAAGGCAGTCTAATATAGATTAATAGGGTGTTATTATTTAACAAGGCTGTTTTGATAAAGCTGTGGATAGTCAAGATCGCAAATACAGTTTTATTCATTACTAGTTTCTGATTATCTACAAGCCATCTTCAGATCATAACAAAATACATTAATTAGTTTATATTTGCCAAACGGCGGGACACATCGTCATCGTTTATGTGACCAGGATCGTTTACTATACAGTCCAATGGAGCAACGATGTGAATTATTCCAGAATAATGCACACTAACAGAATTAGACAATTTATATACGTCGACACTGAGGTCATGCTCTCCACGTTACGTTATTAGAAATTGATGTCACAGGTAGTGATAGTTATGGACTCTGAAGAACGATACGCCAGTTCCACACTAGAAACTAGTGCTATGTGAACTCCATAAGTAGAGTAGTCATCTATTCGAAGATTGTTTTAACCATAGAACCATAAAGGGGGGGGGGATATTAAATTGTTACCAAACAATCGTAAATTTTACTACTCCATATTTTATTCAAATGAAATCGTAATTCATACAACTACGTAGGCTTCCACGGCCGGTGTCATGATAATTAAAATTCTTCTGGGTGTTGTATCACGTCCTTGTATAATATACTTTAATTACAAACTATAAAACTTCCTCAGAGCAATAAATCATCATAATTTATAGTTTATGCACTTCTTAATTACAATTATAAACCCTCCAACGGTTTTTCGCATGCAAAATAAGTAAAAAATGTTCGGTTTTACACCGTGTACTGGCAATACGAGATTGCCAGGAACTGCTAATTGGTATTAGTTACAATTGTAAATTTTTCGAGTGTTTGGTGATATGAGGTTGAACACCACAATGCTTTAATAGGTATGATCCTGTTAGAGGTGGTATGCCGTTGCCTTTCTCCGACTTTTGAAGTGACTCGCCCAGTCAGCTATGGTGGGGACCTACAGTTTACGAGGATTCCGAACAACAGTGCAACTCGCCATTTTTCACAACAACAAACACCGTCACACCTGAAGGAAATTATAAGAGAAAGACAACAATTTTAAGTCTGGCCGGGGGGATCGAACACAAGACCGTTAGATTTATGAACACAAACATGATTTTTATGTTGATATACGAAGTTTACATAGCACTAGTTTCTAGTGAAGAACTGTTCATTTCTTTATAGTAACATAATAAGGCAACCATGATAACAGTGTCAAATATGAAAACTGTGCATAACGTATGATAACCTTTTATTCTGGGATAATTTAAATCATTGTTCCATTGGATTGTATGACAAACGATACTGCTCATACAAATTATGACGAAGTATCCCGCCATTTGGCACGTGTACATTGATCAGTGTATTTTGTTATGATCTGAATAGGGCTTGTAGATGAGCCAAAACTAGAAATAAATAAAATTGCGTTTGCGATCTTGACTATTACAGGTTTTCTGAATCCACGTGTTTAATATGATATTCTTCAATAGTTGGTCCAAAAGTTATTCCATTCGAACAAAGATCACTGTTAAAATGTGAACTCAATTACCTGTTTAATGCGTAAAAAAACTGAAGTTCGCCCGTTTTGAAGGACAACCTTTTATCATCACAACCGTTATACAACACTCTGCCTAAACGCGATTTTACCTTGATCGCTTTTAGAGGCTGTTGTATAACAGATATGATGTGAGCTTGACCTTCGAAACGCGTAAATTTTAATGAGATTTTACACTGTAAATAGATGGCTGAGCCGACATTTTAATATCTTGGAACATTTGCGTTTAGTATTCCTAAGTGTCTCCGCAACAGCCTCGTAAAGACTGAATCACACTGCCACAGGAACACATTCCTGAATTCCTTCCATCGTCGTCTTGGCTTAATCCCAAACGCCTGAGCAATTCTCACATGAGGTAGCAATTAGTTTTCCCTGAAGTTTCACATAGTTTTCTCTTTCTCTTAATGTCACTAAGATACCAATGCCATTAAATAAAAATAATAATGATCACTGAAACAGCTTTGCTTTCTAGAACGTGTCTGATGTCAAGCAGAGGATCTATCGTTACTCGTGGATATCACATGACGGTACCCTTGGCGACGTTCAAATACCCGTCCAGTCATTCAGATTTAGATTTTCCGTGCTTTCTCTGAAGAAGTAAAAGAGAGTGTCAGACCTGTTCAGAACTGTTCATTTGAAAAGGCCAAGGTCGATTTCCTGCTCAGTTCCCGTCTAATCCAAACTTGCTTTCCAGCTGTAAGGAATGTCGCCAGTAGGGTGTTTAACCCCCCCTCCCCCTCCCCCCAAACCTCTCCTCCTCGCCCTTCCTCTTCCTGGGTCCATTACTTCGCAATAAATCGATTATAAAGTGTCAGTTCAGTGAATTATCACTGACCAACGTCCGTAAGCGAATGAGATCATAATGACAGGTCAACAGCAAAGAACGACCACAGAATTTGAAACTTCCCATTTGTACGTAAAGAATGACAGTGCTGGAAAAACTCTTACGTTATTTGATTTTCAAACAGCTGAGCAAAACTGAACGTACTCAGACAGTTCTCTCTTTACTTATTCTGATCATCACTAAACTGACACACAATATTTTTAGCGCAACGCAGTCTGACTTCCAATAATCCCTACAAAAGAATAGCCATGAGTAACAATAACCTATACCTTACACTAGCGAATATTCCAACAATGAGTCCAACCAGCCACAGACTGCACACAGCGCAGTCAGCGATTTTCATACAGAGCACTACGTGGCGTTACCAACATAAAAACCTAAACAGCCTACTTACAAATTTAGCTGATATGTGACATACACCGAGCAAGGAGACATGAATCGTCAGGCTCTTTGGCAACCCTGGGATACGAAATAAGAAACTTCATTATTTTCGTCAAAGGCTCCTAGTACGAGGAACATCGCGGGTTGTTGGTATACAATAGCCATTGGTAACGCTGTAGATAATGTGACTCGGGACAATATTGTCCAAATGTATTCTTATTCCCCTCCCCCACCCTCTCCTCCTGCGCATATAATTTCAGCAAAACTACTCGAAACTTATATGTAATATGGAACTGAGCACTGTGTCACGAGAGACGGACCCGCTACAGTAAAAGTAGGGTGGAGGGCGGGGTGGGGGGGGGGGGGGATTGTCAGTTAAGAAGCAGCAGCTTCAAAATGGGTCGGTCAGGAGAGCTGGGTGGCTTCGAACATAGGCTAGGCATTAGATGATATCGCAGTAACAAATGCAACAGGGTCATTTCAAGCGTCCAAAGGCTGCCAGAGTCGACTGTAGCTGATGCGACTATGAAGCTGAAACGCGAAGGAACAACCACAGCTAAACCAAGACCAGTAAGGCCTCATGTGCTGACCGTCATACACTGACGATCATTGTGGAGGGTGGTTGTAAAGAAATCACATGAACTCCCGTATTCCAAAGTGCTACCAGAATTCCGGACAGTGTAAGGACTTAAAAAGAATGGGGTATAATGGCCGAGCAGCTCTTCATATGCCACACGTCTTTATACTGAATGAGATGTTGTGAAGAGCGACGACACTGGGCAGTAGATCTCTGGAAACGAGTGATCTGGAGTGAAGAATCACGCTGTACCCTATGGGAGTGCAATGGAACTGCTTGGGTTTGGTAACGTCTGGAGAACGATACCTGCAATCATGTATAGTGTCTACAGTGATGTAGCGAGGAGGTAGTGTTACGGTACTGAGTGTTTCTCATTCTATAGCTTTGTAGACTGCGTATAGTGCAGGAACATTTTGGAGACGATGATTGTATCAACATGACTGTGCACCCTGTGATAAAGTAGCATTTCTGAGGCAATGGTTTGTGGACAATAACATTCCTGAAACCGACTGGCCTGTCCAAAGTTGCGACCCGAAAGCAATGGAACACCTCTGGGGTTACTTCAGTCCAGACCCGAACGTTCAGCACCATACTCTTGTCCGGTTTCGGCTTTTGCGGAAGAATGGGCTGCCATTCCCGCACAGACATTCCCTCAGTAGAGTTTAAGCCATCATAAAGGCGGTTGTTGGACACACTTTGATCAAACAGTGTTTTATGATTGGTGTTACATTCGGATACGTCGGAAAATAATTCCGTAGCGCCTATCACTCAGGCTACATCCTGAAATGAGCTGTGCTGAGGTCACATCTCAGGTATAGTTTTAAGAGTGAAATGTGAAACGTGTTTCGTTACTCACCGCAAAACTAATCAGTTCCCAGCCCCTCCCCCCTGCCCAAAAA
Source organism: Schistocerca americana (assembly GCF_021461395.2). NCBI lineage: Eukaryota > Metazoa > Arthropoda > Insecta > Orthoptera > Acrididae > Schistocerca > Schistocerca americana. The sequence continues at coordinate 674,373,226 of NC_060120.1, read as the reverse complement.
AAGAGACGGAAAGCTGCCTTGATCTAGGAGTGAAAAACTGTTGAAGTCGTTGTACTATGCCGGCCTTGTGGCCGAGTGGTTCTAGCCGCTTCAATCCGGAACCGCACGCCTGCTACGGTCAAAAATGTGTGTGAAATCTTATGAGACTTAACTGCTAAGGTCATCAGTCCCTAAGCTTACACACTACTTAAACTAAATTATCCTAAGGACAAACACACACACCCATGCCCGAGGGAGGACTTGAACCTCCGCCGGAACCAGCCGCACAGACCATGAAAGCAGCGCCTGAGACCGCTCGGCTAATCCCGCGCGGCTGCTACAGTCGCAGGTTCGAATCCTGCCTCGGACATGGATGTGTGTGATGTCCTTAGGTTAGTTAGGTTTAAGTAGTTTGTAAGTGTAGGGGACTGATGACCTCAGATGTTAAGTCCCATATATTAGAGCGATTTGAACCATTTTTTTCTTTGTGCTATCTCGTTGTCTCAGCCGCCTGCGGCTCACAGAATGCACGCTGCGGCAAGGGCCGCGGGGACGGCACCACGTCCAACAGCAGCGGCGACGCGAACCGCTCCAACAACGCCACCAGCAGCTCGGACACGCTGAGCGGGCGCGCCCGCACGGCCGCCGGCGCCGCTTCCACCGCCACCGCCACCGCCACTGCCACCGGCGTGGCCTCGCCGTCGGGTCCTTTCCAGCGCGCTCCCTCCGCCAAGAAGACGTCCCCGCACACGGTGCGCAACATCCGCTCCTTCCGGCGCATCATCGTCATGATGGTGCTCTTCTTCGTGTGCCGCCTGCCCAACTGGCTGTTCAACATCGTGCACGACGCGGCCGGCAGCGGCGACAAGTACGCCTGGTGGCTGGCGCGCTACGGCGTCAACCTGCTGGCGCTGTTCAACAGCGTCGTCAACCCGCTGCTGTACTGCTTCTTCAACGAGACGCTGTCGGCGGTGGCGCGCGTGCGCAGCTGGCTGACGCGGCCGTGCCGGGCCGGCGCGGAACCTCAGTGTCAGCAGCAGCCCAGCAGGCAAAGGCAGCCGCCCAGGCCGCCGTCCATCGTGCCTCGCGGGCCCTACTACGACGCCGAGCACAGAACCGCCAACTGGAAGCCCTGACAACCACACACCACCTGTACTGAACTTCACAATCCTTAATAAATAACGTAGATTTCCTAAATCAGTCTGTTGATCATTAAGGCGAAATTTTACTGGGACCACATGTAAGCGGCTATAACCAACACCGACTCAAAGGAAGGCCTCGGCGCTTGTTGGTGACGTCACGTCAGCTAGGCACGGCGAACGCCAGGTCTGTTGCAGGCAGAAACGCCTGGGCGTGCTTATCACTATAAATCTCCTATTTTTGGACAAAATGTTTGGTATTGTCTTGTATTCTGCAGTTTTATTTAGATGAAAGATTTTCTTACTATCGTATAGCTACAAATGAAGATCATAGTTCTGTATTACTGAATCCTGTCGAAATAAACGTAGATCAATATGAGAAGACGCTTTGCCCCTTTGCAAGCTTCGGAAATTTTACATTCAAGTAACTACATTTACTTGATCCATTTTGCTATCGAAACTTACCCCTATCCCCTTACAACGAACTCGTTCCTTTTATTTATTTATTTATTTTCGTTTGACATCGTCACTGGAAATGTGAACTAATCTACATGTGTTAATGTCAGGAAGTGCAAAATGGCTAAGCAGGGATGGCTAGAGGACAAATGTAAGGATGTAGAGGCCTATCTCACTAGGGGTAAGATAGATACCGCCTACAGGAAAATTAAAGAGACCTTTGGAGATAAAAGAACGACTTGTATGAATATCAAGAGCTCAGATGGAAACCCAGTTCTAAGCAAAGAAGGGAAAGCAGAAAGGTGGAAGGGGTATATAGAGGGTCTATACAAGGGCGATGTACTTGAGGACAATATTATGGAAATGGAAGAGGATGTAGATGAAGATGAAATGGGAGATACGATACTGCGTGAAGAGTTTGACAGATCACTGAAAGACCTGAGTCGAAACAAGGCCCCCGGAGTAGACAATATTCCATTGGAACTACTGACGGCCGTGGGAGAGCCAGTCCTGACAAAACTCTACCATCTTGTGAGCAAGATGTATGAAACAGGCGAAATACCCTCAGACTTCAAGAAGAATATAATAATTCCAATCCCAAAGAAAGCAGGTGTTGACAGATGTGAAAATTACCGAACTATCAGCTTAATAAGTCACAGCTGCAAAATACTAACACGAATTCTTTACAGACGAATGGATAAACTAGTAGAAGCCAACCTCGGGGAAGATCAGTTTGGATTCCGTAGAAACACTGGAACACGTGAGGCAATACTGACCTTACGACTTATCTTAGAAGAAAGATTAAGGAAAGGCAAACCTACGTTTCTAGCATTTGTAGACTTAGAGAAAGCTTTTGACAATGTTGACTGGAACATTATCTTTCAAATTCTAAAGGTGGCAGGGGTAAAATACAGGGAGCGAAAGGCTATTTACAATTTGTACAGAAACCAGATGGCAGTTATAAGAGTCGAGGGACATGAAAGGGAAGCAGTGGTTGGGAAGGGAGTAAGACAGGGTTGTAGCCTCTCCCCGATGTTGTTCAATCTGTATATTGAGCAAGCAGTAAAGGAAACAAAAGAAAAATTCGGAGTAGGTATTAAAATTCATGGAGAAGAAATAAAAACTTTGAGGTTCGCCGATGACATTGTAATTCTGTCAGAGACAGCAAAGGACTTGCAAGAGCAGTTGAATGGAATGGACAGTGTCTTGAAAGGAGGATATAAGATGAACATCAACAAAAGCAAAATAAGGATAATGGAATGTAGTCTAATTAAGTCGGGTGATGCTGAGGGAATTAGATTAGGAAATGAGGCACTTAAAGTAGTAAAGGAGTTTTGCTATTTGGGGAGCAAATTAACTGATGATGGTCGAAGTAGAGAGGATATAAAATGTAGGCTGGCAATGGCAAGGAAAGCGTTTCTGAAGAAGAGAAATTTGTTAACATCCAGTATTGATTTAAGTGTCAGGAAGTCATTTCTGAAAGTATTCGTATGGAGTGTAGCCATGTATGGAAGTGAAACATGGACGATAAATAGTTTGGACAAGAAGAGAATAGAAGCTTTCGAAATGTGGTGCTACAGAAGAATGCTGAAGATTAGATGGGTAGATCACATAACTAATGAGGAAGTATTGAATAGGATTGGGGAGAAGAGAAGTTTGTGGCACAACTTGACCAGAAGAAGGGATCGATTGGTAGGACATGTTCTGAGGCATCAAGGGATCACCAATTTAGTATTGGAGGGCAGCGTGGAGGGTAAAAATCGTAGAGGGAGACCAAGAGATGAATACACTAAGCAGATTCAGAAGGATGTAGGTTGCAGTAGGTACTGGGAGATGAAGAAGCTTGCACAGGATAGAGTAGCATGGAGAGCTGCATCAAACCAGTCTCAGGACTGAAGACCACAACAACAACAACAATGTCAAACTGTTGCCAGTCATTAGATTACAGTCGTTTTCAACGAAAGGAATTCTAAACAGGAAACAAAATAGCTTCATACATCGAAAATACTGCTGAGCTTAAACTTTTTTAAACATGCACATTAGAAAAGATAAATATTCCCCTCTTGCAACTCAAAGGAGGAACTTTATAAGATAAAAAAATTTTATTTGATGAAACAAGTATCTCTCTTTTGCCTCTTCTTCTGTCCCCCACCCCCTCCCCCAACGTGTACAATCGCAAGATATTTCATTAACATTCAGTGCTCCTCACCCCATAGTCAACCAAGATACCTAAAGATGAGCACCAATATGTTCACAGTTTCTTGTAAAAGCAACCCAGTACAAACGTAACTTCCTCAGATTTACAAATAAAGTAAAGAAGCACGAATTCTGTTGCTGCTGGACCATGAAGTTGGTTTTGTATGTCAGTCCTTAAAACAGGTGGAAATTTAAGTTCAGGAGTACACTATTTGTTAAGAAGTGTAATGAATTGCACAATTAATTGATTGCAGAAATCTCTCAGAACACTGTGTGTTGGTCAACTACCGCTAATAGTTTCACATTTTCCTGTGTCAGGGAGGGAGACACCACCATTATGAGTATGCCTGGAACAGACCTGGCGTTCGCCGTGCCTAGCTTACGTGACGTCACGAACAAGCGCCGAGGCCTTCCTTTGAGTCGGTGTTGCTATAACACGTACTCCACAGAGCATTTAGAACAGGGCGACACGAAGGAAATAACTGAAATAAAAGGTTTCACCTCCGTCATAAGTTGCATTAAGAAGTATCTTCTGTATTTCTTAATGGGCACTAGTTTTGGACACCTATGTCCATTTTCAAACCAGCCATACTGTAAGTGTGACAACACACGCAAAAGCCTGTGTACGAAACCTGGCCCTGCAGTGACTATCAAAGCGGGACTAAGGCCGGCTCAACAATACTAAATAGACCTCATAGGACAGTCCAGTTCTGCCATGTCTGACGCATGTGGTCTGTTAACTGTTGTTGAGTCAGACGTAGTGTCGCCTTGTTTGTTACTGCAGGGACAATTTTTGTACATAGGTTTTTGGCTGTATTGTCACACTTACGATACAGATGGTTTGAAAATAGACATAGGTGTTCGAAACTAGTCAGCATCAACAAATGAAAAAGATACTTCTTAAAGCAACTTCTGACGGAGCTATAACCACTTATTTCAATTAAAAAACAAGTTTCGGACCAACTTTTGGCTTGCAACATAAACTCCGTAAATGAGTCTTCTGTAATCAAGGTGCAGTTTCACTGCACTAAGAGATGATGCGCGGCTATGACACATGCTCCACGGCTATCGTTGCTGAGTGCCTGCCTTCAGTCTGATATTCCTGCTTTTTACGGTCGTGTCCGCCCAAATATACGCTAGACTAGTCTCTCCAGTTCTTCTTAGGTCTTTTAGCGACCAAGTAGAGAGTGCACAACTCAGGCCTGTACCAAGCTAATAACCTAAGCCCAAGGTTTAAGGAAATGTGCACTGAAAGGCAAAAAAAAAAAAATAAATAAATAAATAAATAAATAAATAAATAAATAAATAAAAATAAATTGTACACCCGCGAGCACACAGAAGTGCCGCAACACGACGTGGCATGTACTCGACTAATGTCTGAAGTAGTGCTGGAGGGAATTGACACCATGAATCGTGCAGGGCTGTCCATAAATCCGTAAGAGTGCGAGGGGGTGGAGATATCTTCTGAACAGCACGTTACAACGCATCCCAGATATGCTCAATGATGTTCATGTCTGGGGAGTTCGGTGAGCAGCGGAAGTGTTTAAACTGAGAAGAGTATTCCTGGAGCCACTCTGTAGAAATTCTGGACGAGTGCGATGTCGCATTGTTCCGCTGGAATTGCACAAGTCCGGCGGAACGCACGATAGACACGAATGGATGAAGCTGATCAGGCAGGATGCTTACGCACGTGCCACCTTCAGAGTCGTGTCTCGCTGTATCAAGGGTCCCATATCATTCCCGCTGTACACGCCCCACACCATTACAGAGCCTCCACCAGCTTGATAGTCCCCTGCTGACACTCAAGTTCCACGGAATCGCGAGGTTATCTCCATACCCATAAATTTCCATCCATTCGATACAATTTGAAACGAGACTCGTCCGACCTGGCAACATGTTTCCTGTCATCAACAGTCCAATGTAGGTGCTGACGGGCCCAAGCAAGGCGTAAGCGTTGCATCATGCAGTCATCAAGGGTACGTGAGTGCGCCTTCGGCTCCGAAAGCCCATATCGATGATGTTACGTTGAATGGTTCACACTTGTTGATGGCCCAGCATTGAAATCTGCAACAATTTGCGGTAATGTTGCACTTCTGTCACGTGGAACTATTCTCTTTGCTCGTCGTTGTTCCCGTTCAGGATCTTTTTCCGGAGATTTGACGTTTTACCAGATTCCTGATATTCACGATACATTCGTGAAAAGGTCGTACGGGAAAATCGCGACTTCATCGCTATCTCGCACATGTTGTGTCCCATCGGTCGTGCGCCGAATATAACACCACGTTCAAGCTCACTTAAATCTTGATAACCTATAGTAACCGATCTAACAACTGCACCAGCCACTTGTGTTATATAGGCATTGCTGACCGCAGCACCATATTCTGTCTGCTTACATATCCGCCTCGCAGTCTGATGCGCCTTGACACGATGCACGCGGCTAGCCTCGAGTCTTCCCTCGAGCATGGTGTGTGTGTCGTCCTTAGTGTAAGTTAGTTTAAGTAGCGTGAAGGCCTAGGAACCGATGACCTCAGCAGTTGGGTCCCATAGCAACTTCCCACACATTTGTTTACATATCTCTGTATTTGAATACGCATGCCTGTACCACTTTCTTTGGCGCTTCAGTGTATGAGGCTATACAAGATAGAACAGAGAAATAACAGTTAAAAAAAGAATTCTGTACACTGCTCTGTTACCGAGTTATTTAACATTGAAGTCAGCCAATCAGGTCGTCACGCGTGCGGATTCAACAGCCTGCCAGAGACTGTGTCGCCAAATGTGTTCTTTGTTCGGCTTTCCAAAACCGAACAAACATAGATTTTTGCTCATCTAGCTTAAATGTATCAGTTCCGAAAAGGCACATTTTAACTGGTAACGAGCATTTCAACAAGTGTTAGTACACGGACACACAGTCGCCTGTGCATTACCGCATTTTACCACGTGCAAGTGCTTGCATTTGCGAGCACAAAGACTTAATTGGCTGACTTGAATGCTAAATAACTCGGAAACGGTGCAACGTACTGAATTTTATTCCGAATAATTATTTCTCAGCACAACGTGCCCAGCAACATCTTTACAAGCTTTTCACACTGTTTCTGACCACCCCGTATACGTCTACGAAATTCGTGCAACGAAAAATAGATGACTCCATCTTTAAAAGGCTTTTGGCACTTGAAAAGAGGACACCTTATTTCAGATTACAGCGTAATGAATTTTACTGGGAATTATTAAAATTGGAAATTCCAGGCCATAATTCCTAGGTGTTAGCTTTCATAACCGCCAAATGGATTGGTTCAAATGGCTCTGAGCACCATGGGACTTAACTTCTGAGGTCATCAGTCCCTTAGAACGTAGAACTGCTTAAACCTAACTAACGTAAGGACATTACAAACATCCATGCCCGAGGCAGCATTCGATCCTTTGACCGTAGCGGTCGCGCGGTTCCAGACTGTAGGCCTAGAACCGCTCGGCCACTCCGACCGGAACGCCAAATGGAGAAAGGGACGTAAAACACTACAATCCGTCATAGTACCGTAATGCAATTTGAAATCATCCTGCCAAGAGATCCACGAAATTATTTCCAAGAAAAATAACGTTCTCTATAAGGTGGATTTATATTTGAAATATTAACACTTCACTATAGAATACTATTATTAGCATTTTTTATAAAAATAATTGAAGTTACCAAAGTTTTTAAATATCTTTCAGTTTTTCATTCAAGAAGAATAGACACGTAACTGCTTGTCTCGTTTAATGAAGATCTTTCAGTTTATTTTGACATAATTATCTTAGGAAGACGACTGAGGTAGTAAGAAGACTTAGCACTTACTTGCTGCCATAATTGCCAAGTCAGAAGGCTGTTTGCTGGTTGCATTTGTTTATGAGTCTCAGCATGTTTACCGCTGATTTCGCAAAACTAGTTTAAGCACGCTGAGGGCTGATCTCGCAAAATACTGACTATAACTGATTATTAATAAACGATTGAAAATACCCAACTGCGTCTGTTTCTATTTGAAATAAGTAATCAAGCCTTTAGGGCAAAAAGTCCGGCTAAATATAACGGCGAGTTCGGCTTTTCTTCTTTTGGAACTGTCAGCCCTACCCTTCGTGTAATTCGACCACGGTGACACAACGCAACGCACAGCATGTGACCCAATGGCGTGCCGCGCTTCGCAAACTGTTGTCATCCGTATGCGGTATCTGTCGACATGTTGCCCTTTGTTGTAAGCAATTACTGGATCTTCACAGCCAGGTGGGGAGCGTGTAGTGGACGACTGATAAAACAACTTCACTCACTGAAAATGACAGTAATTGATGTTCATCGTGGGATATTAAAACTAGTAGCTACAAAGAAAATAAATTAAGAAATGACGAATTGGTTCAGCTTGTCAAGAAATGGTTCAAATGGCTATAAGCACTATGGGACGTAACATCTGGGGTCATCAGTCCCCTAGACCTAGAACTACTTAAACCTAACTAACCAAAGGACATCACACAGCCATGCCCGAGGTAGGATTCGAACCTGCAACCGTAGCAGCAGCACAGTTCAGGACTGAAGTGCCTAGAACCGCTCGGCCACAGCGGCCGGCGTACGAAATCTATTTCACACAAATAGCGCACTGTTATAAGGCCCACAGAGATTGAGAAGAAATCGATAAATGTTAATCACGGGATAAGTTCTTGGCTTCCCATTTCCGAATGTAAATACTGAGCAATATTCCTGTCATCCTCAAGCGAAAACATTGTGCTGATGAACGCCTGTGGTACTACGGTAATGCCTATGATCAGCGAATCCGGTGACTGCGCCCCCAGTTTTTATTTGAATACTCTTAAAACGTGGGCTGACATTTGGTAGAAAGTGACGACGTATGCCATCGTGAGGACCCTTAAATGTATCACCTCTCAAAGAAGTGAAACGTTCAAGACAATGCAATATTATGAATACGCTAATGCTCTCTTTCATGTGAGAATTACATTTTGATCCTCTGCAATGATAATACATGGTTGCTGCGTTTGTTTGTTAATGTTCTTCCGTTAGATAACTAACTGAAGTAATGACCAGCAAGTTAACACCTTCAGAAAAATGATCTTTCAATCTGGATCAACAAATTGTTCAGGAAAAAAGTATGCACTCGTGTTGCAGAAGGATAACTGACTAATCATTTCTGTTCAAGAATTACTCTGCGGAATACAAGAAGTCGTTAACGAGGAACAAACTTACTCTAAATTTGATAATCAGTGTTTTAGAGCTGAGTATTTAATTACCAAAGTTAGATTTACTAGATGAAAGGGCAAATAATTTTTTCTGCTGATACTGTATTGGTGAATATCTCTATTACACTCGAAAAGTAATGAACTGTTGACAACAAATTTCATGACATGCTGTGAGGCTGTGGTTACATTCCAAATTGTATACATATTAAACAGATGCCTGCAACATTTACATGTGTGGAGTCTACATATAATTTTAATTGCTTTCTTCTGTGCAATGAATGTTTTTTGCCTGAGTGAGGGGTTATCCCAGAACAGTACCCCGTAGAGCATCAGTGAATGAAAATATGCAAAAATGTTGTCTTACTGATATCTGTGTTCCAAAAGTACAACTAAACTAATGGCAAAAGTAGCTGTACACAAAGGGTTCAGCAAGTGTACTTTATGGCTTTTCGAATGTAAGTTTTCATAGTATGTACTCTCAAGACCTTAAAACTATCCTGTTTATTATTTTTTCTTTGTAAACTACATTCTTAGTAGGTGGAGTAATTTTGAGAGTACATAACTGGTTTACCTATGTTTTTCAGTGTTTGAAGGCAGTCTCTTTATTCAAACACAATTAATAATTTTAACAAAAACATTTTCCCTGTGGGCACTTAATTGATTGCCTTGACAATAGTGCTTGTATCATATGAAAAAATAAGTTACATTGCCGCCAGATTCAAATGAAATGGTAGGTTATTAACGTAGCGCAAGAAGAGTAGTGTGCCCATGATCGAAACGAGCTGATTGTCCACTGTGATTTCTTCCCATTAGGACGATATGGCGTCCCTGGTGGATTAACACAGCAACCACTTAGAATACTAAGACGGATGAGTCAAAAGAAACAATTAGTTATGGTGGCTCGGTATTCCCAGATGAAATAAATTAACTATTCCTGGGTCACAAAATGGCCGACAGAGACGGAGGTCTAACAATTTGCACCATTCTTGGGCATAGATTTTTATTTCAGTTGACACTGAATTTTGTTTTAGAAAACCTAATTTTTGAATTGATAATGGCAGAGGCAGAAATGTCATAATAAAACAAAATAGTTTGAGGCATCTAGCTTCATTCATAAAGATTTACCGAGTAAGGTGGCGCGGTGGTTAGCATACTGGTGGACTCGCATGTGGGACGGTCAAACCTGCGTCCGATCATCATGATTTAAGTTTTCCGTGATGTCCCTAAATCGCTTCAGGCAAATTCCGGGATGGTTCCTGTAGTGTCGGCAGACTTGCCAACACTATGCACACTAATTGAAAGAGGCTGCCAAGATGCACGCGCTAACTCATGCAGGGTGGCGTGAGGTCTGAAACAGGATACGTAATGAAAGCTATAAAGAAAAGTACGTAGCTGCTGGAATACTTAACTTTAATCTATCATTTGTATACAGCGTTCTTGATAATACAAGTGAGACTCTCTCTAGATAAATGCAATATAATGCTAATGGCGCCTTGCTAGGTTGTAGCCATGTACTTAGCTGAAGGCTATTCTAACTATCTCTCGGCAAATGAGAGAAAGGGTTCGTCAGTGTGCATCGCTAGCAAAGTCGTCCGTACAACTGGGCGAGTGCTAGTCCGTATCTCGAGACCTGCCTTGTGGTGGCGCTCGTTCTGCGATCACTGACAGTGGCGACACGCGGGTCCGACATGTACTAATGGACCGCGGCCGATTTAAAGCTACCACCTAGCAAGTGTGGTGTCTGGCGGTGACACCACATTCCTCCCCCGCAAATCGGCGAACGGTCGTGTTATAAGGCTTCCACCCACCGTGGGGAGGACCCCATGTTGACGTATGCGATGAGGTGGGGAGCCTAACAACAGGCGAGGCTGTGCCACCCGCACCCGGCCATTCGGTCCGAGGGGAGCTAGGAAACGCCTGAAAACCTAGTCCAGGGTGCACGCCAACATGCGGTGTATGCGCCCGTAAAGAGACAGGAGGGGCCGAAGGGTCGACCTCTATCGCGTCGGGGTAGCCGACGCGCGAAGACGCCATGTGGTCCGGAGCGTGCAAGAGTTCCATGGCGGAGGACAGCTGGTCACGGGAAGCGATCGGCGGCGCGTGACCCAGGGAGGCGCCCGGCGGCTGCAGCGACGCGTCCACTGCGGGCGGCGTCGGCGGGAGAACAGGCGGCGGCGGCGGCGGCGGCGGCGGCGCGTCGCCATGGGGCAAAATGGAAGGCAGCATCGGTAACACCTGGGGATGAGGCGAGCCAGTAGATGGGTCCCCAGGGCGCTGACCGGACGGCACCGTCGCTGAAAGCAGACGGGGAGCGGCAGAACCCAGGCGACGACAGAGGCGCAGCTGATTGAGATGCCGACGCACCTCACCAGAGGCCCCCAAAACCAGATACATAGCGCGGCCGAGGCAGCGAAGAATGCGCCCTACGAGCCAACGCCGTGAACCGCGATAGTTGCGATAGAATACAACGTCGCCAGGAGCAAAAGCAGGAGTCTGCCGCTGCACAGGAACCTGATGCGGCAGATGCAGCAAAGACATCAAGGTTCGATGAGGACGACCGTGGAGCAACTCAGCCGGCGAGCGACCATCTCGGGGCTGAGAGCGATATGAAGACAAAAAGAGCAACAATGCGTCCTCCCGAGAATGCGACTCTTTCAACTTCAACATCTGTGACTTGAAAGTCCGGACCAATCGTTCAGAGGCACCGTTTGACTGAGGCGAAAACGGCGCGGACGTCAGATGTTGAATACCATTGGCCTTGCAGAATGACTGAAATTCTGCGGACATGAATTGTGGGCCATTGTCGGAAACAATAGTCTGCGGAAGACCTTCAATGCAAAAGATAGCAGACAACGCTTGGATGGTGGCAGATGACGTCGTGGAAGACATCCGGACAACAAAAGGAAAATTACTGAAAGAATCGACCACAACCAACCATCGAGCATTCCATAATGGACCAGCAAAATCTATGTGCAAGCGTTGCCAAGGGGAAGTGGCTTTTGGCCATGCAAAGAATTTCCGTGGAGGTGCGGATTGTTGTTCGGCACACGCCATGCAAGAAGAGCACATTTTCGTAATCGCAGCATCGATTCCGAACCAAGTACAGTGCTGACGAGCGAGCTGTTTCGTTCGCACTATACCCCAATGTCCTTGGTGAAGAAGCCGTAAGACAGAGGACTGTAACGAACGTGGGACCACGACTCTGGACTGATCATTATCAGAACGCAACAACAAAACACCACGTCGAACAAAAAGTCTCTCCTTGTGAGAAAAAAATTGGCGAACCAACGGATCCTCGATCCGAGACTTTGACAAAGGCCATTGCGTAGCAACAAAACGCAAAACGGTAGCAAGGACAGGGTCAGCAGCTGTGGCTGTAGCTACACGACGAAAATCAATCGGAAACGATTCGACCACGTCATCGGTTTCCGCATCAATGAACATGCAAGCAAGTTCGGAAGAATCGAATGCTCTATCCTCAGCAACAGTCAAACGGGACAACGCATCGGCGTTTCCGTGCTTAGCCGTGGACCGATACAAGATAACGTAGCGGTACTGCGAGAGGAAAATAGACCAGCGAATGAATTACCGCGCTGTACGCGGAGGTACAGGCTTGTTCGGATGAAAAAGCGACGTCAAAGGTTTGTGGTCTGTGATGATGTTAAAGTGACGACCATAGAAGAAATCATGGAACTTAGTAACACCAAACACGAGAGCCAAAGCTTCTTTCTCGATTTGTGAATAATTTCTTTGCGCAGACAAGAGCAATTTTGACGCAAAGGCAATAGGGCGATCATGCGATCCATCTTTGTGCGCAAGCACAGCACAGATCCCGAAATCCGATGCATCTACCATCAACAAAAGGGGTTTCTGGGGATCGAATGGCGTAAGGCAAGTATTTGAAAGCAACGCCGATTTCAACTGGCGAAAAGCGCGTTCGCATTCCGTCGTCCAGACGAACGGAACACCTTTACGGCGTAAGCGATGAAGCGGAGCTGAAATGGAAGAGGCATGCGGGAGAAAGTTATGATAATAGTTAATTTTTCCCAACACACTCTGTAGCTGCTTCAAATTCTGCGGCGAAGGCAAGTCTTGTATGGCACGGAGGTGCTCTGGACTGGGATGTATGCCTTGGGCATTGATTACATGTCCCAGATACGGCAAGTCTTTTGAATCGGTACAAACCAAGATGCGTGTTAACCACCAAGACGCGCTGGGATTCTTCGTCCACTGGTATTTGCAAGTACGCAGCGGCTAGGTCCAACTTAGAAAAATATGTACCCGGGCACAGTTTGTCAAAAAGATCTTCTGGGCGGGGTAAAGGAAAAGTGGCAATCACTAGTTGTGGATTCACTGTGGCCTTGAAGTCCACACAAAGTCGCAGTTTTCCGGAAGGTTTTGGGAAAATCACTAAGGGTGATGCCCAGAGAGAAGCTTGCACACATTCAATCACACCTTGTGATTCTAAATCGTGTAATGTTCTTGCGACCTCATCACGCAATGCGTGGGGAACATTGCGCGCTCTGAAAAATTTCGGTTGTGCGTTTACTTTCAGTTCCAAATGTGCTTTATAGTTCTTAGCGCAACCATGGCCCGGTGCAAAAATGTCTGCAAACTCTTCACATAGACGAGAAACACTGGCGGAAGGCACAGTCTGGTTCACTGATAGGACCTGATTGACTATTGACAAGTTAAACAACTGAAATAAATCTAAACCAAACAAGTTCACTGCAGAAGAAGAACGAAGGACGTAAAAAGACACAAGTTTTGTTTGTCCCTTGTATGTTGCAAGAAGGCTGCACTGTCCTAACACAGGGATCGTGTGACCTGAATATGTAGTTAGCTGAACATTTGCGGCACGCAACGGAGGAGTGCTCAGTTGGTTGTACGTGTCTTTAGTGATCAGAGAAACTGCATCTCCAGTATCGAGCTGGAATGCGATCACGTTACCATTAATGTCTAAGTCTACAAAAAGTTTACTGTCCTGCTGACGACAAGAGCGACTGTCTCGTGCAATTGGAACTGATACTGGTACAGAAGCACTTGCGACTTGACGGGATTTCCGGCGACGTCGACGCACACTATTTGTGGGACGAACACAGTCACTGTTAGAGATAGTGGCACTGGACGGAGTGGAATTAACTACATGAATTTCCATGGGCAAAGGTTCACGAGCCTGAGCAGTCTTGGTTCGATTCCGGCGCGAAGCAAAGGGCCTGGAATCGTTGTTAGTGTCCGATCTGAGCTTTTTCTGGCAAACACTCTGAACATGTCCTTTTTTATTACAGAAGAAGCAAATAGCTTGGCGTGACGGGCAATGGTCACGCGAATGTCTAGTAGCACACCGCAGGCATGACTTCACTGCATTTGCATGCTTGCGCGGCACCCGTGGTTTAGAGCGTGGCGGCAGCTGCCCGGACAGGCGCGAGGGCTGTTTATCGTTCCGTGCAGCGCGCCCAGCGGGCCGGTTAATGTGACACACGGCTGGCGAAGTTTCAAATGATTCCTGAGCAAAGTCAAGTGTGTCTTGCCTATCCAATATGTCTATCACTTGTTGAAGGGAGGGATTGATTAGTTTCAAAATCTGTTCCCGTATACGAACAACAGAAACGTTCTGTGCAATTGCATCACGCACCATAGTATCTGAATAAGGGAGTCCACATTCACACTCAAAAGCACAATCCCTGGTAAGGCCTTGCAAAGTTGCAACCCACTCCCGATTAGTTTGACCGGCCGTACGTTTTGTGCGAAAGAAAGTATACCTTTTTGCAACTACATTAACTGATGCCTTGAAATAGGCGTCTAAAGCAGACAAAATTTCTTCGTAGGACAGAGTTGCTACGTCGCGTCGGGGAAATAATTTCACTATCACACGGTACGTTTGCACCCCTACACACGGCAATAAGTGAGGCTGCCGCTTGTTACCTTGAATTCTGTAGGCGGCGAGATGGAATCCAAATTGGCGTGACCACTCCGTCCAGGTTTCCATTGCCGGGTCAAATGGCCGGAACGGGGGTGCAACAGCATGTTGTGGCTGTGGTAGCGGTGAAGCGGCGGCTGCCGCATCGGTTTGCATTACACGTTCACCCTGGACGAGCTGTCCAAGGGCATCCAATAACGCCTGCGTCTGCTGATTCTGGAAGCGATAAAATTCGGACAGTACATCTGGAGATTGTGGCGAAGCCATGACACAAGTAAATTAGGGCAATACGAACGCTAATTCCTCTTTTGAGGCTCGTCACCAAATTATGTAGTGTCGTCAGACTTGCCAACACTACGCACACTAATTGAAAGAGGCGGCCAAGATGCACGCGCTAACTCACGCAGGGTGGCGTGAGGTCTGAAACAGGATACGTAATGAAAGCTATAAAGAAAAGTACGTAGCTGCTGGAATACTTAACTTTAATCCATCATTTGTATACAGCGTCCTTGATGATACAAGTGAGACTCTCTCTAGATAAATGCAATACAATGCTAATGGCGCCTTGCTAGGTCGTAGCCATGTACTTAGCTGATGGCTGTTCTAACTATCTCTCGGCAAATGAGAGAAAGGCTTCGTCAGGGTAGTCGCTAGCAAAGTCGTCTGTACAACTGGGGCGAGTGCTAGTCCGTATCTCGAGACCTGCCTTGTGGCGGCGCTCGGTCTGCGATCACTGACAGTGGCGACACGCTGGTCCGACATGTACTAATGGACCGCGGCCGATTTAAAGCTACCACCTAGCAAGTGTGGTAAATGGAAATGAGCGTTTGGCGTCATTGGCCGGGAGGCCCCTCGCGGGGCAGGTCCGGCCGCCATATCGCAGGTCTAATTACATTCGGCGCCACATTGGGCGACCTGCACGCCGGATGGGGATGAAATGATGATGAACACAACACAACACCCAGTCCCTGAGCGGAGAAAATCTCCGACCCAGCCGGGAATCGAACCCGGGCCCAGAGGACGGCAATCCGTCACGCTGACCACTCAGCTACTGGGGCGGACAGCAAGTGTGGTGTCTGGCGGTGACACCACAGTTCCTTTGAAAGGGCACGAGTAACTCCCTTCCGCATCCTTCCCTACCCTATGGGACCGATGACCTCGCTGTTTGGCCCCCTACCCCAAATCAACCAACCAATCGCAAGAATTTATGAAGACAGAATTCCACCGATGTAACAATAGTCAACACGTTGCCATAAGTCGGAGGCTACGAGTTGTCAAGTTTTGATAGGCGACATAAAACGGCGCAAGAAAAATTGCTGTATTCGTCAAAAAAGTGTTGGCTGATGTTGAATGCTACAAATTTGCTGTCTTTGTGCCATCGAACTCCGCCACTTCCACTGAGCAGGATCAGAATAATAATCATGACGTTGCAAACAGTAGCAGCAGCTAGAGTCTTGGTCATAACCTTGGGTAACAAAGAAAAAAAGGGGAAACCAAGATGGCTAAAAAAAGATAATTATTTGTTGGAAGTCAAGAATCTCACAATGGATTTTCTTGGAAACTGATGGATGACGATGAAGTTTTGCGAAAACAATGTACACAACAAGAACCTAAAATTTCCAATTTCTAATACATATAACATCAAATGCTCACTATCATGAGGCTGATGTCAGATTGTTACTGACAAGGAAAACTCCCATCGCACCCCCGTCGGATTTGATGGTGAGATGGCCCATTGGATAGCCCGTCAAGCACTGCACATAGATGAAGAATGAAATTAGGAAGAAGGTGTACTGAACTGTGGAAAAAGGAAACGAACATAGAAACCGTGAACAATATGTATACACAGAGTGACGTAGAAATGTCGTAGCATCTTGGACATGCGACCACGAAGTTGGACTGCGAAGGGGGTGATCCGGATACAAATCTCCCCCATGCCCCACTTTTTTTTCATAAAATTATCAAATGTCCGTCCGGACAAAGATCTGCATAACGCGTTCCCGTTCACAGGAGCGAGTAACAGTAAGATGGATGATTACCTGAGCCCCCATCTTACTGTTACTCGCTCCTGTGAACGGGAACGTGTTATGCAGATCTTGGTGTCTCTCGCGTCCATCAAGAAAAGATAACGTGAAGATTCCTAAATAAGGTGAAACGCGTCGTTGAAAAATAATAAAACTGAAATTGCAACCAGGACTGGTTTTAACCAATACTGTTAAGCACTGGTTTGCTGTTGTGCCACATATTGACTGGAAGAATTTTTATCTCCTATTTGTTCTTCACAAGTACCACGTGTTATGACTCTTACGTTCCACATGGAAAGCTTTTACTCTTGAATGCCTTTATTGTGGCCGGCCGCGGTGGCCGAGTGGTTCTAGGCGCTTCAGTCCGGAACCGCGCGACTGCTACGGTGGCAGATTCGAATCCTGCCTCGGGCATGGAGTGTGTGATGTCCTTAGATTAGTTAGGCTTAAGTAGTTCTAAGTTCTAGGGGACTGATGACCTCAGAAGTTAAGTCCCATAGTGCTCAGAGCCATTTGAACCATTTTTGCCTTTATTGTAATATAGTTCACGCCCCGTTATTTGTTGTTTTCATTTCTGAGAGAGGTCTACGAGGCATGTCGCCTACTCTCACTATTCATCACATTTACCTGCGACGGTAATATATTCTTACCACATGACTCATATTCTACAACCGATGTGTAATATGACAATTGTCAAGACTACAGAAGGAGAACAGTCACGTCAATGATAGAACAGATAGTTCACAAATTTGCAGAAAAGAATGGGGCACCAGGAGGTTTGAACACGGACCTCCCGCTTTGCAGTCCAACAGTGTGGCCACACATCCACGACGCCATGGTTCGATGTTGCACGCTCGAGCTTGGACCGTTCTTTGTTACTGTTTTCCTTTTTTTTCACAGTTCAGTATCCTTCTTCTTGTTTTCATGGTCAATCTGTGTTTAGTTTTTGACGGGCTATACACTGGTCCATTTTACCACTAAATCTAAGGAGGGTGCGATAGGGAGCTTCCCTTGTGAGGTTGAGACATTTCGATGCATTTCCGCACGTTCCGGAAGTATCTCAAGAATTATCCCACAAGTTTTCAGAACCACAATACCTGTGTTTTCTATGACTTTTAACAGGTAAATAAAAAACAGTGTCGCTAAAAACTGTTGAATTTTAGATTCACCAACTATCATTGACGGCCGCAGACTTCGCAGTATCCGACATAAATAAAATAACGCTGAAATTGCCAAGCCAGACACTCCAAACTGTTTATAAATTTGTGACTGGTTGCGTTACTCACCAACCATCATTAACGGCCGAGGAGTTCACAAGATGCAAAACGGATAAAATAACATTTGTACTGCAAAACTATTTTGTTTTGCACCAGATCTGTGCCTTCCAGACGGAAGCATTCTCAGCAACTGAATAGTACTTCCAGTTTATTGAGTAGCTCTTGCGTTGATCCTCTTTGATCCCAGAGTGGTATGCAGACCATGAACCTTGTTTTTCTTATACCGACTGTTTGCAGTTTTGACAATTAGTGTCCGTGAACTGCACAAAACAATCAAATAACAATTGTGGTAATAAGTGACCGCAGTGGATCCATCACTAGCAAACAGCCATGTTTGTTCTTCAGTCACAGTCCAGTCCTGTCGCAAAGACATAAAGACAACGTGACCGCAGAGAAACTACGTACTGATATTATTCCTAGCCTTCTAGGGCGTGCTGGAAAGTAATTCCTCCAATTTTTTTATGTGAAAACTCTTAAAGATTTTAAAATAAAACAAAAGTAATTAACATTCTTCATCTTTATTCTTCATGTCTACATATTTGCAGTCCTCTGCCCCGAATTGTAGCATGTAACACGGCGGTGCGTAATATATATATGTCGGAGCGTGAGAAACCCCGTGCTGTAATCAAGTTTCGAATTCGAAGAGAGTGTTCACACATGGAGCACCTTCTGCTTCGGGCGACAATACCAGACCAGAAACGAGCTTTACGACTTCTCCAACAATCTGATCCCTTGGGCTCACTATCATCTATCATCCTCCATACAGTCCCGAATTGGCCCCATTCGATTATCATCTGCTTCCAAAACTTAAAAAACACCTTAGAGGACTTCACTTCGATAGTGATGAATCGGTGCTAGCACAGGTGAAGTTGTGGCTCTGTCAACAGAGTCGAACATTGTACACTGGCGGCATCAACAAATTGGTCTCTCTTTCGGAGAAATGTCTTTGTCGCCAGGGTGACTTTGTTGAGAAAAAATATGTAACATGAAGAATAAAGACGTAGAATATTAAAAATGATTGTTTTATATCTGAAGTTTTAAGAATTTTCTCATGAAAAATTCAGAGGCATTACTTTTCAGCATTCGGTCCTACTTCTCTTCTTGAGTGCTGATTAGACCTTACAACATTTACTTAGTTGTAGTACAATAACGTGGTATGAGAAGGGACATACACGCAAACCCAGCTGTAGGGTAGGTGAACGGAAGACTTAGATTTATTGTAAGAGTTCAAGGAAAATGGATTGCTTCCGCCCTTGAAATGCTTGTGCGACCAATTGGAGAGTCCCACTCCAGTGTTTTGAGTTTTTGTTATCAAAGCAAGAAACGTCAAACGAATTAAAGACGCACTGTTAGGATCTAACAGGTCACACTAATCCATCCGAATTATAAGATAGATGTCCAGGTAGCTTAAAATGGGAATCTTCGAAAATAAGGTGACGCTTCGAAAGTGACATGACGCAATTTTGTTAGACAATATTGATCATGATAATTAGACGAGAGATGTTAGGGCGCGTACAGAAGAATACGGCATTTTTCTTTCGTTCCCGCCACACGGGAGTGAGGCAGGACTGAAAAACGCTATTAGTGCCACAAAGTACAATCCGCCAGGAACCATACTGTGGCTTGCGAAGTATTTAACTAACTGTAAATGCACGTTTATTTCAGCATTCTGTTTCATATTCACGCCTGAGAGGTAATCCACTCCTGCCAGTCTTGTTTATTCACGGTGGTAAAGTCTGTTCTTACAACTTCATACCGACCTAGCGTCGAAAGCGATCATATCATCCACCATATGTTATGAAACACTGGACTGAAACACTCTTAGAAGCTAACACGATGAACCTGTACTGGTGATGACATTAAATAAAGTCAACAATTTTATTTGCTGAAATATTTTTGACTATACACAAAGACTTTTTTGATAGAGACTTGCGTAAAGAAAACAGGAACTAAAATTAATTTAAGAATAACGTCTATACGATCGCCATAGAAATTGTGGAATAATAAAGAAACTCTCTGTTCTACGTAATTAGAATGAAAAGATTTAATTTGTTAATCATTGCAAGGGAAAAAATTCATTATTAGGTTTCTCTTGTTCATGCACGCGACGGTTGGCCATTGAATATTGTAAGTCTCTAATAATTTAATAATTTTTAAACTATATTACAGAGTCACTACTGTTTCATTTACGTAGACAGGCCTTTCCCATGCAGAAAGTAGTAACTTCTGTAATTTTCAATGACTGCAGCAGCGCGGAAAGATTGCTCCATGAAAGTCATTATTGGTCGCCATTACCGGCCATAACATTTCTTTTAACATTTTCACAGCTTCTCTCAAGTTTAAAAGCCGGATGTTGTGTAAATACACTCCTGGAAATGGAAAAAAGAACACATTGACACCGGTGTGTCAGACCCACCATACTTGCTCCGGACACTGCGAGAGGGCTGTACAAGCAATGATCACACGCACGGCACAGCGGACACACCAGGAACCGCGGTGTTGGCCGTCGAATGGCGCTAGCTGCGCAGCATTTGTGCACCGCAGCCGTCAGTGTCAGCCAGTTTGCCGTGGCATACGGAGCTCCATCGCAGTCTTTAACACTGGTAGCATGCCGCGACAGCGTGGACGTGAACCGTATGTGCAGTTGACGGACTTTGAGCGAGGGCGTATAGTGGGCATGCGGGAGGCCGGGTGGACGTACCGCCGAATTGCTCAACACGTGGGGCGTGAGGTCTCCACAGTACATCGATGTTGTCGCCAGTGGTCGGCGGAAGGTGCACGTGCCCGTCGACCTGGGACCGGACCGCAGCGACGCACGGATGCACGCCAAGACCGTAGGATCCTACGCAGTGCCGTAGAGGACCGCACCGTCACTTCCCAGCAAATTAGGGACACTGTTGCTCCTGGGGTATCGGCGAGGACCATTCGCAACCATCTCCATGAAGCTGGGCTACGGTCCCGCACACCGTTAGGCCGTCTTCCGCTCACGCCCCAACATCGTGCAGCCCGCCCCAGTGGTGTCGCGACAGGCGTGAATGGAGGGACGAATGGAGACGTGTCGTCTTCAGCGATGAGAGTCGCTTCTGCCTTGGTGCCACTGATGGTCGTATGCGTGTTTGGCGCCGTGCAGGTGAGCGCCACAATCAGGACTGCATACGACCGAGGCACACAGGGCCAACACCCGGCATCATGGTGTGGGGAGCGATCTCCTACACTGGCCGTACACCACTGGTGATCGTCGAGGGGACACTGAATAGTGCACGGTACATCCAAACCGTCATCGAACCCATCGTTCTACCATGCCTAGACCGGCAAGGGAACTTGCTGTTCCAACAGGACAATGCACGTCCGCATGTATCCCGTGCCACCCAACGTGCTCTAGAAGGTGTAAGTCAACTACCCTGGCCAGCAAGATCTCCGGATCTGTCTCCCATTGAGCATGTTTGGGACTGGATGAAGCGTCGTCTCACGCGGTCTGCACGTCCAGCACGAACGCTGGTCCAACTGAGGCGCCAGGTGGAAATGGCATGGCAAGCCGTTCCACAGGACTACATCCAGCACCTCTACGATCGTCTCCATGGGAGAATAGCAGCCTGCATTGCTGCGAAAGGTGGATATACACTGTACTAGTGCCGACATTGTGCATGCTCTGTTGCCTGTGTCTATGTGCCTGTGGTTCTGTCAGTGTGATCATGTGATGTATCTGACCCCAGGAATGTGTCAATAAAGTTTCCCCTTCCTGGGACAATGAATTCACGATGTTCTTATTTCAATTTCCAGGAGTGTAATTTCTCTTTGAGGGGTCTTACACGGATATATTAGTAACTTTAAGACTTTTGCAGTATTTGTAGTAATTTGTGGACTATCAGTTCAGTGATTCAAATAGACCGCTTCAAGGCGGTCGATTACCATTTCTAAGATAATATTTTGAGGTAAAAAATAATACATAATTTACGTTTCCTTACGAAGAGACAACAATATCTCGCCACGCTACACCAACGAATAATATTGTTTCTCAAGCTTATATTATCAGAGATACCCTGAGATGTTTAGCTTTGCGATAGATCAAGTAAACATGTTACGTGTAACATTTTAAGGAGCCTCACGCCACACATCTGTAGCAAAGCTGTGCACGTTATTTGAAACAAATGATATTTTAATTAAAAAATTAGAGCAGATGTCAATATTTTCTCCCCCGTTTATAACTGGAATTCGATCCTTTTCAATAATATGTATTTCACTACAGTACTTTCCAGTACAATTTTCCCCCTTATGATAGATGCACTAAAAACCAGTACATTTAAGCACAAGCACAACGACGCCATTTTACTAATATCGCTTCATCACTTCGATTATGACCTATCTCCATTAAGAGACTTATGACATCTTCGCATAGTGGCATCGGCAGATGCAGGAAATCCCCACAGAAATTACGATACTATAAAGTCCCGGGAGCATCCAGAGGGTAATTGTTGGCGAAAGAGGGCTACCATGCCAAAAAGTAGGCCGGTCGAAATTTATGGCGGCGTCCGGTAAGCTTGTTTGAACGCGGCGACATAAGGCGTTTATTGCACACCCATAACGAGATAATGCGCCGTCGTTAAAGAAAGATAATACGGATTTATAGGTCGTGGCGGCTCAGCTTTATTTTCAACCACCTGATAACAAGGCAGCCTTTTCGCTATCAGCGTGTGGATTACCTGCATTGACTCTCCGTCATCCATTCGGTAGGAACCACGTTGCCCCATTATTCAGCTGTACTGCTGTATGAGTCATACTACAACAGAAACTTTAAAGGTGATCAAATGTGCACTGTGTAACTGGTTTCATTATTATTATTATTATTATTATTATTATTATTATTATTTGCAGATGGACCCAACTGGATCACACAAAGCCTTATGATTCAATCTTCTGT
Organism: Schistocerca americana; assembly: GCF_021461395.2. NCBI lineage: Eukaryota > Metazoa > Arthropoda > Insecta > Orthoptera > Acrididae > Schistocerca > Schistocerca americana. The sequence goes on along the minus strand of NC_060120.1, from coordinate 674,350,106 downwards.
GTTTACTAACAGTTTTCAATTTTTCTCGGTGAATTCTCTTTTCTGCTTTAGTCAGTTTTGATCCTTGTGTCTTTCCAGTTTTGTTCTCCAATGCGCTTACATTTCAACTTACGTATGAGTTTCTGTCTGAAACTTCGGAGGAATTTATCTGCTACCTCTCCAGATCTTCTTTGACTAGTTAATTCTGGGAACACATTCTGACGTATCTCTAACAAAAAGAGTTCCAACAAGCTAAACATCACGGATTTCTAAAGCACTTATCACGTGATACCCAACTTGCGCTTTTCTCACATCACATGCTCAAAGCCACGGATCAAGACAGTCAGGTAACAGCAGTACTTCTTGATTTCTGAAAAGCGATTGACTCGCAGTCACATCGATGTTTATTAATCAAAGTACAATTATACAGGGTATGAAATAAAATTTGTGACCGGGTTGAGGGTTTCTTTGATCGAGATTAATCGACAGAAGTAGAAGTAATCTTGACGTTTATATTAATGAAGTTCTATCCGAAAAAGTCTGCACAAATATTCAGAGTCTCATAAGATTTCAACGTAATGAAAAGACTGGCAACATGCATCAAATGTACAGAAATATAAAATAATAAACTTCACGAAAGGAATAAACGTAGAACCCTATTAGTACAATACCAATGATTCACAATTAGAATCAGCTCATACAAATACCTGGGTATAGCAATTTGTAGGTAGGTCTACGAAATGAAACGATCACGTAGGATCACTCGTACCTAAGGTAGGTAGTAAATATCGGTTCATTGGCAGGGTGTTGGTAAAATGTAGTCGGACTACAAATGAGACTTGTGCTTCCCAGCTTGAAAGCTGACGAAGGGCGTCCTCAACGATGGTCATGTTTAACTTCCTTTCCACGATTTTTAAACCACGTGAACCATTCGTAACATCGTGTAAGGTTTAAGCACTCATCACCGTAGGCTTCCTGCATCATTTGATGTTTCCCTGCAAAGGTTTCCTCGAGTTTCACTCACAATTTAATGCAGGCGCGATGCTCCTTTAACTCTGCCATCTCGAAATTCGCAAACTGTGTGACACAACGTTCTACTCAATACAGCACTCAACACTGATAACAAATATATAAAAATGAAACTTCGGACAATTACACATCAAACACAGGCTTGTGCACGGATGCCAACGGCATTTCGCTCCAACACACCACACCATTAGTGCAAAATTACCAAAGTTCCGGAAATTTTGAACAGACTTCGTATTATATTTTTCTGGCAAAATGCCAGGATGGTTTCTTTCAAAGAGCACTGCCGATTTCTTCCCCCCTCCCCTCCCTAATTGGAGCTTGCGCTCCGTCTCTAATGACTTCGTTGTCGACGTTAAACACAAATCTCCTGCTCCTCGCACTTCATTCGCGTTTGTTCCGCATATGATGCAGCTAGAAGCTGTGCAAATAGACTCTCCATTGCAGTGCTAAGCTGTCTATTTGGCCAAATTCGTACCATATGTGAGTTTATGGCACGACTTTGTTCACACAGTATGTTCAGCGTTGCAATAGACTGTCGATTCCTGCACGTAGAAACTGATGAAAAACATATAAAACAATATGAAACTTCCTGGCGAGCCTGGTTCGCAGGAGAGCTTCTGTAAAGTTTGGAAGGTAGGAGACGAGATACTGGCAGAAGTACAGCTGTGAGTACCGGGCGTGAGTCGTGCTTCGGTAGCTGAGATGGTAGAGCACTTACCCGCGAAAGGCAAAGGTCCCGAGTTCGAGTCTCGGTCAGGCGCACAGTTTTAATCTGCCAGGAAGTTTCATATCAGCGCACACTCAGCTGCAGAGTGGAAATCTCATTCTGGAAACATCCCCCAGGCTGTGGCTAAGCCATGTCTCCGCAATATCCTTTCTTTCAGGAGTGCTAGTTCTGCAAGGTTCGCAGGAGAGCTTCTGCAAAGTTTGGAAGGTAGGAGACGAGGTACTGGCAGAAGTAAAGCTGTGAGTACCGGGCGTGAGTCGTGCTTCGGTAGCTGAGATGGTAGAACACTTGCCCGCGAAAGGCAAAGGTCCCGAGTTCGAGTCTCGGTCGGGCACACAGTTTTAATCTCCCAGGAAGTTTCATATCAGCGCACACTCCGCTGCTGAGTGAAAATCTCATTCTATAAAGCAATAAATCATCACGTGCGTATGTTGTAAATGCTGCCACTGAAAGCCAAGGAATCTTAACGTAACATTAATCCGTGACTTGGAATGGTCGCTTAACCGTAGCTAGTTTGTGAATAAATACTCATTACAACAACTTTTGGTAGTTCTGTGATGCCATTCCCTAAATATGATGAAGCTGTGTAGCATGATCTACAGAAGATATGTAAATTGTCAAGTAAAACTTTAATAAACGACCTACATAAATAACATGCAAACACGTGTTGGCGTACGCCTTGAGTGAAGAGATACCGGCAGACGGCGGCTAATGATGGTGATGTAAGTTGGGCGCCCGCCGTCACTGCCTTTAGCGCTCTTAAGAAAATCTTTAAAAGACGACGGAGAATGGAAGAACCCCATAAAAGTATCAACATGAATTAAAACGTAGCAGATCACGCACACACACACACACACACACACACACACACACACACACGCACACACACACACAACCAAAATCAATGTTAGCTCCAAACAATATTAACTAACAGAACAAGGGCCAGATGAATGTTGTAAAACACTGCAGACGACTACTTTTGGCATTCAGAAACAATGACCGAATTTTCGGTACCACTCGTTACCATCTCACGGCAACGAAAATATAATACATGTGACGAGGCATGTTTAGCTCCTTTACATCGGTCTAATTTAGCGCAGTACCACATGTACCAAGAACGATATATTAATTTGGTCCTGTAGTCCTTCCAGCTATTTCTAGTGGAACCTTATCTCAACGTCATACACACTACTGACAAAACCAAATTTCTAGCATCCATTGTGCACTTCATATACACGAGTTTAAAACACGAACTGCTAGAGTGTAAAAATGTGGTCACCTCTTCTTTTCTGTTAATGGCCACAAGTCTATCCGCGTATAGCCGCTAAAGGCAGCAAATTATATTGCATTTTCTGGTGCCCGCCTTGCTTAGTATTTTCCTTGTCACGGTACTCGCGCTCAGACAGATCCAAAGGGAAACAGTTTCAGCCACGTGGCAGGAAATATTACTATCACACCGCCCGTTCTAACCTACAGCCTTACTGCAAAGTACTTCATAAGAATCAGCGATGGTTTCTCACATGATTTGGACGCTGATAATCGTCTCATCTCCGAAAATTGGAATTATTCTGCAAAAAGCCGGCCGGAGTGGCCGTAAGGTTCTAGGCGCTTCAGTCTGGAACCGGGCGACCGCTACGGTCGCAGGTTCGAATCCTGCCTCGGGCATGGATGTGTGTGATGTCCTTAGGTTAGTTAGGTTTAATTAGTTCTAAGTTCTAGGCGACTGATGACCTCAGAAGTTAAGTCGCATAGTGCTCAGAGCCATTTGAACCATTCTGCAAAAGATAAGGTGGATAACATTATTTGGTTGGGTTAAGATTTATATGTGCCCAGAGCCATTATTATTCTAAAGCTGTGTTTATGAATACTGCAAACAGTCTTGTTAAATATTAGAGTATTCTAGACTATGAAAATTTACTATTTTTTTCTGCGCGAGCGGAACTATTTTACTCAGTTTTGGGGCTGTGTAGTAAGTATTTTGAAAACACGTGCAACCTCTTAACATTCTGTCTTCGTAAATACTAATAGCAACGCCAAGACGTCAGTCATATTTCAACGAAATGACTCAACCAGGCTAAATTACAAGAGACTTTATTTTCTGACAGTAAACATCTGTTATCAGTTTCTGGTATTTCATTCTCCGTATAGGAGCAACTATTTTTTCTTGTATTCAGTAGCGTCTTTGTAGGCCGAATTTTGAATTTTCATCTAATTTATTGATTATTTGTACAATTATATTATGTCAAAGCTCAATCTATCTAGGTTTTAAGTCCTACTGTTTGAAAACTACTTTCAGTTTCTTACATCAGAGACTTTACTACAGTACAGTAACCATAACATTATGACAACGTTGTAAAATCTTTGCTTTTCTTCACTCGTTCGCCGTCCTTACGGGTTCTGCGAACAGCAGTACGATGACACTGTTACTATCATAACTTGTTTTAAATCTTTATCTGCCTTTAATTCTACTTAGGTCGTCTTCCAGGAGCCATTCAGCTGTAATTGGTGAAGTTCTGAGTTACTACAGCAGCATATATTTTTCAGGCGCAGTTGGCCAAACTAGTCTTTCTGTGTCCTACCAGATCCCCGAGGTTTTCAAACAGCACATTCAGCTTCGTAGTCACCTGTATAGTGAATTTCTTATTCCAGTTTCACATTCTGCAGTCCCCTTGATGTCTTAACCATTGAAACACTACTGGGTCCGTTACGTGCAAGGGGGGGGGGGGGGGTTACATACCCTGTGGTTCGCGGGGGTCGCTATTTTTCAGTCTTGTAATCATCTGACATGAAATACACTTCTCAGAGAGACTCAACACATGCTTTTAGAAATATCCGTTCGTGACCAATCGACTACAAACAATTATAATTTAATTCATTACGATGCGTACAATGCAAGTTCGTCTCGCGTATCGGCTGTGTACTGTGTACCGATTTTAATTTTCCTATGTCAAGGTACGATCGTTCATAATATACAAGCGTGTTTCAGTTATCAAGGCCCTGCATTTTGGTAGACCGATTTTATAAAATCCATTAAAATCCATCATAAATGAATTAAACATGCATCCTAATAACAGAATTCAGGCACGTATTATCGACAGACATCGCAGCCCTTACAAGTTGTGCAGGTAGTGCAGTAATCACGGAATTGTGCTGTCTGTTATGTTCCATGCTGTATTTAACGCTTAAAATTATAGTTCATGCAGCAAACTATTGCCAAATGACAAAATGTATATCACGTGTCAAATGCTCTTGATAGTGCAGTTCACGGTATTCTATTAAAGAAGCTCAAAAATTGTATCAGATACATTTCTGGTAACGAATTTTCAACCGATCTTACAAACAGGTTGTAGAGTGTAACATTAAGAAATCCATTGAGTCTTCATAACGGAACAGCATCTATAGACAGGCGACAACTAGTCCTCATGTAGCAAACTATAAGATGGTGAGGTTCGTCCTACTTTAACAAAAGTCATATATGACATGTGTTTTGTATCACACAAAAAAAATTTAGTTCCAAATAGTTTTGTCGAACACTATATGCCTATAAAATAAATTGAGTATCTACGGTAATCTTTGTGACATAAATAATATTAGGATCAATGTGTGAAAGCTAGCAGCACATAAAAAATCATAAGCTTTCGTTACGTAGCGTGCTGCATCACAGCTTAGTCTACAAATTCCAGCTCTTTAGTGTTGCTACGCAACCAACAAAGAAATTTATTTTCTTACGCCGGCATATTTCACGATCACTTAATATTCTTTCTCTCGCAGCTTTGCTTCGTTCTTAAACAACATCTTTGGTCACTAATACCAATATATTAATGGACCACATGTGGCGTCGCAACTAGTGCGCGATCGCCCATTTGTCTATTAAAAGCTTTACTTCAGAATGTATGTGGGCTGCAATGTAAGCCGGTAGAGTATTATACGGTCAGTAACGGACGAGTTGTGTCCTGCAGACTGACGTCACGATCATCTGTTGCAGCTGAGCGTGTGAAAGCAGTGGAGTAGCGCTGGCAGGCCACCTGCATTATACGAAACTAAAAATATTAATAACTAATAAAGGAATAACCTGAGGAACGTCGTATTTGACGTACAACCTTCTGTTGTGAAAACAAACAATATGTCAAAGTCTGAGATCAAAACTAGTTGTATTTTGGAAGATAGTAAAATTCCATAAAAAAACGTAATTTTCCGACAGTCAAGAATTTAAATAAATACAGTAATGTAATAATTCACCTTCTGTGACTATGTACGGTGATCTGATAACACTTCCAGTGTTCATATATAAAGTTGGAAAGTTTTTAGTTTCAGGAAACCTCTGTGACTTTTCTATAATAATAATTTCAAGAATTCTAAGTAAATATAAGTATTGCGTGTGAATGAAAATGCGTGCGTGAGAATATGTGGGACGTTCGGCATTATTAAAAATCATTCATGTAATTCTCTACAGGAACTGGCAAGTGTTCCAACTCTGTAACGTGGGAACGAATCCACTAGTGGTTCCCCTAATAGTGAATATCGGATGTCCAGGTATGTATGCTTATGTACAAGACAGCCAGAACATTCGCGACTACATAATAAATTTCCAGATGTAGAGTAAAGCTTATAGTTCATTTTGTTTTGTTTATTTAATTAGACAGTTTTGTGTTACTTAATTTGATGACGTCAATGAGCCTAGAGAAGTGATTGGTGCTTGCGAGCCGCGCCCTGAAAGTGAGTTCTCATTAGTCGTAAGTGCTGACAGCGAGACGGTTGACCGCCTAGTGGGAGAGTGAGAGGGGAGTCGCGAGCTAGCTTTGATTGGAGGCGGTTATGCTGGATGTGACTTTTCGCATTATGTGTAAGATGAAGTCTTGGGATGAATTCCGCGTTATGGTCCAGTGTTAATGGTATCTGGTAGTGACCAGAAACTGTTTATGAAAGCTTTATAGTGTTGTGATAATTCGTTCCGACGAAAATCGCGAGTCAACTTTGAATTATATAGCGTGGCGGTACTGAGTATATTCTTACTGAGTATTTTATGGCGAGCATAAACTTTAACTAAAGACAACCACTGAATATCGTGTGCAGAAGTAATTGGCCGATCATTGACTGTGTTATAAGTAATTGGTTTCGGAATTTGGGAAGGTAAAACTTCTGGCTGTTTTAAGTATGGTGATACCTGTGAGCAGAAACTTTAGTAATTTTCGTAAATGTGGGCTGATGATCTTGCTTCACGGCAATAAAGATCTATTGAAGGTTTAAATTTGAACTTCATGTTTAAAGTACGAGTGACTTCCCCTTTCCGAATCATTTCTTTAAAGTACATGGACAATTTTCAGCAAATTTTACTTATAGCGGCCTCCGGCGTGTAGCTATGAGGTTACAGTTTCCTCAACGCTGCTTTTCTGTGATCTCGTAAGTAGCTGCAGTCAGGAGTTTACGTGCGAAGATCTACCGCTGTAAAGAGGTAGGTGAACAAAAATTATAAAAGAAATTGCATTGCAGCAGCAACGTATAATCCGTCGCAATTGGTGCATCGCACGCACGTAAAAATCCGTCGCACACACTTATTGAGAAATATTGTTATTACTTCGTTTCTTCACAACCTTAATAGTCAAATACAAGAAATCGTAAAATCAAGTTAAGACGGGTTGAGTATTTCTACTCTGATGAAGAGACTACCAGACTCAATGTCTTTTTTTTTTTTTTTACTTTAAGCCTACAATACATCTACACAATTCTCTTACTGCCCTTATATGTTAATTAAATATTAAAAATTTGTTAATTTCGTGTATCGACAGCACCTTGTTCTACATTAACACTTTTCTTTCTGCTTTGAACTACAACATCAGTCTCTCTTACAGAGAAGCTATGATACAAATGACAATAAATTAAAAATGGTTTTACACTACAAACCGAAAATCAGAATTACTGCTGAAAGTATATTTTCATTTTCATCTACTCATGAACTAAAGAAAACCTGGCTGAGGTAATTAACTAGTCTTTAGCGCATTTATTTTGTACATTACCACAAATCATTAATTTACACAAAGAATTACTTAACTGCTTCTTTAAAATAAGGTAGTCTTGGACTGCTTCCCAAGATAATGAAGTCTATTATAGATTACACAAATCTCTTATTAAAACAATGCGTATACGTACTATAAATACACATTACCTTAGTATTCTCTGACAGTCACACTAGAAGAAGACACAAAAAGTACAGCTATGTCTTTTACAACTGACACACTTTTCAACTATCTTAAAAATTACAGTCCATAACCTCCGGCCTAATGTCAGCAGTGGATAAATCCTAAACCACAGACACACGCAGCTACCTTAGCTGTGCTGAGGTCACGTGGTACAGCCACGTGATGGCTTAAGTCGTGTTCATGCCATTGTGTAGTATGTGATGTAGAACAGTCAGCAACAGCTTCTCAAATTTGAGGCTGAATGTAAGCACTGATTTTCAACAATTTAGCGATTTGATAAGCTAGTATCACACATGTAGTACTGTAATTTGCGTAATTCCTGCGGAATGCCCAATACTTATCGCTCTAACAGTTGGCCAGGTTAAAGCATAAAGCAGAGATTTTGATACATTGTATTTACAGTTATTTCTACGTATACTTTTTATAAGTTCCTGAATTACATTTTCGTCTTTGAACAAAAGCTTTCTGCTACACTGTGCAACATTTACTTCGTCACTTTCTCAAGACTGGAAGGGAATATATCAGTTTGAAAAGCAGCATTTAATTATCAAACGCTTCCTCAAAAAATACGTGCAGAATCTTTCTTTCCCGTTATAGGAAATGACATTACTTTTCATCAGTAACGTCCGGTTTTACTGAAAATAAAAATTTACGTCTATGACATTTACGATATCTAGTACAGAAACTGAAACTGTCTCAAGGTAAGAAGTAATGAACACACCACAAAAATAGACACAGACCTGTGACGGTAATAATACAAGTACTTCGTTTATCAGTGTCTGTGGCGAAACGAAACAGATATTAATGTTGTGTTGATCAAATGTTCTGCAGTGATTCTGAACACAGAATAACCTAATCTTAATACTAAAACATACAAGTATATACACCACGTTCGGCTACTAAAGTATTGCCCTTAGTAGCTCGTCTATTAATGTTCCAGGAATGTTTGCTCTTATTCAACAACACTAGTATATTGTTCCTTGTAGATTTTTATGCAAATAAAGCAAGACTTCAGAAACATTTTGTTACATAGGGAATTAAGCTGTACCTTTAAGCAATCGAAACGTTTGCACAAATATTTCCTGTACAGTCATATTGGTATATGTACAGTAAACTGCATATTGTACTACATGTCGCGAAGCAGATGATAATTGTTGCGTATGTCTCTCAGTTATTTCTCTCTTTTTTCTGTGGATGCTAAATGCAGAGAAAATAAAAAAAAATCAGTGCTACAGAATCAGGATCCAGTTTCCTGTTGATTTCAGTGTCAGAATCTTCAGGCGAAAAATGTTTGCGATATACATTTATGTGATAGTTGCCCTTAAAAATATTCCTTTTACCCGCAAGCGTCCAGTCAATCCTTCGAACGGCATCTGTGGGAAAATTGTTATATGTTGAGATTACGTAAAATAAATAGAAAAAATAAACATAACTATGCAGTTTACCTCTCATAATTTTCCACATATACCTTTGCGAAACAGATAAATTGTGAAGCCAAAACACTATTCCCGCTGCTCATCGCGATAGGGGTTATAGGCACCTGACACTATAAGGACAATATATAAATTGAGCAGGGATGAACGAAAAATGATTTTAGCGATCGCAGTGGGGAAAACCACTGACGTAGACGACTTTGACAAAGGGCAGATTATTATGGCCCGAAGCGTTGGAACGAGCACCTCGGAAATGGCGAAGTTGGTTGGGTATTTTCACGCTGCTGTCGTGAGCATCTATGGAAAATGGTTGAAAGACGGTGAGGTCACGATTAGATGACAAGTTGCTGGGGGTCTACGGCTCACCACAGAAGTGCAGGAGGGAGACTTGCCCGCTATGTAAAGCAAGACAGACGACGACCTGTGGTACATCTGACGACAGCGTTCTTTACAAATCTGGTGTGGCCACAAGCGAGCACGTCGTTCAGCGCACATTGCCGAATAAGGAGTCCGCGTCAAGCTACCCCTACGTGTTCCCATGGTGGCCCAACGACATAGCCAAATAATAATTATGGTTGTAGATGATACGAGATCATCGAGGTCTGACTGTGAATCAATGAAATCATCTCGGCTTGGCGGAAGAACCAAATTGTTTCTCACACCAGGTCGGTCGTGTCCAGAAACGTCGTCATCCAGGTGAATGGCTACACAAAACACACACTTCGACACAGATCCTGGCCAGTGGGGCATGTATTATGCAGTAGTGCTCATTCACCTGGGCTTCCGTGGTATCTAGGCAATAACTGAAGGCATCACGACAGCTATGGGCTATATGAACGTCAGCGATGACATCTTCCAACAGGATAACAGTGGTTTGAGAAGCATTATAGTACACTCACGCTGAAGTCTTGGCCTCCGGATTCGCCTGATCTGCTATGAAACCACGAAACACATGGGACGCTATCGGGTGCCAACTCCTTGCTCACAATAACAGGCTTGTAATTTACGGGAACTGGGTGGCCTTTTCGTAGACTTTTGGTGTCATGTTCCTCCAGAAGCCTACGAAGGATTTGCTGAATCCATACCAAGTAGCACTGCAGCTGTATTGCATCCAAAACTGGAGGCTATTAAGGGGGTAGTCAAGGCGCTTGGCTCATCGTGTATATAATAACCCTTGATCAACCCTCTTTGCATTCATTCAGCTTTAATTATGCAAGTGGAGGGAAGCTGAATTAATTAAACAAGAGACACGATATCACAGTGACTGTATGAGCTGATTTCACTTCCACTTCTTAATCTTCTCTAATCTGATATGGTACTAGGTATATCAGTTTGCTTTATGGGTGCACTTTGGGTGATGAGTGCTGTGAATATGAAACAGAGGACTTTTAGCTAGTCATGGCGAAATGAGCCATTGGGAGTTGTGGGTACGATGGAGTTTGTTGGAAGAAAGGGAGGAGAAGTACATACATGGCGTCCTCGTCATGTCGGATAAAGAGGGGGGAAGGGCGGGTGGGTGGAAGTCGTTTTGACAATCAGTGAGCAGGCGGAGAGGCCATTGCCTGGTTTATAGCACAGTCTACCCGACGGCTGAGATAAAAAGCCTTCTTTCTGGAGATGGAACTCTTTCAGTGGGTGATAGGCGCTAGGAGTTTTTTGAAAGAAATACTCCAGCAGACAATCATTTCCTGATTTTCCTAAAAACATGACAAAACAGCTCTGACCTTAACGTTCAGAAGTTTCAGCAAAGTCGGCGACTAGCATCGTGGACAATTTTCTTAACTTTTCACAGGACCTGTAATGCTAGGCTATCTAGTAGCTGAATGAGCACCGACTGGGGTGTTAGAAGTGACGTTAGGAGAAAGTAGCACTGAGTAAGAATTTTTTTTAGAAAAGAGGGGAAGAAATTCAGTTCATTGGCTTGTTGACATTTCGTTGTTTCTTTTTGTGGTATTTTGTAAAAGGAATAATTGCTTGATTGACAGCCTGTAGCAAATTTTGAAAGGTTTGGTGGACTCATTTTATTTGTGGGAGGAAATAGCAAGCTGCTTTCTGCAGGCAGAAAATAGGAAATGCAGACATGTTTCAGACAGGAGATGGTGGCAAGAGTTGTAGATGCACTCTCAAGTGGCAGAGGCATCTGGAGTCTCCAGTGTTCTACTCCTCAGGTGCCTAATTATATCGCTAAACTTCAGACCAGGCAGCTGCGGTATCTCCACTCTGCTCACATCACGTTTAAAATTATGGTAAGCATCGCTTACAGCTCTGGCGCATTACAATGAGCAGGAGAAATGTAATACAAGTTCAAGATAAATTTCACTGTCTCGTATACGTCATTTCTTCCTCATATCTTTGGGATTCTTTGGTGCTAGTTGCAAACAAACAGTCACTGTGATCGTCATACACAAGCTGCAAATCAGTTCATAGAGTCAAGTGTGAGATTATTAAGCAACTTCATTTCATTTAGCAACTCTTCCAACTCACGGTTTTAGTTTGGAATTGTCGTCGGAAAGTGAATTATTGTGAAGCCCAGATTCACACAATTGTTCTTTAATATTTTATAACTCAAACTGTCTTTTGTAATACACTACAGCCGCGCGGGATTAGCCGAGCGGTCTGGAGGCGCTGCAGTGATGGACTGTGAGGCTGGTCCCGGCGGAGGTTCGAGTCCTCCCTCGCGCATGGGTGTGTGTGTTTGTCCTTAGGATAATTTACATTAAGTAGTGTGTAAGCTTAGGGACTGATGACCTTAGCAGTTAAGTTCAAAAAAATGGTTCAAATGGCTCTGAGCACTATGGAACTCAACTGCTGTGGTCATTAGTCCCCTAGAACTACTTAAACCTAACTAACCTAAGGACATCACTCACACCCGTGCCCGAGGCAGGATTCGAACCTGCGACCGTAGCAGCAGCGCGGCTCCGGACTGGAGCGCCTAGAACCGCACGGCCACCGCGGCCGGCAAGCAGTTAAGTCCCATACGATTTCACACACAATACACTACAGCGCATACTTATATCCCGAGTTTATTATCACATTCAATCCCAATCCTTTCAGACGTTTTAGGGTGTGATCAAACACCGAAAAAGTCCTTACCAATTTAGGTAAAACCATTTACTGAATATACAATAATAAGGAAAATGTCAGCTAATATATTTCAATATACTAGAGCTACTCGCGTCATCATCTGTGTTCTAATGCGTATGTAGTGACACACAAAATTATGTAGTTGCTTTTTTAACGTTTTGGATATCATGATAAATTTCGTGCTTCTTGCTGCTCTCTGTCAGTCGTTACACACACAGCGTGTCTCGTATTAGTACACGGATATAACGCTTGATGCGTCCACTTCAGCTTCAGTGTTTTTCAATTTTCGAGACAGACCAAAAGTTACCGTCTTTTGTGTATTGAGCAAGAGAATAGGTTACAATTCTTTTCTTCTTCCAAGAGAAAATCATCAACGAAATAGTGTATTTAGATATGCTAGAAAACTTTTTAATCCCCCAGATCAAGAACGCAGCGTACGCGTCTTGAAAGATGGCGCACCGGCACGCTGCCTCATTAATGTCCAGGATTTCCTCAGTAACTCCTTTGCAAGTAAATCGACCGGCAGACGTCGAGGTGTGTCGATTGCAATAGTCCCCACGTTCGCTCGACTTGACAGTTCTTGATGTATATTTTTTGTGGTCATTCATCAAAGGTACAGAGCTCATACCACCCTTACGGCTCCTCTATCAGAGCTCAGAGCTCAGAGCAATAATCTAAACAACAATTGAAAATTTAGGCGTCGCATGCTGCAGCGAGTTTGGCAAGAAATCTACTTCAGACGGGACGTGTGCCACTAGGAGATGTAAGTCACGTTCAACCAGTCTAGATGTAAGGTAAAAACTTAATGTATGTTGCTACAGAATGACATCAGAACCAGGTCTGTGAGCCATATGAAGAAATGTATATGAATTTGCGAAGTTTATAAGTCCTTTCAGAAACATCTTGTAACACTGAAGTACAAAGTAATCAGGTAATTGTCCTATACAATGTTTATATTTTCCTTAAAATTAAATTATATACAGACAGTTGTTGTTGGTATCTCTGACCTATCCTGTTCATATCTGGTTAATGCAGCTCTTTAACTAAGCCAGCTCTGACACGTTATTCTCAACTATTTTAGAGCCAGTTCTATTTGTACACTGATAACAGGTGTGCTACTGGATGGGTTTTGGGTCCTCTGTAATTCTTTGCATACAGGATGCAGATAAACAATCTGATTAGGTCAGAGCAGAGTTAGGGATGCAAACTCAAGCAAAATTTTACACTCAGCCATAGGCAGGAAGTACTTTGTCGTTAAGCTATGGCCACAAAACGACAGATACGATTGCCTGGAAGTTTGTTCAGTAAGCGAACGTGTTTAAGTTTGCCTAGCAACGCTGCTTCGTCCCGATAAGCTGCTGCTGCGTTGTTCTGTGGTTGTTGTGCTTCACGCTGTGTTGTGTGCAGCTCTGTAGCGATGTTAAAAGCAGCAATTTCTAGGGTTTGCTATAAATTACTTTTTTTTTAAAAAAAAGGCATTTAAACCTTCATTTCAGTTTTCTTTTTCACTGTTGAAAAAAAAATGGTTCAAATGGCTCTAAGCACTATGGAACTTAATATCTGAGGTCATCAGCTCCCTAGACTTAAAACTAATTAAACCTAACTAACCTATGGAAATCACACACAACCATGCCAGAGGCAGGACTCGAACCTGCGACCATAGGAGCAGTGCGGTTCCGGACTGAAGCGCCTAGAACCGCTCGGCCACCGCGGCCGGATTCACTGTTGCCATAGTTCAGCCTTGTTGATCTGCTGTTCTTTTTAAAATAAAAATTCACTCTTACTGTCTGTCCACTTGGAAAAACTAAAACATATGGACTGATTTAATTACTAATAATACTGCATCTTACAGTACCATTTGTCGACTATTTCACTGCTGCGCTTTTTCTGCTTATGATCTGAACAAATTAATCTGTTATGGTATTTTTAGAATAGTTGAGTTAAAACCCAATCTTTACCCAGTAAACATATCTAACGTAACCAGGGAAGGGTATGAATTTAAAGTATTCCTAGCTTTCGCATTTCGATGTTATAATTTCTTTCTAAAGGAATAGAGGGTGAGTTATGATAAATCTGCTTTATTTTTCACAAAGTAGTTACGAAAATAAGAGAAGTCTTAACATTAATATATCGTGTTACACCAAATTTAGAAAAAAATTATTATCACTACGCGATGATTACCTTATTTAAGCCATTTAGTCTGAATTGGTTAAAAAAAATAATCTTAGCATTTTCATACTTCACAAAGCTGTATAGACTGATGTTGGAGAGATGTTTCACAGAGTTATTACGTAGCAGCTAGCTGAAACAGCAATCTACAGTTAATGTGATTAGCCACTGCGCTGTTTTGCAGAACAGGTTGGGGCAAGTTAAAAAAAAATGGTGCAAATGGCTCTGAGCACTATGGGACTTAACATCTGAGGTGATAAGTCCCCTAGAACTTAGAACTGCTTAAACCTAACTAACCTAAGGGCATCACACACATCCATGCCCGAGGCAGGATTCGAAACTGCTACCGTAGCGGTCGCGCGGTTCCAGACTGAAGCGCCTAGAACCGCTCGGCCACACCGGCCGGCCGGGGCAAGTTCGATGAAATACACAAACTTCCGCGTGCCTTTCGCTGACTGGCTGTTGTTTTATTGCCGAAGATCCACAACGGTGCATTAGCGACCAACGGTTACATGAAAAATTTTGTTTGATTCGACTCCTCCTGCCCTGCTCTTCACTTTTTATAATGTTCTTTTCCTCCACCCTATAGAAATTACCTGCCGTAGTATGTCCAAGAACCTGAATGTTGAAATGTGTTTGAGTGTGAAATCTTATGCTAAGGTCATCAGTCCCTAAGCTTACACACTACTTAATCTCAATTATCCTAAGGACAAACACACACACCCATGCCCGAGGGAGGACTCGAACCTCCGTCGGGACCAGCCGTACAGTCCATGACTGCAGCGCCCTAGACCGCTCGGCTAATCCCGCGCGGCCAAGAACCTTAAGTAGCCTTTTTGCTGACGAGTGAAGTGCTACAGTTAAGTCTAATGGATAATCTTCCCCGCTAGGAAATGGAAATCCTATTTTCTTAAAAGTTATTAACTGATCCTCTGTAAACGAACTGTCAGTGAGCTTAGATGAAACACAGTACATGCAGTTTACACTGCTGAAAGCCTCACAGCGCCATTGGAAATGTTATATGTTCGTAAATCAATAAATTCCTAAATTCTTAGGTGTTTCAAGTCACGTGTTACAGATCTTCTTAAATGTCTAAGTTCTGCGACTTAAGCGTTTCGGGTAATGTCAGCTTTTAGAGAGGAAAATGTTAAAAAGTTGACTTAAAGATCCTGTTTTTATTCACAAATTATTCTTTGCACCCAAATTACTGCCTTTAAAGCTTTTACACTGATGCTGCATTTATGTCGCGCATACTCTTCACGATTAATTATTGTGAAAGATTTTACCTATTTGAGTATGTGTTGCTTGAATCGTAAACTTTGTTTATATTGCTCTTGCTGCGTTGGCTTGCGCGCTGATTGACCGCCGTGCTAGAGGGCTGCAGACGGGCGAAAGCATTTCAGACGATGGCAATGTTAGACTGTGGTTTCTTCTTTGCATCTGAGGTAGCGGAGTATTCGGAAATTCGTTTGGTGCGTAACGATTTGTGGTGGTATTGTGGTCAGAGTGCTATACATCGTGGTAATGAGTGTCTTAGTCTGGCATGAACACACTGCTATTACGTAAATTTTGATAGGTTTATTTGTTCGCAATAGAGGCCGTATGACGTATAGTGACGCAGTCCTTAGTATATTTTTGTCGATGTTGTTTGACTGTCTGCAGTTGGTATTTGTTTATTGCTTATAGAATCGGCAACGCATTTCGATGCTATGATTTCATTGTAAAGGAATTGGGGAGGAGGGGGGGTGAGTTATGATAAATCTGAGTCATTTTTCAACAGACAGTTAAGAAAATAAGATAAATCTTAACATTAACGTAGCGTTCAAATTTAGAAAAAAAAAATTGTGACTGTACGAAGATTACCTTATTGAGCCATTGAGAATACGTCTGAATGAGTTTAAAAAAACCTGTGCATTCTCATACTTCACAAAGATTAATGTTGAAGAGATGTTTCACTGAGATGTTACGTCATGATGAATCACTAACCGACCCCATTGATTAGGTTCATTTTAAAGCCGTGTGTAGGAGAGGAACATCGGTGCCATTGAAAGTTTAAGTCGGCCGTGCAATGCGCTCAGATGGTTAACTGCCTAAGGCGACTGCTCGCAGTTAGCAGGGGATCCGATTCGAATCCCGTTCTGGTATAAATTTTCATTGGACACTATAAATGAGTGTTTTCGTTGCATTTATAAACAGTTGCAGTTGATAACGAAGTGCAACAAGATTTTATTGAATGCTACAGTCTGGGTAAAAAGATATTCATAGTTTGTATAAGATTATTATTACATAAACCACAAAAGTAACACTATTAAATAATGAAGAGTAACTAATAATTTGTACATTAAGTGGAACAAAGAGTTACGATAGAGGTGCGAGAACAGCGCATATCATACTGTCGTGCTAGAGTGTGTACGTCAGCGGAAACCAACTGATAATCGTTTTCTTCATTCAATTTCATTACCATTTGATGACGGGCCAAGATCTACAAAGTTCTCCTGTCGTATATGAATATTTTAAGTTCTGTCTTATACATTTAATAATGACAAATGTGGATGATACGACTAAAAAATTGTGAATTCTGTGTGGTAGTACTGACTTACATGACTTGCCATGTAGTTCATCTCGTGTTAGTGATTACTCACTTTCTCTAGTCCTTGTTAATAGCCCCCTTTTACTACTCGCTTATTTTTATTACGTCTGGAGCTGTGTGGATGCAGCGTGCTGTTTTAAATGTGCACATTGCTACTCCCGCACCAAGGACCATAGATGACAGCGGTGAGCGACGGCTGCGGAGATGTGTATGGGCAAACAGACTTACAGCTGTTGAGCAACTGGCCGCCCAGATCAACCAAGGGGGCTACTGTTATGTATGAGGCTGAACTATGGGCCTCATGGGAAAAGGGGTGACCCGGCTGAGTCACTCAGTTTGACTCTTAGACTGATAACGAGGTATGGCCATTAAGTACACTTGTTGATCACGTAGGCTGACGTGAGGATCAATGAACTATACTTGACGGGATGTATCTGGAACATCTTAGGTGATCAGAAAGTTAGTAGACAGGAATACAATTACATACTTAGCTTTAGTTCAGAATCAGCGGTGAACGTCCATTTTGCCTTTGTACAATAATATTTACAATTCCAGTTATAGACTGAACTGCGAATACTTCTTTACAATTCTGTTTGCTTCACACATATAGATCAATTGTCAATGCATAAACTGTATGTGGCGCCTGGCTAGGTCGTAGCTACTGACTTAGCTGAAAGCTACGCTAACTAGCGTCTCTGCAAATGAGATCTCTGAAGCTATAACGAGTGAACCATTCCTATTCAAGTCGGCTGTAGAACAGGGCTGTGCTCTAGCTTGTCCCGTAAGACCAGCCGAGTGGCGGCGCTCAGTCTGCTAGCGTCGACAGTGGCGACTCGCGGGTCCGATGTGTACTGACGGATCGCGGCCGATTTGAAGCCTGCAACCTAGCAAGTATGGTGCCTTGCGGTGACACCACAGCTATCAACTGCGTCTACTCAACGACGGTTCAGAGAAAGTTGCTGCGTACGGGCCTCCGCATCAGGCGCCTAGTTGCTACAATCAGCTGACTGCTGTTCATTGGCGACGAAGGCTGGAATCTGCACGCCAGTACCGCAGCTGAACTTTCAGTCAGTGGTGACAGGTGGGCTTCTCAGATGAATCATATTTTATACTTGTTAAGGGTGAAACGTCTGAAAGCAAACGCCCTGCGACAATCGTCGGGAGGGTCAAAGCCGAAGGAATCGTTACGGTCTGGGGAATGTTTTCGTGGCTTTCTCCGAGTGATCTCGTCATTCTGGAAGGCACAAAGGATCGAGACCAGTATGCATATATTCTTGGGGACCATGTCCACCACTACACACGGTTCCTTTTTCCTCAGCACGATGGCATCCACCAGCAGAACAATGCAACGTGTCATATAGCTGGTAGCGTATGTGGGTATCGAGGAGGACCAGTATGAATTTACCGTTCTCCCCTGGCCACCAGATTCCTCGGATTTAAACCCATTCGAGAAGCTGTGAGACCTCATCGATCAGACTGTTCGCACCATGGATCCTCAATCGAGAAACCTAGCGCAGCTGGGCAAGGCACTGGGGCCGGCATGGCTGCACATGCCTGTCAGTACCTTCCAGAACCTTACTGACTCTTTTCTGCGTGTCCAGACTGCAAAAGGTGTTTATTCGTGTTTTTACAGGTCGTCAAAATGTGACTGGACAGCGTAGGAGTAATGAAAATATTTTAAACGGTAGGGACCGGACACGTTACACCTTATCAGTGAAAATGGGTCCCAAATAGTAATTCAACCAGTTTCCGTGAGAACAAATGAAAGGGAACGAGACGTAATGAAGATCTGGAGTGGGTTCCCCGCAAGAGGTCGTTGCTCGCAGTGCCACAAAGTTGCGTCTTTCGTGGGCCAAACAGCACAAAAACTGGACAGGAGTTGAGCGGAGCAGTGTAGTGCGATCCGAAAAGTCACGAGTTTGGCTCCTCTGAAATAACGCAAGCTGTCGAGTGTACCGACGACCTAATAAGATGTTTAGCCCATAGCGTGTGGAGTATGTAGTTCAGATTGACTGTTGTATTTTGGGTGTGTCCTCCTTACCGTGACTTGGGCCACTCATTCAGATTGCCGTCAACACTTAACTAGGTGGTCCCGGCGGAGGTTCGAGTCATCCCTCGGGCATGGGTGTGTGTGTTTGTCCTTAGGATAATTTAGGTTAAGTAGTGTGTAAGCTTAGGGACTGATGACCGTAGCAGTTAACTCCCATAAGATTTCACATACACACTTAACTAGGATGTTTACTTCAACATTCTCGACGAACGAGTCTTGCGATTTCTTCTACACCTTTACGATGATTACATCGTGGACATTCCCGTCTTCCGAAGTATCAACAACAGTATTCAAAGCCATAAATTGTGGTATGCAGGTTTGGCATCGTTTATATTTTATTCAATGGTTTTATTAATTTTTTTCTACAGTTTTATTATATTTCTTGACAATTTCATTATACACTTTTATTGATTTCTTTCTTGACAATTGCATTATACATTACATGTCTTACTTTTATTGGTTGCTCTGTACTAGGCCTGTCTTAGCTAATGCAACGCATAAATAAGGTAGTTCGAGTGCTATTAGTAGCGGGTAGCGTTTGGGAGGAAACCTGAGTGTGTGGCCTTGTTGTTAGCTATGATTTCTTCGGTGGCCCCTCCCGCCCTCGGCATTAGTTCCGGTGGCAGCCACTCCCTGACGAATGTGTGTACTCAAGCGTGTCAGCGGCCCGAGCGGCATCGTGCTGACCGGTCTCGCTGGGCCTCCACGATATACGGCGGCTGGGCACTTGCATGGCTAGCTACTTCTGAGGTTCACAAATTGGCAGTCTGCCGCTTTTATGCATTAATTTTGATTTCTTAAACTGATGCCACATGTCTAGTGGTTCACAGTTGGTTCATAGATTACGTTAGTCTGACAACATGTGCTTAATTGTTACAATCCTGATATTCACATTTGTTTGGACCCTTATAGTGTTAATTAATTTTATGAAGACTCGCTCTTGGTTTCCCCCTTTTTTTTTCTTTTAGCACCTGAAGATGCGATTTACATTCTGAAACCCAGTTCATGTGTACGATTTTATCGGGGTAAAGAATTTATCAAGCACAAATGGAGCGGATTGACTCATCGTGAAAAGTGTTCAGAGGGCTGCCGATACACCTTCCTGATTCGACAAACACTCCGGTATCTTATGGTACGGCGACTGCGACGCTGAGACACCTGATGATAATCCGATAGAAAATGGCTGGGACCACTTGGAAAATCGGATGAAGCGTAGCAATCATCATCCCTGAAATTTGGTAGCTCCATAAGATCGAAATGTCGACGGTTTCAACAGGGTATGGCTAACCTGAAGAAAGTTATGGACTTCCTTCATCGCCGAAATGAGGCCATTGTCAAGCTTACAGTAGGTCTTACATGGTATTAGAGCGTTTTCTCCTGTGGGTGACAGGTATGTCAGTTGACTGAGCGGGCTTTGCACTCACTTATAAAATGAAGGCTTTGACGATTGGATGACACTGCTGCTGGTAAAACCTTTCGAGGTATAAGGTCTTGGTCCACAAAACTCTTCTGTTCCTAACATTCCGTCCAGAACTGCGCTGGACTTCAGAGGTGTCGCTCTCCATTTAGTCTTCCCGACTGACTGGTAGGACGTCTAACGAGGATAATGGACTGTAGTCGAATTAAGTCGGGTGATGATGAGCGAATTAGATTAGGAAATGAGACACTTAAAGTAGTAAAGGAGTTTTGCTATTTGGGGAGCAAAATAACTGATGATGGTCGAAGTAGAGAGGATATAAAATGTAGACTGGCGATGGCAAGGAAAGCGTTTTTGGAGAAGAGAAATTTGTTAACATCGAGTATAGATTTAAGTGTCAGGAAGTCGTTTCTGAAGGTATTTGTATGGACTGTAGCCATGTATGGAAGTGAAACATGGACGATAAATAGTTTGGACAAGAAGAGAATAGAAGCTTTTGAAATGTGATGCTACAGAAGAATGCTGAAGATTAGGTGGGTAGATCACATAACTAATGAGGAGATATTGAATAGAATTGGGGAGAAGAGGAGTTTGTGGCACAACTTGATAAGAAGAAGAGACCGGTTGGTAGGACATGTTCTGAGGCATCAAGGGATCACAAATTTAGCATTGGAGGGCAGCGTGGAGGGTAAAAATAGTAGAGGGAGAGCAAGAGATGAATACACTAAGCAGATTCAGAAGGATGTAGGTTGCAGTAAGTATATATATATAAGGGGGTGTGGCCGAGGTTACACGTGATAAATAGAGATTATCCTCGTGAAAGGTAAAAACTCAACTATCGATTGTCGTCTAGTTGAAGACAAAAAAAAAAAAAGACTGTTTAGTGATTCTACGGAGCTGCTGTCCTTATATCGCTAAGTTTCATGGTCTCTTCGTTTCTATTAAAATTATCCCTATGTTTACATTTTTGGATGACTTCTCTACGCCACGCTTAGTGGCTACGCGGTTTGAGGTGCCATTTCACGGATTGCGAGGCCCCTGCTGCCGGAGATTCGAGTCCTCCCCTCCCCATGGGTGTGTGTGTTGTTCTTAGCATAAGTTAGCTGAAGTTAGTTTAAATAGTGTGTAAGTCTAGGGACCGATGACCTCCGCAGTTTGGTCCTTTAGGACTTCACACACATTTGAACATTTGAACTTCTCTACGTAGCAGCGGATAACAGCTGGTCCTCGTAGATAAAATTTTTGTTTCAGAAAACTTTACTTTGTGACTTCCTGAGTGAGGAGCATGCTCTACTACAGCCAATTTGTCTATTTTCCTTAGTCGCAAAAACTTCTTTGTTCCTTTACCCGTGTATTCACGCTACTCTTCATTATTCCAATATAAACTTCACCACACGTGCACGTAATTTCAAATATATCCCACCTGCTGACAGAGGACTGTGTTTATCCTTTACATATCGAAGTGCTTGACCTATTTTGTTTGTTGATCTAAAGCCGGTATAATGTCATATTTCTGTAAAATCTTTCCGATTTGATCTGTTACTTTTTTAAACAAAAGTGAGGGAAAGTGTATTCTTCCATCTCGTTGTTTTTCATGCTTCTCCTTCGGCCTTCCATTATTTGGTCGTAGAATTCTTTGTACTTTTTCCCCAAAGTAGCCATTTTCTCGAAATTCTGCTTCACATGTTTTAAGAGTCCAGGTATTCCAGCGAGCAAATCTTTTTGGCTCTATCGACAAGACTTTTAATGACACCCCTGTTTTTTTGTCGGTGGTGACTGGAGATCTCATGCAAATATCCACCTGAGTGCGTCACTTTTCGAAAAACGGGTAAAGGAACATAAAAGTCTTTGCCGACTAGGGAAAATAGAGAAATCAGCTGTAGCAGAACATGGTCAGGAAGTCAAGAAGTGAAGTTTCCTGGAACAAAAATTTTATGTACAGTGACGAACTATTATGTAGCGGAGCCACGGAAAAATATAAACGTAGGGATGATTTTAATAGGAAAGAAGACAGTTTGAAACTTAGCGACATATGGAAAGAAGCTTTGCAGAATCCGCTAAACAGTTTTTTTCTCTTTGACAAGACTACAAACGATAGTTAAGTTTTATTTTCGACAAGGATAATCTCTATGAAGTGTAACTCTGGTTACATGTTCTTTTCTACAGCGCCTACGTCCCTCTCGGACGTCCGAGTCGGAAAGACTCAATGGAGTCTGAAGATATCCAGCGCAGTCCTGGACGAAACTTTAGGAACAAAAGAGTTTCGTGGACCACGACCTGACATTTGTGATATACGAGAACTGGCTACACAGAACGTGTTCCCGCGCGAGGCTCGCAGCGGCCGCGGCGAATGCAGAGGGAGAGTGTGTCTGCAGTGGGTGGTGGTTAGGCCTCCTTGAAGCGGGCCTCGACCTCGTGCTGTGCGCCGCGCACCAGCTGCAGCATACGCTCTCCGGCGCTGCCAGGCGGCTCGGGCTGGAGCGCCCGCTGCGCCGTGGCCAGCAGCGCTCGCGCCTCCAGTAGTTGCTCCAGCGCCGAGCGGTCCCCGGCGGAGCGGCGGGCAGACTCCAGCAGGCTGCGGGACAGCTCGTGCAGCAGCACGCCCGTGTACAGCGCCAGCCGCGCGTACCCCGGATCCAGGCAGTTCGTCGTCAACAGCAGCTCGCGGCACAGCGCTGCAACCCAAAGCACACGGCCGCCTGCTCTTAACCGGTCTGAGCAAATACAATACCGGTTGCTAGCAAATACAGTGCGTACAGTACTACTCCGCACCTAGCTGCGCAGACGGGGCGGTAGCTGAGGAGAGAACGGCAGTGGTCCTGCGGACGATCTTATTAGCAGGTCATGGCAATATCACCAATAATTCGACATGCCAACCGTTTATTATTAAAAACACAATGGGTTAAAGTGGGGGCAGCCAAGGTTTCTGCTGTCCGGGCACGAGTACCAAAGCGCTCAGCCTCTTTTCAAATTCCCCAATCACCACGCCAATCTGTCCGTGCGCAAGGAGCGGGTCAGAGAGGAAAACTGCGAACACGCTACATTGAAGTGGCGGTCGCAATGCATGCTACTTGGTTTTATATTTCACGTTTCTCAACAACACAGGTCATAAACAGAATAAATTACAATGAAATGAAAACCCTTAGCTGCTTACAGGCGTTGACGTACGTCAACGGGGACAGATGAAAACATGTGCCCCGATCGGGAATCGAACCCAGGATCTTCTGCTTACATGGCAGACGCTCTATCCATTTTTGAGCCGAGGACACTGAGGATAGCGAGACTGCAGGGATTTATCTCTGGCACGCCTCCCACGCAACCCACATTCTCAACGTATTGTCCCGCACTACATTCGTAGTGCCCTCGCCCATTATACTCATTACTCGCGGCGCGTTGCCGATTCCCGTAAGAGTTCGGGCACTATTTGTGCATCCGCACAGTAGAAGAAGATGGTCAAGTGGCCGGTGAGCCTTAAAAAAAGTATATATAAACAGAATAAATGTTTAGTATTATTCAATTATTTTTGGCACGCTGAAGACTTAAAATAGTTTTAATCTGCTACAAACTGCCGGCTTACGCAAGACGCAGACAATTTCGCAGAGTTCCACACTCAAGTTGCCACGGAGTCGGGACATACTTACTTTCATAGTCTAAAAAGTCTCTCTCACAAACATTTGTCGCTCAAAACATTGTAGCACTTTAGCAACCTCATCAGAAAATACGAAATCCTTACTCGGGGAAAGCAATCCAGACGCCCTGGGTAGTTTAAACGTGAAAAGATTTTTCATTAAAACTGAAATTATCTTTCGGGTCAAAAAATGGTTCAAATGGCTCTGAGCACTATGGGACTTAACATCTATGGTCATCAGTCCCCTAGAACTTAGAACTACTTAAACCTAACTAACCTAAGGACAGCACACAACACCCAGCCATCACGAGGCAGAGAAAATCCCTGACCCCGCCGGGAATCGAACCCGGGAACCCGGGCGTGGGAAGCGAGAACGCTACCGCACGACCACGAGATGCGGGCTCTCTTTCGGGTCAATCAGTTGCACCTGCACATGCACAAGGGAGCTTTCAACTGAAACGGCAAGCAGACTCGAAAAACGCTCGGAAATAGTTCTAAGATTTTGTAAGATTGATAGCGTTCTAAAAATCATTATAAAGCTACCCCTGTAATTGTTGCAAGGCCACAATGAATTCTACAAACCTCACGTTTTCCTTAACGCCAGTGAGCTTAGGGAACTGGATAGTGTTTATCATAATGTGTCTCTTCTAAGGAGCGATTTTCTTTTTAAGAGCATACCCACCAAATCAGAAGGAGGTTACACTATGTGATAAAAAGTATCCGGACACGCCCCAAAGACATACGTTTTTCATATCAGGTGCATTGTGCTGACACCTACTGCCAGGTACTCACTTCAGCGACCTCAGTAGTCATTAGACATCGTGAGACAGCAGATTGGGGTGCTCCGCGGAACTCACGAACTTCGAACGTGGTCAGGTGATTGGGTGTCACTTGTGTCATACGTCTGTACGCGAGATTTACACACTCCAAAACATCCCTAGGTCCACTGTTCCCGATGTGATAGTGAAGTGCAAACGTGAAGGGACACGCACAGCATAAAAGCGTTCAGACCGACCTCGTCCTTTGACTGACAGAGACCGCCGACAGCTGAAGTGTGTCGTAATGTGTAATAGGCAGACATCTTTCCAGACCATCACAAAGGAATCCCAAACTGCATCAGTATCCACTGAAAGTACTATGAATAAGGCGGGAGAAGAAAACTTGGATTTCGTGGTCGAGCGGCTGCTCATGAGCCACGCATCACTCCGGTAAATGCCAAACGACGTCTCGCTTGGTGGTACAGACGTAAACATTGGACGATTGAACGGTGCACAAACGTTGTGTGGAGTGACGAATCAATTTAAACAATATGACGATCCGATGACAGAGTGTGGGTATGGCAAATGCCCGGAGAAAGTCATCTGCCAGCGGGTGTAGTGCCAACAGTAAAATTTGGAGGCGGTGGTGTTAAGGTGTGATCCTGTTTTTCATGGAGCGGGATTGCACCCCTTGTTGTTTTGCGTGGCACTATCACAGCACAGGCCTACATTGATGTTTTAAGCACCTTCTTGCTTCCCACTGTTCAAGAGCAATTCGGGGATGGCGGTTGTATCTTTCAACACGATCAAGCACCTGCTCATAATGCACGGGTTGTGGCGGAGTGGTTACACGACGATAACATCCCTGTAATGGACTAGTCTGCACAGGGTCCTGACCTGAATCCTATAGAGCACCTTTGCGATGTTTTGGAACTCCTACTTCGTGCCAGGCCTCACCGACCGACATCGATACCTCTCCTCAGTGCAGCGCTCCTTGAAGAATGGGCTGCCATTCCCCAAGAAACCTTCCAGCACCAGATTGGACGTCTGCCTGCGAGAGTGTAAGATGTCATCAAGGCTAAGGGTGGGCCAACACCATGTTGAAGTCCAGCATTACCGATGTAGGGCGCTACGAACTTGTTAGTCATTTTCAGCCAGGTTTCCGGACACTCTTGATCACATAGTGTACCTTGAGATCTCTTACTGTGAGCAGTGTTGCACTCAAGTCCACCTAATATGCGAGGTCTGCAGTACATTCTGGATGTTCTAATTTTCGTTGCTGTGTTCCTTTTCCTTCACAAATTCAACAATAGCGTGTTTTAAATAGAAAGATGGTTCCAGGTATGCCCCTTGACTTTACCAACGTACTTTGCAGTATTACATGAAGGTTCTATATTCTTAGTTCAGTTCCATTGGAAACTGTTACAAATGACAATGGAATAATCTGTGAGGCTTCAGAAACTTTATTATTTGTACCACCGGTTTCTTCACGTGCTCCAGGCCTGCAAATTTATCACAAAGTGCTTTTTTATGTACGAAACAAGGAATCCTGTCTGTCAACTGTCTATCGTTGCGGTATTTTGCTGTCCCAGTGTCAACTAAATCTTTAAATTCTTTCTGCATGGTACTGTAATGTCGTTTCATAGCAAATATCCAGTACCTGTCGCGTATACGAACTGAGAATATCCATCATTACCTTCTGTCACTCCCATTCATTTTTAAGGAATGCGGCGATAGATCGCTAGACTTCCTCTTTTTGTGCAAACAACCACTGGAGCTGTGAACGCCATTCATAACACTGACAATTAGTGAAGGTTAAACAGCGCTGAAAGCACGATTCTGCCGAACTCAGAGAGTTGTGCCGACCGAAAAATGCCGCACTGCAATGCTAAATGAAATGTCGCGCTGTTTCGTGTACTTCCAAGAAGGACCGAGCAAACACAAGTGGAGGGGCGGGCCTTCGCCCTCACATGCCGCACGCGTGCAGTGCGGCACGCCGTGGCAGGCCCTGGGTTAGAGTATTACACTGAAACTGCTACAGAAGGAGAGATTTATTTTTGATTGACTTGTAAATCTTTTCTTCTTTATCTCGTTACCATGTTAAAATTGGCATCTCTTACCAGACCACAGTGCGGTTTACACAGTTTCACCTCACTAACATGATAATGCAACTCAATTGCGACAGAAACAGAGTGTTATTAAACAGACAACTGATGGCAAGTGAGGTCAATAGCTAAAGAAAATGTCATGCTTAGTAGAAAAATAAACGTGTGATTCTTTCCTTAACCACATTAATTCTCTGTCTGGATAAAATAATGTTGGGTATTGGATAAAATAATTTTAGGTATTGGGCTGCATCACTGTAAACTACAAAAACTCATTTCACAAGCTATTGATGGGCATTAGAATAATTACATTATTTCATCAAAAAATTCTGTTATTACTTATGTATCACATTAGATAAGAAAGTTTCATGTGTCAACTATATGGCAAAATACGCTATCAAAAACTCGTTTCCGTGCCTCCAGCTGTTTATGAGATACGACGTTGATTATGAACATTTCCCTTGCCCTTTATCGTTTGCACGTGCAATCATAAGTGACTGCACTATATAGGATGTTTCGAATTTCATGTTACACACTTCTAGGTGTTGTAGGCGGGACTTATTAAATCAAGTGTTAACATAAGAATCCATGTCTGGTAACGGTTCGTATCCAAGAGCTACTCAGTCGCGCGCTAGATGTTTCTTATTCAGTTCACCTGTTATGGTAGGCTATCCACAAACATGAATGGTATGATGACGCGATTTTACGTGATGTCCTCTGTTCCCATCTCCCCCGTTTTCGTGCTTCCTGGTGAGTCGTCAGTTGACATTGCGGTCACTAGTGCTGCAGTAACAGAATGTCTGGTTACACATTCGCAGAGTACACCGACGTCTTGTTAGTTTATGGTGAATCTCGCCATAATGGAAGTGAAGTCCAACGTCTATATCACGATTGCTTTCCAAACAGTGTGGCTCCATCGCGTCCCATTCCCATGTTTCCCAGAGTAGAACAACGGCTGCTGGGAAGTGGGAAATTCGCAAGCGACAGAGCAAACTGTGGTGTTCCAAGAAGGCGGCGCTCTGTTGTGTTGGACAGGAAGTGCTTCATCAAGTTGAAGAAAGTCGACGACTACTCGAGCCATTGCTCGTGACTTGCATGCGTCTCACTCGTCTGTCTGGTGTGTTTTGCATGAACAGCAACTCACCCACATAACCATCAGAAGGTATACGCCATACTCCCGGCGGATTTTGTGCCATGTGTCAATTTCTGAACTTGCTTTTTTCACCGTTTTGCGGATTTTTCTTAGTTTCCAAGGTGAATTTTCTCCATCGACGAAGCGCATTTCGACAGGGAAACTGTTTCGAACGTTCGAAATAGCCACATCTGAGATCAAGAAATCCCTAAAACACGTGTACATGAACATTTCAGCATACCTTCAGCGCAATGTCTGGGCAGGTATCCGCGATGGTCATGTTACTGGGCTTTATATCCTTCCTCCCCATCCAACAGGTGCCAAGTACTTGATATTCCTGCAACAAGTGCTGGCGGAGTTCTCGGAAGATGTGCCACTGGATATTCGGCACGAACTGTGTTTCCACATGGAAGGCATGGCAGTACATTTTCCAGTTCGCGTCCGAAACCACCTGACTGTAGTCTACGGGAACAGGTGGATTGGTCGAGGTGGACCACATGCTTGGCCACCAAGATCGCCAGATCTGATTTCTCTGGATATTTTCTTCTAAGTAACCAGTTAATAATAAGATTAACCTGACCCTGCCTACGTCATTTTATGAAAACAGTAATGCTACATCTGACCTTCAAAAACCACGCAACAGATTTTCGTAGTCTCTCGCTCGCTATGCGCGAACTGTTAGCTTGGAAGAAAAAATGAACTGGACATTTTTGTATGGAATTTAATGTAGTTAAATTTTGGACTGTGATACGATTTGTCTGGAGGCCACGATTTCAGAGTTGTTCAAGAAAAACGTAGAGATAAAATGGCTCTGAGCACTATGGGACTTAACATCTGATGTCATCAGTCCTCTAGACTTAGAACTATTTAAACCTAACTAACCTAAGGACTGCACACACACATGCCCGAGGCAGGATTTGAACCTGCGACCGTAGCAGCAGCGCGGTTTCGGACTGAAGCGCCTAGAACCGCTCGGCGCAGAGGGTGGGCTTACTGGTAGTTGGGAGCTCCAACGTCAGGCGCGTAATGGGGCCCCTTGGGGATATGGCAGCAAGAGAGGGGAAGAAAACCAATGTGCACTCCGTGTGCATACCGGGGGGAGTCATTCCAGATGTGGAAAGGGTTCTTCCGGATGCCATGAAGGGTAAAGGGTGCACCCATCTGCAGGTGGTCGCTCATGTCGGCACCAATGATGTGTGTCGCTATGGATCGGAGGAAATCCTCTCTGGCTTCCGGCGGCCATCTGATTTGGTGAAGACTGCCAGTCTCGCTAGCGGGATGAAAGCAGAGCTCACCATCTGCAGCATCGTCGACAGGACTGACGGACCTTTGGTACAGAGCCGAGTGGAGGGTCTGAATCAGAGGCTGAGACGGTTCTGCGACCGTGTGGGCTGCAGATTCCTCTACTTGCGCCATAGGGTGGTGGGGTTTCGGGTTCTGCTGGATAGGTCAGGAGTCCACTACACGCAACAAGCGGCTACACGGGTAGCAGGGGTTGTGTGGCGTGGGCTGGGCGGTTTTTTAGGTTAGATGGCCTTGGGCAAGTACAGAAAGGGCAACAGCCTCAACGGGTGCGGGGCAAAGTCAGGACATGCGGGGACCAAGCAGCAATCGGTATTGTAATTGTAAACTGTCGAAGCTGAGTTGGTAAAGTACCGGAACTTCAAGCGCTGATAGAACGCACCGAAGCTGAAATCGTTATAGGTACAGAAAGCTGGCTGAAGCCAGAGATAAATTCTGCCGAAATTTTTACAAAGGTACAGACGGTGTTTAGAAAGGATAGATTGCATGCAACCGGTGGTGGAGTGTTTGTCGCTGTTAGTAGTAGTTTATCCTGTAGTGAAGTAGAAGTGGATAGTTCCTGTGAATTATTATGGGTGGAGGTTACATTCAACAACCGATCTAGGTTAATAATTGACTCCTTTTACCGACCTCCCGACAGCAGCATTAGTGGCAGAACAACTGAGAGAAAATTTGGAATACATTTCACATAAATTTTCTCAGCATGTTATAGTCTTAGGTGGAGATTTCAATTTACCAGATATAGACTGGGACACTCAGATGTTTAGGACGGGTGGTAGGGACAGAGCATCGAGTGACATTATACTGAGTGCACTATCCGAAAATTATCTCGAGCAATTAAACAGAGAACCGACTCGTGGAGATAACATCTTGGACCTACTGATAACAAACAGACCCGAACTTTTCGACTCTTTAAGTGCAGAACAGGGAATCAGTGATCATAAGGTCGTTGCAGCATCCCTGAATATGGAAGTTAAAAGGAATATAAAAAAAGGGAGGAAGGTTTATCTGTTTAGCAAGAGTAATAGAAGGCAGATTTCAGACTACCTAACAGATCAAAGCGAAAATTTCTGTTCCGACACTGACAATGTTGAGTGTTTATGGAAAAAGTTCAAGGCAATCGTAAAATGCGTTTTAGACAGGTACGTGCCGAGTAAAACTGTGAGGGACGGGAAAAACCCACCGTGGTACAACAACAAAGTTAGGAAACTACTGCGAAAGCAAAGAGAGCTTCACTCCAAGTTCAAACGCAGCCAAAACCTCTCAGACAAACAGAAGCTAAACGATGTCAAAGTTAGCGTAAGGAGGGCTATGTGTGAAGCGTTCAGTGAATTCGAAAGTAAAATTCTATGTACCGACTTGACAGAAAATCCTAGGAAGTTCTGGTCTTACGTTAAATCAGTAAGTGGCTCGAAACAGCATATCCAGACACTCCGGGATGATGAAGGCATTGAAACAGAGGATGACACGCGTAAAGCTGAAATACTAAACACCTTTTTCCAAAGCTGTTTCACAGAGGAAGACCGCACTGCAGTTCCTTCTCTAAATCCTCGCACAAACGAAAAAATGGCTGACATCGAAATAAGTGTCCAAGGAATAGAAAAGCAACTGGAATCACTCAACAGAGGAAAGTCCACTGGACCTGACGGGATACCAATTCGATTCTACACAGAGTACGCGAAAGAACTTGCCCCCTTTCTAACAGCCGTGTACCGCAAGTCTCTAGAGGAACGGAAGGTTCCAAATGATTGGAAAAGAGCACAGGTAGTCCCAGTCTTCAAGAAGGGTCGTCGAGCAGATGCGCAAAACTATAGACCTATATCTCTGACGTCGATCTGTTGTAGAATTTTAGAACATGTTTTTTGCTCGCGTATCATGTCGTTTTTGGAAACCCAGAATCTACTATGTAGGAATCAACATGGATTCCGAAAACAGCGATCGTGTGAGACCCAACTCGCTTTATTTGTTCATGAGACCCATAACATATTAGATACAGGATCCCAGGTAGATGCTATTTTTCTTGACTTCCGGAAGGCGTTCGATACAGTTCCGCACTGTCGCCTGATAAACAAAGTAAGAGCCTACGGAATATCAGACCAGCTGTGTAGCTGGATTGAAGAATTTTTAGCAAACAGAACACGGCATGTTGTTATCAATGGAGAGACGACTACAGGCGTTAAAGTAACCTCTGGCGTGCCACAGGGGAGAGTTATGGGTCCATTGCTTTTCACAATATATATAAATGACCTAGTAGATAGCGTCGGAAGTTCCATGCGGCTTTTCGCGGATGATGCTGTAGTATACAGAGAAGTTGCAGCATTAGAAAATTGTAGCGAAATGAAGGAAGATCAGCAGCGGATAGGCACTTGGTGCAGGGAGTGGCAACTGACCCTTAACATAGACAAATGTAATTTATTGCGAATACATAGAAAGAAGGATCCTTTATTGTATGATTATATGATAGCGGAACAAACACTGGTAGCAGTTACTTCTGTAAAATATCTGGGAGTATGCGTGCGGAACGATTTGAAGTGGAATGATCATATAAACTTAATTGTTGGTAAGGCGGGTACCAGGTTGAGATTCATTGGGAGAGTCCTTAGAAAATGTAGTCCATCAACAAAGGCGGTGGCTTACAAAACACTCGTTCGAACTATACTTGAGTATTGCTCATCAGTGTGGGATCCGCACCAGATTGGGTTGACGGAGGAGATAGAGAAGATCCAAAGAAGAGCGGCGCGTTTCGTCACAGTGTTATTTGGTAACCGTGATAGCGTTACGGGGTTATTTAACAAACTCAAGTGGCAGAATCTGCAAGAGAGGCGCTCTGCATCGAGGTAAAGCTTGCTGTCCAGATTTCGAGAGGGTGCGTTTCTGGATGAGGTATCGAATATATTGCTTCCCCCTACTTATACCTCCCGAGGAGATCACAAATGTAAAATTAGAGAGATTAGAGCGCGCACGGAGGCTTTCAGACAGTCGTTCTTCCCGCGAACCATACGCAACTGGAACAGGAAAGGGAGGTAATGACAGTGGCACGTAAAGTGCCCTCCGCCACACACCGTTGGGTGGCTTGCGGAGTATAAATGTAGATGTAGATGTAGGCCACATCGGCCGGCAAAAACGTAGAGAAGTGACCTTCAAATGCACCTCCAGACTCCACACTCGTCCCTCACCCGTCAGGATTTCTAGTATGTTGTTCGTGGCACTCACTCCTACCACTGCACAAAAATTTCCGACCACACGAACTGGTTCCGATATTTGGCGTTTTTTGGTCACTATTGATAGGGCTATTATGTCACCAGCATAGTCGGCTATTTCGATAACATTGTTTTAAAAATGACCGTGAGCGTAATGAAAGAAAAACGACTTGTGTACCCTTTACGCTAAAATTAATTACGTTGACAGTTCGATGCAAACTTAATACTTACAAGGTAAGCAGTTTCGTAATCAGAGGATCTCACGAATTCAACGACGTAACTGTTTATTTTGTGCTGTTCCAATACACAAAATTCTTTGGTGAAATTTACACAAACATCAATTTTACGATTTGTAGTAGTACGGCTAAGCTAATGGCGTAATAAGGCTAGGCAATAAAGACCAAAAAAGGTCGAACGAAATAATTCGTTCAGTCGCAAATTTTTGTATAGTGGCAGGACGACGTGCACGAACGACATACTAGGAATCCTGACCGGTGGGGACTGAGTGTGGGAGTGGCGTTGCGGTTGATGTTCACCTTTGTACGTTTTTCTTGAATAATTCGAAAACTACGGCCTCTAGCGAAAACTTATTTTCCAGTATAAAACTAAACTACATTAAATTTCCTATAAAAAAGTCCTGTTCATTTTTTATATAACACTAATAGCTTGCGCATAGCGAGCGAGAGAATATGAAAATCTCGAGCGTGGTTTTTGAAGGCCAGATATAACACTGCTGGTTGCGATAAAACCAAATCTCTTAATCGTCCTGTATGTGCCCTCTGATGTACCCACAATGTCAGTATTGGCTCTTAAGCAGAGAAGATTGACGACCACTGCACTAACGGATCAAAAGTATCTGGAAATCTATTTGTGCCCATTGATACGATGCGTGTCCACCCTACATCGTTATGATAAACTGTACTCTAGTGCGGACGGTTTCAGTGAGGTGTCTGAACATCAGTGTCTGTGAAGGACCATTTTTTCTCAAGCGTCAAAATCAGAGAAGGTACTTATATTGGACACCGAGGATTGGAGAGAATTCGACGCTCTGACTCGTGCCAAAGGTGTTCTATTCGGTCTAGGTCGGGACTCTGGGCAGGCCAGTCCGTTTCAGGAATGTTTCTGCCCGCGAAATATTGCCTCACACACGCCACTTTATGACAGGGTGCATTGTCATGCTGATACCATCAATCAACGTCCACGAACTGATACTCTACTGTACAAAGTACAAAATTCTGTGAAAAGTATTCATCTCCTTCCCCATTTTGCGTTTTCTCAAGAGCAATACGGGGACCACACCCTAACCAGGAGAAACACTCTGACACTATAAGATCACTTACTCCGTGCTTCACTGTTGGCGCTACACATGACATCAGGTAAGACATACACCAAACCCAAACCCTCCTACTGAATAGTCGCAGGGACAGCGTGATTCATCGCTCCAAATCACTCGTTTCCAGGCAACCACTGTTCAGTGACGTCGCTCTTCACACTACCTCCAGCGCCATTTACTGCATAAATATCACGAATATATGCCTTATGAGTAACTGTAGGATCGTTTACCATTTTTTAACTTCCTACACACTGCCATTAGTCTAGATGGAATATTGGTAGAATCTTCCGCTAGTTCCATGTTAATTTTTATAACCATCCTCCACACTGTTCAGCGGTCGCTGTCAGTCAGTACGTGAGGTCTGTCTGCTCTTGGTTTAACAGCGGTTGTTCCTTTGCGTTTCCACTTCACAATCACGTCATAAACAGTCGATCTGGGCTCTTTTAGATGGGTTAAAATGTCCATGACAGATTTGTTACTCAGGTGCCATCCAATGACTCTCCACGTGCGAAGTCGCGGAGCTCTGCTGACCAGCCCATTCTACTGTTGAGGCTTTCCAGCTGGCAACACAGTACTCCCTGCCTACTTTTATACAGGCGGGTATGCCCCTCGTGCCATCTAGCTGTCAATTCCGCGTTACATAGGCGTCTCCAGATACTTTTGATCAGATAGTGAACAGCAACGAGCCTTTAACGCATGCGCAGGGTACGCTGTAATTTACTTGCACGACTAATGATTTCGTTCTTTTAAGAATGATGTTGAATAATATCTCTCAGAAAATTTATAATTGAACCTTTTTTCTAGAGAGCACAAGAAACAGGAACTATATCCCCATCAGCGAAAAAATGCTCCAAAGGAGAATGTGTACCTGCTTAAAAGACTGATCGAAAAGTAAAGTACCAGTTGCCTCATTCTATCTTCCTCAGCACCTTTAGAAATTTTTCCAACAGTTTTGGCACTCCAACATATCATACAGCTCACCACTCACTCCCGCTAGCTCCCCTAAATGTAACTCCCTCACATCCACTAGTCCATCACTGTAAGTCGCTCATAACCGTCCATACCCACTTGCTCAGTCTCACTCACTCATTCAGCACAACACATTATCTCTTTGTTTCTCTCTGTCCTGTCTCCTGTATCACAGCCGCACCCTCCTTCATTCTGTCTTACTACTATTGTCTCCTCTCATTGTCACTCTCTCCCTCTCGCTCTCTCTTAGTGCTACTATCTCATATATTCATTCCCACTGCTGCTATCTCTTCTCACTGTCATTCTCTCATTATCATTGGCCCTCATCCACTTCAACTTTCTCCTTTTCTTTATTCCTCTCCCACTGGCACTCTTTCCTTCTTTCTTTTCCTTGCAGTGTTTTATCATTGTCAACCATGTTGCACGACCACTGTGTCTCTCTCTCTCTCTCTTTCTCACGCACTGCCGTTGTCTCCGCTCTATCTGCACCTCAACCAATGTCTACTACCTCACAGTATTTATTACTTTTCCGTCTCTTTCCCATTTCCATTGTCCCCTTCCCCCTGAGCATAAAAAAGCACGAATATATTCCCATGTAAAAATATTTGGGAACTTTTTTAAAGGTAGTAAGAAAGATAGAATGCTGCAGCTGGTGCCCAACTTTTCAGTAAGAGTCTTTTAAACAGGAGCATATTCGCCTTTTTTTAGCTCCGAAAGCAGTATTTTTTCATTGGTTCCCTTCTTTTCCCTACTATAGTAGGGCAGGTCAGTCATGTAAAATGAACTTTATGGGTCAATAAAATTTTGGTTCTTTACGTATGTGAAGTTGAAATAACGCAAGACTGTTTTACAACACATACCGGGTTCTACATGCTCAAAAATATTGCATCTGCATCAGTACAGCAATATGCGTATCCCAGAACCCTTCTGATTTTAACGGAGACTCATCACAGCATATTTCTCAGTGCTGCGACATACCATCTGGCTTTCGGAGCCGGCCGGTGTGGCCGTGCGGTTAAAGGCGCTTCAGTCTGGAACCGCGTGACCGCTCCGGTCGCAGGTTCGAATCCTGCTTCGGGCATGGATGTGTGTGATGTCCTTAGGTTAGTTAGGTTTAAGTAGTTCTAAGTTCTAGGGGACTGATGACCACAGATGTTAAGTCCCATAGTGCTTAGAGCCTTTTGAACCATTTTTTGACTTTCGGAGAAGCATCATCCACACAATTCCGAAGAGAGAATTATCGCACAATCAGCTTAACAATAATATACAGAAGAATGGAAAAGAAAATTGAGGATGCGCTAGGTGACGATCAGTTTGGCTTCAGGAAAGGTAAACACACAAGAGAGGCAATTATGACATTGGGGTTAACAATGGAAACAAGACTAAAGAAAAAACAAGACACGTTCGTAGGATTTGTCGACCTGGAAAAAGCGTTCGACAATATAAAATGATCCAAGATTTTCGTAATTCTGGAAAAGGTAGGAGTAAGCTATAGGGAGAGACGGGTAATATACAATATGTACAATACATCTACATCTACATGATTACTCTGCAATTCACATTTAAGTGCTTGGCAGAGGGTTCATCGAACCACAATCATACTATCTCCCTACCATTCCACTCCCGAACAGCGCGTGGGAAAAGCGAACACCTAAACCTTTCTGTTCGAGCTCTGATTTGTCTTATTTTATTTTGATGATCATTCCTACCTATGTAGGTTGGGCTCAACAAAATTGTTTCGCATTCGGAAGAGAATGTTGGTGACTGAAATTTCGTAAATAGATCTCGCCGCGACGAAACACGTCTTTGCTTTAATGACTTCCATCCCAACTCGCGTATCATATCTGCCACACTCTCTCCCCTATTACGTGATAATACAAAACAAGCTGTTATGTCCTAGCCAGTAATGCCAACCGAGCCCGCTGCCAAAAGGTTGGCAGCATCAAAGTCCGGACGCCGTCCGCATAAGCAGCGCCAGCGAGACAGGAAATCGCCGCAAGTCTGCGCGCGCCACCGCTGGCTTCTGGCTTCTTAAGCGCTGGAGTCGCGAGCGCTAGGACAGTTCTGTATTCGCCGCTCAGTTGTATACTCGCCACCGAATTGTGTACTTGCTAGTCAGTTGGGTGTTCATCGCAGCAGAGTTGTTGTTTGTCGTCAGCCGACGCTGAACTAGCCGCTCCGACTCGAACTAGACAGATTTCTGTAGACACGGAGTTCACCACTGTGTTTCTGTATCTTCGTTAATAAAGATAAGTACCGACTTTTATTTAATCAGAGTGTTTGGGTTTTCATCTTTCTGTTCACTGTTCCAGCGGACCGGTCGGCCCGCTATTAAAAGTGTGGCGGTGACTTCGTAAGCCGTTTCTACAGCGAATTGCTTGTCGCTACGAACGCCGCCACAAAACTGGCGACGAGGACTTCCGAACTCGTGTGCAGGGCTGGTTCAACTTGTTTCTGGTTATACTAATTATAGTGATAAAATTTTGGGGGCTGGTTTAATATGTGTTCACTATGTCTGCCGAATTACAGCAGTTGATCTTGTTACAGAGTCAGCAAATACAAAGTCTGGTGGAAGCAATCGCCAAACAAGCGGCTAATCCTCCAACACAAAAGGAACAAGCACAGGCAGCACCATCTTTCCGTGCTTTTGATGCATCAAGAGAAGAATGGCGAGAATATTTCGCGCAGTTGCAGGCGCACATGACAGTCTACAAAATCACGGGTACTGAGCGGCAGCTTTATTTAATTTCCACTGCAGGCGTGGAAGTCTATCGACTAGTTTGTAAGTTGTTCCCGGAATCCCAGCCAGAAGCTTTAGACTATGATGTTGTTGTTAACAAGCTTGCTGAGTATTTCGAGTCGCGAGTTCATGTGGCAGCAGCCAGATTCAAGTTCTTCAGATTAAAGAAACTGCCACATCAATCTAATAAACAGTGGTTAACAGATTTACAGGGCCTCACCCGTCAGTGCCGATTTAATTGTGTGTGTGGAGCTTCCTACAGTGATCTCATGCTACGAGACGCTATTACTCAAAACATTGCAGATTCTCGTATTCGTGCTGCTATCTTAAAGTTGCCTGACCCGTCATTAGAGACTGTGATGAACATCATTGAAGCCCAAGATACTTTTGACTATGCTGAGTGTGAGTTAGATCAGCCATGTATTTCTCAAATTGCCTGTGCTAAGCAAGTTATGTCACGCCCGCGGCCCCACCGGCAGAGTCAGACTGTAAACACTAGCCGGCCGCGTCATGTTCAACACATTCGTCAGCCGCGTGTGCAAAATGATAGAGTTAAGTCTTGCCCTAAGTGTGTTCTTGCTCATCCTCGTGAACGTTGCCCGTTAAGAAACGCGGTTTGTCACTTTTGTCAAAGGAAAGGACACATCCAGATTGTTTGTTTGCGTAAACGCAAGAACAATTCCAGTGCTGCCCAGCCCATGGGTATTCATGTTCATCAAAGCCAGCCCGCCCAGAAGGTCGCGTTTAAAGACTCTTCCACGGTTCGTGTGGGTAATAAACTTGTTCGCAATAAGCCACCCACCCAGCCCTCTGCTATGTGACCCAAGCGTAATTCAAACGCTGTAAAACGTAATGTACAGACTGCAAGTGAAGCGGGAGTTGTTGTTCCACCCGCCCAACCCACGAGTTGTCGTAAGCAGCGAACACGCGCTAAACGCGCTGATTTTGTGTCTTCCGCCTCCACTGCACCGATCCAGAGACAGTGTAATAAACTATTTGTGAAGCTACGCATCCAGGATAAGACCTTCAATTTTCAACTAGACACTGGTGCGTCTGTGACTCTCATAAATAGTGCTACGTATGCGGCTATCGGCCGCCCTAAACTTTCAGCGGCAAAACATTCTTTGGCTACTTATAGTGGAGAACAAATTCCTGTGTTAGGTGTATGTAGCGTGCCAGCCACATTCCGTGGCAATACAAAAACAGTTTCATTCACAGTGCTCCGCGCTACAGACAGTGTAAACATTTTCGGATTAGACTGTTTTGACTTGTTTGGCCTGTCTATCCAAGACAATGTGTTGCAAATTAATTCTGTTGTTGTTCCTCAAGACAGCATAACCGATTTGTGTAAACGATACAGTGACATATTTAAAGACGAACTAGGTTGTGCTGCGAACTTTGCCGCTCATATTACGTTAAAAGATAATGCTCAGCCTCGATTTTGTCGTGCTCGTCCAGTGCCTCACGCCCTCCGGGCACCTGTAGAAGATGAACTTCGTCGTTGGCAAAACAACGGTGTTATTCAACCCGTTTCAGCGAGCCAGTGGGCTTCTCCCTTAGTTATTATAAAGAAACCGTCTGGCAAGTTACGTTTGTGTGCTGATTTTAAGTCGACAGTTAATCCTCAGACTGTCATTGATTCTTTTCCTTTGCCTAGTCCGGACGAGCTGATGGATAAGTTAGGGGAAGCTCGTTTCTTTTCCAAAATTGATCTCCGTGAAGCATATTTGCAATTGCCCCTCGACGAGCAATCACAATAGTATTTTGTCATAAACACGTCGTTGGGGTTGTTCCGTTTTCTGCGTTTGCCTTTTGATTGTGCGTCAGCTCCAGCTGTTTTTCAGCGTTTTTTGTCACAACTTCTGGCTAATGT
The DNA here is from genome assembly GCF_021461395.2 of Schistocerca americana. NCBI lineage: Eukaryota > Metazoa > Arthropoda > Insecta > Orthoptera > Acrididae > Schistocerca > Schistocerca americana. The sequence goes on along the minus strand of NC_060120.1, from coordinate 674,310,391 downwards.
GCCATCGTGTTGCAACTATTTAGACGATATTGTTGTGTCCGGTCGGACGCCTGCTGAACATTTCCGTAATTTGGAGTGTTTGTTAAAGTGTTGTCTCAGGCAGGCCTACGTTGCAACATCGATAAATGTTCATTTTTCCTTACGGAGCTGGAGTATCTGGGACATGTTGTTACTGCTCAAGGCATTCATCCCTCCCAGTCACATTTAGCAGCTATTCGTGATTTGCCCGCCCCTCGCAATCTGCAGGAATTGCAAGCAGTTCTTGGCAAATTGACATATTATATTAGGTTTATACCTAATGCATCACAGATTGCTGCACCGTTGCATCGTCTCCGCCGTAAGAATGTTCCGTTTGTGTGGTCAGCTGATTGCCAATCAGCCTTTCAGCAGCTTAAAGAGGCTTTATTGAATGATCGTTGTCTGGTCCATTACGACCCCAACAAGCCTGTGGTGTTAGCTTGTGATGCCTCTTCTTTCGGCCTCGGTGCTGTGTTGTCTCACCGAGTCGGTAACACCGAACGTCCTATTGCGTTCGCATCTAAATTGCTAAACAAAGCTCAGTGTAATTATAGCCAATTGGACAAGGAAGCGTTGACTATTGTGTACGGTGTCACAAAATTCCATCACTACCTCTATGGTAGACCATTCTGTTTAGTAACAGATCACAAGCCCCTGACGTCACTGTTTCATCCGTCTAAACCAGTTCCTCAGCGGACAGCTCAGAGACTACAACGTTGGGCTCTTTTGTTATCACAATACCAGTATGAGATACTGCATCGCCCTACAGCTCAGCATGCAAACGCTGACGCGCTTTCTAGATTGCCGATTGCTGCGGATGATGTCTTCGATTCCTCCGAAGACTCTTGCCATCAGATTGACGCCGATGAGCATCAATCCCTCCGGGATTTTCCTATTGATTATCGTCAGGTGGCACGTGAGACAGCTACGGATCCTTATCTAAGTTTACTATTACGTTTTGTTCAACGTGGTTGGCCGTCCAAGGCAAAGGACATATCGGATCCTGTGGTTCGTCGCTATTATCCGCAACGTCATCTGTTGTCTGTTTCGCACGGAGTTTTGCTGTTACGCACCGAGAATGACCAGCTTCGTGTAGTGGTTCCCCAAGTGCTCCAATCCAAGGTCCTCGCCTTGTTGCATCAAGGTCATTGGGGAGTGGTCCGCACCAAGCAGCTTGCCCGCCGTCATTGTACATGGATCGGCATTGATAAGCAGATTACGCAGATGTCTACAGATTGTTCGACGTGTGCCGAACACCAAGCTGCTCCACCTCAACGTTCTTTTGAGTGGGCACGCCCTGCCGGTCCCTGGCAGCGAGTACATATTGATTTCGCTGGTCCATATTGGAATTCTCGTTGGCTCATCGTGATAGATGCATTTAGTAATTTTCCGTTTGTTGTGCCCATGCAGTCTACAACGTCTGCACAAACTACACAGGCGTTGACTTCAATTTTTTGTATTGAGGGTCTTCCAGAAGTTTTAGTGTCTGACAACGGTCCACAATTTACCTCTGCTGAATTTGAAAGTTTTTGTTCTGCCAATGGCATTCGCCATGTTCTTACTCCGCCGTTCCACCCTCAATCGAATGGTGCAGTGGAACGTTTTGTACGCACATTCAAGGATCATATGGACCGCCTTCGTGCTACGCACTCTCGTCAGCAGGGCCTCATCACGTTCCTGTCCTCGTCCCGGACCACGCCACGCGACGGCCCTTCGCCTGCGGAGCTTCTCCACGGCCGTCGTCATCGCACCCTACTACGGTTGTTGCACCCCCCGGATCGACCCGCCGCTTCTGAGCATCGCACGCGTTTTCAGCGCAACGACGGCGTTTTTTTCAGAGTTTATCACGGTCGCCGTCGTTGGGAACGTGGTACCGTGATAAGTGTCCAGGGTCGCGGTTTTTATACTGTTCAAGGTGCTACTGGGGTGCACAGGAGGCATCAGAACCAGTTGCGCCGCGCTGGCCGCCCGGATTCTGCCGCTCGTTCTTTGTCCACAGATTTGGTCCGCGGCGGGTTCCAGCCGCGCCTTCCGACCTCGCTGCCGCCCCCAGGGCAGCAGCAGCAGCAGCAGCAGCAGCAGCAGCAGCCGACGCCGCTACCACGCCGACAGCCCGTCCCGTTGATGCCTCCCGCGCAGCTTCATCCGGGAGCGCCCCAGGTGGTCGCTCCGGCGCCTGCGGTCCCTCTTCAGTCGCCACCGCCTTCGGAGCTGATGGACGTCGACCCCTCAGCCGGGCCGCCTTCCCAAGCGGTGGCTGTGCAGCCTGTCCTGCAGCCGCTTTCCTTGGGCTCCCCCAAGGAGTCTCTGACACCGCAGCGCCTTGTCCGGCGCCCACTCAGCAGCCGTCGACGCAGCGTCAGGAGACGCTGCCTCTCTTCGTGGGTCCCGACGCCCCGTCGCGTCCAGTACCAGAAGCTGCGCCCGTGGTCACAGGCGTGCACCCTGACCTCGGTTTTCAGTCGGTGTTTCCCGAGGCCCCGCGCAGCCAATGCTGGGGTGCGGACCGGGGACTGCCACCGACAACAGTCTCCGCCCCGGTCTCTTCTGCTACGCCTGCGGCCAGACCCCTCCCCCGCCGTCGACGCTCGCCACGTCATTATTCAACGACGGTGTGGCGATTTGGGGGGGGAGGAGTGTTATGTCCTAGCCAGTAATGCCAACCGAGCCCGCTGCCAAAAGGTTGGCAGCATCAAAGTCCGGACGCCATTCGCATAAGCAGCGCCAGCGAGACAGGAAATCGCCGCAAGTCTGCGCGCGCCACCACTGGCTTCTGGCTTCTTAAGCGCTGGAGTCGCGAGCGCTAGGACAGTTCTGTATTCGCCGCTCAGTTGTATACTCGCCACCGAATTGTGTACTTGCTAGTCAGTTGGGTGTTCATCGCAGCAGAGTTGTTGTTTGTCGTCAGCCGACGCTGAACTAGCCGCTCCGACTCGAACTAGACAGATTTCTGTAGACACGGAGTTCACCACTGTGTTTCTGTATCTTCGTTAATAAAGATAAGTACCGACTTTTATTTAATCAGAGTGTTTGGGTTTTCATCTTTCTGTTCACTGTTCCAGCGGACCGGTCGGCCCGCTATTAAAAGTGTGGCGGTGACTTCGTAAGCCGTTTCTACAGCGAATTGCTTGTCGCTACGAACGCCGCCACAAAACAAGCTACCCTTTTTTGCACCCTTTCGATGTCCTCGGTCAATCCCACCTGGTAAGGATCCCATACCGCGCAGCAATATTCTAACAGAGGACGAACGAGTGTAGTGTAAGCCGTCTCTTTAGTGGACTTGTTGCATCTTCTAAGTGTCCTGCCAATGAAACGCGACCTTTGGCTCGCCTTCCCTACAATATTATCTATGTGGTCTTTCCAACTGAAGTTGTTCGTAATTTTTACACCCAGGTACTTAGTTGAATTGACAGCCTTGAGAATTGTACTATTTATCGAGTAATCGAATTCCAACGGATGTATTTTGGAACTCATGTGGATCACCTCACACTTATCGTTATTCAGCGTCAACTGCCACCTGCCACACCATACAGCAATCTTTTCTAAATCATAGTATGAAGGCTTTCACGACCGGATGACATATCTTCTGGTAAACCTTGCGGGATATAAGGTCGTGGTCCATGAAACTCTTCAGCTCCTAACGTTTCGTCCAGAGCTGCGCTGGACATCTTCAGAGGGGTGTTTCTCCTCCGATGAGTCTTGCCGACTCATCCGGCAAGACTCATCGGAGGAGAAACACCCCTCTGAAGATGTCCAGCGCAGCTCTGGACGAAACGTTAGGAGCTGAAGAGTTTCATGGACCACGACCTTATATCCCGCAAGGTTTACCAGAAGACTTTTCTAAATCGCTTTGCAACTGATACTGGTCTTCGGATGACCTTACTAGACGGTAAATTACAGCATCATCTGCGAACAACCTAAGAGAACTGCTCAGATTGTCACCCAAGTCATTTATATAGATCAGGAACAGCAGTGGTCCCAGTTTTACTCGATGATTTGCCGTCTATTACTACGAACTGCGACCTTCCTGACAGGAAATCACGAATCCAGTCGCAAAACTGAGACGATACCCCATAGGCCCGCAGCTTGGTTAGAAGTCGCTTGTGAGGAACGGTGCCAAAAGCTTTCCGTGAATCTAGAAATACGGAATCAACTTGAGATCCCCTGTCGATAGCGGCCATTACTTCGTGCGAATAAAGAGCTAGCTGCGTTGCACAAGAACGATGTTTCCTGAAACCATGCTGATTACGTATCAGTAGATCGTTCCCCTCGAGGTGATTCATTATGTTTGAATACAGTATATGCTCCAAAACCCTACTGCAAACCGACGTCATTGATATAGGTCTTTAGTTCGATGGATTACTCCTACTACCCTTCTTAAACACTGGTGCGACCTGCGCAATTTTCCAATCTGTAGGTACAGATCTATCGGTGAGTGAGCGGTTGTATATAATTGCTAAGTAGGGAGCTATTGTATCAGCGTAATCTGAAAGGAACCTAATCGGTATACAATCTTGACCTGAAGACTTGCCCGTATCAAGCGATTTGAGTTGCTTCGCAACCCCTAAGGTATCTACTTCTAAGAAACTCATGCTAGCAGGTGTTCGTGTTTCAAATTCTGGAATATTCCATTCGTCTTCCCTGGTGAAGGAATTTCGGAAAACTGCGTTCAATAACTCCGCTTTAGCGGCACAATCGTCGGTAACAGTACCATCGGCACTGCGCAGCGAAGGTATTGACTGCGTCTTGCCGCTTGTGTACTTTACATACGACCAGAATTTCTTCGGATTTTCTACCAAATTTCGAGACAATGTTTCGTTGTGGAACCTATTAAAGGCATCTCGCATTGAAGTCCGTGCCAAATTTCACGCGTCTGTAAATTTTAGCCAATCTTCGGGATTTCGCGTTCTTCTAAACTTCGCATGCTTTTTCCGTTGCCTCTGCAACAGTATTCGGATCTGTTTTGTGTACCACGGGGGATCAGTTTCATCTCTTACCAATTTATGAGGTATAAACGTCTCAATTGCTGTTGCTACTATATCTTTGAATTTGAGCCACATCTCGTCTACATTTGCATAGTCAGTTCGGAAGGAATGGAGATTCTCTCTTAGGAAAGCTTATAGTGACACTTTATCCGTTTTTTTAAATAAAATTATTTTGCGTTTGCTTCTGGTGGATTTGGAAGAAACGGTATTGAGCCTAGCTACAACGACCTTGTGATCACTAATCACTGTATCAGTCATGATGCTCTCTATTAGATCTGGATTGTTTGTGGCTAAGAGGTCAAGTGTGTTTTCGCAACCATTAACATTTCGCGTGGGTTCATGGACTAACTGCTCGAAATAATTTTCGGAAAAAGCATTTAGGACAATCTCGGAAGATGTTTTCTGCCTACCATCGGTTTTGAACAAGTATTTTTGCCAACATATCGAGGGAAGGTTGAAGTCCCCACCAACTATAACCGTATGAGTGGGGTATTTATTTGTTACGAGACTCAAATTTTCTCTGAACTGTTCAGCAACTATATCATCGGTGTCTGAGGGTCGGTAGAAGGAGCCAATTACTAACTAACTAACAATAATGGAATAATAAGAGTGCGCTACCAAGAACGAAGTGCTCGTATTAAAATGGATGTAAGAGAAGGATGTAGCCTTTCGTCCCTACTGTTCAATCTGTACATCGAGGAAGCAATGCTGGAAATAAAAGAAACGTCCAGGAGTAGAATTAAAATTCGGTAAAGGATATCAATGACACGATTCGCTGATGACATTGTTGTCTTGAGTAAAAGTGAAGAAGAATTACATGATTTGCTGAACGGAATGAACAGTCTAACGAGTACAGAATATGTATTGAGAGTAAATCGAAGGAAGACGAAGGTAATGAGAAGTAGTAGAAATGAGAACAGCGAGAAACTTAACATCAGGATTGATGGTCACGAAGTAGATGAAGTTAAGGAATTCTGCTCCTTAGGCAATAAAATAACCAATGACGGACGGAGCAAGGAGGATATAAAAATCAGACTGGCAATGGCAAAAAGGGCATTCCTGGCCAAGAGAAATCTACTAATATCAAATATCGGCCTTAATTTGAGGAATAAATTTCTGAGAATGTACGTCTGGAGCACATGGACTGTGGGAAAACCGGAACAGAAGACAATCGAAGCATTTGAGATGCGATGCTAGAGACGAATTAGGTGGACTGATAAGGTAAGAAATGAGGAGGCTCTGCACAGAATCGGAGAAGAGATGAACATATGGAAAACACTAATAAGGAGAAGGGACAATATGATAGGACATCTGTTAAGACATGAGGGAATGACTTCCATGGCACTAGAGGGAGCTGTAGAGGGTAAAAACTATTGAGGGAGACAGAGATTGGAATACATCCAGCAAATAATTAAGGACTTAGGTTGCAAGTGCTACTCTGAGATGAAGAGGTTAGCACAAGAGAGGTATTCGTGGCGAGCCCCATCAAACCAGTCAGAAGACTAATGACAAACAAAAGTAAAAAACGTCACTTTATAAACTATGTTTCCGCCTCGCTTTGGATTTTACGTTGTTGTTTTATGTGTACAAATAGGATTAACTTCGAACCTCTCGGAAACGCATAAAGATATCAAGAAAATTTTAGAGGCTGTTCGAAATCGGGATCTCAGAAATACTGTATTTCGTGAAAATTACAGCCATTTGCTGTTTGCATAACCATCTTGGAATCCGCGGCTCGGTTTGGATATCCTAAAATAATGTTTTTGGGGTGTTTCTCGATAATCCATAAAGATTTTTGGAAAAGGGAAGATGATACTTTTAGATAAATGCGAAAAGAATGTACCACTAAAATATAAGCAATTTGTTGCGGTTAGTTACTTATATATTCTTTGCTGACGGCGAAAAAATGGTGGAAAATGCTTCTTCGGTTTTTCTCAGGAACCTCCCTGAACTAAATGGTGCCTCCGCAAGTCGCTTAAGTCGCACCGAACACAACATGCAAAAGAAACAAATGAGTTGCTCCTTTTGCCTAAGCTGGAAGCACTATGTAATACACTCCTGGAAATGGAAAAAAGAACACATTGACACCGGTGTGTCAGACCCACCATACTTGCTCCGGACACTGCGAGAGGGCTGTACAAGCAATGATCACACGCACGGTACAGCGGACACACCAGGAACCGCGGTGTTGGCCGTCGAATGGCGCTAGCTGCGCAGCATTTGTGCACCGCCGCCGTCAGTGTCAGCCAGTTTGCCGTGGCATACAGAGCTCCATCGCAGTTTGTAACACTGGTAGCATGCCGCGACAGCGTGGACGTGAACCGTATGTGCAGTTGACGGACTTTGAGCGAGGGCTTATAGTGGGCATGCGGGAGGCCGGGTGGACGTACCGCCGAATTGCTCAACACGTGGGGCGTGAGGTCTCCACAGTACATCGATGTTGTCGCCAGTGGTCGGCGGAAGGTGCTCGTGCCCGTCGATCTGGGACCGGACCGCAGCGACGCACGGATGCACGCCAAGACCGTAGGATCCTACGCAGTGCCGTAGGGGACCGCACCGCTACTTCCCAGCAAATTAGGGACACTGTTGCTCCTGGGGTATCGGCGAGGACCATTCGCAACCGTCTCCATGAAGCTGGGCTACGGTCCCGCACACCGCTAGGCCTTCTTCTGCTCACGCCCCAACATCGTGCAGCCCGCCTCCAGTGGTGTCGCGACAGGCGTGAATGGAGGGACGAATGGAGACGTGTCGTCTTCAGCGATGGGAGTCGCTTCTGCCTTGGTGCCAATGATGGTCGTATGCGTGTTTGGCGCCGTGCAGGTGAGCGCCACAATCAGGACTGCATACGACCAAGGCACACAGGGCCAACACCCGGCATCATGGTGTGGGGAGCGATCTCCTACACTGACCGTACACCACTGGTGATCGTCGAGGGGACACTGAATAGTGCACGGTACATCCAAACCGTCATCGAACCCATCGTTCTACCATTCCTAGACCGGCAAGGGAACTTGCTGTTCCAACAGGACAATGCACGTCCGCATGTATCCCGTGCCACCCAACGTGATCTAGAAGGTGTAAGTCAACTACCCTGGCCAGCAAGATCTCCGAATCTGTCCCCCATTGAGCATGTTTGGGAGTGGATGAAGCGTCGTCTCACGCGGTCTGCACGTCCAGCACGAACGCTGGTCCAACTGAGGCGCCAGGTGGAAATGGCATGGCAAGCCGTTCCACAGGACTACATCCAGCATCTCTACGATCGTCTCCATGGGAGAATAGCAGCCTGCATTGCTGCGAAAGGTGGATATACACTGTACTAGTGCCGACATTGTGCATGCTCTGTTGCCTGTGTCTATGTGCCTGTGGTTCTGTCAGTGTGATCATGTGATGTATCTGACCCCAGGAATGTGTCAATAAAGTTTCCCCTTCCTGGGACAATGAATTCATGGTGTTCTTATTTCAATTTCCAGGAGTGTATTCAGACTTTGAGCCTGAACCGTACGATAGTTACAGTAAGGCGACCCTTCCTTTAGGCATACAAATGGTCCCTAGCCCAAGGGCTATCCAAAAGACTTGGATCCTACGTTTCTATCAGACCCCGCCGCGTGTAGTGGCAGCGTGGTCTAGAGCGCCATATCACGGATTACGCGTTCCCTGCCGCCGGAGGTTCGAGTCCTCCCTCGGGCATTGGTGTGTGTGTGTTTGATGTTTTTAGCACATGTTAGGTTAAGTAGTGTGTAAGTCTAGGGACCGATGACCTAAGCAGTTTGATCCTTTAGGAATTCACACCAACAGACCCTGGGGTATGAGCCCCGGAAAAATCCCGTTTTTATGTGCGGCGTTTTGAAACGTATTGGTAGCGCATGGTGTTGCATGAATACCGATACTGAACGTCCCAAGTAATGTCACGTGACAGAGACAACACAAGATTTGAAATTGTGAGGTTAGCATAGACAAAATACTGGGAGCAAATATTTTTCTACAGACTGTGTAGGTGCCATATTATTGTTCCAAAAACAGAACAACATCAAAAAGAAGCACTAAATGAGAAGAAACTGAGACAGGTTATAGCCTGTTCTACGTTATTCAATCCTAACGAGCAATAAAGGAAACCGAGGAGAAAAGCGAGAAGGACTCGCACCATGAGGCTCCCGTACAAACTTAATTAGGCATGTAGATAATAATTTCGTGTGGCTTAGGGGCCTGATGAAGATGTTTCTATTGACACCATTTTGGTGGCCTGCGTCTACCGTACCTACCCCAGTTACCCAACAAGCAAAAGGGGGCCTACGGTTTACTACAGTTTGACTTGCAATCCAAACCACGTGTTATATTAACGATTCCTAACATCAGACTTGGTTACAAACCTGTCAGTTACCAAGAATGCATTTTTCCGCTGGACCTCTATGCCCAACATGTTTACAGAAAACTTTGATGATCGAGTTTGGGTATATTAAAATATGACATGTACGGTCAAATCTATTGACTGTATTGGGTTAGAACTTTAAATTATTTACTCTGCCAAGGACCTTAGACCTCAGTATTTGACACTAATTTCAACTTTATTCCTCTATCTGTTACTGAGAAGAAAGGGGTCTTAACAGTACCATGTAGCCTAGTCCTAGCGAATAGCACCAAGGTGGCCGCCAAGCTTGATGTCTCTATCCAGCAGACGGATCACCATCAACAGAGTGTCCGCATCTCGTGGTCGTGCGGTAGCGTTCTCGCTTCCCACGCTCGGGTTCCCGGGTTAGATTCCCGGCGGGGTCAGGGATATTCTCTGCCTCGTGATGGCTGGGTGTTGTGTGCTGTCCTTAAGTTAGTTCGGTTTAAGTAGTTCTAAGTTCTAGGGGACTGATGACCATAGATGTTAAGCCCCATAGTGCTCAGAGCCATTTGAACCATCAACAGTGTCACATGCCCTCGCTTCGTGAGACACTGTGGAGAGATTTGTTATGTAAACCATGACATTGATGCAGAGCCTTATGATCAAGAACTCTACACTACCACCTCTCTTCCCATTGTCGACCAAATAAAAGCAGTGAAAAGTTTTAAAGGAGTATCTCCATCCACAGAAGCAGAGTAGACAGATTATAACACACAGAATGTGTGAAATGTTGAGTTTACCCTTTCTTTTTAGATAATGCTACTAGCTTATATTAATTTACACTTAGTATTATTTCTTTGTTTCCGCAATCCAACTCATAGAAATAATGTCACATACGTATTTAACTTCTAGAAGGTAGCTCCTTGTAGAACCTGTACCAACACACCAGAGAGTTTCTGCTGTATCTCCGGAGAGTTCACGTTTGCTGAGCATAGGAAAAAAATTGTAAGGAAAGCCTAAAAATATTATTTTCGAAAAGAACTTGGGAACATTTTGTGTTAATGTGATAAACTGGTGAAAAGCTAAGTAGTGGGGTAATGTTGGCTTGAGGACACTTTTGATATCAAATTGATATGCAAATTAATTAAATTGATCGATTAATTACCCCCATGCCCCTCCCCTGCCCTCTCACCTATCCCCAAATGGCGTCATGTATTTTCCCCAGCTGGCACATGGGTCCCCCCCCCCACTCCCCCTCCCCACCCTCCCCCTCCCCAGAATGACTGAGGTTCGAGTTTCAGAAAGGGCACCACTATTCTTTTTTTTATTTCGCGCCAAAACGCTGGTGAAGGGGGGTGGGGTGGGACCTCAGCACAGCACCGGGACAAAGAAATTCCTGCCATTTTTGAAATTCCCGCCAAAATTCGTAATTCCCACCGAAATTCGAAATTCCCACCGAAATTCGAAATTCCCACCAATAGGATAGGCATGGGAGCTGGTGGGGTGGAGAGGGGGAGGAGGAGCTGAGGACTGACATGCCAGCTGGAAAAAACACATGATGTCATTTGGAGGTTGGGGTGGGATTGGGGGATGGGCAATTAATTGATCAATTTAATTAATTTGCATATCAATTTGATATCAAAAGTGTCCTTGTGCTGCCCTTACCCTACTACTAAGGTAGAGGTAAATGCACGTTGTTTATAATACCAATGGTATGGGAGGGGGGGGGGGGACGACAGGAGGACCACATTACAGGCTGTTGCATTGTTTCTCAGATGTTCCTGATTTCGGAATTCAGAAGTGTAAGAGATGTGTAGTGTATACCCCAATGTGCCTTCTGCAAGGATACCAGCCTGCACTCAGAAACTCTTCCAGTGTCTACTAGACTAACAATTGAAGGCAATACAACAGATATGGAAAATGCAGAAAGTGTGAGTGAAGAATTGGCATCAGCTGCTGAAAAAATATTCTATCATAAAAGTCCATGAGCTCTTTGACTCTACGTTTGATAACAGAAGCGTATTTAAACGACCCACTTCGTGCTTTAGATTTAAGTATACAAAAAGTAGAACTATTAGTTTCGAGGTTACGAGAACGTAATCTATTGGCATCAGACAAGAAGAGTTTGGACACACAGGACGATTTTTATTTCCTATTTTGCAAAAGGTGATCACATGATTAGTTTCGAGGTTACAAGAACGTAATCTATTGACATCAGGCAAGAAGAGTTTAGACATACAGAACGATTATTTGTTTCCTGTTCTGCAAAAGGGGATAGCATGATGTAATACTGCAGTGTCATCGTCTCATGAAAGCTTTGAATTTCAAATATGAGTCACATAATAGATGGATTCACATACAGTCTAAAGGGGGATCTCCTCCACAATGGAAGTACAGTGCCTTCTGTTTCAGCTGCATATCTCACTGCGGCTAAAACGTCTTATGATATTTTGAAAAGCATGCTGCAATTAATTAATATGAAGAACATAAGCGGAAAATATGTGGTGATTTGAAAATAATTGCCATGATACTGGGTATGCAACAAGGCTACACGAAATATGGTTGTTTTCTGTCTGTGGTGGACAATGGTGACAGAAATTTCTGTTATAAAAGAAAGATTTGGCCTCAGTGGAACTGAAGAATGGTAGAAAAATATACAGAATGAGATAGCTGAATCCAGGTAAAATGATCTTCTGTGACCTTTTCACGTTAAGATAGACCTTTTTAAACAGTCTGTAAACACCGTGAAACAATCTGGAAAAGGGTTTATGTAGCTTTCAAAGCAGTTTTCTCGCCTTTTTTCGCTAAAATAAAGGAAGGCGTGTTAATGGGCCCCCAAATTAGTAAACTTAAAAAAAAGGGTGGTTATGTTTCATGAAAGTAACTCAAAACCTTCTTCGAGGGAAAATAGCTTGCAGCTGTGAAGAACTGGTTCAGGTTATGATAAATGCGTAAAGGCATTCAAGATGCAACATGTCTTTAAAAGTGCATTTTCCAGATTCACATCTACACTGTATCCCTGAAAACTATAGTGGTGCTGCCGACAGTGAAACATTCCATCGAGACGTAATGTTCTTGAAAAGCGTTAAAAAGTGGAAATGGATGAGTGAAATGCTGGCCAACTACTACTAGAATATACGAAGTATGATTTTGTTTTACACTGTATGAATGGTTTCTAAATAACCATGCAAGTGGCTAGAATAGTGAAACTTACTTGTTTTGTCTATATAAATGCACGCATAGAAATGAAAACAGTAAACTGTGTCTGAAACAGGAAAATCTAATTGCTGTACATATTTGACCTTAGGAGGTGTGTTTCCGTAAGTTTCATTTATTAATATTTATTTATTTGGGACAGAGGAATTAAAATACAGACAGGCAACAGTAAAACAATCTTCCCTGCTAAAGAAATGTATAGTTACAGATAATATAAATTTACATTTTTAGGAAGATTATTGTTAAGTATTGATTTGAAATGTGGACTTACAGAAGTGAAAGGTGGGTGACAAACAGTACAGACAAGAAGAGAATAGAAACGTTTAAAATGAGGAGCTACGAAAGAATGCTCAAAATTAGATGGATAGGTCGAATAACTAATAAAGAGGTATTAAAACTAAATGGGGAGAAAAGAACTTTATGGCATAACTTGACTAAAAAAAGGGATCGATTCATAGGAAAAATTCTAAGGTTCAACCAATTGTTAATTTGGTAATGGAGGGAAGTATTTGGGGGGAGGAGGGAAATGCAGTAAGCAAGTTCAAATTGTTTGGGATCCAGTAGTCATCTGTATATAAAATGACTTACACTACACACACTAGCGCGAGAGCTACACCAAAGCAGTTTGGATTGTTTTGAGGGCAGAGACCAAACAGCGAGGTCATCGGTCTCATCGGATTACGGAGGACAGGTAAGGAAGTCGGCCGTGTCCTTTCAAAGGAACCATCCCGGCATTTGCCTGGAGCGATTTAGGGAAATTACGGAAAACCCACATCAGGATGGCCGGACGCGAGATTGAACCGTCGTTCTCCCGAATGCGAACCAAAGCAGTCTTCTGAATAATGGCTGTAAGAACAACACCAGCAATGCATGGAACTATTTACTTGTTTCATATGTAACAAAATAAAGATTTTGGTATCTTATTTAGTACTAAAATTATTTCAGTGTTCACATCGCAAGGTTTCTAACATTTTCAGTTATTTTTATACCAGTTTTGTACCTTAAGCAAAAGTAGCATGGCACCGAGTTCAAGGTTGCTACATAATCTTAACTAAACACATCAAAATCAGTAAGAGTTCTTTAGTCAACCATATACATGAAATATTTAGCGAGCCATGTATGAAGGATATTACTGTGTTAACATCCGAATGACTTCTGTGTGTGGAATGCATTATTTTGCTTCAGAGCTGAATTTGCTACTTTAAGTTTATTCTCACTTGACCAAATTTTTTTATCTCTATCTATTTGCCATTCTTCGTTTATTCTTAGCTTGTGATTACCAGAATACAAATAAAAATTTGTAAGACATAATTTGTCTTTTTATTACATATTACGACCACAGTATCATCAGTAAGTACAATCCAGTATGTGCGATTATCAATAATTTCATCTCTTGGTTGCCTTTTTCAGCGTAATTTCAGTGAGTAAACTACGTAAATAATCAGAGAGATGAGAACCTTGTCAGATGCATTTCCCAGCCTATTTCTTAATGTCACTGATATCTATCTATACGCCCTGATTTTTGAATTAATACATAATAAATCTCCCACCTTTCCAGAATACATCCGTTTTCTACATTTCAGTTCTTTTGCCAAGCACTCGTAGTGCTTATATGGATTATCTTGAGTTTTTCCCCCTCTTAAATTCAGATAAGTCTTCTATACACTGGATAATTGTAAGTTTTAACTTTTACTTATCAATGTACAATTTTTAAGTATGGCATACGACTGCCAACGTACTTTAACATCAGCTATTACAGAGCTACTACTTTCTTATGCATTGTAATTGTTTTACTGTTTTACTTCTACTTTTGCTAAATTCCACTGATAGTTTTCTGTCTTAACAGGCACTCACAAGTATGTTAATTTGCTCTTTGACTTTACCGCCTGCGTTCTTCAGTGTCAGAGTATTATCTGTCCTAGTCCGTTGTAGTTTATATTTTATGAGACAATGTTGAAGTATAATTTGGCAATTACCAATGCTATGCATTTATTTTCCTCTTAATCAGCAGATATGAAATCGGAAATACGTGTAGCTTCCTCTACTGAATGCACTTCTTCTAAGTAATCTCTGTATTGATCTTACACTTTTTTAGACTCGTAGAGAATGGTACCGAATTTGACCTAAAATATGTTTTATGAAATTTCTATATTTGAATTGTGGAGGATTCATCTTGTTTGTGTTACCTTTCGGTAGGTCTTTTTAGACGTGACTAATTATTCGTTTCAAAAAGTTTCAATTTTCGTTTGCCTTTTTATTTCCCTGTACCGTCCAAAGTCTGTTTTCCAATCTATTTTATTCTCTTATGAGATGCCATTTTTCCGGGCTTCAATATCGAGATTTTTATCAATGATGAAATGTGAGTAGGAATTAATAGACATAATTTGTTCTCTGCATGCTTCAGTTTAAGATTCGTATTCCCTGAAACGAGGTACCCTGGAAGTAAGTATTAATGTATTTCTTGAAATACGGAAAAGATAGAAACATACAGTTACAGTATACTTTTGAGGAATTTCATAACAATCTATACTGCAAAGTAACTGTTTAAATATTGCGGTTTCATTCGTGGCAGCTCTTCAACTTCATACGTATTGGCCTACACAGGCACAGTAGAGGCAAGGACATGATTTACGACAGCGACGTTTATGGCATCGTGTGGGGTTTTCTGGGTACTGAATTTCTAGTTATTTTTATTTCTCGCTGTCTCTAGCATTATTATAGTACAAACGGTGTGAGAAGTGCGTGTCAAATGTTGGCTCTGGGTAACAACTTGTCACGAATTGCTTATAAGAAAGAAAATTGAAGAAAATGATTTTTCTCAAGCAGGATAGTGGAAAGTTAGAAGCTATAATTTTGTAGATAAGTTAAAAAGTAGAGGGAGGCCTGGTTAGATACCTTCAGACATGGATTCTCATAAATTTCTTTCTCCCGTTACGGCCTATGTTTGATACCAGCTGGCTTGCTTTGGTGAGGAACACTCTCTTTGCTTGTGTAAGTATACTTCTTATATCCTTCTTGCGTTGTCCTCCAAGCGTTGTTTTAACATCCAAGGCAGAAGAATTCGTTCACTTCTTTAATTCTGTTTCCTAAATTCTGATGCTGTTTTGTCGCTGGTCCCATGTCTGCTGATACTAGTTAATTCCGACTTAGTTTTTACTCTCAAACCATGTTCTGTCCTCTGTGTAACGTTATTTCATTCAGCATATCCTGTAAATCTTTCTCACTTGCACGAAGAATAACGACGTAATTAGTCAACCATCACACTGATATTGTTTCATGTTCAATTTTAATCACGCTTGTGAACCGTTCTTTTATTTCCTTATTTGCTTCTTTGATGGACTTCCTGAATAGGAGAGGACAACGTCGGCATCTCCGCCTTGTCTCCTTATCAAACCGAGCTCTTTTATCTTCGTCTCCCATTCCTATACTTCCCTTGTGGTTCACGTACGTCTCTTCCTAGCGCACACCTCTATTTTTCTGAGAATTTCAAACAGTTTGGACTACATTACACTGTCGAACACTTTTTCTAGGTCAACAAATCCAATGAAGTGCTACGGATAGCCGAAGATATACTTCATCTTACCGCTGGGAGAGAGCATGCAAGGGGAAAGAAACTAAGCACTGCAAGTTTATTTTATGATAAACTAACAGTAAGTGCAGAGGAATTAGGAAGAATGACAGAAGTAAATACGAAGAAATGTTTGTAGTAAGAACAGCTGACTCTTACAGGAAATCGAGCATTGTTTCGACGAGTGGAGAAGGAACTGTTGAAATACACAACAGAAACCGCTGTTACATTTACAGGAGATAATTTTTTGCATGTTTCGCGTTGTGCTATTACAGCTGTCAAGACTTTGCAACTAAAACATCACGATGGGAACAGCATCCGCTAAATACATCTTTAAGCAATGACGGCCACTTGGACGACGTCATCAAGCCGCGCGGAGTGGCCGCGCGGTTCGAAGCGCTATGTCACGAATTGCGCGGCCCCTCCCGACGGAGGTACGAGTCCTCCATCGGGCATGGATGTGTGCGTGTGTTGTTCTTAGCATAAGTTAGTTTACGTAGTGTGTAAGTCTAGGGACTGATGTCCTCAGCAGTTTGGTCCCTTAGGAATTCACACCCACACACGTCACCAATGATAACAGCGTCCTCTACATCCATCTTTGCTCGCCAGGGGCCGTTGTGCAGCGTCTCTATGGAAATGACGTCTTAGAGCATAATCTTTGACTACCAATAGCAATCCTATCGATGTCCCCCTGGAAACAGCATCGCTACCAGTTCAAAATGGCTCTGAGCACTATGGGACTCAACTGCTGAGGTCATTAGTCCATCGCTACCAGTATCAAGAAGCGTCACTAGCTGGCGTTCAAAGATCCTATAATTGTTTCTATAGCCGGTTCTATTTTAAAATCTTTAATGAATTTATAGCAAGATTATTAAATACTTGTATTACTTGTTTGAACTGTTACATTTGTATAACACTGTGTATACAATTTCCCTCTTATTTTTTCATTTTATTCCCAAGTTATAATGTATTTCACGTAAATTAAGTTCCCACTGGCTGCAGCTGATGTAATGTATCAAATGCGTGCGTCTTCATACACCATTTAACCCATGGAGGAATAGTCACTAGTAACAGCGTTGTACCAAGCGCAGCCGTTCATCACAGCTACACCTGCAGCCACATGGGTAAACACCATGCTATGGTATTTGTAGGTAGGTAGTTAGTGTTTAACGTCCCGTCGACAACGAGGTCATTAGAGACGGAGCGCAAGCTCGGGTTAGGGAAGGATTGGGAAGGAAATCGGCCGTGCCCTTTCAAAGGAACCATCCCGGCATTTGCCTGAAACGATTTAGGGAAATCACGGAAAACCTAAATCAGGATGGTTGGAGACGGGATTGAACCGTCGTCCTCCCGAATGCGAGTCCAGTGTGCTAACCACTGCGCCACCTCGCTCGGTATATGGTATTTGTGATCTTTTGTACACACTATAGTATTTCTCATCTCTGTGCGTGTTACATGAAGGCTTACTTCACTGATTAACATGCCTTTCATATCTTTATACAGTGCTCATAAACTGAAGGTAGTTGTTTAAACGTGCCGAAACCGGCCATTTTAATAAATAAGATAGTCTGCGACCTTGACTGATTTTACTAACTGATCATCGTGAACAGATCGCTGTTACCTCCTCACCATAACGGTTAAAATAAAGAATAGTTTTAAAGGTTATGTTAAGCCCAATTTTATCTGTGTTACGAAATGCTTTAATTTCCACTGCTAGTTACGTTCATACAACAGCCTTGGGTGACAAATACCTGGGACAATGCCGAGTGCTGTGATAGACATGAAAACAGTATGAAAAGCCTATGGTCTTATGGCAAGTCTTTTTCAGCGAATAGGAGAGATCCGACGAGAACAGGAACGGTGGGAAAGCTCTCCAGCCGTACATAAGAATTAAGCTGTATACAGAAGAGGCAGTAAAGCAAGGGGAAGGGAGTGCGGGCACAAAAGCAGTAGCACATCTGCAGTAGGGAGGTGTGTCGTACCTTCCTTCCTGGCCAGTTGCTGGTCGGACAGCTGGTCCATGGCGTAGCCGCGCTGCTGGCCGTACAGCTGGAGCAGCGAGTGCTTGACGGAGTAGCTGTGGTAGTGGTGCGGGTGCAGGAACGTGTCCAGCTTCTCCAGCAGCGTCTCCAGGCTCTCCACCGTCGGCCGCTCCTGCAACACCAAACGATGGATAACCATTTCAGAAAAAGCGGCTTGATCTTGTGGCTGTTGGTGCTCCTAACCCTAGTACAACAACAACAAAATCTGTAGCACTCACAATTTTTAGTATTTGCACTGAACATTTAATGTTTAATGATGTTTTTCATATAATAATATGATTAATAAACTATCTGGTCGAAAGTACCCGGACATCCCAATCTAATGCTAAATTGTCCGCTAGGTGTCACGTGCGGGGACACTCCAGTATAAAAATGTCAATAGGGAAGCAGTAACAGCAGAGTGTGTCCATAAGGAGAGTTCACTGACTTTGAACGTGTTGTCACCTGAGCAACACAGGGTCATGTCAACCATTCAAAAGCTGCCCACGGGAGAGTTTTTGGCGTGATTGTGAAGTGGTAACGAGAAGAAACAGCCACAGCTAAAGCAAGAGCAGTCAGACCTCATGTATACTGACGGACAGGGATCGTCGAAGACTGCGGACGGTGGTTGTAAAAAATCGCATGAATTCGGCCGAAGCTATCACTCGTGAATTCGAAAGTGCTAATCGGACACCCGAGTGAAGGAAAGTGTCCTCAGTAGTGTATAACAGAGGGTGAAGAGTGAACACACTCCTCATTAATGTCCAGTAACAGGTGTCCGGATACTTTTGATTAGATAGTGTATTTTATTCAGGAACCCATCCCCAAATTACTCCAAAGTATTATGTATTCCTAACATTCTACCAGAATGGGGATGATCTGCAATGCAATAAATTCAAAAGAAAAACTTCAAAAAATCAAGATCGCTGGTAAAGCATCTATTTCGATAACCAGTTTCGGTACCGTAGTCATACCAAAACTGCTATCTTGGCTTTTTGAAGTTTTTCTTCTGAGTTTATTTCTGCGATGTATTATGCTTTCACACCGGTTGCCATCTTCAGTTAGCAAGGATTGCTAGTCACAGTGCTGGCCGGAGTGGCCGTGCGGTTCTAGGCGCTACAGCCTGGAGCCGCGTGACCGCTACGGTCGCAGGTTCGAATCCTGCCTCGGGCATGGATGTGTGTGATGTCCTTAGGTTGGTTAGTTTTAAGTAGTTCTAAGTTCTAGGGGACTGATGACCACAGCAGTTAAGTCCCATAGTGCTCAGAGCCATTTGAACCATTTGCTAGTCACAGTAGTTGGTGCCCATCTTCACCTGGCAATGGCCGTAGCCAGTTCGACAGAGAGAAATGCAGGAGAGGCGCTTAGGCAGAGCAGCTGATGTTTACCTGCTGCGTCTTGTCGACCTCGTCTCCAAGGCGCGACACGAGCTCTGCGACGTGCGCGGCTGGCAGCGAGACGGGGCAGCGGTCGCAGCGCCAGTCCGAGGCGGGGTCCAGCGGCGACGTCGGCAGCTGGATGCCCCCGCACGCCGGGGCGTCACTGCCACACGCCGAGAACACTCACTCTGCTGAGAACTTTCTCTGTCTGACAACCAACACTTCATAAACTCAGCGTTTATCTGCTGTATCTATACAGGGTATCTCAGAAAAGTTTCGACAAACTTCGAGTGTTGTAGACGCTGTCTTGAGGAACAAATCGAGAACAGGAACCTGTTTCAGGAAACGTCTTCCAGCGACGCTACAGAGCGTCGAAGTTATAGGCGCCACGAGGCCATCCCTTCGGCAGCAAACGTGGATTTGTACACTGACGGACCGTAGGCAGAAAGTCTCGCAGTGTTATTTGTTATTCAGTGATCGCGGCAGATTGTCACTATCGCCAGTGGAGAAGATCGAGCTAGTTGCTCCATAAACAAACTTTGTCTCCTACGAATGCGACGCGCTGTTGCATCGGTGGATAGGGTTTCGGACACTGGTTTACATCCGCTGTTTATTTTTCTCCTCGAACGCTCTAAAATCTCCAATGTTTGTCGGTACATAGGAGAAAAGTAAACTGCAGACGGAAATCTTTCTCCGAAACCGTCATTCACTAACGTAACAGGAGACAGTGGCTGCTACGTAGCAGCTAGTTACATCTTTTCCACTGGCGATAGTGACAATCTGTTGCTATCACTTGTAATGGTTCTTTATTTACGTGACCATTACGGCACTCCAACCCCAGTTCTCGATACCAGTAATATCGTACTACTTTTCTGCGGAGTAACAGACATATTTTTGTGACAATATTCACATTTGGTTTTATTAATGTACAGGTACTTCGATGTATCGATATATTACAGTGATATGGTTCTTGCGTGTGAGACTGTCATAATCTTTGACTTACTTGTAACCGTTTTTGAGCGAATGCACACAGGGCAATCTTTGTTTCAGTTTGCAGAAGATAAGTTGTTATTTCGCTTTGTAAAAAAATAGTCCAGTCTTATGTTCGGTTAAAGTGGAAATTAAATATATGAAGATTGATGCAAAACTGTTTTCTTGATGATGTGACAATTAAGAAGAAGTAAATGTGAATTTACAAGAAGTTTAATAAAAATGTGGATCCTGAACACCAAGTCAAAAATTATTTCTACCGTACCATTGTTCTGATTTGGGATTGTTTGATCATTAAGAATTTCCTGAAAAACGCATTTGTTAGGTCTTCAAATATTGCTAAAATACAGATCTGGACCTTCTAGCAGTCAAAGTGGAATCACCCTAGCATCAACAAGATGAGCCGTAACAACTTCGACGAAATCTACGTGGCAATCCATTCAAGATAAGTCCCAAAATTAATCACTTTTTTACAGTGACTTCAATTCCATTCTGACGATACCATCCACAGTCAATAACTTCGTTGTTGCCCGATAAAGCGAACATATGCTGCGTGAGCAACATTATTAATCTGATTTCTACCCCACTTTGCATGTGGTGGTATTGTTAGACACAATAACAAACAACAACGTGGGACCTTCTGCCTGCGGTTGGTCAGTGTACAAAGTCACGTCTGCCGCCGAAGGGGTGGCCTTGTCGCACGCACCGGCGCCTGCAACTTTGACGTTCCGCATTACGTTTCCGGACAAGGGTTCCTGTCCTCGATTTGTTCCTCAAGACAGCGTCTGCAACCCCTCGAAGTCCGTCACATTTCTGGGACACCCTGTTTTACTAGTCCGCTATCCCAGAGCACAATGCACTGTTACAGTTACGGTTGCCTATCTAGCGGCTTCCAATACAACAATATTTGATTTTCAACATTTCATTTAGCTATCGACCGAAATTAAAAACTAAAATGCTCTCATAATCTAGTCATTAAGATGTATAATATTACGTAAAGGTTTTAACACAGTAAGACAATTACTGCACTGTAAACTGTGTATCTCTTGAGGCAGGCGGCCGTGTGGCCGAGCGGTTCTAGGCACCTCAGTCTGGAGCCGCGCGACCGCTACGGTCGCAGGTTCGAATCCTGCCTCGGGCTTGGATGTGTGTGATGTCCTTGGGTTAGTTAGGTTTAAGTAGTTCTAAGTTCTAGGGGACTGATGACCTTAGAAGTTAAGTCCCATAGTGCTCAGAGCCATTTTGCCTTCTTACCGGCAAGTCTGACATAATATTATTGTTAGGTGCACTTGAACTTTATAATATAAATTACATTAAACTTACCGTCACTGTAAGTACGAGTATTACACATGAATCAGTACTAGGATTTCACCAGTGATCACATTAGTCTTTTGTTGCGTTGCTTAGGTTTTTGGTTATTTGCATCTTATTCAGTGAAACGTTCAGAATCAACGTTATTTACTGTAACCTATTTTAAAATTAAGGAATGACTCTACAGATCGTAACCTGTTTTCAAATACCGGCACTACACGTTGTCTTGCAATTATTTTGTGGTAAAATGCGTTTTAACCCTCAGAATAAACATTCTGATTCATAATCAAAAAATGGCTCTGAGCACTATGCGACTTAACTTCTGAGGTCATCAGTCGCCTAGAACTTAGAACTACTTAAACCTAACTAACCTAAGGACATCACAGACATCCATGCCCGAGGCAAGATTCGAACCTGCGATCGTAGCGGTCGCTCGGTTCCAGACTGTAGCGCCTAGAACCGCACGGCCACTCCTGCCAGCGATTCATAATCCAAAGGTATTACTTTAATAGAGAAGGTAACACATAGCCTACATTCACATCTTCCACCTGAAATGTATCAGCCTACTGTTGGGCTGATACGCTTCATATTTCTCCGCTACTCGCGTATGGCTGCAAGTATTTACAATTGCGAACTCTGTCCTGTGCGACTTGGGGTCACTTTCTAAAAAACACTGTTGGAAATAATGTAGCACGTCGGGCCAATGCAAAGTAAACAACTGTCTTACGAGCTGCTACCGCTCTAAGTGGTGTGTTTTTCGCCGAAAGGCCTTCTACGAAAGGTGCAATGAGACATGCTGGACCAAAGGTAGCGAGTTGGCGGTGTTTAGATTAGAAAGGTATGTGGCAGTTACTGTTAGTATGTTAGTATTTCTCTACTTTTTGTAGGTGAGGAACAGAGTAGTCCACACGCGAAACCAGCTGAACAACAAAATCGTCTCTCTCCACGCGTGGAAAAGCACCTCAATGGGTAACTTAAAGACATATCGATTTGGCAGGCTAGTGAAGATTTTTTAATTAAAATTTCATTGTGTAATCATTGGCCGGACTTTCCCATTGTTGAAGGAAGCTTTGTGTGGAATTTTGTGCGAAATTGGGGGAACACAGAGCGCCCAGACGGGGCATTCTGCGGCTGGAGCTCTAGTGGAGATGAGGACGGAAAACACTTGAGAAAGAGACGGGGGGGACCTGTCTTCGAGGGCCAGCTCGTCACTTCATGAGCGATGAACTGCTGCCACCAGGCTGCAGCGGACAGTCCTTCTCTGTTAAAAATACCTTCTAGCGACGGCTATCGCGAGAGGAGAATGAGTAGGTTTCCGTTTCGTTTCTTTGAACTTCGTTAGATAATACGACTTCATACTATATTTAGAGTTGAGGGCTCATCCATGTCTGACCGGGTTCAGAATTTGAAGGCAAAATCAATATCTTATTTTCTGGTACGATTGGCGCAATTTTTCCGGACGCAAAAGCGATTATGAGTTTGAGGGGAGGTCTTGTTGAGAAGATCGACACCCTACCTTATCCATTCCTTGTGGTTTGTTTAATAGTTTTAAGATGCAATTCAATTATCCCTATGTTCACTGCTTGTATTTCCGTTTCTTACTTTGTGTTTGTAATTTACATTAATGTGTGTTTCCTGTTCGTGTGTACTCGCAGAGACACTGATGGAAAAAAATCGCAACAGCAAGAAGGAGTTGTGCGACTACAAGGATGAAAACCAGGTTTGATTTAAATACAGCTGTAACGGTCTTGAGCGATAGTTACCTTGGAGACTTGACATGGTGAGTAGATGTTGGTAAAGAATGCCTTTAAGGCAACAATGATACCATTATCAACACCTCGGTGGGTTTGAACGTTGTCTAGTAATAGGGCTAAGACAAACTGGATGATCCTTCTGCGATATTGCAAAAAGATGTGGCAGCAATGTAGCCACTGTACTTGATTTGTGGCAGCGGTGGTCACGAGAATGTACGATGGCAAGAAGACCGGTCTCAGGACGGCCACGTGGCACTACCGAGAGGAAAGACCACTGTGTTCGGCGTATGGCGCATCGTACTGAGTCTGCAGGAGCAATCTGAGATGCAAAAATGGTTCAAATGGCACTGAGCACTATGGGACTCAACTGCTGTGGTCATAAGTCCCCTAGAACTTAGAACTACTTAAACCTAACTAACCTAAGGACATCACACACATCCATGCCTGCGACCGTAGCGGTCGTGCGGTTCCAGACTGTAGCGCCTTTAACCGCTCGGCCACTCCGGCCGGCTCTGAGATGCAATTAGCACAACAGTGGTACAACTAACTGTCACAAATAGGTTACTTCAAGGAACGCTCCGAGCCAGACGCGATGTAGCGTGCATTCCTCTTACCCCAAACCGCCGCTTTTGCTACGCCAGTGGTGTCAAGCGAATGCTCGTTGGAGGGTTGAGAGTGGGTCTGTTGCGTTTTCTGATGAAAGTCTTTTCTGCCTCGGTGCCACCGATGGCCGTCAGTTGGTTAGGAGGAGGCCACCTAAGCGCCTGCAACCGACGTGTCTGCAACCCAGACACACTGGACCTACACCTGGACGTGTCTGGAGTGCGGTTCCGTATGACAGCAGGAACACTCTCGTGGTTATCCCACGCACCCCGACTGCAAATTTGCTCGTCGGGCTGGTGATTCGAGTTTTGCGCTACCGTTCGTTTAGAACATCCCAGGGGGGTTTTCCAAAAGGATAAAGCTCGCCCGCACACCGCTGTTGTAACCCACCATGCTCTACAGATTCGATATGTTGCCTTGGCCTGCTCCATCACTAGATGCGTCTCCAACGGAGCACATTTGGGACATCGTTGGTCGACAACCCCAGCGTAATCCACAACCAACATTAACCGTCCCTGTATCGCCAGACCAAGTGTTACAGGCGTGGAACTCCATCCCACGTACTGACATCCGGCACCTGTATGACACAATGCAAACACGTTTCTGTGCTTACATTCCGCATTTTGGCGGTTACACCAGTTACTAATGTACCTGCATCTCACATTTGCAATAGCTTTTCTCGCACTTGCATTAACCTGTGAGCTTGCATAGTTAGTCACTTAAACACTTACGTAGACAAACGTATTCCCGAAATTTGATTGCAATTCATTATTTCCTGGTGTTGGAATTTTTTCGTCAGTGCAAAACCGGGGCTAATGTAGACCAGTATTATCATTTCAGTAGAAAGATAACCTTCCCCAGTCTGATTTTCTAAGAACCGACAAGCAGAAAACATTTTCGAGAGGTTTTTCCTTTTCTAGTAGTTGATCGATTGCGAGACAAGTTAGATTGCGTATCTGAGTTTATGAGGAGAAATCTGCTTAGCGATCGGTCCAGCCGTTACTGACTACAGAAACGACCTAAACGTATTTTAGCTCTCGTCTGCGTCTTGCACATCGTCATTATCTGAACTACAGCTGTATCTACAGAGTGGATGTTTAGACGCGTTTCCTCACTTCGCCTCTCTCTCTCTTTCTTGGTGGGCCGTTGCCCATCCTGTGTCTTGAGTGGTATGGGTTTTGCTTATGCAGCAGCAGTGAGATGATTTATGGTCTCTGAGTTTTCGCCATGGCAGCACTTTCACGCCACTTACGGACCTACAACGGCCACTCGAACGGAGAAAACCACTCGCAGTAACTCTAGAGTACCCGCTGCCATGTGATATCCTAGTTGCTTTCGTGAGACGCAAATTTTCGGACATACCCTTATATTTAAAATAAATTCGACAGCAAGCATAATTTGAGATGGTCTCATACGTATGGAGCAGTTTTACCCCGAAATGGTGTCCGTAGTACATTCTACTGCACATCAACAGCACCCTGAAAATTGCTACCCAGTAAGCCCACTTCCCTTAAAAAAGAGCGAGAAAACAGCCTTTTATAAGTCACTGTCTTTCAACAGTGTTTAGCCATTCAGGGACGTCAGCGGAAACCTGAAGATCCCAGCAGAGGGATCGAAACGTCAAGCACTAAAGAAATTTGAAGAGGAATATGACGCGATCTAACGAGTCATATTTTATCGTCAATAAAAAAGATGGTCAAACTATAAAGCGCGTGTGGAGATGATACTTTGCTGTACGAAGCCCCTTCACTATCCCATTCCTTATGGTGTTGCAGGATGCTTCCCGCAAACATTACATTTACGTAGGTAAAGTGCGGGGTAGTTAGTTTAAGTCAGTTTAAGTTACATCAAGTAGTGCGTAAGTTTAGGGACCGTTGACCTCAGCTGTTTGGTCCCATAAGATCTTACCACAAATTTCCAAAATTTACATACTTAAATCACACACAAAATAAGAATATTTGGCAGCCAAGATCGTGTGTTGTAGTATTTTTTCCTTTATTTCCCGAGGAAAATATTACAAGACAGTCCGCACAGCTGTATAACCAGTACACACGTGGGAAAACAACATAATAACCAGATCCGCAATACTTTTTTACATACTTTCTGGAATAATATTACTGTGCATGAATCGCACAAATATAACGAGAGAACACTCGACTTATGAAACAAAGGCGCCACATTGGCTAGTCAGATACATAAAACAGAGTAAATAAAAAAATCCGTAGTATAAACGGCCGTCATGTAGCTACCTCTCTAAGGAGGTAGGCATTTTCATGTAGGTACCTCTTCAAGGAGATACGCATTTTAACTTCACCATCACAATACATATTTTCGTTAGTGAAATTCGTCATAGATAATCCATCACCATTCGAGAAGAACAGTGATGAACGTACCTACAACACTAGAGGGAAAACGACCTTTATTACCAATTGGTAAAACTCTCAGTGACTCAGAGATGAGTTCAGAATGCAGTAATAAAATTTTTTTATCATTTGCCCAGTAACATTAAATATTTGAGACGTAGCGAAGCAAGCTTTACGTATAATTTAAAATCTTTTCTCCTGGACTACTCTTTCTGTTACCGACGAATTTCTCCTTAAAAATCGGCAGCCAGTTAAAAAAAAGCTTTTCTTTAAGTGTAGTTACGTGAGTAGGAGTAAAGTGATAATCTGTTCATTAATCTTAACACTAATAATGTATACATATCCTACGAACTGACTCGTTCCACATCATTTCGACAACGATATCGTTAAAATACTTTATGGAACATGTGGCTAACTGAACAGTGTACCCCGGAATGGAGGCGAGTTCGTCAATGGAGCTGTCATAGCTACGTCACATCAGGAAATAATGAACGGGTACGCAGCATAAGCGTCGACGGGCGCTTACACGCATGGCCAATAGGTCGCGTAAGTGAGCCATTACATCAGTTATTAAATATTCTTTGAAACGCAAAATTGTAACAACAATGTCAATGTCTCTAGCGATTAGAACACACGACCCTGGCTGCCAAATATTCTTATTTACGAAATATCAGATCGCGCCGAGCAACTTTCTTTTCCCTTTATTGTAATTTCCATTCCATCAGGCGCGGGCTGGCAGCAGCATAAGCTCTGCTCTTCAGCTGAGGGACAGAAGCAGACAGGAAGACATTTAAAACAATATAAAGAATACAGAAACAAAAAAAGGTGGAAACATAAAAAAGAAAGCATACAAAGTGGTAACTGTAAAACAGACATAAAAATCTAAAAAAAGTATTTTACACAAACAAACAAAAACACTTTGGATTAAAATTCACCAGGCAAAGTATGGTCGTTGTGTAAGAAGTCACAAGACGATTAAAATAGCCACGTGACGGACAGCATAGCATGGAGCAGTCATGGACGATAAACAGGTCGAACACAAATTAAAACCACATCACTAGATGACACTGTATAACGGCACCAAAACACAACACTGAAGCACCACACTGATAATAAAAACCTGGGTGGATCTGCCAGGGGGGGGGGGGGGGGAGAGGGATAAGGGAGAAGGGAAAAGGAGGATAAGAGGAGGGGAGAGAAAGGGGGATAGGGGGATGAAGTGGGGGCGCGCTGAAGGAGGGCCAGGGAGGGAAGCTATGGAAGAGGAAATCAGCCGAGGAGGGGGTGCAGGGACTCAGGAAGGGAAGGAGGAAAATCCGCTCTGAGAGAAGGAGGGGAGAGGAAAAAGGGGCCCTGGGGAGGGGGGCAACAAGGCCAAGTTACAGTTGGAAGGAAGGGTAGATGTTCAAAATCCGGGAGGGGGAGGTGCTTGAAATAGCCCAGATGAAGGAGATGGAGGTTGTGGAGGTGGAGAGAGGGAGGGATACAGTGATAGAAGTACAGCATTGGGTGGGGTGTGGAGAGGAAGGAGGAAACCTTGGGGTGTGGGGATCAAGCCTGTGGACAGTCTAAAGGATGTGAAGATGTTGGAGCAAAAGGAGGAGGTGGGGGAAGAGGATGAGGTCGTACAGGAATCGTGTGGGTGAAGGAAGGCAGATATAGAAGGCAAGGTGGAGTGCATGGTGTTTGAGGATTTGGAGGGCCTTGTAAAAGTGGAGGGGGGGTTGAGATCCAGGCAATGCTGGCATAACAGAGGATAGGATGGATGAGGGATCTGTAGGTGTGGAGAATGGTGGAAGGATGCAATCCTCATGTCTGGCCAGACAGTAGTTTCAAGAGTCAGAGGCAGGAATGGGCTTTCTGCTGGCTGGTCAGAAGATGAGGGGTCCAGGTGAGATGACGATCGAGGGTGGGGCCAAGGTATCTCAATGTGGGGGGTGAGCTGGATGGGAGACCATAAATGGTGAGGTAGAAATCTTGGAGACGGAAGGAGTAGGTGATGTAGCCTATGATGATTGCCTGTGTTTTGGAGGGGTTGATATGAAGAAATCACTGGTTACACCAAGTGGTGAACTGGTCAAGGTGGGTTTGAAGGGTGCATTGGGATGGTTGAAGGGTAGGATAGAGATCCAGGAAGGTGGTGTGATCAGCATACTGGAGGAGGTGGATAGGAGGGGGTGGCTTGGGCATATCGGTGGTGTACAGGAGATAGAGGAGAGGGGAGAGGATGGAGTCCTGCGGGTCACAAGCTGTGTGATAAAAGATACAGGATTAGTGTTGTGGAGGGTGATGTAGGAAGGATGGTGTGAGAGGAAGCAAGCGACCGGATGAACAAAATTGAAAGGCAGGGCATAGGTTTGGAGTTTAAAGAGGAGACCGGGATGCCATATGCGTTCGTAGGCATTTTGGTGGTCGAGGGAAACAAAAATGGCAGAGCAACAGGAGTGAAGCTGGAGGAAGAGAAGGTGGACAAGGTTAAGGAGTTGGTCTTTGGTGGTGAAGGAGGGTCGGAAGCCACACTGGGTAGGGGGGAGGAGATGGTGTTGATAAAGGCGCTAATGGACACGGTGGGAGAGGATAGATTCAAAGGATGCAAAGACCTTCCTGAAGAGGCAGATGAGACGATAGGAAGAAGCGATAGAAGGGGGTTTTCATTCCATGTAGGCTTTCACGGCCGGCGTCTTTATCAGTAAACTCTTCCGGGCTAAGTTGCCGTGGTCGATCTGTAGAACTACTTCTCCCTGACGTTTCGTTCTCAACTACGATCTTCCGAGGTGAGTCGACTCAGGTTCTACAGATCGACCACGGCAACTTAGCCCGGAAGAGTTTACTGATATAGAAGGGGGTTTGTTGGGTTTGAGGAACAAGAGGATGCGTGAAGTCTTCAACAGGTCGGGGTAGAAGCCAGTAGAGAGGATGACGTTGAAAAGATTGGCAAGGACAGTCAGGAAGGAGAAGGAGTTTTCTCGAAGGTGGTAGTAGGTGACACAGTCGTGACCAGGGGCCGCATTGCGTTTTGACTGGAGGCTAAGTTTAATGTAATGTGCTTTGACTGGAGTGTTGATGTCAGAAGGGGGCAACTGGCCCAAGTATTGGAGACTAGGAGCAAGTGGAGTGACCGAGGTATCGGCGCATTCCATGATGGTGGGGAAAAGAGAGTCATCAAAGTGGGGATCAGCAGGGACGTGGAAGACGTCGGAAAGGTGGGGAGCAAAGTGGTTGGCCTTACTGAGGTTGTCGGGAAGAGGGCGGTCGCTATGGAGAAGGGGGTAATGGGGTGTGGAATGGGAACCAGTAAGGCGATAGAATGTGTCGTGTGCAGGTCTGGCGCCAGTCCAGGCGTTTCTGTGCTGTAATAAGGTTCCATACGTGTCGCTGTATTTGCCAGTGGCGTTCGAGTGTATCTCCCTGTTCCCTGTCACGAGTGCGCAGGAAGGAGCGATAGAGGCGGCGGGATTCGCGGAGGCGGAGGACAGCCCACAGAGGGAGAATGGGACGGTGGGCGTGGATGGTTTTAATAGAAACATGGGCCTCCACCCTGAGCAACATGTGCAACTTGTGTATAGCAGCTACAACTACAGTATGCACACGAGAAGGCTCTCAAATTAGTGCGCCAATCATTGCTGTGTGGGGGACCTATAAGGCTGCGCTGGGACATGGTCTTACGCACGTTGTTGGTAACGAGTTTCTCAACCGGCAGGCAGTGTGAGAGCAGCCGTCTCTATCTACAAGCAGTGTTGACATCCTCCATGCCGAAGCAAGTAAAGCAAGCGTGTGCTGAGCTCACTGTGCGGTTACCTCTCGGTGAGCGTGCCGAGGCAGCGCATGGCGCTGAGGTGTGTGCCCAGCTCGGTGGGGTCGGCGCAGCGCGGGCAGCGGCACTCGAAGTACTTGGTGCTGCGCAGGTGCTCGCGCCGCGCCTGCGTGCCCCACAGCGCGTGCGTGTACATCGTCGAGATGTGCTCACCCCTGCGGAGAACAATACACACCATTACCTCACGCTCAAAACACTTTGTGTCATACGGTGTGTGTGTGTGTGTGTGTGTGTGTGTGTGTGTGTGTGTGTGCGGGCGCATATGTTGCATATGTTCCAGCATGGTTCTGAACAGCTGGAAAAATCTCAAACTTATACGCATTTCACTTAGTATCAGGCAACTTAGTGCATGGGAAGACTCAGCTGCCATTACTATTCGTAAGTAGTCGGTGGGAAAGTGGGGCCATTCAAGCATAACCTATAGTAATTTGAATAAAATTTGTTACACACAAGGTGTCATATCTGTCTTGATCAACGCAAAAGACTTTTGTCCAAGACTGAAATAAAAAATGTCACAAGCAAATGTTAGCATGGTTGCTTTTCCTGCACTTTTATTTGATATGAAAATATAACCAGCAGAAAGTCTTTGTTTGAATGGCACCCTGTACGTTTTTATTCGGTAATCCTCTTCCTCTCCTCAAGACCTGATCACCACTCAGGTAAACATTGTGTTATTAAAACGTAGCACAAAATCGATTTTGACCCTCCTGTATCTCCTGCATCAGCCCACAGTGCGGGTACCCAGGATAACGTAACTAGTCCGCCTGTGATATTGGACAGTAAACAGATGAAAATACAAGTAAAATTCGCACTAGTCATTCAGTCAACCGCTTTCAGTTGAACGTTTGTGTGAGTACACCGTACACCAGCGAAGAGATATCAAAATGCTACTCACCCACGGTTATGGGGCTATCACTCACTGACGAGTATGATTGTCTTCTTCGAAACTCAATATCTAGGGGAGCTTAAGCGACTGTAGAGGCCAATGCTGGAGCTATAGATTTTTCCACACTGTTGGCACACGTTCGTTCTGGTAGCGACTGGCTGTGTGCCGTTGCTTGTATCCCAGCACTACGCTTATCAGTTTCTGTTTTCCGCCTCAGCTGCTTGAAGTATTGAATTCCTTCCCAAACGTTACGACGCCATACTGAATGATAAAGTTCCTCTTGCGAGGAACGATCCACGAACGCGAGGGTCTTCATGTAATTCCTACCAATTCATCTGACATATGCCCTATTGAAAACACTGGGATCGTGGTTTTTCTACAGGCATTTTGGAATCGGCACCGACTTGTCTACGTGATCAGCTGGGAGGTGATTGACTGGTCATGTTAAAAGGTGTCTCGATCATAAATGCTACGACGCTTCGCCACCAACCGAATCTAGGTGTTTCCAAACTAATCGTGTGTACATACACACATAGTCTGTATATATTTTTGATGGACAGGATTATCGAGCCGTTGTCAGCTAGCGAAAATACAATCATTAGAGGTCTTCCCTCTGCAGTATCTCTATACGTTGTCACCTAGCAACGAGTGCTGTAGTGTTCTGCTGGAGTCCGTGGGTGCGCCGCCTGCCCGATTTAAGAGCGATAGTCTGTGGTCTCGCTCTCGTTGTGTTCCTTGCTTAATGGCTTTAAGTCTTACTAGCTACAAAAATGCTTCCAACCGTGATTCAAATGCTTTGATGGTGAAAACGCCCTTCATATACTGCGTTGAGGAGACCTTGGCCTGAAAGTTTTCCACCTTCCGGTCCGTCGGAGGAGACGCACTTGGTATACTGCATCTGAGGAGACTTCGGTCTGAAATGCTGTAGTATGAAGGATCAGGTTAGTGGTAGACCGATGGCAACGAAATCTAGCAGTTGTCTGGTCTCTGCGAGCAGAGAAACGAAGAAACTTTAACCTGGTGAAAAACATGCTAAAATAAAACGCTTTCACTTTCGTCGTATACGACACTCGAAGTGATTTGTGTGTTTTCAGTTATAGTCGTTGTTAAATGAACGTTGGTTAACTTTTACTTAACTAGTGAAGCTCTTTCAGTGTCATGGCAGTGCATTTGACTCAGGTTGTGCTTCGATATCGACATTAATAACTGCCTGTTCTATGGCCCTTAAACGTTAATCTTTTATTTAATATTATCAGCCTTTATCGATTTATATACGTATATTTAGAATTCTTAAAGTTCTTCTTGCATTTATAGCTAAGCTCTGTTAAGGATGTTTTATGAGTAGCCTGGAATTCTCTGCTTTCATATTTTCGTCACTGTACAGGTTTCATATATTTTCATGTTTTAGGAGAGTTTTTCCCAAAGGCTTTACTAAACATGCACGGCCTGCTTAACGCCCTGTAAAAAATTGCATAATTACATTTTACCGTCAACGCTCGTAATTTGAGTTTTACTTACTGTCTTTAATTGTATTTCAATTAATTCAGATCTAAATTGGCACTTACTACATCAATGAGGCAACCATAAACATAATAACTGGGACCTAAAAATTATCCTTGACTTATTCGCTGATTCTGTTTTCAATAAAAAATTTAAATTATTGAAAGATCTCAAGCATTTCTTAACTATTACTTTCAGAATACCAACGGCCCTAGTTTGCTTGGAAACAATTCGTCTGATTAATTCTGTGACCGCATTAATTTTGACATTAACTGCATGAATATTAAAGTTTGAAAAGACGATCGGACTTATGAATAAAGTAAAGTGACTGCAGGTTCTGTCGTATTTAATGAATGAAAATTTATACTGCCGTAATTGTCAACTGGAATTAAACACTGGACCCAAATGAAAAGCTTCCGTATTTAATTATTCTCCATTATGTAATAGTTCTGAACTTTCATCTTTAAATAATTGGAATGAAAACTCTACAGGATAAAATCAGGTTATAATTAAAATTTTTCACTTTAACTGTTCCATACAACTACCTACAAAATACAATGCGACAACTTATATTAAAACTCATCAGATCAGCTGCGCGGGGTAGCCGTGCGATCTAGGGCGTCTTGTCACCGTCCGCGCGGCTACCACCGTCGGAGGTTCGAGTCCTCCCTCGGGCATGAGTGTGTGTGTAGTCCTTAGCGTAAGTTAGTTTAAGTTAGATTAAGTAGTGTGTAAGCTTAGGGACCGATGACCTCAGCAGTTTCGTCCCTTAAGACCTTACCACAAATAATAAAATTATAAACAGCCGACCAGTTGCAATGGATAAAGAATTTCTTTAGCTAGGTTTCGACAAATATAAATTTGTCTTCTTCAGAAGGTAACAATTTTACATTAGTAAGGACTAAGAATTTCTTTATCCATTGGAACTGGTCGGCTGTTTATAATTTTATTACGTGAAACAGTTGCTGTTGTGCAGCTATGTTTAAAATCTTACCACAAATTTCAAATTTTTTCATCAGATCAGCGAATGCGATTGAAACTGGAATGACCTATTTGCTCATTGTTTGTTCCCTTTATAAAAATGTAAACATGAGAACCTTTGTCCTCTTATTTTAGAATAATGGTAGTACAATGTTTCGATGGTCGCTACTTTTTATAAGACGATAAATATTTCAGATGTTAATTATTATTTAATTTCGTTTTAATTAAAATAATGATGTCTTGTATAAAAAGAGACGAAAGTCTTTAAATATGGCTGTGACGTCATAACATGATCTTAGCAAGTACTGCAAACGTCAAGAGTTGGTGACGGAGGCCAGCTAGTTATTGTAAATTGGGTGCATCAGTGCACGTTTCTTTTATAAATTCTTTTAGTGCTGATGGTGCACGTGATTCAGTTTGACCTACTTATGTTAAGCCTGATGGCATTAAAATTGTGCAAATTTATTTTTTCCATTAACCGCAGCAGTGACGTCGAGCCAAATAAAATGATTTTGGTTTTTTAGTTTCTTTTTTCCTATTGGCAGTTTCCACACCCAGTTCGAACCCCTCTGTCTTATTAGATATCTCACCAACAAAATATACTATGGAACGTCCTGGCAGATTAAAACTGTGTGCAGGACTGAGGCTCGAACTGGGGACCTTTGCCTTTCGCGGGCAAGGACTTCACCAACTGCTTACTTTTTTATGTATATATATTATGCTCTACCACTTTCTTTCGGCCCCTGGACAGGAAAGGGAGAGTACGAAAAAAATCTACTTGCCACCGCCAGTTGGTCTTAACAAAATAAAAAAATAAAAATGCACCTCCTCAGGCGTTGGCTACTACCTACTCCTATCCCAAAACAACTAACCTATTACTACTAGAAGGGTGTAGGAATGGAAGAAAGCAGGGGGGAAGAATATACAGAGATGAAAATGAAAGTAGTTGAGTAGGGGCTTTTCTTTTTCTCTTTAGTTTATTTTATTTCTTTTTTGCTTTTTTGTATGTTTATTTTTTATTTTCTTTTATTTATTTACTTTTATTGTTTTGGTTTTTTATTATTATTTTTATTAAATTAGTCTACGTACCAGAATACCAGGAATCGCTAGCGCCTTCCGATTGGTGGAACATGCAAACGTGCCTTCTCGAAATTTTAATGGAGATTCCGTTTGTAGTGTGTTCAGAACATCACGTCGGCAAAAAGCATCTGCATCTCATGGCTTGGACGTTCCAGACGGAAGGCGGGTCATGAAAGGCGCTCCTTAGAAAATTGGAAAAGAACTGCTTGCATCTGGGGTTGCGAACAAGTGCACAGTTGTCGATCGTTCAGGTACGTCCAATAACCTAGTTCTGATTTGTCGTCGGGGCGAAAAAGGTAACGGACCGTATGACGGCGTATCCAATTCACAGCGTTAGTTTTTGTTACGGGGTAATGGAACACATCCGGGAATAAAAGCGTCAAGAAAGTGATCTGAGCAGGTGTCTGTCGGGTAATGAAAGCCAAGATACACTGCGCAAGCTTCCAGACGTCAGACGACGGACCACAAGAGAATCGATGAGCGTCTGTGTCCCTTACACCACAGAGAACGCAGAGGGCAGCGAGGCGGATGCGGTGCAAACGAAACTGGTGATCTGTTTGCCATTACCGGTGATATACCAGGTGGACTGGGCGCTGGTGTCGAGATTTATTTATTTTATTTAGCGTATGGCTATACATGCAACATTAATACATCAAGTGTTAGACATTAAAATCTTATAACAATCATGAATATAATTTATGTTTATATTGGTCAGTTAAAAGGTTATATCGAGGTTTGAGATCCATTCCAGCGCCGATGGGGATGCCTCCAGGAAGTCGGACCAGTTCCCTGCATATGCTCGCAAGGAGCATTCACCATGGATGTGTTGGATCGTCTGTCTAGGGGCACCGCAGTCGCATTCTGGTGACATCGCTCTTCCCCATTTCTGTAGTGAATCCGCACACCTGCCATGTCCAGTACGTATTCGATTTAATGCGGACAATGTTTTCCATGTTAGTTCCATTCCAGAGATGTTGCAGTTATAGCTCTCAAACCAGGTCTGTAGTTGGTCATTTGTCTTTTGGTTCCAATCTAGTCTCCATTGTTTCATGTGGTCATAGTTATTATTTTGAAGCTGCTCAGCTGTGCGTATGGGTGGCTTTCTTGATTTCAATCGAGTGTGTCGCAGTTGTGAGAATTCTTCTTTAATTGGTAGTTCTGGTTTTGTCTCAATCTTTCTGAATTCGTGCAGTAGGGCCGCTTTTCTACGCAGGTCCGGGGGCAGGATATTACATAGCACCGGTAGCCAGTACGTGGGCGCTGATTTAACGGTTCCAGAAATCAACCTCATTGTGTTATTTAATTGCCTGTCAATAAGTTTGGTGTGACAGCTATTAATCCAGACTGGAGCGCAGTACTCAGCCACAGAGAACACTAAGGCGATAGATGAGGTGCGTAATGTTTTTGCGTTAGCTCCCCAAGTAGTACCGCTAAATTTTTGAATGATGTTATTCCGTGTTCCAATTTTTGCAGTGGTGTTCTCCAGATGTTTTCGGTAAGAAAGAATGCGATCCAATGTTATACCTAAGTACTTTGGAAACTTATTATGTTTGAGGTTGGTGTTTCCGAGTTTTATGTTAATAATTTCATTTGCCATTTTGTTATTAAGATGGAATGTAGATACTTCAGTTTTGTTAGGGTTTGGCTTGAGTCTCCATTTCTTGAAATAATTGTATAGTATTTCGACGTCATTATTAAGGACTTCCTCTATATTGAAGAGATACTTGTCTCTGGTAGCCAGTGCTATGTCATCCGCATAGCAAAACTTTCTTGACTTTGTGTTTGGGAGATCTGCTATATAGAGGTTAAACAGAAGAGGGGCCAATACGGAGCCTTGCGGAAGCCCGTTGTTAATAAGTTTTGTTTTGCTTGTCTTTCCGTTTAGGGTGACCTGGAATGTTCTGTTACTCAGCATATTATGTATTAAGGATGTTAAAATCTGGCAAGGAATCACTCTTAAGAGTTTGTAAATTATTCCATCTCTCCAAACAGTATCATATGCAGATGTTAAGTCTAGAAATACAGCACTTGTTTTCAATTTCTGTTGAAAGCCAGCCTCTATGTAGGATGTTAATGCCAGAACTTGGTCACAGCAACTACGGCCAGGTCTGAAGCCTGCCTGTTCTATAGGTAAGTTCTCCATAATGATGCCGCTAATTCGATTATGGACAAGTCGTTCGAGAAGTTTGTATGTACAGCTAAGAAGTGCTATTGGTCTGTAGCTTAGCGGTTGGTCTGCTGGTTTCCCTGGTTTCAGCAAAGCTATTATTCTTGCCTTTTTGAATTCTCTAGGGAGATGGTTTGTAGTCAAAATGTTCGAAAAGAAATTTGCCAGCCATTTGACTACGTTCTTTCCAGCGTAGGTTAGAAATTCTGGATGTATGTTGTCAAAACCTGGGGCTTTGCCCGGTTTCATATCCTTGAGGTCAGTAATGACATCATCCTCAGTGAATGGTCTGGAAAGCTCTGAGTCGTGCTTCGGTAGCTCAGTTGGTAGAGCACTTGCCCGCGAAAGGCAAAGATCCCGAGTTCGAGTCTCGGTCGGGCACACAGTTTTAATCTGCCAGGAAGTTTCATATCAGCGCACACTCCGCTGCAGAGTGAAAATCTCATTCTGGAAACATCCCCTAGGAATGTGTTTTTTAGCTGTGGTAATTATAGCTTTCCTGAAACGATCGTAGCATTTAGGTAGTGACGGTATAAACCGGATGCATTTATCAAGGTCCGCTGAATACTTCTCCCAGTCAGCTTTTTGGAAATTCCATCTAGGTCGAGGGAAGGACCGTATCAGGGGTATAGTGACGCCGATGTCTAAAATAACAGGCCTATGCTGGCTGTGTGGGAAATCTGTGGCAACCCTTCTATGTATAGGCACTGGTTTTCCCTCGTTATCGGTAGTTACAAAGCAGAGGCGGCCGAGTGGAATGTGCCCCTCTCCTTGGCATCGAATATAAGATGTAGATTGTTCTCGTCGGCCCATTCCACCAGCGCTTCTGCGTGTTCATTATTTTGGGTGTATCGCCACATTTCATGATGGCTATTAAAATCACCGGCATATATCGTTGGGTGTTAATGTACGGGTAGTACAATACTTGGCCAGATTTGGTTTGGTGGTTTGTAGACATTTATAAGTCTTATGTCGTCTACTTTTATATCAACAACATGGATGTTGTTTTCTGTGCTTGTGGACAGCAGGTGTGCATGTTCAATATCGGATTGGGCGTATGTGGCGGCGCCATAGGCGTGATGATATGTTGCGCCTATTTGTTGGAAGCCTTGAATACGTCCTCTTCTTTGTAAGTCTTCCTGCGAGTCGGTATGTGTTTCCTGAAGGAGTACCACATCGATGCTATTGTCCAATAGAAACTTTGAAAGATATTCAGATTTGGATCGGCTAATTCCCTCAATATTTAGCTGGCAGATCCGGACCGATGGTCCCAATCTTCTAGTCGGATGGTTCCCAAAGGAATCGTTCGTTTGGTCGCTTCGTTGCATGTTTGAATTACCAGACACGGCTAAATAGTCTACAAACTTGGCTACCAGACTATCCTTTGGGATCTCCTGGTAATTCAAACATGGTGTCGAGATAACCTGCATGCACCGATTTCCACACACGACTTGTGTTCGATGGCGTCGGGGTTTCGACACATGTGTAATGTGTTGTGTACAGTCTTTGTCTGGATTATACGTGGAAGGGGTAAGGAGTAGAGGATGCAGCTTAATTCAAGAAAGAAGTGCCGAAAGTGATAATAGGGGGGTGGAATGTCTGCTAACGTGACTGGGGCTGACATAGAGACTGGAGCATATTCATGTAAAAGCAGTCCGGTCAGGCTCCTCGGGCAGCGACGCCAGCCTTTCAGTTGGGAGCTAACAAAAAGTGCCGTAACTCTGTCTTGCACATGGAATAAGTCCACTCCACCACGTTCCCGCGGGAGGGCAAGGGAGGAATATTGAACTTTAAATAACATCCCGGTGCAGACAAAGGACCCCATCGCCATCAACATACGACGTGCGAGGGTAATCGGAACCGAGAACACTTGTGCCACATGGGGGTGAGTAAGGTGTGGTAAATGTCGAGGTATCTAAGCCGATGCTCCACAAGGCCAGCCCTTTCCAACTGAGCCACCCAAGTACGCCTCGCAGCTTTCATTCCGCCAGTTCTACAATGCCTGCAGGAGAGCTTCTGTGAAGTTCGGAAGGTAGGAGAAAGACGTACTGGCGGAATTAAAGCTGCGAGGACGGATCATAAGTCGTACTTGGGTGCTGAGTTGGTAGAGCACTTGCCCGCCAAAAGCATAGGTCCCGAGTACGGCTCTCGGTCCGGCATACAGTTTTAATCTGCCAGGGAGTTTAATATGAGCGCACTCTCTCCTACAGAGTGAAAATTTCATTCTGCAAATAAATTATTCTAATTCCAACTAAAGATTTAGTTTTCCCGTAGCTGTAAGGCACATCTAAGGAGTGGGTTGGCTCTGAGCACTATGGGACTTAGCTTCTGAGGTCATCAGTCCCCTAGAACTTAGAACTACTTAAACCTAACTAACCTAAGGACATCACACACATCCAAGCCCGAGGCAGGATTCGAACCTGCGACCGTAGCCGTCGCGCGGTACCAGACTGTAGCGCCTAGAACCGCTCGGCCACCACGGCCGTTTAAGGAATGGGAATCGGCTTCCCAGTGTCCCTAAACGGGACTTGGTGTGCAGTAGTTCCAACCCCTAATGTCGAGGATGACCCACCTGAGCCACCTGGGTGGAGAATGAAATAAACGAAAGTATGGAAGGAGTGTGGTGAGGAGCGGTACCTGGATATGAGCTTGGCGGCGCGAACGGTGAGCCGGCAGCCGCGCTGGAAGTCGAAGGTGTGCCTGGTGTTGGGCACGCAGCTGTGCTCGAGCAGGTAGGCGGTGGGGTAGAGCGCGCTGGCCTCGCCGCCGCCGGGCAGCGTGATGTCGAGCGCGTTCACGTCCAGCACGCCGCACACGCGCCGGATCGCCGCGTCGCTCGCGTCCTCCACAGCCTCACCCGCCTCGCCGCACAGCACCTTCTTCCGCAGGAACTCAGACACCTCGCCAGACTCCCTGCGCAACAGACCCGTATTTAGGGCTGTCCTCTTCATCGTAAATCTCAGTCTTTGGATTGGGCCCGACTAGGGTGACGGTCCCCTTACATTTGGCGCCCTAGCGCATTTTTTTTTTTTTTTAAGAAAAATGCTACATCCGCCCCGGACGCGCCTCGCTTGGAGCCTAGGTACCTCACGACTCACCAAGCGACTACTCACCTAAACAAGCAGCTGTCAACTTACGAGACTAGCAGCACCGAGCGCCAGGTGACTAAGCTATACCGTTTGGCCGAGACCTACGACAAAGACAGGCCGCGGCGCGTACGTCACGAAGGTAGTCTTGCACTCGCTCGCTTGCTCAAATCAGCAGACGAACTACGTTTCTACACCTGTTAACTCGTAACTAGGCATGTCCGTACAAACGAAAACTGAATCTCCTACTGGAATCCGCTATTATGGAGTCTTCCTGTTATTAGTCCTATAATGATGGGAAGTCCATGGGCCTACTTATAATTTGTTACGGCTGTACTGGCGTACAATAAAATCAAATCATGCTAAAATGATTATCAGTTGCATAAAGCACCACATCCAGCATGTAATGAGTACTGTTAAGCATAAGAGACTTAATGCTATGAACAAGCCGTTATACCATTTATATCGAACATTGATCTTAAATTAAATTTTGCTGTAGTACCGTTAATCAGATTCCAGTTAGAGATGCAATTCTCGTTAGTACTTACACGCCCAGCTGTGAGTTAACGGGTTTAGAAACGCATTTTGTCTGCTGAGCTGAGCGAGCGAACGAGCGAGTTCCGTGCTACCT
The DNA here is from genome assembly GCF_021461395.2 of Schistocerca americana. Classification (NCBI taxonomy): domain Eukaryota; kingdom Metazoa; phylum Arthropoda; class Insecta; order Orthoptera; family Acrididae; genus Schistocerca; species Schistocerca americana. Next base: position 674,269,711 of record NC_060120.1, on the reverse strand, counting down.
TCGTGACGTACGCGCCGCGGCCTGTCTTTCTCGTGGACCTCGGTTCGGCGCGTCGCTAGACGAACGGTGGTGTTGGTTCATCCTGGCATGTCGCCTAGTAGCTTCACCTGACAAGTGCTGCAGATTATATCATTTCGTTTGCTTCTTCTCTACCATGGATGATGAAACAGTAATATCGGCAGTTTTCAAACAACTCACTGACGTTTTGCAACAATTACCTTTTGAATTTTGCTTCACAGTATAAGATTTTGTACAGACGGCTCCTCAGCCATATATGGAAACCAACTCCGAAACAACCGCCAATTGCTCCAGTATTTAATTTTTGATTTTTCTTTCAAGATCCAAGAATTGGGTGCCTGTGCTTGTAGACATAGTGGAACGCCTTTTCTACTTTGTGCCTCTGCTATGTTAACTATCTGAGGAACGTCTGGCATCTCCGGATACTGAAGGTCTTAAAACAGCGTAGCACTTTCATCTGTTGTTGGCAAGCTTCCTCTTTGTAAAATTCTAGAATCTCAATGTTCGGGAGTCATTCAGTATTTTCTTTTTAAATTGAAACCGTTCAAAAAAGTGCGTAGATCTTGCGGCAATATCGCCTTCTCCGACTGCACTTCTTGGAGATATACGCGGGGTGATATACTTGCTCTGTAATTAGTATGTTGTTCCTATTTTTTTTGTAATATCCATGAGAAGGTTGTCTACCGACTTCACTTTGCACCAAAAAATGTGTCTTGCAACTCCCGAAGTTGTTTGTACATTTTGAATGGACCACGTTCACTTCTCTCACAATTAATACCATGTACCCAGCATGATGGTAGTTTCCGCAACAGTTCATATATTTTCAGCTCGAAGCATTTTCTGACCCAGCATTGGAAGAGACTTTTCCACAGTGCGAGCGAGCAACTCGTCTGTGGCAACTGGCTCCGGATAGCCACCAAGCACCCAAGCACTTGGCACCAGGCGAGTAGCGAGATACCTAGTTGCCAAGCGAGGGGCGTTCTGTGTGGCCGTAGCCTAAGAAATGAAGCTAGGGAGACCTGGAAAAACGTTGTTGAGCGACAGGATTAGGGTTTAATAGTGGTATAAACATGTACGTAAGGATCGATTTCTCCCCCGGGTTGGCTTCTCTGGCACAAGGAGTTACATGTCCCGATCGTAGGGTGGGGGCACGCGCTGCGGTCTGCAGTAATTTTAAGCGGAAAGCGTACGCTGATCAGTGAAGGAAGCCTGCCTTTGTATGGGTCACGTGCTAGTTTCCACTCCCTAGACTAGGCTTGCTCACACCGCGCTTGGTACACGAGTGGCGAGCGGGCAGGGTAGCCGCGTGTTGTTGTCAGTCTTCGCTGCGTAAACAAACCTGTTGGTTCGCTGCGGTGACAAAATGGCTCTGAGCACTATGGGACTTAACGTCTATGGTCATCAGTCCCCTAGAACTTAGAACTACTTAAACCTAACTAACGTAAGGACATCACACACATCCATGCCCGAGGCAGGATTCGAACCTGCGACCGTAGCAGTCGCGCGGCTCCGGACTGAGCGCCTAGAACCGCTAGACCACCGCGGCCGGCGCTGCGGTGACAACTGGTGCTGTGGGAATGGTTTCAGCTGAGAAGAGACCAAGATCTGTCTGCACGGTAGCTCAGCGTGTTCGGTCAGAGGGTTTAGCTACCCTCTATAACAAAAAAACTGAGTGAACGAATAAACGATCAACCTGAACAGGCGTCATCGGACGTCCGCCACGAACAAATTCAACGAACAATCTAGAACAAAATGAGATTAAAAAAAAAAGATCTAGTGCAAACTGCATACAACAAGAATCCCAGTGGAAAGTGCATGGCTGTTTGCGCATACTAGAGAACGTGCTACGTGTTCAGCATGTCGACATTCTGCTATACGAGAAAAATATAACTTTGGACGACACTGAAATTCCAAACATTGTGACGTGTGTAATAGTGTTCAGGGAGACGAGCCTCTGCAATCAAGTGCAACGTTAAAAGAATCCTTCGGCAATGAGGTAAAGTCGGTTATCTCAATTAAGCTTACATCAACTGTTAATATTATTCAAGTTGTAATATAACTGGATTTACTCGACTAGGAATTTGAAGCTCCAAATGACGTTGCAGTGAGGGCGAGCTTTAGAACTGCCCATTTTATTGCTCGTGAAATTCGACTGTTCTCCACCGGGCCGTCGGTGAAAGACTGCCTCGACATTTGTAGTGAATCCGTATGTCCTCTAAGAACAGTAAAATTTCATGCAATTTGTCTGTGTAAACACACAATCGCACGCCGTGTAGAAGACCTTAGTGCAGATGCTGAACGACAGCTAACGGTGAAAGAACAACAATTCTTTGCATATCCTCTGTAACTTGGTGAAACTGCCGACGTTACTGATACAGCACAATTGGCTATATTCTTCCGAGGGGTAGATATAGATTTAAACAAAGCAGAAGAACTTCTTAATTTAGTTCCCATGAGAGACACTTGTACCGACGAAGATATACTCGTATTTAATGCTGTTCAACATGCTGTACTAAGCTGAATCTGCCCTGGAATAAGCTCGTTTCCGCCGCCACTGATGGCACCCCAAATATGGCTGGCTGTAACGTGGGATTTGTAGGACGTCTAAAAACTAAGCTGAGCCCAGGACAGCAGTTCCACTCAGTGCATTGCGTTTTTCATCAAGAGGCACTTTGTGCGAAGACTGTACAATTTGACAGGATTATAAATGTCGTCGTTACGACTGTAAATTTAATAAGATCTGCAGGATTGAATCAAAGACAGTTTCGAAAGTTAATGTATTCACGCTCACTTCAGAGATATAACCTATCTTTGCCAGATAAGATGGCTGAATAGCGGAAAAACCCTAGAACGTTTCCTTTTGCTTGAACAGATAAATCTTTTTATGGATATGAAAGGAAGGTCCGTTCCTGAGACGTTTAACCATCGATGGGTTGTTAACCTAGCATTTGTTACCTGCATAAAGAGTCATTTGAACAGTGTCAATGATTCGTTGCAGGGAAAAGGTCAGTTAATTGTATCCCTATTTTCTCAATTTCGCGCAATCCAAATGAAACTCGAGATATGGAGAGGTCAGTTCCAGGATCGTAATTTCACACATTTTCCGAATGTGACGCGATTCGCAGATAATATTAATAATGACCTTGTTGCGTCGTTTGTTCAGTCTCTCAATAATCTGGATGCAGGATTCGCAAAATGATTCGAGGATTTGAGGTCATTTGAGCCATATTTTGATATTATCATGTCACCATGCTCTATGGACGTCAGATCTGTGTTCGCAGATGTGCAGTTAGAACTGATAGATCTGCAATGTGATCGCTTCATTAAGGAGAAGTTTAGAATGGCTAATGACACCAGTTCTATTCTTGCTTTCCACGGGATAGATTCCTTCAACTACTTGCAAAAGCAGCAGCTATAACTCGCTTGTTTGGTTCTACTTATTTACGTGATCAACTTTTCTCAGCCTCGAAGCTTTGCAAATCGAAACATAGATCGCAAATGACAGATAGCCATCTGAAGGCCGTTCTTGCACACCAAAGGTTGTATTTGCCCGGACATTTCCTCGCTTGCAACAAAACGTGGGGAAAAAAAATGGTTCAAATGGCTCTGAGCACTATGGGACTCAACTGCTGTGGTCATAAGTCCCCTACAACTTAGAACTACTTAAACCTAACTAACCTAAGGACAGCACACAACACCCAGCCATCACGAGGCAGAGAAAATCCCTGACCCCGCCGGGAATCGAACCCGGGAACCCGGGCGTGGGAAGCGAGAACGCTACCGCACGACCACGAGATGCGGGCAAACGTGGGAAATATGAATCATTTTATATATATATACAGGGTGTTACAAAAAGGTACAGCCAAACTTTCAGGAAACATTCCTCACAAACAAATAAAGAAAAGATGTTATGTGGACATGTGTCCGGAAACGCTTAATTTCCATGTTAGAGCTCATTTTAGTTTCGTCAGTATGTACTGCACTTCCTCGATTCACCGCCATGATTTCATACGGGATACTCTACCTGTGCTCCTAGCACATGTGCCTTTACAAGTACGACACAACATGTGGTTCATGCACGATGGAGCTCCTGCACATTTCAGTCGAAGTGTTCGTACGCTTCTCAACAACAGATTCGGTGACCGATGGATTGGTAGAGGCGGACCAATTGCATGGCCTCCACGCTCTCCTGACCTCAACCCTCTTGAGTTTCCTTTATGGGGGAATTTGAAAGCTCTTGTCTACGCAACCCCGGCACCAAATGTAGAGACTCTTCGTGCTCGTATTGTGGACGGCTGTGATACAATACGCCATTCTCCAGGGCTGCATCAGCGCATCAGGGATCCCATGCGACGGAGGGTGGATGAATGTATCCTCGCTAACGGAGGACATTTTGAACATTTCCTGTAACAAAGTGTTTGAAGTCACGATGGTACGTTCTGTTGCTGTGTGTTTCAATTCCACGATTAATGTGATTTGAAGAGAAGTAATAAAATGAGCTCTAACATGGAAAGTAAGCGTTTCCGGACACATGTCCACGTAACATATTTTCTTTCTTTGTGTGTGAGGAATGTTTCCTGAAAGTTTGGCCGTTCCTTTTTGTAACACACTGTGTATATATATATATATATATATATATATATATATATATATATATATATATATATTATTCACGTTTGGGCCCTACTGGTCCACGCGAAGTACAATCACGGGGCATTCAGTTATTTTCTTTTAGACTTTCTCTCTGCCCAAATTGTTTTCATTCTCTCGGAATGAGCTCTTTTCCTTTCATCAGACCATGTGGTTCCAGTTTTCTTTGGTTTTTCAGCTTGACCAACTACCCAGTCATGAATTTTTTGCCTAAATAATTTTCTGTCTTGAATTTCATCTTATTTTATATCTGCCTCTTTCATGTCCTCTTTTATAGCAGCAATCCATTTTATTGTCTCAAATTTAGCTTTACTTCGATTTTCGTAGAATTCCACTACTTGTTTAGTTAGTCTGGTAGCATCCATTCTTTTAATATGCCCATAAAATTTTAATCTGCGTTTTTTCATATCCGAATATATGCTGGTGTATTGTTGAATTTCACTATTTGCTCTTAGCCTGTATGTTCCTTCTTCAGTATATTTTGGACCTAGAATTTTTCTGATTACTTTTCTTTCTCTTTTTTGGATTTCTTGAATGTCCTTTTTTCTGTTTAAAATTAGCGTTTCAGCCCCATAAAGGCACTCTGGTGTTATGACCGTGTTGTAATGTCTCAATTTAGAGTACCTCGAGAGACATTTTTTGTTGTAGATGTCTTTTGTAAGTCTAAAAGCTGTCTCCATCTTTTGACAACGAATTTCATTTCCAATTTTTTCTAGACCAGTCTCTGAGATTGTTTCACCTAGATATTTGAATTGCGAAACTCTTTTGATTTTTCCATACTTAGTTTCCAAAAGTTTGGGTGCCAGTTTGTTGCTAGTCATATACTGTGTTTTTTCAAATGAGATTTGGAGACCTACTCTTTCTGCTGTTTCTTTAAGAATTTCTATTTGTTTCTGAGCAATTTGGATGTCCTGCGTTAGAATAACCAAGTCGTCTGCAAAGGCCAAACAGTCTATTCGAATATTTGTTCGTCCTAATTTCACTGGTTGGTCAATTTTGAACTCCAATTTTCCTTCGCGCCACTCTTGTATTACTTTTTCTAGAACGCAGTTAAATAGCAACGGAGAGAGTCCATCACCTTGCCTCACGCCTGTTTTTATTTCAAAGGATTCTGAAATTTCTCCTCTGAACTTTACTTTTGATTTTGTACCAGTTAGCGTGTCTCTGATAATTGCCGTGGTTTTAGGATTCAGGCCTTGTTCTTTCACAATTTGGAAAAGAGATTCACGATCCACTGAGTCATAAGCCTTTCTAAAATCTACAAAGGTACAAACTAGTTTTTTATTGTAAATTTTTTGATGTCTGAGAATTAGTTTGAGGACTAAAATCTGTTCTGGGCAAGATCTATTTGGCCTGAAACCTGCTTGATATTCGACAATTTTCCATTCAAGTTGTTGTTGTGCTCGGTTCAGAAGACATTGAGAGAGGATTTTGTATGTGACTGGAAGAAGAGAAATTCCTCTGTAATTATTAACATCAGTTTTGTCTCCCTTCTTATGAAGTGGGTGAATCAAGGCGGTTTTCCATTCATCAGGAATTTTTTCGGTTTGCCAAATGTTTTGCATGATTGAAGTAATTTCTTTAACGGTTTTTGGACCAGCTGCCTTTAAAAGTTCTGCAACAATTCCATCTTCACCAGATGCTTTGTTGTTTTTCAACCTATGAATTTCTTTAATGATTTCCTCTTCATTTGGTGCAAGTGAAACTGGATTGCATTGTTGGGGAATTTTTGGGGGAAATCTTTCTGTGAGCTCGGGGCAATTTAGAAGATTCTTAAAATATTTAGAAAGTTCTTTGCAATTTTCTTGGTTGTTAAGAGCCAACTGTCCATTTTCCTTCTTGAAGCAAAGATTCTGGGGTTGGTACCCCTTTATTTTGGTTTTAAAAGTTTTATAAAAATTTCTGGTATTGTATTTCTGAAAATCTTCTTCAATTTCTAAGAGTTGACTATTCTCATATTGTCTTTTTGTTTGTCTAATTAGTTTTGAAGTGTCTTTTCTAGTTGTCAGGAATGTATCATGTGTGTCTTCTGTCTTGTTGCTATTCCATGCTTTAAATGTCTCTTGTCTGGCTTTGATTGCATGATCACAGTTTTCATTCCACCAAGCATGTTTCTTGTGTTTTCGTAAAGGAATTTGATCTTGAGCTGTTTTGATAATCTTGTGTTTGAGTTGTTCCCAATTTTGTGCACTTGTTTTGTCAAATTCGTCTGCTAATAATGATGGTTGGATTTTACTGGTGTCAAATTTGGGGATTAATGGTGTCCTTTTGTTAAAATTTTGGGGTTTTAGCTTTAGTTTCACACGGGTTAAGTAATGGTCTGAGTCAATATTGGCGCCTTTACGAACTTGAACATTTAAAATTTCTTTGTGACATGGATACGAGATTGCAATATGGTCAATTTGGAATTCACCTATGTCCTTGTTAGGTGATCGCCATGTCTTTTGTTTTGAAGGTTTTTTCTTAAAATGACTTGACATAATTTTGAGATTGAAATTTCTGCAAAATTCTACCAGCCTCTTTCCATTTTGATTGGTCCATTTATGTGCAGGGAATTCACCGACCGTTTTTCTAAATTTTCTCTCTTTCCCTAACTGTGCATTAAAATCACCCATTAAAATCTTTACATAATTTTGAGGAATTTTGGAGACTGTATTCTCTAACACTTCCCATGACTTATTTACTTTTTCTGGATATATATATATATATATATATATATATATATATATATATATATATAGTGTTTCTGCACTTTTGTATGTAAGTAATAAAATAGTACATGTAACCTGCAGCCGATGAATGCTTATCACCGCAGGGTTGTATTTTATGCCCAGAATGTACTTAAGCTAGTGTGAGTTAGAACAGCACACACTCAAGCCCGAGAAAGGACTCGAACCTCCAGCCACAGTGGCCCCGCGTTTCGAACAGCTCCGCGTTCTTCCGTGCCGCGACGGCGGCCGGCCGCTCACCCACTTCATCTCGCTATACTTTGATGTATGCCTGCTGGTTAGAGCTCCTGTATAACAGGCTGAATCGTCCGAAATGTTTTCCCCATCTCTGAGGATTCGGCATTGTTTACCTTGCGGCTGGTTAACCTATTCACGCAACTTTTTACAATATTACTTGAAAAATATTTGATATTGCGTTTATGAAGTGAACCAAACAGTAATTAATATTTATAAAGTTATTCAGAATACCATTTTCATATAACAAAAAAATTTAAATATAACAATACACAGCTATAGATAGTGGGCTCGAAACTTGCGTGACAGTTTGTAATAATTAAATGTAATGAGTTAAGAACTCGTTACCAATGTCATCAAATAAGGGCCTTATGCGGTGACACACCCTGTGGCTATTTATTAGTTTCGCCTGCATATAGCAACGTGTAAAAGATGTATTTATTTTCTATTCAAAAATATGCGCTTTAAGAAATGCCGCATTTTCATTCCACAGAGGTGGGGAAAGCTATAGTTTCATCTTGCACTGAAACGACCTTTTACTAATAAATCCATCTGTCATTTAACCGGTATTCATTTTAAGTACTTCATGATAGGTTTGTTGCTTGTTGAATTATGGTAAAAACTATGCTCTCTGGAGGTTGTGTTACTTGTGCAGGTTATCTCACAATGACCAATCCGCTATAAAAATATCTCTTTAAGGTCGGTACCGCCATTATACTGTTGTTTATTTACAGTGTTACATTTACACTTAACGCAATCATGATTTCTGCTTCAAAGTGCCATTATCAAGTGTTTTAAGTGTTATATATTACCTAACATGGCACACTGTCGTATTAAAATACACAATTAGACACACTGTCTAACAGTCGATATATCAGCAGAGCCTACTGCTTTGTTTGATTACCGAGTACACCATCTTGACTCAAGATTCATGGTACATGGCGCTGTAATCGAAAAATATCAAGCGTGCCTGTTTCTCCAATTAAGATTCGATGAATTTGCTTCTACATTTCATTTACGATGTAAATGTAAGTCTTTGTGTCCTAACGGTTTATATTTATGTTCAAAAAGTAGTTGAATGTTGCAAATTAGATTGTACAGTACAGTATTATTCGGCGTTTCAGTATCTGGCTAGAAAATAAGCTCAACCCTGTATCAGGCAGCTGGCCGCAGAATTTCATAATTGCGAGATTTCGTTCACTTTGTGTTACTTGAGCGAGTATCTACAATCGCGACACGAAACGGCAGCGTTTCATCACGTTAGCAGGTCAGGCGGAAAGCAGCAGACCATAGCTTTGTGCGAACTGGGTAGCTAGCATCAGCAGGTGCTTAGTAAAGCAATACGACTGAGAAGTATCACGTCACCTTGTTACGTGAAGTAAGGGACCGCGCCGCTAACGGAAGAAGTCGCACTGAATATTTTTACGGACCAGTCTGTTGGTGTAACAAATGTGATAAGCAAATAGGGCGCGATATGAATCGCTGATACGTTCGGAAAGCCTATGCGCTCGTTACAAGTGACGTTGGGTCAACACCAGCCGATATTTCACACTATACGAGGTGCGGCTAGAAAAAAACCGGACTGATGCTGGAAAAAACATTTATTTACAATTATTTACAATTTCATGTTATCTCCTTCAATGTACTCTCCTCCTCGGTCTCTACACCGCTCCATACGAATTTTCCACTGTTCATAGCAATGCTGCAGATCATTTTCGGTAAGTCCATACATTACTTCCGTCGCTTTTTCTTTTACTGCTTCAACAGTCTCAAATCTAGTTCCTTTCAAAGCTGACTTGACTTTAGGGAAAAGAAAAAAGTCACAGGGGGCCAAATCAGGTGAGTAGGGTGGATGATCTAAGATGGGAATGTTGTGTTTTGCCAAAAACGTCTTCACTGACAACGCACTGTGAGCTGGGGCATTGTCTTGGTGAAGGATCCATGACTTTTTTTCTCCACAAATCGTTCCGTTTTCTCCGTACTCGCTCGCGTAGGGTAGCCAGGACGCTAATGTAGTAATGCTGATTCACTGTTTGTCCCTCTGGTACCCAATCAATGTGCAAAATCCCTTTGATGTCAAAAAAACAATCATCATTGCCTTGAATTTCGATTTTGACATTCGTGCTTTTTTTTGTCGTGGATAACCAGGAGTTTTCCAATGCATCGATTGGCGTTTAGTTTCGGGATCGTAAGTAAAAAGCCACGATTCATCGCAAGTAATAACATTTTGTAAGAAGGTGGGATCACTTTCAATGTTTTCCAGGATGTCAGAACAAATCATTCTTCGGCGTTCCTTCTGTTCAATTGTGAGACACTTCGGAACCATTTTTGAACACACTTTGTTCATGTTGAAACTTTCATGAAGAATCTGCCTAACACTTTCCTTGTCAACTCCTGTTAACTCAGACACTGCTCTGATTGTTAAACGGCGATCTTGTCGAACAAGTTTACCGATTTTTTCAATGTTTGCATCAGTTTTTGCTGACAATGGTCTGCCAGTGAGAGTGTCATCACTGGTGTCTTCGCGGCCATCTTTAAATCGTTTAAACCACTCAAACACTTGTGTTCGCGATAAACAATCATCGCCGTACACTTGTTGTAACATTACAAACGTTTCACTTGCAGATTTTCCTAGTTTGAAACAAAATTTGATGTTAACACGCTGTTCTTTCTGTACACTCAACATTTTCCGACGCACAGACAAAACGTCAACTACTTAAAACAGACCCCACTAGCAGACTGAGTGCAGGAGGCAGATGAAACTCGAGCAGTAGGCGGAGCGAGAGTCACGTGACAGGCCACGCGACTTTCAGCCTTATTGAATTCGTTTTATTGTTTCACCAGTACTAGTCCGGTTTTTTTCTAGCCACACCTCGTATATACTCCAGCATTTGAGTTCAGGAAGGAGTTGGTCAGAAGGATCGATGGTGCACAGGACGAGCGTTTTCGATTCGCTGACAGGGAATTAACGCTGGGTATAAGTCTGTTGTAGATTTCCTGCTCGTACTCAACACCACCAACAGCCGTCAGAGAGGTGTCTTCCTCTCTGTAAGCACCAGTAACGAGTTCGGCGCTGCTGACGGCTTCCAACGCAGATGGGAAGGCCTGTAGGTCCTCCGTGTCGACTTGAGCCAGGGCACCAGCGTTCCTGACACTTCAGCGGAGCCACGCGGCCTACCTGCACGGCAGGCCATGGTCGGCGCACTTCTCGACCACATGACAACCGTCGTTTGGTTCAAAGAGCAGAGATCAGCCACAGTTACTGGGGGACCTCCTAGGCCGGCGTGTGTAAGCCACATACGCACGCGCCACCTCCTTCGAGTGCGGAGGGTGGAGACGCAGCATCCACTAACCGAGTAGCTGCCGGGCGCTCGCTGCGCACCCGCACAGGCTGTGACAGAGGACCGCCGTAGCATCGCTAGAGGGGAGATGTATTTGCAGAAACAAATGGTTAAAAATCACTCTTCTTTTACTGCGCCCACTGGCGTACACGGGTTACAACCATCTCCTCGTTCCTGAGGAACCGGCAAGAGGCGAACTGGGGGAGTGCCTCCTGACACACCATCTATCTGCCACGCCTCCGAGTAGTCGCCACCTGCATCGTGATCCAGGAACAATGACGTGAATGTAATTGTTTTCTGTGCCCATCGGATGCTTGATTTCGGTGAGGCGCCTTGCCTCCCACACGATTGGGATGCTTGATTTCGGCGAGTATCCATGATAGGTGCGCCTGTCGCTATCATTTCCTGGACATTTTACTTTATTACGATGGTTGTGGCTTGTATTCCTCCAGTAGCCGCGCAAGAGTTGAGGCGGTTGGATGGAAACGAACACCGGAAACAATCACGCTCAGGCAGGCCACCGAAACCAAACATTTGGGGACTCAGCACAGTCAACCCATAGGGAATAGGAAACTATGTTACGATACAAGTAGCTTATTCGCCAGAGACGTCAATGTCTAGCCTTATCATTTGTGCGGTACGGTACAATCACATTTGCAACACCGAAGTAACGTTTGAACATCAGTTTCAAAGGTTTACATTTTCATAGTAAATGAAATGTAGAAACAAATGTGTCGTCTCTTAATTCCAAACGCAGGAAAACTTGATATTTTTCGATTGTACGTAGTTACAGCTACCACGAATGGAAAACAGAGGTTTGAGTAAGGTGTATGTACTTTTTGCATAGAATCAGAATATGCTATAAAAATGGACGGTTTCCATTTGAAAATACAGAGTTAACACCGCCCACGAAGGAAGGATGGTCAGGGGATGGCCAGTTATAGCACAGACGTCCCCATTATTAATATTATCTTTTCACCTAGAACTTTTTTTTCATATGGTGCATTTGTTTTCGTGATATTTAGATGTCTCAAGTTAAAACAAACACCCTATATATTAGGTTCTGCAGCTGAAGTTGTTGCCAATGAATGTACGAAAGTTGCAGCAAAGGAAGGAGTGTTACAAAATATGGACTGCGACCAAGAAAGAGACAAAAGCGTTTTATGGCACCTGACAAAAGCGAGGTCACACTTCAAAAAATGGTTTCGTCACAGCCACAAGAGTGGACACAGGCAAAGAGATTGCTGTTGCTATTATGTCCAAATTTTGTAGTGTCCAGAAAGACAAAAGCAGCTTCATTTAGACAATTGTACAGGAAATTGCAGTGGCACAAATGAACCCAGGGAAACGGCAGGAGTGAACAAATTTTCTCAGCACTCTCAGCTATATTATGACGTACAGTGCATCAGTTACTCAGGGGATGGAGACTGCAAACCCTTTAATGAAGTTGTGGCATCCAACCCAAATGGGGACAGGGTATAAATAAAGAAACTTGAGTGTGTGAAGCACGTGCAAAAGAGAGTGCGGAACCATCTTCAAAAACTTAAATGGCCGCTAGGTAAAATTTACCTTAGTAATAGGAAACCAATCGGTGGCAAGGACTGACTGACAATGCCAACTATAGAGACATTTTAAGATTATTATGGTTTAGCAATTAGGCAAATACTCATTACATAGAAGCAATAAAGAAAGCTGTGTGGACAGTGTATTTTCATACACTGTTTAGCGATGATAAACCGCGTCATGGTCTGCGCTTGGCAGGTATGGATAGATGGTGGAAATACAATAACGACTTAGTAACTGGTGAAAAACATATTCATCGGAACAGTCTGCCTATTGCGTTTGTGGAAGCACTAAAGCCGGTTTTCGAAGGCCTGGCAGACACTGATCTACTTCGGAAATGTTTGCAAGACAGGACACAAAATACAAACGGATCTGCGAACAATGTTATTTCCGCTTGCTTACCCATGTGTTGTCCGCCCCGGTAGCTGAGTGGTCAGCGCGACAGAATGTCAATCCTACTGGCCCGAGTTCGATTCCCGGCTGCGTCGGAGATTTTCTCCGCTCAGGGACTGGGTGTTGTGTTGTCCTAATCATCATTTCATCCCGACCGACGCGCAATTCGCCGAAGTGGCGTCAAATCCAAAGACTTGCAGCCGGCGAAAGGTCTACCCGACGAACGCCACACGACATTTACATTTAACCATGTGTTTGTGAGCATGTACACTGAACACTTTGTGCCGCACGATGCCATTGCTACTTTCAGTCAACGCAACACTAGTGCAAGTGAAGCGCTGCAATCTCTACGATCAGGCGCGAGCTGTCGCACTGTTGAGGGGATGGGAACTTTGGGTAGCGAGAGTGAGAAATTCAGAAAACAAGCTGAAGATGTATAACAGGGATGCAAGTCGAACCAGAAGAACTGCCAAGGGTAAATTACAATTGGAAGTTGAAGAGAGCCCTGGTCGTGCAAGCTATGCTGTAGGCATGTTTTGATACCTCAACTTTGGACTCCATAGTCCATAAGTTTATTTTTTCAATACAAAAGGTACATATTCTAAATCTCTTCTCGACATACTCAAACATTGTTTTGCGTCACGTGACGTTATTTTTAATACGAATGAGAATGTTTTTAACACTTTATCGGGAAAATAGGACTGAAATTTAGAATGAATTTTATCCCTAGTGGATGCTGTCGAACTCCGTGACTGCTCCTTTATGGGGTTGTAGAAATTTAGAAGATAAAGTCAAGCTCAGAGAGAAAATTGTATCTTCCCTTGTAAGAGAGAGTACTAAATTCATGTAACTACAGCAGGTACACAAGGATTGTATCTATGGCCACTTCGATTTCGAATCTTTCGACTGCAAAGTTTCCGAGATAATTTACCAGATGGTTCTCAGCGTTTTCCCGTAAGTTTAAATACAATATATTCTCGTTCAAAAAATGGTTCAAATGGCTCTGAGCACTATGGGACTTAACTGCTGTGGTCATCAGTCCCCTAGAACTTAGAACTACTTAAACCTAACTAACCTAAGGACATCACACACATCCATGCCCGAGGCAGGATTCGAACCTGCGACCGTAGCGGTCACGCGGTTCCAGACTGAAGCGCCTTTAACCACACGACCACACCGGCCGGCTATATTCTCGTAACGGAGAGTTTGGTCATCAATAATATATACTCCTTCACCATTTATAGTAGTGTGCGAACGCTGTGGTAGCTTTTCGATTCCACAACTGCAGAAATCAGGTGGTTTTGAGGCAAAGGAATCGTCGAGCCTTGTTCGGATCTCATTTTCATCCGGGAAGGAAGTCTCTTGAGGGTTGTTCAATTGAAAGAGGAAAAGCTGAAAATCTGAGGGTGCAAGATAAAGTAAATAAGGTGGGTGCAGAAAATGCTGCCCAACTAAACTCCTATCTAGTGTTTTTTGCCAGTCTAGCAGAATGCAAGTGGGCGTTGTTGTGCATTACTGTCACTTCTGGTTGTAGTTTTTGGGATTGCGTCCGCAATACACCTCATTAGTTGACAATAAATGTCAGCAGGGACGGTTACAGCTCGGGGAAGCTGTTCGTACTGCACATCGGCGCTGTTGCACCACATGCACAACGTTATCTTTTATGGATGCGGCAGTTACTGCTTTGCATAATCCGACCCACTCGTTTCTTTTCATTAATTTAGCATAAAGACACGATAGCAAGGGGCGGCTCTGTTCACACCCAGTTGATGACAACCAAGCAGAGTTGAACCTATGACCTCCCGCTGATTTTTGTGATTTTGGCTTAGAGCATGGGGTACCATACACGCGAATTTTAAGCCTCTACATTGCTTGCAAATATCGCAGTATGGTGGAACGATCACAGTTCATCACATTTGCCAGTTCCCGAGTACAAAGATGTGTATCAGGGTGGATTAATTCGTTTAAACGATCTTCATAAAAGTCCGAAGTTCTTCCTGAACGTGGAGAGTCACTAATATCAAAAAGATTCTCTTTAAAACGAAAGAACCATATCCTGGCCGCGGTCTGACCAATGACATTATCCCCATACAAGACGCAAATGTTTCCTGCTGTCTCCACTGCTGCGACCCCTGTACTGAAGTCAAACAAGCATGTCGGAAG
This sequence comes from Schistocerca americana, assembly GCF_021461395.2. Lineage (NCBI taxonomy): Eukaryota > Metazoa > Arthropoda > Insecta > Orthoptera > Acrididae > Schistocerca > Schistocerca americana. Next base: position 674,254,620 of record NC_060120.1, on the reverse strand, counting down.
CGTTCCGATTTTTCCACTTGGCACTCATTTTTACGTCCTCAGCTTCTCACACAACCTCCAAACGACAAAATGATAATATGTAAACTGAAATACCAAATGTGAACTAAAAGTACAAAATTACAATCGATAAATAAATCGACAGCAAAAGGAATACCAAAATGTAAAACAAAAACGCTACGAACTTACGTGCCAAACTAGTCACTGAAATGCACCTACTCGAGGAGATACAGTGGGGGCTGTAATTATCGTATGGCGGAGAAACTTACGCGTTAATGCAGAACCGATTTACGCTGGAAAAAAATAGTTCCAATTTTGGCCAGCAGGTGCAAATCCTGCGCCGTGCAGCATCTCGTCGACGTCTCCGATGCTTGTATTGAGGAAATTGTGTAAAGGATGGAGCCGGCCGTTGATTCCGAGCGGTTCTAGGTGCTTCAGTCTGGAACCACGCAACCGCTACGATCGCAAGTACGAATCCCGCCTCGGTCATGGATGTGTGTGATGTCCTTAGGTTAGTTAGGTTTAAGTAGTTCTAAGTTCTAGGGGACTGATGACCTCAGATGTTAAGTCGCAGCGTGCTCAGAGCCACTTTCCTTTGATCAGTCCCCTAGAACTTAGAACTACTTAAACCTAACTAACCTAAGGACATCACACACATCCATGACCGATGCAGGATTCGTAATTGCGATCGTAGCGGTTGCGTGGTTCCAGACTGTAGCGCCTGGAACCGCTCGGCCACCCCGGTAATTAGAGCCCACACTGGTATCCGTTGGCAGCTGTCCTTTATTATAGCCATTCGGTGTCTTATACACAACCTAATTTTACGTAATCCAAACAGGGCATTTCGTTTCCCTTAACTCGGTTTGCCACCTTCCACGCTATCCGGGCACTGGGCCTGATCGTCACTGCGTGACCATCGCTTACTCGTGGCTCCCATTTCCCCGGCCTAAGGCGCTGCAGTCATGGACTGTGCGGCTGGTCCTGGCGGAGGTTCGAGTCCTCTCTCGGGCATGGGTGTGTGTGTGTTTGTCCTTAGGATAATTAAGGTTAAGTAGTGTGTCAGCTTAGGGACTGATGAACATAGCAGTTAAGTCCCGTAAGATTTTACACACATTTGAACATTTTTATCATTGCCGTCACACCGCTAGGGATAGTGCTTGCATATGAGGTGAAACGTTTGCTTTGAGCCTGGAGGGCTACTCACGTGTAGGCGTCGGTGCCGGGCCCGCGCTGGTCCTCGTGCGCTTGCATGTCCGCGAGCAGCTGCCAGCGGCGCGGGTGCCTCTTCTGCAGCAGCAGGCAGCGCAGCGGCGTGACGGCGGCGAGCAGCCAACCGGCGCGACCCGCGGACAGCCGCAGCAGCCGGCACTCTGCCGCGTGGTCGGGCGCGCCCGCGGCTGCGCACGGCGCGCACAGCGGCCACAGGCAGCGCGGGCAGCGCGCGAGCGCGGCGGCCTCGGGCGGCAGCGGCAGCAGGCAGCCCAGGCAGGCCGGCGCCTCGTCGGCGGCGCGGTGCACGCGCGGGCCCACCACCAGCGGCGCGTCGCCCAGCACCGCCGCGCCAGCCTCCACGTCGCGCGTCGCCACCAGGTGCCGGCCCAGCTCCGCGCTCGTGCGCACCTGCCGCCACAGAGACACTACGTCACGACGACAACAGACGACTGTAGTCCAACGGTCGTTTGTCCGTTGTAATCGACAAAACTTGAAGGCAGGCTGGCACAGGTAAAGAGAGCGTACTTCGCCAGAACTAGCCTGTTGTTGCTGCGGTCTTCAGTCCAGAGACTGGGTTGATGCAGCTCTCCATGCTGCTCTATCCTGTGCAAGCTTCTTATTTCCAAGTAACTACTACACCCTACATCCTGCTTGGTGTATTCATCTCTTGGTCTCCCTCTACGATTTTTACTGTCCACACTGCTCTCCAATACTAAATTGGTGATCCCTTGATGCGTCAGAACATGTCCTACTAACCGATCCCTTCTCCTAGACAAGTTGTGCCACAAATCCCTCTTCTCCCCAATTCTATTCAGTACCTCCTCATTAGTTACGTTATCTATCCATCTAATCTTCAGCATTCTTCTGTAGCACCACATTTCGAAAGCTTCTATTCTCTTCTTGTCTAAACTATTTATCGTCCACGTTTCACATCCATACATAGCCACACTCCATACAAATACTTTGAGAAAAGGCTTCCTGACACTTAAATCTATACTCGATGTTAAAAAATTTCTCTTTGTCAGAAACGCTTTCCTTGCCATAGCCAGTCTACATTTTATATCCTCTCTACTTCGACCATCATTAGTTATTTTGCTGCCCAAATAGCAAATCTCATCTACTACTTTAACTGTCTCATTTCCTAATCTAATTCCTCAGAGCACCTGATTTATTTAGACTACGTTCCACTACCCTCGTTATGCTTTTGTTGATGTTCATCTTATATCCTCCTTTCAAGACACTGTCTATTCCGTTCAACTTCTAGTCCATGTCCTTTGCTGTGTCTAACAGAATTACAACGTCATCGGCAAAGCACAAAGTTTTTTTTTCCTTCTCCGTAGATTTTAATTCCTACTCCAATTTTTTTCTTTTGTTTCCTTTACTACTTGCTCAATTTATAGATTGAATGACATCGGGGATGGGCTACAACCCTCTCTCTCCCTTCCCAACCACTGCTTCCCTTTCATGCCCCTCGACTCTTACAACTGCCATCTGATTTCTGTACAAATTGTAAATAACATTACGCTCCCTGTATTTCACGCCTGCGATCTTCAGAATCTGAAATAAAGTATTCCAATCAACATTGTCAAAAGCTTTCTCTATGTCTACAAATGCTAGAAACGTAGGTATGCCTTTCCTTAGTCTATCTTCTAAGTCGTAGGGTCAAATGGTTCAAATGGCTCTGAGCACTATGGGACTTAACATCTGTGGTCATCACTCCCCTAGAACTTAGAACTACTTAAACCTAACTAACCTAAGGACATCACACACATCCATGCCCGAGGCGGGATTCGAGCCTGCGACCGTAGCGGTCACGCGGTTCCAGACTGAAGCGCCTAGAACCGCACGGCTACACCGGCCGGCAGTCGTAGGGTCAGTATTGCCTCATGTGTTCTAACATTTCTACGGAATCCAAAGTGATCTTCCCCAAGGTCGGCTTCTACCAGTTTTTCCATTCGTCTGTAAGGAATTCGTGTCACTACTTTGCAGCCGTGACTAATTAAACTGATAGTTCGGTAGTTTTCACACCTGTTAACATCTGCTTTCTTTCGATTGGAATTATTATATTCATCTTCAAGTCTGAGGGCATTTGTCCTGTCTCATACATCTTGATCACCAGATGGTAGAGTTTTGTCGGGGTTCGCTCTACCAAGACTATTATTAGTTCTAATGGAAGGTTGTCCACTCCCAAGGACTTGTTTCGACTTAGATCTTTCAGTGCCCTGTCACATTCTTCACGTAGTACCATATCTCCCATTTCATCTTCACCTACGTCATCTTCCATTTCCGTACTATAACCCTCAAGTACATCACCCTTGTATAGGCCCTCTATATACTCCTTCCATCTTTCTGCTTTCCCTTCTTTGCTTAGAATTGGTTTTCCGTCTGAGCTCCCGATATTTATGCAACTGGTTCTCTTTTCTACAAAGGTCTCTTTAATTTTCCTGTAGACAGTATCTATCTTACCCCTAGTGATATATGCCTCTACAACTTTACATCTGTCCTCTAGCCATCCCTGCTTAACAGTTTTGTACTTTCTGTCGATCTCATTTTTGAGACGTTTGTATTCCTTCTTGCATGCTTCATCAATGCATTTTTATATTTTCTCCTTTCATCAATTAAATTCATTATCTCTACTGTTACCGAAGGATTTTTACTAGACCTCGTCTTTCTACCTACTTGATCCTCTGCTGCCTTCACTATTTCATCTGTCAAATCTACCCATTCTTCTCCTACTGTATTTATTTTCCTTGTTCTTGTCAATCGTTCTTTAATGCTCTTTCTGAAAATCTCTACAACCTCTGGGTCTTTCTGTTTATCCACGTCCCATCTCCTTAAGTTCCCAACTATTCGCAGTTTCTTCAGTTTAGAACTAGCCTCCTAAAGTCAAACTTCCCTTCATCTTCACAACACACTTTGACTGAGTTAATTTCGATACCCCGCTTTTCCCAAATTTCGAAATTTAGCCATTCTCGAACCTCTGACATGCATCGTTATGCACTGATGAGCCAAGACCTCTCGGAACCGACTTCACAACCTCTGGCCGGGATAGCTGCCTGTAGAAATTTGCTGCCAGAGCCAGAATACTTCTGAGCCGGCATGGTGTAAGCCTCTGTCCGCCGCGGTCCCATCATGGGTGAGGGCGGAGCCCAGTCATAACAAATGTGGGAGGTAGCGGTCGGGGGAAGCAAATCTACCATAAACAGTCGCCGCCAAGACCTAGTAGTGTATTGTTGTCGTCAACTTCTACCGACACCGAAATATATTATGCGCCAGCCGGCGGCCCGATATTTGTCACCCAGCCCCTTTCACACCTACCCAGTACCTCCGCTGCTGCTGACCTGATGCTGCCGGAAACTGAACTAGCGCCATACAGCTGGGATCGGCTCCAAGGTGACTCTAACCGACCTCTGACGTCCCCAAGGGATCTCGGGTCTGCGACCAGCGCGTCAGCATGCCACACGCTTACCGTCTGCGGAAGCAGAAAGTTGTTCTACATCCGGGCCTGTGGTTTGCCAACGACAGTCTTGACTTAACAAGGAGAACACGGTATGTGCCGTAATCCAACTTCCCAGAAACCTTCTCAGTGGAAGAAGAGTCAAAATAAGCGAGCACGTGTCTCATCTAATCAATAGACACTCTATCGTTTTTGAGAAAACGATGGCCCAAGTTTTCGAATAATGTAGATGCATTTTAGCTCACGACAGTCTGAGACGCCTCCCACTTTTGCGCCCTGTGTTCGAAATCCGATTATTGCTGTTGCTTATTTCATTTATTTGTTTATTTTTCCAATTTATTTACCCACGACTGTAGGAAACACAGAAATCTTGAACACCACGACCATCATGGGAAGGCAGGTTTGCCACAGTGACATTTCTTCACATGAGTCTCACTTCGGAAAGCAACGTTAACGTTGCTGGAGATTTTACATGTTGGCAGTAATTCCGCGGCAAACCTAGCATAACAGATCACTTCTCCGAAAACTGGCGCTCGCAGCTGATTATGAATGAATATACATTACAGGTATTTCACCGGAACAGTTTCAAATAATTTTCTCACTCATTTCTTTTAATTCGATCATTAGACACACAACTATTAGGCTAATAAGGATAACGTTATTTCAATATATTAGGTTAGTTCATAAGACCGTAGCGTTTTTGCTTTGCATGGTGGTATTCCGGTTGGTATCGGTTTATTTATCGCTTGCGATTTTTCGTTTGTAGTTCACTTCTTGTATTTGAGATTACAAATTTTCATTGTATCATTCGGAGATAGTAACTGGATCTGTGGACACCAAGTAGAGAAATCGGAACATCAGACGCATTCTCCCGTTTGAGTTCAATAGAGAGGCGACAGCAGCGTAGACAGCCACGAACTTTGGCGCCGTGTATGGGTTAACGCCATGGGACTGAGCACTACAGGAAAATGATTTTCTCCTTTCAAGGACGATTGTTTTGATATAAGTGACCATCCACATTGATGAATACCTTCAGGGTTCGACGAAAATGGTTTAAGCGCAATAATGAACAATGATTCGCGTCATTGTACTCGAGAACTGGTAGATTTGGTGAACCGTGACAGTCCACCATCGTCCGACATTTTCATGTAATGGGTAAGGTTCAAAAATCAGGTGTATAGATACTGAATGCTCTAAGTCAAAACCACAAAAACCAGCGGATGGCCGTACGTGCAGCCCTGCGCACTCGTCATCAGTTGGTTCGCGACCAACACCGACCATTTCTTTCCTACATCGTTACCGGTGACGATAAATGGTGTCTTTATGCTAACGTAAGGGAAAGAAAGGAATGACTGAGGCCAAATAAAGCAGCAACTAACCGTACAAAGACCTGTGCGCATCCACGACAGATAATGTTTTGTATCTGACGGAACAGCGACGGTGCTGTGTACCATGGATTGCTTCCCCGAGACTTAATCATCATTGCTGACATTTATTGTCAAAAAGTGCAGACGCAGTCCAGAAAAAAGACCCGGAAGACTGCGTCAAGTGATGCTACTGTAAGTCCGAGAGCCTGCCTGCATTTTGCTGGACTCAAATAAATCCCTGTACGTGTGTTTGGTCGGGTAGTCATTCCGCACCCACCTTGTTCACCCGATCTTGCGCCTTCAGATTTTCATGTTTTCGGCTGTCAATAGTAAAATCTTCAAGGAACTTCCTTTCCGAATTAAAATGATATTCGAACGTGGCTCGACGATTTTTGCTCCTCAAAAGCATGTAATTTCTACGGAATTGAAACGTTACCACAGCGTTGGCAAACTGTTGTAAATAGTAAAGGAAACTATCATATCGATTACTAAAGTCTCTGTTATGCGTACATGTTGTGTTTATTAAAGTTGTGGGAAACGCTACAAAGGTATGCACCAAACTAATACGAGGGCAGTTCAATAAGTAATGCAACACATTTTTTTTTCTCGGCCAATTTTGGTTGAAAAAACCGGAAATTTCTTGTGGAATATTTTCAAACATTCCCGCTTTGTCTCGTATAGTTTCATTGACTTCCGGCAGGTGGCAGCGCTGTACGGAGCTGTTAAAATGGCGTCTGTAACGGATGTGCGTTGCAAACAACGGGCAGTGATCGAGTTTCTTTTGGCGGAAAACCAGGGCATCTCAGATATTCATAGGCGCTTGCAGAATATCTACGGTGATCTGGCAGTGGACAAAACCACGGTGAGTCGTTGGGCAAAGCGTGTGTCATCATCGCCGCAAGGTCAAGCAAGACTGTCTGATCTCCCGCGTGCGGGCCGGCCGTGCACAGCTGTGACTCCTGCAATGGCGGAGCGTGCGAACACACTCGTTCGAGATGATCGACGGATCACCATCAAACAACTCAGTGGTCAACTTGACATCTCTGTTGGTAGTGCTGTCACAATTGTTCACCAGTTGGGATATTCAAAGGTTTGTTCCCGCTGGGTCCCTCGTTGTCTAACTGAACACCATACAGAGCAAAGGAGAACCATCTGTGCGGAATCGCTTGCTCGTCATGTGGCTGAGGGTGACAATTTATTGTCAAAGATTGTTACAGGCGATGAAACATGGATTCATCACTTCAAACCAGAAACAAAACGGCAATCAATGGAGTGGCGCCACACCCACTCCCCTACCAAGAAAAAGTTTAAAGCCATACCCTCAGCCGGTAAAGTCATGGTTACAGTCTTCTGGGACGCTGAAGGGGTTATTCTGTTCGATGTCCTTCCCCATGGTCAAACGATCAACTCTGAAGTGTATTGTGCTACTCTTCAGAAATTGAAGAAACGACTTCAGCGTGTTCGTAGGCACAAAAATTTGAACGAACTTCTCCTTCTTCATGACAACGCAAGACCTCACACAAGTCTTCGCACCCGAGAGGAGCTCACAAAACTTCAGTGCACCCTACAGCCCCGATCTCGCACCGTCGGATTTCCATATGTTTGGCCCAATGAAGGACGCAATCCGTGGGAGGCACTACGCGGATGATGAAGAAGTTATTGATGCAGTACGACGTTGGCTCCGACATCGACCAGTGGAATGGTACCGTGCAGGCATACAGGCCCTCATTTCAAGGTGGCGTAAGGCCGTAGCATTGAATGGAGATTACGTTGAAAAATAGTGTTGTGTAGCTAAAAGATTGGGGAATAACCTGGTGTATTTCAATGCTGAATAAAACAACCCCTGTTTCAGAAAACAAATGTGTTGCATTACTTATTGAACTGCCCTCGTACATTGGAAAACACTGATGTAGTAATCTTCTACGGACATGACTAGATGTAGTCACCTGGTTTCGAACGAGGGGCACAAAAGTGAGAAGCCGCGATGCTGCTCACTGTACCACAGCTTCAGTTGAACCATGTTTTCACTAAAAGGTACAGAAAGTACCTCAATAAACTCTGACCATCGTTTCTCAGAAACGGATAAACCGAAACGTGTTCATCTGTTTTGGCTCCTCATACACTGAACGAAGCTCCTGGCAAATCGGGTCGTCGTCAGTAAAGCTTCTAGCTGCTGTTCATGGCTGAGAGCTTCCTCGCTTACTGCGAGCCGAGTGCGTTTCCTCGTGCTTTGCTGAAGTAGCCATGCGACCTTGGCGTCAACGCAAGCCTTGAGTAGCCGCCAGCAGTCACTGAACGAGAGTCTCAATAAATAAATGTAATTGCTGAAGCAGAATTTCTGATTTCATGTCCACCGAGAAGCTGGTAGTATGCGCGCTGCGTCCTGCACGGCATCCCGAGTCGATCACTCTTCTATATAATAGTGCCCACAACTCCGACGCTGCAACAATACTTTTCTCCTCTGTTATCCCTCATTCCGACCTCACATATTGCATGAGACATGTGTACTCTAACTTCCAACACATATTCTTCCATCATATACACACTCTCAGCAGATTCGTCAGCGTCTTCTGCTTCGCACCTACCAGCAGCTTATTCATCTACACCAGTCTCAAGTTAGAATAGTTCTAGAGCAAGAGGAACAATATCACTAAAGACTCCAGACATTTCCACCCACAAACTATAATCATACAAACCATTCATCTTTGACATTGATTTATTAATTATGAAATAACTGCACATGAGTGTAGCATTTTTAATTAATATAAAGGGCTACCAAAAACTTTCCGTTCGAAGGCCATTACAGTCTAAAACAGGTACCCCAGTCAGGCAACATCGCCATGAGCAGTGAGGCAATCATCTCACCGACGCACCACATTGAAGGCACCCGTTTGATAAAACACCGTGTCCTGCTGCGTGTAGGTTCGTAACTGCCAGCTGCACATTCTCGTCCGACAGGAACTGTTGACCTTTTAAGGCCTTTTTTTAAGGGACCGAAGGAGTGATACTCGAATTGCGAGTGATCAGGTCTGCTGGGCGGGTACTCGAGTGCCTGCCACTTGAGTTGACGTAATTTCTGCGTTACGACACTTGCGATGCTGGGGACGTGCGTTATTATTAAACAGCAGCACCCATTTGCGCGCCATTGCACAACATTGGTTTTCGACAGACATGCCGCATTTACCGGACGCACGTCGGAAAGACGCGAATACCACACTAAAACCATAAAAGAAATTAATAAAAACATACGAAATGTAGTGCTGCAGAAGAATGCTGAAAATCAAGTAGACCAATAATGAAACAGAATGACCTCCAGAGAACCGGCAAGGAAGTAAACATGTCGAAAACATTAACTAGAGGTGCATCAGGAAGAAACTTCGACAGCACTTTAGGGATCCGCAGAGAACAAAAGTTGTAGGTGGTTGGTATATATATATATAATTCTCTGGGGTTATGTTAATGCAAATACACTGAAAAAAGGGGCGGGCACTAGGAAGGAATTATTCGAATGGGGCGGAAATCTAAATCTGTAGATGTGAACAAACAGTAGATGACAATTTCAGTAAAATTGGGTGTTTTATTCAAGAGAAAGAGATAGCGGATGACTGTCAGGTTGTTATCTGACCGGTGTCTGGAACCTCTATGTGCTAGTCATCGGGACTCAGTTCAAAAGGGAGTTCATCACTGAAAAATAATTCTTCTCCAGTAACTGAGCTTCAGGCCGAAGACTTGTCTGCAGACGCCCTGGACAGCGGTGGGGTACCAACCTGTCTGTCGACCGCCATACGGCCCGACAACCAGGAGTGCTGTTATGGATTGCATTTTAGTTCACACCAGGACCCTTGTGGCTCTCATCCGCGTCACCCCTACAGCACGGCGGTATGTCGACGATATTCTGCACCCCGTTTTGTTGCCCTTCATGGCAAGCCGTCCTGGGCTCATACTTCAGCAAAATAATGCGCGACCCCACACCACGAGAGATGCACTGCTTGTCTTCGTGCCTGCTAAACCCTACCTTAGTCAACAAAGGCGCCAGATTTCTCCACAAATGAGAACGTTTGGAACGTTATGAACAGGGCCCTCCAACGATCTCGGGATCTAACGCGCCAGATGGAGACAATTTGGCACGACATCCCTCAGGAGCACATCCAACAACTCTGTCAGTCAATGCCAAACCGAATGACTGCTTGCGTGAGGACCACAGATGGACCAACAAAATTTGAAACGCTCTTTCTCTTCTACAAATCACCCAAATTTTCTGATATTGTAATCATCTGTTTGTCTGTATCTATCGATTACCGTTCCGTTCGAGTAATTCCTTTGTGGGGCGCTGTTTCCCTTTTTTCTTGTTTGGAGTGAATATTACGTGCTTGGCCCAACATTTTTTTAATATAACAAATAAACAAATGAAGTAAAAGGCAGGTGGACAAAAAGAAAAAGGAAAAAAAATCACACATTGCATAACAGAGAACTACGAAAACAACCAACAAATTGATCTCGCTCTCGCGCCAATCTTACGTGGAACGGAACGTCGTGTTCACGGATATTGTGTAAGAATACTCGATGTGATTTATCTAGAAACCAGAAGGCAACTTTGAATCGACAGCTTTTTCAGTTCTCGGTTGTCCATCAACAGTCTGATCTTTTTACAGACAGTGTTCCACTGTGCCCAAAGAATTCAAAAATGTCGACTTCAGATCGCTAAAATCAATATTTTATTTTAATGCACGGCTCGTTTTGATCATAAATCATCATCAGATGGAGTAGTATTATAAACATAGCACAGGAGGGCATTTCGCTGACATTAGACATACAAGTTTACTGTGTTGAGGATTATGACTCCACAAATACTTCACGCAGTATAAACGCTACACGTTCGTCATCTGTCAATGAAATGAGGTGTTTGTAGAGCCATGATGCTTAATACAGAGGACTGGCAAGTCTTTCTTGTATGTCTAATATCAATGGATTGTCATTCCAGGCTACCATTCATAATGCTACATTTATAGTACCCTGTCAGTAAAATTATCTATAATCATAACAAAATATTGATATAGCAGCTTTTGGTGGTCTAAAGATGTCATTCCTGACTAATGTGCCCACCGGAGAATATGACTTTATTTACACACTGCAAATTAATATCACAGCTTTTGTACAAAAACCAATGAAGTTGCCACCCCGTTAATCTCAACAACTTTGTTCATGCTGAAGTGTCATCGCGAATTCAAAAGACTAAGATATGTTACGTGGTCTTCTTTAAGCAAATTTACGTGATCACAAAGCGTAACACTATGTAGGGAAGCAGCCTACTCACACTGTAGTAAATTCACATCAGTTTCCATTGTGTGCCAGCCAGTCTGCTGTAACTAGCTCTGACGTCATAAATGTTGCGCAATACCTTAAAAATCAAGCAAATGACCTAAAACTTTTCTAGCATGTCAGGAATAATACTAAATTAATGTGTGTTAAATATCAGTTCGATAACTTCAGCCATTTTCGAAATTTGGACGTGTTTCTGAAAAAATCATTGGCGCAACAGAAAAGAGCTAGAGACTTCAAAATTTATATTTAGATTCATCTTTCATAATGATTTAATAAAAACAGTACTTTGGATTTCACATATTAAGATTTTAGTGGAAATTCATGATTTTGTGGTTTTCGTCTCAAAACTGAAGGAAGCAAGATAGATTAAGTAGGCTAGTAAATAAGGCTAGGATGTTTAGATTCAAATAGGTTGGAGGTCCGCTATGATTATGAAGATGTGTAAAGTTTCTTTTGAATACCTATAAAATTATAGCGATAGCGGATCTAAAAAGGGCCAGTTCAGAGCTCATCTACTGCGTACAGTGTAATTTAATTAATTCTCTCGCCCAGAATATTTAACTTAGCCACGTCAAAATTTTATTATCAATACTTACCTGCGTGCTGAATGCACGTTTCAATTAAGAGCTTCTTCGGCCATCAGCAAAAGAAGCTATAAATTATTATGTAACTTGAAGTGGTGCGTTACTAGCCCAGCGGCTAGTCGAGAGAGCCGAAAAGATCAGGCGTTCCCTTCGCCGTCCGCACCGCGGGTTTATATATAAGGACGCTGCGCGAGGAAGGAAGGCCCCAGTTCTCTCCAGACGCTGAATGACACGCCATCTGTGTCGGTAGTCACGTCGCATCAGTGTATCTGCTACAAACAGCCTCGGGTGCCGTATTAAGTTACTAGAGATACGCGGAACCATGAAAACATTTCATGTGAAGTGTTAATTCTGGAATGATTTTCATTATCTAGCTTCAGTTGCGTATTGTCGTATTTTCACGTGCCGTCGCGGGACAGACATTCTACCAAATATTTAGCGTGGCATTTGATGAAATACTCTCATCAAATTATGGCGAGCATTCTTTTTAATATTTAATTCGGACATTTATAGTTGCATCAGCGCATTAGACTCTGAACTGCTCTGTTAGTTAGGTTGTAGGGATACTTGTGTTTTTATCAGTGAATTTCAGAATATACTCAACTATTTTGGAAAACCGTTTTTTGATTAGAAATCCCGGACAATCTCCTAATTCCTCAGAGCTATAAGCTGCAGCTATAATGGTATCTCAATTGAAGTGGGCACTAGGATCTCTAAATACTGGCTCCATGTTTTATTAAATCACTTTCTGGGTGCCAAGAAGTAAATAGAGAGCCAGTGTTGAGAACGGCGAAAGACAGCATTAACAACATTCTAAAAGCCAGAAACTGATTCAACTTGCAAGCGTTTGTTACTGCAAATTTATTTTTACAAACTTACACACGCCGCCCCACAACTACAGCTATGATTCCTAGGCCAGGTGCACGTTCGGACACAGGCGAAACAGGGCAGGAGAGGGCATGCAGAGAGACAGCTTCCTAGGCAGTATCATGCAGTATATCCTTGTGAAACAGTGACTGAACTCATGGGTCTTACTTAAGAATTAGATTCTGAAGACAAAGTGGACGTACTGATGTTATATGACACTCCAAAACGAAGGAAACAGACGGAAGAAACGCATATATGAGCAAGAGAAAAACTAGCGCTGAATTCACTTTAACATCCGAGATCTTGATTAACGGTTCAGTAACTATTTCTGTTTGCATCTGAGTCTATTAGGTGGGTTCACGAGCTTTTTTAAGTGACGACTGGTATCACACAAAAGCATGTACAGTCGGATAAACACTGGCTCGAGCACTGCCTGGCAGAGGTGGAAGCAGGAGCAGTAGAATGCCCTATGTCGTCGATGATAAATGATGTTATTTGGGTCCCTGTATTTCATAAGCCACTATAGCAGTGGTCATGAAAAATTTGCAGAAAATTTCATATATTCTTAGGCTACTGAAACAAAATCATTGCATTTTAGTCACCGGCTTGGTAAATGTAATTGTTTAACTATGCGGTTAAAATATTGTACAATTCTTTGTACTTTCTCCAAAAAAATTTTTAATATACTTAAAATTCTTTTTATTTTACTCAGTACGCTAAGTATATGTACAATATGTTGCAACTTGCTGAAAATTTTAATGCTCTACGCCAACAATTTAGGGGGGAAATGCAAAGGGGATAAAAACTGGGGGAAGAAGGATTTGAGGTTTGGGGACGACATGGTCCTCCTAGCAACAGGTCAGAAAGAGTTACAGGTTATAACGGTTACCACTGAAGCTGCAACAAAAGTTCATGGATTTTTAGACCACACAGTTGTGTGGAGAAACAGCGATTAATTTACTTATAATCAATTATTCAAAATGACAGTCACAATCGCATTAGTTTATTTTGCCGCCAACCGGTTTCAAGCCACGATGGGGTCATCTTCAGGGCAATTACAACTGCAAAGTTATAATATTGGTAAGTAATCATGTACGTAATCTACAAGCAGTTACATAAATAAAAAGATTTTTATACCCATTTGGTCGCTTGCTGGAGTTGTCACCCTGCCCATACACAGTTGGTAACTATGCATGGTTGGCTTTTTTTTTTCTTTATTGTGATTTTAAACACCTTATACAAAGGCGGGCTGTCAGCAGCACAGTACGCCGCTCTTCAGCCTTGAGTTGACAATAAGTAGTACATATAGGTGGCACAGAGAATACAAGCAAAACGGCGGGCAAAAAATGTAGACACTAAAAAACAAAAACACATGGAGCCGTTCACGCTGGACGAGAAACATCACTAACACTAGTTGACACGGCGCACATAACATGGATGATGGCGACGGCACGCGTGAACAGTGGTGGCGTGACGGCAAACAAACACTAAACACAAACGAAGGCACACACACGAGACACTGATGGCGAAGATCTCCGGCGCGCGAATGTTCACTGAGCGTGTGCGAGTCCGGGGACATGTCAAGAGAGGAGGAGGAGGAAGGGGAGTGGGAGAGGGAGAGGGAGAGGGAGAGGGAGAGGGGAGAGCAGAGATGCCAGGGGCATGGGAGATAGGGGGAGGGAGGAAGGGGGAGGGGAAGCCCGGGGGAAGAGGGGTGGAGGGAGGGGACGGGGGAAAGGAAAGAGAAGGGAGGGAGGGTGCCTAAAGGAAAGGACACAGGAAGTGGGGGGGGGAGGATCAAAGTTGATAGGAGGGGTAGATGGAGGGGAGGAGGACATCATCAGGGAGGGGGAGCTGGCAGAAGCCACCTTGGGAGAGGGTAAGGAGGGTGGAGAGATGGAGACCGGGTGGGACGTGGGAATACAGGTGCGGCAGCGGGCGGGGGTGGGAAGAGGATGGGCGAGACAAGCGGATGAGGAGGATCGAGTTTGCGGGAGGTCATGGTTGGCTCTCTGCATGAGCTTAAATAACGGCCAACAACACGTGGGCCGATGGCAAGGCCCTCCACGGTGACCAACGGTACTTACATGCTTAAGCAAGAAATCGTAAATTTTAAAGTTTGTTCCAGTTGTAATGTAAAATATAATAAATAATAAATAACTAATTAAACATCGAGAAATTTAAAATTAATTAAAATTGAGGAAACTGTTGTCCCGTTCATTTTTCACATCATTTGTGGATAGAGTAGAGCCCTCTATCTCTTGTGGTAGGGACGCCGTTGCCATGGGCGATAGTATGTATACAGCGCCCTCTATCCTGTGTAGTTGGGACGCTGTCGTTATGGTAGCCGCTTCGTATAAGTCGTCTGCTGTAATACCGTCTTTGCGTGGTGTTCGTTGTTATGGTAACGGCGTACCATAACTATTCTTCCGCCATGTGGTTGCCAATGCATGTGGTCTTGTGCTGCGGTGTTATCTTTTCACAGCTTGTTTTGTCGTGCAAAATGAACTAAAGCGATTGTGACTGCCATTTCGAATAATTGATTAAAAGTTCATGGAATGAAAATATGCACAAAGAAAACAAACGTCATGGCTCTTGAAGCAAATATATAGGTAACGATAATGCTGAACGTAGAATTAGCAGAACATCCACAAAGGTTCAAATACCTCGCAAGTAGGTGAAAACCGACGGGAAGAGCAGCATAGAAATCAAAACCGGAGTAGTAATGGCGAAAGAGGCATTTTATAAAAAAAAGGAGACTTTCCCTGCAGAAAAATGGGGAGGGATTTAAAGCAAAAACTAATAATATTTTTTGTATGGCGTGTCCTCCTGTATGGTGCTGAAACGTGGACTGACAAAGAAAGAGGAAGCAAGGCTAAAGGCATGGGGGAGGATGGAAAGAATAAGTTGGACAGATAGAGAGAACAATCAAGTGGATTGGATATATACTAAGAATGAAGCAGAGATCTAAAAAAAAAGTCTTAGAGGGGCCATGTAGAAGAAAAGAGAGTGCAAGACAGGAAGAGATTTCAGATCCTGGACGATGTGATGGACTGCAACACATGTTGTTGTTGTTGTGGTCTTCAGTCCTAAGACTGGTTTGAAGCAGCTCTCCATGCTACTCTATCCTGTGCAAGCTTCTTCATCTCCCAGTACCTACTGCAACCTACATCCTTCTGAATCTGCTTAGTGTGTTCATCTCTTGGTCTCCCTCTACGATTTCTACCCTCCACGCTGCCCTCCAATATTAAATTGCTGATCCCTTGATGCCTCAACACATGTCCTACCAATCGATCCCTTCTTCTAGTCAAGTTGTGCCACAACCTTCTCTTCTCCCCAATCCTATTCAATACTTCCTCATTAGTTATGTGATCTACCCATTTAATCTTCAGCATTCTTCTGTAGCACCACATTTCGAAAGCTTCTATTCTCTTCTTGTCCAAACTATTTATCGTCCATGTTTCACTTCCATACACGGCTACACGTAGGGTCAGAATGACTTCCTGACATTTAAATCTATACTCGATGTTAACAAATTTCTCTTCTTCAGAAACGCTTTCCTTGCCATTGCCAGTCTACATTTTATATCCTCTCTACTTCGACCATCATCAGTTATTTTTCTCCTCAAATAGCAAAATTCCTTTACTACTTTAAGTGTCTCATTTCCTAATCTAATTCCCTCAGCATCACCCGACTTAATTCGACTACATTCCATTATCCTCGTTTTGCTTTTGTTTATACCCTCCTTTCAAGACACTATCCATTCCGTTCAACTGCTCTTCCAAGTCCTTTGCTGTCTCTGTCAGAATTACAATGTCATCGGCGAACCTCAAAGTTTTTATTTCTTCTCCATGGATTTTAATACCTACTCCAAATTTTTCTTTTGTTTCCTTTACTGCTTGCTCAATATACAGATTGAATAACAACGGGGAGAGGCTACAACCCTGTCTCACTCCTTTCCCAACCACTGCTTCCCTTTCATGCCCCTCGACTCTTATAACTGCCATCTGGTTTCTGTACAAATTGTAAATAGCCTTTCGCTCCCTGTATTTTACCCCTGCCATCTTCAGAATTTGAAAGAGAGTATTCCAGTTAACGTTATCAAAAGCTTTCTCTAAGTCTACAAACGCTAGAAACGTAGGTTTGCCTTTTCTTAATGTTTCTTCTAAGATAAGTCGTAAGGTTAGTATTGCCTCACGTGTTCCAACATTTCTACGGAATCGAAACTGATCTTCCCCGAGGTCCGCTTCTACCAGTTTTTCCATTCGTCTGTGAAAAATCCGCGTTAGTACTTTGCCGCCGTGACTTATTAAACTGATAGTTCGGTAATTTTCACATTTGTTAACACCTGCTTTCTTTGGGATTGGAATTATTATATTCTTCTTGAAGTCTGAGGGTATTTCGCCTGTTTCATACATCTTGCTCACCAGATGGTAGAGTTTCGTCAGTACTGGCTCTCCCAAGGTCGTCAGTAGTTCTAATGGAATGTTGTCTAGTCAAGGTGCCTTGTTTCGACTCAGGTCTTTCAGTGCTCTGTCAAACTCTTCACGCAGTATTATATCTCCCATTTCATCTTCATTCACATCCTCTTCCATTTCCATAATATTGTCCTCAAGTACATCGTCCTTGTATAGACCCTCTATATACTCCTTCCACCTTTCTGCTTTCCCTTCTTTGCTTAGAACTGGGTTACCATCTGAGCTTTTGATATTCATACAAGTGGTTCTCTTTTCTCTGAAGGTCTCTTTAATTTTCCTGTAGGCTGTATCTATCTTACCCCTAGTGAGATAAGCCTCTACATCCTTACATTTGCCCTTTAGCCATGCCTGCTTAGCCATTTTGCACTTCCTGTCGATCTCATTTTTGAGACGTTTGTATTCCTTTTTGCCTGCTTCATTTACTGCATTTTTATATTTTCTCCTTTTATCAATTAAATTCAGTATTTCTTATTTCGCCCAAGGATTTCTACTAGCCCTCGTCTTTTTACCAACTTGATCCTCTGATGCTTTCACTACTTCATCCCTCAAAGCTACCCATTCTTCTTCTACTGTAATCTTTCCCCGTTTCCTGTCAATTGTTCCCTTATGCTCTCCCTGAAATTCTGTAACCTCTGGTTTACTCACTTTATCCAAGTCCCATCTCCTCTAAATTCCCACCTTTTTGCAGTTTATTCAGTTTTAATCTAGAGGTCATAACCAATAGATTGTGGTCAGAATCCACATCTGTCCCTGGAAATGTCTTACAATTTAAAACCTGGTTCCTAAATCTCTGTCTTACCATTACATAATCTATCTGAAACCTGTCAGTGTCTGCAGGCTTCTTCCATGTATACAACCTTCTTTCATGATTCTTGAATCAAGTGTTAGCTATGATTAAGTTGTGCTCTGTGCTCTGCAGCATATATAGAAACATTAAGAGGTAAGGAATGGATCGCACGAAATAGAGACGCCAAGGCCTGCTAATATAGCAAAGAACTGACGATGGTGCAAACTGAAAGTATAACTTTTCAGAAACAGCTACTAAAATGATAAATAACTAAAACTTAATATTTTATATTTTCTTTACTCCCTCAGAAGTATCCTGCAGCATACAGAATGTCATTATCTTGATAGTTTTCCATGGATCTCATTCTTTTTCGCTGTTCTCGATTCCTTAGTGGCCGTTTTTACTGCATACTGTGTTTTATCGATGCAAAACGTCTCTAACCGTCGTAGTTCTCTGATGCAGTTTACATTAGGATAAATTCCCATTGCTTTCATCCTACCAGTGTTGCCATCATCAAAAGCAATACCTGCACCACAGAGTCCCAGAATTTTAGTGTTTTCCTCCCACGAAAAACATCTGTTGCTATGCGTGTCCATATGAGACTGTTGAAAGAATCATTTGGATTCTGAGTCTTCAACAAATCAGGATGTGCAAGGTCTCCTTAAACGCGTTTTATGGCTCCCGTGACGGATGCTGACTATTTATGGCTGAATGAAGTATTTGAGTACTTTGCATTCCGATACTTGTAGCACGAATTTGGTCTGGGGCGGCGTAGTTGATGTATTCCATTTAACATTTGCTCACAGTTTCTGGAAGAAGGTGGTCCATTCTACCTGCTTCATTCCGTAGAAATCATCGCTGTCACTGCTATCAATTATTATGACTGGCAGCCTGCCCTTACGTTTTTGACATCTGAAAGTTTCTTCTTTTTCGAACTTTGTTTCAACTCTCTCAACCCAGTGTCCATCCATTTTTGAACGTGATCTCACGTGATACCAACGAAATTTCGCCTATGCAATATTGCAACCCACAGTCTTCTGTACGTTAAGTTACGAGCTATATTTGATCTTGATGTAATGCATATAAAGTTTTTAACATTTTAAACACCGAGCGAAGTAGCGCATTCGGGAGGACGACGGTTCAAACCCGCGTCTGGCCCTAAATTGCTTCAGGAAATGCCGGGATGATTCCTTTGAAAGGGCTCTACCGACTTCCTTGCCCATCCCTCCCTAATTCGATGGGCCCGATGATCTTGCTGTTTGGTCGCCTCCCCCCAGACGACCAACCAACAAACGCTTTAAACAGGAGCAAAGGTTTTTTTTTTTAAAGGTTATAATAATACAAATAAAAGACTTTCCGTGCAAGTTTTTAAGCGACTTATATATCATTTTATTAAGAAAATTACGAATTTTGTAATGGGATGAAAACCTGAAAATATAAAGAATTCTTTTTTTCTTTCTAACTACCGCTGGTCTACTGTATGGTGGCAACAACTGAAGAACGGTCAGGAAATTTTCTTTATAAGTGTGATATATGACTGATGGAATTGGAGTATGAATATTTTTGATGCAGTTATGAGAGAGAAGCTAAGGAGTTTATTTGGGAATTTTTCTGGAATGTTGAGAGACTGAGATAAGTACGCAAGTGCCTAGCATTGTTTTCTCTTATTGAGATTGAAGTAGCGAAGCTCAGATAGCAGGACTGTTATAGGGATTGCTCTGATAGGGGGATGATATTTCCCTTGCTTGAAGTTACTTCTTAAAGTCATGTTGAGTAAATACGATTGTGAACGTTCAGTTCATTTTTAAAGCATTACTTTTGAAGATAGAATTTAATTTGAATTTTGGCAGAAGTCATTTCTTTCCAGTTCAAATTCCCATCCTCCATTCAGTTTATTATGTACGTACACAAATTGCACTTTGCGGTACGGAATTTTCAGTCGTAGTATTTTAATGTTGCTTTGCCACTATATACTGTGCGCTGCTTGCGAGAAATCTCCAAAAATGTTTGTCAAGACGTGAGATAAGTAAAAATACAGTTTAGGTCGAGGAGTTTCTTTGTAAGTTCAGTTGCACATTTATTTCAGAAGTCAGGTTGCATTCAGGGTAGCACTTCATTTTTACAGAAACAGTTAGCTTCCATTTGTAGACAGTGTTGAGCCGATCATATTAAGTATTCGTCTAATTCAGTACAGTGAGAGCTTGGCACAGTACACAAGTTTAAGTTAGGAATTAGTTTTACAATGAAGGCTTTCACGACCGGATGGTACTGTTGATAATTCTTCCAGGTTATATGGCCGTGGTCCATGGAATACTTCTATTCCTAACGTTTCGTCCAATACTACGTTGGACATCCTCAGAGGTATGGCTCGTCCTGTTGAGTCCTGCCGACTGACGAGTCGGGCGTCTGAGAGCGGCCTAAATATCGAGGAAAGTGGGCGTGGTCTAGCTTGCACATAGTAGCAAAGAGAAAACTAGTCAAAGATAAAATGTAACTATCGACAATAGTCCGTCATAGATAAAAATCACTTATCGATTCTGTAACGCCACTGTCCATATCTCGCTTAATTTCAAGGCCTCTTCTTTTCTATTAAAATTATCTTCATGTTTATAAATTTCAATAGCCTCCCTATACATGAAGATAATTTTAATAGAAAAGAAGAGGCCTTGAAATTAAGCGAGATATGGACAGTGGCGTTACAGAATCGATAAGTGATTTTTATCTATGACGGGCTATTGTCGATAGTTACATTTTATCTTTGACTAGTTTTCTCTTTGCTACTATGTGCAAGCTAGACCACGCCCACTTTCCTCTGTATTTAGGCCGCTCTCCGACGACCGACTCGTCAGTCGGCAGGACTCAACAGGACCAGCCATACCTCTGAGGATGTCCAACGTAGTACTGGACGAAACGTTAAGAATTGAAGTGTTCCATGGACCACGGCCATATAACCCGGAAGAATTATCAACAACAGGAATTAGTTTGTTTGGTAGTCATTTCTGAGAAGTTTTGGTAGACAGTTTTAGGAAGATTCGCTCAGACAGAGAGCAGCAGAGTTGCAACTGGTGTGAGTAGCGCCCGGGCCGGCGGCTCACCTCGTAGCAGCGGCAGCCGGCCTTGTGCGTGGGCCAGTGCTGCTTCTGGTGCTGCCTGCTGCAGTAGGCCGCCTGCCGGCACATGGAGCACCGCTGCGACGCCGGCGCGCCGCACAGCTCGCACGACGCCGCCTCCTCCGGCATCTCCGCCTCTGCAACACCACACGCGACACTGCCGGCTCAGCACCAGGCATTCAACAGCTCCCGTTGAGTCTACAGGAGGATACATCAACAGAGCAATACACACTGAGGGACAACACACCTGCGTTGCCGAGTATACTAACGCACGCCTGCTTGATGGCACTCGATTCGCAAAAAGCAGGGTCAAATCCCGGTCAGGGCACAAATTTTCATCGCTAGTATTTTCCCGGCAAAGAAAAAAAAATTGATGGAAGCGTTAGCTTCATGACAGTCAGAAACAGCCCCGATGTACCAGATTAATTTCTGTACCACTTCGCAGTCATGACATACGACTGTTGATAGTGTTTCTTTGGTCAGCTAGGGACGTTACGTTCGACAGTGTGATTGTTTTGATAATGACCCGTCAGACAGGTAGGGGATGCATGCTCGGCGGAGTGACTCATGGAATTCGGATTTTTGACACTATTAATGGTTAGTTAGTCACGTTTCTTAGATAATTTGGACAATTCTTTCGTCTAAATGATGTGGAGCGATTCAGTTTACAGGAGATGCATAAATAATTCTTGTCAATATTAGTGGCCAACGGCCTTGCCCCAGTGGTAACACCGGTTCCCGTCAGATCACCGAAGTTAATCTCTGTCGGACTGGGCTAGCACTCTATGGGTGACCATACGGTCTGCCGAGCGCTGCTGGGAAGCGGGGTGCACTCAGCCCTTGTGAGGCAAACTGAGGAGCTACTTGATTGAGAAGTAGCGGCTCCGGTCTCGTAAACTGACATATGACCGGGAGAGCGGTGTGCTGACCACATGTCCCTCCATATCCGCATCCAATGACACCTCTAGGTTCAGGATGACACGGCAGTCGGTCGGCATTGCTGAGTCTTCATGACCTCTTCGGAACGAGTAGTCAACATTAGTGACTATTATTTTTTGTCTTAATCATGCAGCTACACTTAAAAACTCTGATTTCTTGCGAGCTACAAAGTTTTAAAATAAAAATTCTTTCTTGGAATAGAAAGAGTTCAGCAAGACAAATCATTTTATGTTAGCTTTAAAACTTGGTTTAGTCCATGTCAGATGTTTTATGTTATCAGGCAGATGATCAAAAAATTTTATTGCTGCTTATAATGTACGCCTTTCTGAGCCACTGAAAGTTTTAATGATCGGTAATAAAAATCATGTTAACTAGTGTTGTACGAATGGACATCACTATTCTTCTCAAACTGTAGTGGGTTATTTATAACGAATTTCCGAAGCAAATGTACTGAGAGGTGCAGTTAAAATGCCTAACTCCTTCAAGCGGTACCTACAAGTCGACTGCATGTGAACGCCACATGCTCGCTTTTACGCAATAGATAATTTTCTTCTATATGAGGAGTTACCTCACAAATGGAAATATGTCATGAAGTTGATTCGATTGTTTCCAAGACCAAAACTAGCTCAACTGGGGATCGTGTGTAAGTGGGTGCACTCCATCCAAGGATGCATTTCCTATTTTTCTGATTCCGATTAAAATTAAGTGAATCCACAAGGCAGCAGTTCAATAAACTGAAATCTAAGACTGTGGCACGAGCTCTCATTTTCGTAAACTTTTCAGCGGTATTTGATAGCCCAAATCACACTGTGATGGTCTCGTTAAGGCATCATACTTAAAAGGCCACTGTAGTTTACTACAACTTTATTTTTAGAGAACATTGAATACATGAATTTTTACATTGTACACCAATTACTACAACATTTCTCCCCTCTTAAAACAATCTTCTTCCTCTAGTTTTAAGTATTAGGAGGCACAAATGCCGCTACGATTCTCCGCCAGTGTCTCGTAAGTCCTAAAGACTAATCTGAGACCAGAGTCGATATGAAGCAAGTACTGCATATCTTCCAAAACTGACTGACGCTGAGCCAGTCTTAAAAGGTACCCAAGGCTTGCCAGGGATCGATAAGAGGGCGAGTACGTCATTTGTCGACTCTTCTGCCTTGGTAGTGTTTCACCTCGAATACCAGTGCTCCCTCTTTTCCTGACCTGCCGCTGTCTGGAGGTATGTTCTTCTGGAAATTGTGAGACCACAAAACTGTCTAACTTTTCTCTTAACTTGAATATGGTCGCTAGTTTTCAACACCCAAGTTGCTAACCAGAGTAAGATACATGACACCACTTTGGCATCATAAAAGTTAAAGGCAACAGAGTGGCAGTTCTGACTTTACGTTTGTTAAAAGCATTCAGAAAACTTTCGTGGGATTAGTAGACCCAGACAACCCGTTCGATAGTATAAAGTCCAGCGAAATATTTGTAATTTTCAGGTAAATGGGTATAATGCTATACGAAAAGATGCATAAAATATAATATGTACAAGAACCAAGAAAATACAGTAAGAATGGAAGATCAAGAGAGAAGAGGTCAGATTGGTAATTATTTAAATAAAAATGTTCAGTGTACTATTTTTTAAAGAATCGCACTGAATAACATAATTTCTGCTATCCTCATACTGGTTCCTAAAACCTCATTCAGACAGTTCTGAAAAGTGTGTCACTGAATTTTTAAAAGCTTGGAAAATACTTGGAAGATTAATAAAGAAAACGCGGGGCGCATGCAACTATTCATGTATCAGTTAGTTAGTCGTGCAACTGTAAGAAGGTGAACTATTCATATAACTACGTACTGCACGTATACCACGTTTTCCGTTTTAAATATTGCAAGCATTTTCATAACTATTTAAAATTCAGATAACAAATTTTCAAGAATATCTGTATGGGGTTAGGACAAATTATTTTGTGCTTTTTAGTCTAGTTTAAAACATGGTACATTAAAGCTTATCGCACTAGGGGTAGGATAGATACTGCCTACAGGAAAATTAAAGACACCTTTGGAGGAAAGAGAACCACTTGTATGAATATCAAGAGCTCAGATGGAAACCCAGTTATAAGCAAAGAAGGGAAAGCAGAAAGGTGGAAGGAGTATATAGAGGGTCTATACAAGGGCGATGTACTTGAGGACAATATTATGGAAATGGAAGAGGATGTAGATGAAGATGAAATGGGAGCTATGATACTGCGTGAAGAGTTTGACAGAGCACTGAAAGACTTGTGTCGAAACAAGGCCCCTTGAGTAGACAACATTCCATTAGAACTACTGACAGCCTTGGGAGAACCAGTCCTGACAAAACTCTACCATCTGGTAAGCAAGGTGTATGAGGCAGGCGAAATACCCTCAGACTTCAAGAAGAATTTAATAATTCCAATCCCAAAGAAAGCAGGTGTTGACAGATGAGAAAATTACCGAACTATCAGTTTAATAAGTCACAGCTGCAAAATACTAACGCGAATTCTTTACAGACGAATGGAAAAACTGGTAGAAGCCGATCTAGGGAATGATCAGTTTGGATTCCGTAGAAATGTTGGAACACGTGAGGCAATACTGACCCTACGACTTATCTTAGAAGAAAGATTAAGGAAAGGCAAACCTACGTTTCTAGAATTTGTAGACTTAGAGAAAGCTTTTGTCAATGTTGATAGGAATACGCTCTTTCAAATTCTGAAGGTGGCAAGGGTAAAATACAGGGAGCGAAAGGCTATTTACAATTTGTACAGAAAGCAGATGGCAGTTATAAGAGTCGAAGGGTATGAAAGGGAAGTACTGGTTGGGAGGGGAGTGAGACAGAGTTGTACCCTTTCCCCGATGTTATTCAATCTGCATATTGAGCAAGCAATAAAGGTAACAAAAGAAAAGTTCGGAGTAGGTATTAAAATCCATGGAGAAGAAATAAAAACTATGAGGTTCGCTGATGACATTGTAATTCTGTCAGAGACAGCAAGGGACTTGGAAAAGCAGTTGAACGGAATGGACAGTGTCTTGAAAGGAGTGTATAAGATGAACATGAACAAAATCAAAACGAGGATAATGGAATGTAGTCGAATTAAGTCGGGTGATGCTGAGGGAATTAGATTAGGAAATGAGACACTTAAAGTAGTAAAGGAGTTTTGCTATTTGGGGAGAAAAATAACTGATGATGGTCGAAGTAGAGAGGATATAAAATGTAGACTGGCAGTGGCAAGGAAAGCGTTTCTGAAGAAGAGAAATTTGTTAACATCGAGTATATATTTAAGTGTCAGGTAGTCGTTTCTGAAAGTATTTGTATGGAGTGTAGCCATTTACGGAAGTGAAACGTGGACGATAAATAGTTTAGACAAGAAGAGAATTGAAGCTTTCGAAATGCGGTGCTACAGAAGAATGCTGAAGATCAGATGGGTAGATCACATAACTAATGAGGAAGTATTGAAAAGAATTGGGGAGGAGAGGAGCTTGTGGCACAACTTGACTAGAAGAAGGGATCGATTGGTAGGACATGTTATGAGACATCGAAGGATCACCAAATTAGTATTGGAGGGCAGCGTGGAGGGTAAAAATCGTAGAGGGAGACCAAGAGATGAATATACTAAGCAGATTCAGTAGGATGTAGGCTGCAGTAGGTACTGGGAGATGAAGAAGCTTGCACAGGATAGAGTAGCATGGAGAGCTGTATCAAACCAGTCTCAGGACTGAAGACCACAACAACAACATTAAAAAAATCGTTTTTATTCTAATATTTTTTTCTGTTTGTAGGCTGCAGTAGGTACTGGGAGATGAAGAAGCTTGCACAGGATAGAGTAGCATGGAGAGCTGTATCAAACCAGTCTCAGGACTGAAGACCACAACAACAACATTAAAAAAATCGTTTTTATTCTAATATTTTTTTCTGTTTGTTAGTCTTGTGCATACGAAATTTCTCAAACATTTTGATGAGATTACACCAGAGACATATTGTGGTAAATTTCATGTTCGTTTCAGTTTCTCTTCACCTAACCCAACAAATGTCTGCCTTTCTCCTATTCATATCCCTCGAACAGTCCTCAAGGCAAAAATTAAGGAGATACAAACTTACATGGAGGCTTATCAGCAATCTTTCTTCCTACAAACTATTCGCGACTGGTACAGGAAAAGGAGGAAATTGGAGAGATACGCAAATTAGCCTCCGCCACACACCAGACAAGAAAGCGAGTTAATAATGCATTGCCATCCGATTCCTGAGCTATGTTTAAAATGTCAATTCTCTGGCTAATCGGGAAGTTAGTTTAACATCAATTCCAAAATTTGTACCCAACGGACAGACAAGAAAGCAATATGTATCTTCCTTCACTCCTCCCCTCCCCCCCTCCCCCCCCCCCCCTCTCTCTCTCTCTCTGCTCATCCATGCCCGTCCGCTCGCATAACACCTGGAATGCATTCTGCAGGGCAGCCAAGATGTCATCCATTACCAGCCCTTTTCATACTCATACCTATGGGAGCTAGATCGATCAGGTAGACAAGATTCGAGTTAATTCTGCAGCGTCGTCCAGTTACGTTGAAAATTTCTGTTCTCTAGCTCATTTCGAAGCGAGTTTAAAATCAATTGCAGAATCTGTGCCGAATATAGAGGCAGACAAGAAAGCAACCAAATAAAAACATCATAAAACAGCGTAAGATGAAGATGTACTCTTCTCCTGTATGGCTCAACCCTTTGACGAAGTTAAGGAATTCTGCTACCGTGGAAGGAAAAAGCAGGCTAGCATGGACAAAGAAATATATTAGCATTTAATGTAAGCCTTAATTTAGGAAAGAGAAAGAGTCATCCTAGCACATCCAAGAACGATTTTATGTTTACATTTATTACTGCTACTATCAAATCGCTTCAGGCAAATGCCGGGATGGTTACTTTGAAAGGGCACGGCCGATTTCCTTCCTCATCCTTCCCTCACCCGAG
Source organism: Schistocerca americana (assembly GCF_021461395.2). Classification (NCBI taxonomy): domain Eukaryota; kingdom Metazoa; phylum Arthropoda; class Insecta; order Orthoptera; family Acrididae; genus Schistocerca; species Schistocerca americana. The sequence goes on along the minus strand of NC_060120.1, from coordinate 674,227,537 downwards.
CTTGCGCTCCGTCTCTAATGACTTCGCTGTCGACGGGACGTTAAACACTAATCTCCTCCCTCCACTGCTACTATCGATTTGCATCACCAGCTGGCTTGAATAACTGAACTGATATTGCAGTCGCAGATAAACATACGAAAGTCTACATGGGGTATTCAGTCAAATAAGTGTGAAAGAACTTTAGGCATTATCAGGAATAACCGTGAGTTTTTGTAATGAATTGAAGAGTTTGACAACAATTATATTATTTTTCTGAAATCAATCAATGACTTATGGCACTAGAGATAAATTAGTCACATTTGGATTAGAGAATAGTCTTACGAAATTAACATGACATGCGATGTCGGCCACCCCTCCCCCCCTTCCCTCCCTAAATTATATAGAAATTGAGCTGAGAGCTCATATGTGCCCATCGGTTCCGAGTAATCAGACAGAAGATCCGACGAAATCAGGATCAAGTAGCACGGCGCACTCTGCCAACAATGAACTACAACAAAGAATATGAGGAGACACAGACTATAATCCATAATGTGATTTTCACTCTGCAGCGGAGTGTGCGCTGATATGAAACTTTCTGGCAGATTAAAACTGTGTGCCGGACCGAGACTCGAACTCGGGACCTTTGCTGCGAGGAGAGCTTCTGTTATGTTTGGAAGGTAGGAGACGAGGTACTGGCTGTGAGGACGGGGAAGTGCTTGTGTAGCTCAGATGGTAGAGCACTTGCCCGCGAAACGCAGAGGTCCCGAGTTCGAGTCTCGGTCCGGCACAGAGTTTAATCTGCGAGGAAGTTCTACAATCCATACCCTTGAAACAAACTGAAAGATGAATAGCTAAGTGTACAGACAAAAATCAGTTCTGTCGTTTTACCTGATTTAGGGAAATTGGAATAGTGTGATGTCGATGTTATAATGTTACTATGTAAACTAACTGACTCCCAAATCGATTGTTTTATGCTCCCTTATTACTCCATCAGGTGTCGACACGTTTCAGGCATATTGCGTAGTTTCAGGCACATCCACGGAACAAATGCTTCTGTGTTATGTCACGGCCAGATCCGATTCCTGTACTTCTAAGTATTATCAAATGAGACATCAATATACAAAAAATAACCAGTTATATTTACATACGGGATGCGTCATTTATGGCGTTAATATTATGTAGGAGAATCATTAGTATTTGTGCTTCCAAGTGTTTACGCAAGAGTAAGTGTCTGGTGAACTGCACAAAGTAGAGGAAGAACTGTTATTAGTTAAACAAGCAGTTGACATACTGTTGAGTTACGTTCGCTTAGGTCTTCATCTGGATGAGTGGCTAGGCCTACCAACATAACTAACGCACGCGGTATGGCAATATAACTGGCTAGTTTTTGTATTATTGATGTCTCTTTTGGCAATACTTGGAAGAATACGAACTGGTTCTGACTGTCACGTTATGTAACTGATCCTGCTCCAGTGAATGAGTTTGATAACGGGCTTGATTCCTCAAACAAGTCGCAATTGACTCATTATTAAAGGAGTATAAAAAAAAATCCGAGGAGGAGCCATTTGTTTTACATAAATCGTAACAGCTGGATAGATACTTGAATCCTCGAATGCGAGTCTGTCTTCCCCACCGAGCAATTGGCCTGGGTCTGCCGACCTGACCACCCCCAATCTGGCGCGCTTCCTGTCCTCTTCTGGCCGCTGTCCAGCTTCCGCCTCCTCACGTAAACACGCGAAAATAGGTTGCGTACTTCTAGAAGCGAAGAGCGTCATACTTAAGCCACCAGTAACTTGCTTCCAAATGGAAGTTCCAACGTTATACAGTATATCCTAGGAGGAATGATCTATACTCAGGGTTTGTTTTGGCAAAGAGTTTGCAGAAGGATAAATATGTTTCACAGTATCGAAGATAAGTGCCCTTAGTTCCTAAGGTGCGCATTTTAGACCTCATGTTTACTAGAATTTTGCTCGAATAATCGTTCCAGTCATACTCCTGAACTGCGACACCGTGTATATAAGACAAGACACGGCAAAGTTCAGTTAACACTACAGGCCCAGGACCGTAAAGATTGCTCATTTCCATCTCTTCATGATTTTTCAATGTGGTTCAGAATGAACACTATGTGCGGTTGGGCCTGTGATGCGACTATTCAAAGTCAGTGCTAGCGATAGTTATGTGATCATCGCTGCGTACTTTTCATGTCGCTGTTCACGGAGTTAGGATAGTCGAGACAGCAGCCTGAACAGTGGTGGTGACAGGCCAGCTACTTATCTATGAAATATCTATCACCACTAGGCGCCTTTCGACTCCAGCCGGTGGACGCATCACCGTTAAACAGCGTCTTACGATTTAATCTCCATAACATATTAGGGTGACCGGAAAATAACATTTTTACCTTAAATTCAAACAGATCAGTTGTTAACAGGTTTTTATTTTTAATCAGTGATGTAATCATTCTACTTATCAACAACCTTTTGCCATTTAGTGCGCAAGTTCTAAATGCCGCATCGTCGAAAATCAATTGGTTTTTGAGCAAAATAGTTGGAGATGACATTTTGGACTTTTCCTGATTTTTTTGTTTCTTAGAAAATGTTGGTTGGAGTGTAAAGCTGGCTTCGCTGTACTTCGTGGCGTCAGGTCCTGAGCACACTGCCTTTTGCGTCTGGGTTGTCATAGAGGACCCATGTACCAACTGCTGTGATCCAGCGATCTAAAAACTCTCCTGTATTGTGCCGCTGAAGGAATAAGTTTCATGCGGTGGATCGGTTAACTTTATTTGTCTTCAACAGTCCGCAGGAAATGTTCTTCGATGGTCGACCAAGATTGGTTAAAGGCGTTTAACAGTTCCTCAGTTGTGCGACACAGATTTTCTTCCACTTCCGCCCTTAACATGTCACTGTCTAAAATTGTTGGTCTTCCTGATCAATAAGTCTCGGAAAGATCAAAATTACCGCATTTGAACATATAAATCCAACCTTGGAATTTGCACTTGCACTTGGATAAACATCACAAATGTTTTTGGTTGCAACTGTTGCGAAACACAAAGAGCATACGATGCTGGGTATGTAATGGGTGGTTATATTAAACTTTCCCTATTTAACATACTGTAATGCGGAAACTAATTACCGTACGAGGACCAAACTTGGTAGCATTAGTGTCAAGGACACGGGGAAGAGAAATAACGCACAATACATTCAATTGAAACATTTTTAACGTGCTGCTACGGTACATCATACCGTTACATGCCGGTACCATTACTGATACAAAAAGGGCTCATTATGTCTCCCTCAGTGTTCAGAATAGTCTGAAAACCCAGGATTGCATTCCTCACACCAGAACGAAGCATGTCCGTAGGTACGCTGACTACCTCTCTTGATACGCTGCGCTTCAGATCAGCACATACTTGAATGTTCCCCTGGTAAACCCTGTCCTTCGGGTAGCCCGACGACCAGAAATCACAGGGGGAGGGATCAGGTGATTGCGCAGGCCAAGCATTTGGAAACGGTCGGCTGATAATATCGATCGTTTCCAAACGTATTTCGGAGAAGCGGGTGAACTTCACCAGCGATGCGCGGTGGGGCCCCATCTTGCATGAAAACTGTTGAGTTCAGTGCCTCTCTCTCCTGTAGAACGGGTCAGACATGCTGGCGAAGGATATCGCAGTAACGCTGGCCATTCACACTGCACGATTTTGGTCCTTGAGCGCCAAACTGTTCAAAAAAGAATGGACTAATGATGAACCTAGCCGTGAAGGCATCCCATACGGTAACACGTTCACCATATAGAGGAACTTCATGCACAGTGACTGGGGGTGAAGATCTCCACACTCGTCAGTGTGTTAACCTCACCCGTCCTGAAAAACGAGCTTCGTCTGTCCATAGGATGGTCCAGGACCACCCCTCATCAACTTCAATCCTTGCGAGAAAGTGGAGAGAGAAGTCAACACGTCGTTGTGTGTCCTGTGGTGCAAGCATCAGTACGATATGGATCTTGTTCGGGTATCATTTGAGAATGGCTCGAAGCACCTTCTGTGCAGTGGCCCACGGGATGTTCAACTGTCGTGACCCACCACGCGCACTGTCTGACGATCGGGAATTGCGCTCAGCATTGTCCGCCATCGCAACACCGATTTCATCAGCCACCTGCGCAACCGGTCGTCGGTCTCTTCCCGGAGCGACACCCAGTTCTCCAGTTGATTCTAACTTCTTCACAATGCTCCGCACAGCAAGTGGAGAAAGAGGACACTCCCGTAATCCTTTCAGCCGTTGATATGTCTCTAAGTGCAGTTGCAACATTACTGTTGTTTCGATAATAGTGCTGCACCAATAATGTCCTGATCCACAAGCTGCGACATCGTAGCGAAAAAACAGCGACCTGTATGTGTAATAAGTTTCCTTTAATTTACGTCTATGGTCGCAAACTTTTTGTTAACTGATTACCGGTTTCGGTCTTTAATGACCATCATCAGATCTGTTTCATAAAAACAAAGTCCTAATGTACTGCAGCCATAGTGACGATGCCACTATGGCTACAGTACATTAGGACTTTGTTTTTATGAAACAGATCTGATGATGGTCATCAAAGACCGAAACCGGTAATCTGTTAACAAAAAGTTTGTGACCATAGACGTAAATTAAAGGAAACTTAATGTTCTGTTCCTTTTGTCCAAGCTAATGTTGACTCGTCAACAAGTGCACTGATTCTGGTCAGGTGTGTGAGACTATGAATCACTATTTTTAAGTAATGAACAGTCAAGATCGCAATAATATTTATTTACTGACCAGTTTCGACTTACGTAAAAGCCATCTTCAGAATATTTGGCATGCTACTGCTGGTGCTCGCGGCCCAGCCATAGGGAGCCACAAATTCTCAAGATGGTTTTTATATAAGACGAAACCGATCAATAAACAAATGTTATTGGGATCTTGACTGTTCCTTCTAACTTAAATATAGCATCAGGTCGTTGTTCTCTGTACATTAATGCTACCAAGTTTGGTACTCGTGAGGTAATTATTTTCCGTGTTATTACGTGTTAAATAGGGAAAGTTTAATTACAAGTACCCAGTACTTCTTTTGGCAGCTGGCGGGCCAGTTCACCATAAATTGCAAAAAAAAGGAGTTAACTATTTTCGAGTAAACAAGTCACTCACATCAGAACAAATCTTCGTCGGGTCCTCAACCGGATCAAACTTGTCATCTGCACACAATATTTCCGCCGTCCACCTGGTCGCCATCATCAGGTGAGAAAAGCTAAGCCGCTCTCGCCGATAATCGGCAGATGACAAGCTTGATCCAGCTGAACACCATACAAGAATTTGACCTGTTAATACGACGCGAAAGTCTACATAGTCACATCAAGTCCCTCTCACTCTGACCTTAAAATGTCTTTTGGGCGGCTCTGAAGTACACAGTGAGCTGATAAATGATAAACGAATACTGGAAATTTGTGGTAAGTTCCTATAGGACCAAACTGCTAAGGTCATCGGTCCCTAGGCTTACACACTACTTAGTCTAACTTAAACTAGCTTAGGCTAAGGACAACACACACACCAATGCCCAAGGGAGGACTCGACCCTCCGGCGGGGGTAGCCGCGCAAACCGTAGCAAGGCGCCCCTGACCGCACGGCTACCCCCGCGCTGCTATAAACGAATACGTACATGTACAGAAACGATATTACTTTCCGATCCGCCTAATATTTTGAGATCTGAGAGTTAATTCTCACCAGGACCGTACACAATTATCTCTCTTACTTTTACAGTGCAAATCCACCATTCTATTCGAGTCAGCTGTATATCTGAGTAAGATAATCACAGCAATAGATTTCATCCCCTTCACGCAGATGAGGAAAAATTTGCAGTAGTAAAACAACCTCTTTAATGGCAAAAGCAATTTATAATTTTCTTTAAAGGTGTGAGCGCTAATATTCTGCCACTGCAGACACATTAGTGACAAACGTTAGTATTCACGTTGGAAAAATCGTATTTAGCCAAAGGATTAAATAAAATTTGTCAAGCTGCTTGCATAGTTCAATGCGCAATGCGCCAGCGTGGGAAAGTTGGACGTGAGCCAGACCAGCGATTAGTGAACGTGCGTGTGGTACTCCTGTCAGTCTAGATGTGGTACTTAGGCAGTCTTGCATGCATCTTTTCGCAAACACTGGGCTGGTCCCCAATCTGCACCTCAGAAAATACGACGCACAAACCGTTAAACTACACACAGAAAAAATTTTATGCGCTTCACAGATTGGTGACGCCTCGCCTACCTTAGCATATCGACTCTACTGTTCACAAAGCAAAAGCAAATTCGCCAAATCATCGAAAGAACGGACCCCGTACGAGGGGATAAACGTTAGGAGAGAGAGGATGAAATTATCTTTGAAAGTTTTAAGAAGGAATAAGAAAGAATGTTTCTCACTAAAAGAAACGGAAAGGGCTAACAAAATTACCACTAGACTGTGTTTGTGTGCAGAAAGATCCTAGTACAAATTTTAAGCTCGAATGCAGTGCCTGTACTGAATGGAACAATCCGCACCAACAGTATGATAGTAGATTATCAGTGGCATTTCAAGACGAGACAACGATCTTCTCACATTCACTGTCAGGTTACACATTCAGTGTAAGGTTACATACTTGACTAACTTGTATAAATGTGGGAAACTCATCCTCTCTCCCTGAATCAATGGGCTCTATCACCCCTCCCCAACTCCATCTTTTACAACACTGACACACCAGAGGGAGGGATTCACTCCAGAACTGAACAGCGTCTATTTTTTATCAAGGGACAGACCCCAGGTGACATGACTTAATGTAATTTGTTATTGACAAATAGATGCAGCCTGACCCCCTCTCTCTCTCTCTCTCTCTCTCTCTCTCTCTCTCTCTCTCTCTCTCTACTGCACAGGTCCACAGTGAACCCCACCCACTAAAGTGCCCCAGTTATAAGACCCCATACTTATGGAAAAAATACGCGAACTAATGCGAAAATGGTTGGAAACTATGCAGGATGCGAAAAATATGAAAAATATGGATAATTACATAAAATTATGGAAAAGAATACCTAGATATCTGCCAGGGTGTGGTCTCTGCTGATGCCTCAAATGACATAACATTAAATTTTTATTAAAGAACAGACGTCAAGTGATGTGACTTTATGTAATTTGTTCTTGGCAAATTGACACAGCCTCATCCTCTGTCTGTCCTGCCCAGCTCCATAATTAAAACCTCCCATTTAAGCATTCCAGTTATAAAATATAGAGTTGGGGAGGGGTGCTTGATCCCTATTGGTTCAGGAGGCGGGGAGGACCGTCCCGCCATTTTATTGTGCACCCATTGGATTAGAGGGAGGGATTGGTTTCTCGCCATTTTATGTCCATAACCATTATTGCACAACTGGATAAAGCCTGTGGGAACTCTCCTGGGTGACCTTGATCAATTTCCAGTGGTTCCCTGGGATAGAGAGGGAGAGTAGGGGTGACCTTGAATATAAATCAGCCAAGTGTGTAACCTGACACCCGATGTGTAACCTGATAGCGGATGTGGTAAGTCTTGAATGAGCACCAATATCCTACTTACGAGCATGAAAGAACAGATATTTCAAAATGACTTTTGATGTATCTGAAGCCTTGTAGCAATGGAACAAGATGACTATAGAGTATTTGGTTTTACAGCAGCTTGAAATCATGCTCGCTACTTGATAAATAAAGCATAAAAGAAAGAAAGGGTAAGTGTAAATAAACAAGAAACACTGGTCTGAAATTAATTGACAGCTGAGAGGTGCAATCACACATCGAATTGTTTGTGAGTTTATTTGTAGTGATGACTACTACATACTGCACTCCAGCGACCATTTTAAAGGTAACATTAGCTGTTAAGAAAGATAATTTGCAGATAATGCAGATGCTGATAACTGTGTTGCTATGAATAAATGCAGAGATATAAATGTGATCATAAAAAGACTACGTGGCAACCAGATAAAATATAGGAAAACTTAAAGCGTTGCTATACACAAAAATTCAGGCGATTCCCATCAGAAGACTGAGTAAATGCTGCTGAAAAGGACTACATTTCATATATGTCTTACTACTACTGGAAACATAAACTGGAGTGATCGCTCAAACTCGTCTTTAAAAGAAGAACTTGACCTTTTTTTAAAAAAAAAAAATACCTGACTGTTAGATAGACAGGCACAAAAAATTTGGAGCCACTGATTAATGGCTCGTGTCTGGCAAGCATCGCGGAAGTGAAAGTAATAGCGTGTTTACAACTGCAGCCCAAATGCCCCAGGTCCCTTCCGCATTACGATAAGCTAATGCAAGAACATTTAGTTCGGAATACTATGTTGTTAGGTTTTATACCACTTAACACTCAAAAGTTGATAAACAGCTTAGTGAATTTGACACAGAAGCTGTCGAAATGGCGTCAACTCGAAAGACTTTCGCATGTTGGCAGTAACCCGACATTTAGCCTGATGAATGCTGCTGAAGTTCCTCGAGTGCAGGCTCGATACACTGCTCAACAGAGTTACCTCCACGAATGGTCCGACCCATTCTATCCTTACACTACCGGAGCAAACATTGAAGATACGTGAGTGAACCTTCCTAGAGTTTAACGTCTCGTCGACAACGACGTTATGAGAGACGCATCGTAAGTTCGGAATACGGAATAATGGGAAGGAAATAGTCTGTGCCCTCTTCAAAGTGACCATCCCGACGAGAGAACTATAGGGTGACAAGACAAATATTATATGTTTCTGAATTGTTGAATAGAGTGCAGAGAAGAACTGAAGAGCTGCTCGACGAAAATTACGTTCGATTACGAAATAATAAAGTCACCTAAAAGGCGATAATGATCTTATATTAAATACTGGAAGAGTGTGAAATTGCTGCATCATGGCGTTTTTGATAAAATTTCCCATAGTTTTTTCGTGGTTTCTCAACTCTTTCAGACAAATACATGATATTAATAGTCAATGGTAGACGTATTTTCATCAGTATTACACATTCAATGTTATCTGCATTATACAACGTCGTTGTTGAGCGTTTTATTGCTCTGACTTTTTTTCCTATTTTATGATGTAGGCCTAATCTAGGACTATACAACTGAATGAAAATAGGAACGCGTTAGTATTGCTGGATATAATATCCGCCTATTATACAAATGACTGTTTCTTCACATAAACCTAAATACTTTTAACCTATGTATACTGGCTGACAAGAGTTGCACGAAAGTGATACATGCCTGATTTGTTGCATTTGTCTGTGGGTGTTCCCTGAGCCAGAACACCTTCAGATAATGTAATAAAACGGAACACCTGCAGCCGCCATCATGATGTTATTTATTATATGGCTACCAGTATCGGTGTTTCAGTGCATCATCTTCGGGCCTTAATTTTCATAGCCTTCCGCTTTGACAAACCTTTAGATGATTTAGAACTGTAGCAAACTGATTTGTTTTGTATTTGTTTTCCGAATATCACAGATAGTAGATTCACCCACACTGTAAATCAATGCCGGATTTCTCTACCAATACTACCCTCTTCGAGTTTGTGTAGTATTCTGAGTTTCAGGTGTATCGCTAGCGCAACACATTCTCGCTTTTCAGACATTGTTAGGCACTAACAGAAACTAATTGCTACGTTGCGCAACGAGGGCTATCCAGCGCTTGTTCAGACAGCACATTGTTTACTACATTCGTTTTGTAACGTGAGATTATCACTCATCCCCAACCGCTCCCGGCTTAAAGAAAAGCTTTCAGTACAAAAAAAAAGTGGGAGAAATGTGCCACGGATAACTCGCGGAACTGATTACACGCCCGCGGGTAATCAAGAGTTTCCAGTCACAGCCTGTACTATATGCTTACAATAGAAGATAACTTCCACATGCAGAAGACATTAACAGAAGGAAAACAGATTATAAACTACAACACTACACGATGCAGTGGCACACTATTTAACACATTACTGGAACACCACAGAAAAGACGACACAAACAGCTAAGCATGCGCACGGACAGAGGCAGGATGAAACTAAAAGCATTTCAGATTTGGCGCCAAACTAATATAAAAACAAATGAACTTGAACTTGAAAGGCACTGGATAAATAGCAACAACATTAGCAATTTGTTTTGTAAACTTAAAAAGTGTTATTTACGCTTAATTTCCGTGAAATGTTTAATGTTTGTGTGCACATCTCAATAACAGATGAAAATCCAAATCAAAAAGGATTTTCGGAAGCTAACTGTAAGTAATCTCAAAATATACCGGTGAAAAATTTTTGCACAACAAAATTACGTTTAGAGAATGCGATCTATTAACTCGGTAACCAAATTCACGGTAACATAATTTAATTTCAGATAACAAGCTACCAATATTCAGTAATGTATAAAGAGTTCTACATAATCCAGTAACGTAGGTAAACAAAGGCAATGACAACAACATAAGGTTTTTAGACCTAATTTTTGTTAGAATAAATATCACTTAAGACATGTTTACATTTTACACAACTGAATAAAAAATACCCACTGACGATGCCACAAACACGCTGAAACGTGTTTCGTTTTATATGATAAAACAATTGTTTGCATAACAGGTGGATCTGATAACCAGTAATTTTGTTTCCAATCTCTGCTACTGCAAGAGATGAAAAACCAAATGCTTAATAAAAAGATATTGCTAATTCCGAAAAAAGAAGGGCTTAAGATACAAAGTACTAATCCCAACTGACAGAGAAAAGGACTTGTCACTTCAGTAAATTAAAAATGGAAGAACTTACATCAGAGACATTGGAAGGAGCATATCCGAACTTAGAATTACTCTTCAAGATGTTGAAGAACGACGTAAAAATCGAAGAAGAAAACGGGAGCCACTTGGAAAGAAGAAGGAGGAGAGAAACATAGAGAAATGGTGAAGCAAATGTGGAAGAAAAGAGAAAAAAACAGTTGAAATAAATCTACTCCATAGTGGCTCGCAAGAAGAAGAAGAAGATGATGATGAAGAAGAAGACTAAGAGCAGATCTCATCAACACTAGTAAATAATAATTAATACTCTCTCTAAACTGTGATTCCATATATTTATAGAATATGTTCAATATAATCATCCAAGGACAATTACTCTGTTCAATACTTTAAAAATTAATTTTTTCGTAACAGCAGGTCGTAATTCCAAGAAAAAGTCCGTTGTCAAATGTATTTGCTACTTCTTTTGTCTTCGTAAAACTGGACTTGTCTCTTAATTATCACATAATAATTATAACCGGATAAATGGATTATTTCTGAAAAAAAGGTAACTAGCAATAAAAATGTATGAATACTGCTGTGAATGCAAAGCAGCCATGCACATGACTGATGTGTAAAGTCCCGTCGACAAGGAGGTCATTAAAGATGACAAGAGAAGAAAACCGGTTTTCTTTCCTTTTCCAAGGAAGACACCAGCACTTGGAGAAATCAGGAAAAACATAAATGCTGGTGGTTGGACAGGGATTTGAACCACCATCTTCCCAAATGCGAAGCCAATTTGCTAATCACTGCTTTCTTTACGTGGAAATATATTGGAAATAATACAAGGCACGATCACTGTTTAACAGGCATCGAGTGCCCTTCAGTGTTAACGAAACATTAGGGAAATGACAGAAAAGGGGGGAGTTGCTCATTTTTTACTGCAGTTGGGGGTTTCGAAAAATTATTTGATAATTTCGGTAGAGTATTTACTGCCACACTCCACATGAACCTAAAAAGTAATGAGGATCGGGTAAGAAGAGAATAGAAAAGCGTTAAAATCCCAAACTGGCAAATACTGGGCTTTTTGCGGTTGTCACATTAGCCATGCACATAGCAATTAGGCATTTGTGTGTTCCGTTTCTAGTTCACCAATAAATTAACTCAACCTTAAGCAAATAATTTACCAGATTTATAAAACTCTGCATCAAAGTGAATTATATGGGAGTAAGGGGTGGGCAGTGAAAGAACTTTGGGAGGGAAAACTGGTATTATTCAGATTTTCGTTTTCTAGAAGGGATGTTGAAGTGTAGATATAAAATATAAAACTAAAAATTGGTAGGAGTAAGTGAGGCATATGTTCATAGAGGTATTTTTACAAGAAAGAAAAAATATCAGTACTTAATACTCTGGAATGTTCAAAAATTGTTATTTTAACAGTACAGGGAACAACAAAGACGTAAAAACACTGCAATAGTATTCAAAGACTGCAAGAGTATAAGGTTCCTCGAATATAGAACACATAAGGATGAATTATTCCAACTGCTGGCTCTAGAATCAGTAATAATATTTGCCCAGTAATTAGTACAGAGATTTAATTTAAAAATATTGGACGCCGTGGGGTTGGACAAAAGTATGGAAACACCGCTAGAAGTGCATGTTTCAAAATATGCAGATGCAACCAAGCCTGCAGGTTGCTCTGTTGTATTACGAGGGTGGAATGAAAAGTTTTCGGAACGGAACAGGAAAAGAGTACTTATATCACTGAAACTTTTATTTATTTTTAAATGTAGTAGATTAATGCAGTTGGGCTAACGATGATCCAGTGCCTTGATTCCATCTCGAAAATGAGTTTCCTCCAGGCCTGCAAAATAGTTGTCAACTCCAGCTATCAATTCTTCGTTTGAAATGAATCTTCGTCAACCAAGAAAAATTTTCAGTTTTGGGAAGAGATAGAAGTCTGATGGAACCAAATCAGGTGAATAAGGCGGGTATGGCAACAATTCAACCTTAGTTCGTGTAATTTTGCCATGGCGATGGCACATGTGTACGGGAGCGTATTGTCTTGATGGAAGATGATTTTCTTCCTTGCTAAACCTTGCCTTTTTTCGCGTATTTTTTGTTCCAGTTTGCCCAAGAGGTTAGCATAGTATTCCTGGTTCAAATGGCTCTGAGCACGATGCGACTTAACTTCTGAGGTCATCAGTCGCCTATAACTTAAAACTAATTAAACCCAGCTAACCTAAGGACGTAACACACATCCATGCCCGAGACAGGATTCGAACCTGCGAACGTAGCGGACGCTCGGCTCCAGACTGTAGCGCCTAGAACCGCACGGCCACTCCGGCCGGCCATAGTATTCTCCAGTGCTTGTTTTCCCAACGGGGAGACAATCTACAAACATGATCCCCTTCGCATCCGAGAAAAAAATGTTCAAATGTGCGCGAAATCTTATGGGACTTAACATCTAAGTTCTTCAGTCCCTAAGCTTACACACTACTTAACCTAAACTATCCTAAGGACAAACACACACACCCATGCCCGAGGGAGGACTCGAACCTCCGCCGGGACCAGCCGCACAATCCATGACAGCAGCGTCTAAGACCGCTCGGCTAATCCCGCGCGGCGGGTATCCGAGAACACTGATGCCAAGACCTTTATCGCCGAAGAAATTGTCTTTGCTGTCTTTAGTGCCGGAGAACCAGCATGTTTCCACTGCTTTTACTGTTGTTTTGTCTCTAAGGTATAGTAGTGGACCCAGATTTCATCTGTGGTCATAAAAAATCTTGTTCCTTTCTCCTAAAACGGCCCTAACCCTTTCAGATGACATCTGGCAATCGTGAGCAATTTCCCGCACTTTCAGCCGGCGATCCTCCATGACCATTTTATGCACTTTTGCAATGTTTTCTGGAGTAGTGACACATCTCGTTCGACCACTGCGCGGATCATCATATAAACTCTCCCGACCGAACTTAAATTCATATGTCCACTTCGGATCAGTTGAATATGAAGGAGCAGAATCCCCCAGTGTATTTTGGAAATCGGCATGAATGTCTTTTGCTTTCATACCTTTCTTTACGAATTACTTAATCACTGCTCGAATCTCGATTTTTTTCCATTTTTGCAAATCACTACGCAAGAACAACAACAGAGCCACATCACCGTCACAGCTCTCTTCAAAGAGCACTGACGTGGCACGTCTTTACAGGCAACAGTCCAATGAATATCACGTGAACAACTCGTTGCGCTAGGGCTGACCTCTCGTGATGATTCCGAGAACTTTTCAAACCACCCTCATATGACCACGAACGGATTCTGTGCAATATCCTCCATACGTCGCACGTGGTAGTCTTGTTCAGAATAGTGTTCTGTGTAGTTGTATGGGCATCATTTGGGATCGAAGTGAACTCTAACATGGGCAAATTGTTGTTGGTGCTCGCGTGGTGGGTGTCTCCGTAACCAAGGTAGACGAAGGATTTGGTGTTTCAAGAGGCACCGTATCGGAAATATATAGGCACCACATACAGGGAAATCAGGAAGACCCGCAAGGGAAGCCGAGCGCGCTAACGCGCTGCTTCCTGGACTCGGGTAGGCGCCCCGGCCTCGGATCGAATCCGCCCAGCGGATTAACGATGAGGGCCGGTGTGCCGGCCGGCCTCGATGTGGGTTTAGGCGGTTTTCCACAGCCCGCTGGGTGAATAGCGGGCTGGTCCCCACGTTCCACCTCAGCTACACCCGTCGCAGACATTTGTAACACGTCCGCACTATTTCACGATTTACACTAGACGCAGACAGTTGGGGTACACTGATTCCGTCCTGGGGGGTACAGGGTGGCGGCAGGAAGGGCATCCAGCCATTCCTAACACTAACATTGTCAAATCCGTTGTAACCAAGCCGACCCTGCGATCGATACGGGACTATGGCATAACCGAAATAAAGAAAGAAAGAATACAGGGAAAGCGGAAAAATGACATTCGACAAGTGTCGACACGAACGAAAGTGTATAGTCTGCGAGTGTTTGTTTCACATACAATTTGAAACGCTACACCTACTTGCAGTAATCGCTCCTGATGACGGATAACTTCCGACACGCGTCATATGAGGAATAAAGCCATTCCTTGAATTTACCCACTGCGACCCAGTCAGCCTGAATGGAAAACTGCTGTTTATTATAATAATAGTAGCCTACCTCTTCCATGACTTCATGTCACATTTATATTATTGAAATTAAAACATGCTCGAAAATCCTGGAACCCTCGGGGCCGATATCTTGCCAGGAGGATATAAGATGAACATCAACAAAAGCAAAACAAGGATAATGGAATGTAGTCTAATTAAGTCGGGTGATGCTGAGGGAATTAGATTAGGAAATGAGGCACTTAAAGTAGTAAAGGAGTTTTTCTATTTGGGGAGCAAAATAACTGATGATGGTCGAAGTAGAGAGGATATAAAATGTAGGCTGGCAATGGCAAGGAAAGCGTTTCTGAAGAAGAGAAATTTGTTAACATCGAGTATTGATTTAAGTGTCAGGAAGTCATATCTGAAAGTATTTGTATGGAGTGTAGCCATGTATGGAAGTGAAACATGGACGATAAATAGTTTGGACAAGAAGAGAATAGAAGCTTTCGAAATGTGGTGCTACAGAAGAATGCTGAAGATTAGATGGGTAGATCACATAACTAATGAGGAAGTATTGAATAGGATTGGGGAGAAGAGAAGTTTGTGGCACAACTTGACCAGAAGAAGGGATCGGTTGGTAGGACATGTTCTGAGGCATCAAGGGATCACCAATTTAGTATTGGAGGGCAGCGTGGAGGGTAAAAATCGTAGAGGGAGACCAAGAGATGAATACACTAAGCAGATTCAGAAGGATGTAGGTTGCAGTAGGTACGGGGAGATGAAAAAGCTTGCACAGGATAGAGTAGCATGGAGAGCTGCATCAAACCAGTCTCAGGACTGAAGACCACAACAACAACAACAATCCATGTCGATAGCAGGCGAAAATGAACGAGGTTCTCGATTCCCGGAATGTGTGAACTGTAAGTTTGTACGGATCCCCCAATGTGGGAGTCCTAATCGCGCCTGGCCAGTTTTTTCTTTTTTTCATAATATCGCAGAAACTGCTATCTAATAAAACATCTATCCATATCGTCAGTGCATTCCCTTGCGATAGATACTTCTATTCCACTCTGTACAGCATTGTGCCCTGCTGTCATAATTGGCATTTATCCTACGTGACAATTATGCTTACGTGTTCCGTCTCCATTGACATTATCACTGTCACTGCTCTCTCCTTCTCATCGTCAAAAAGTTCAACGGCGTTAACAGTAAGCCGTCGCGGCTGCTCAGGTAGGCAATTACCGCACTATCACTGGCGAGGGAGTAAAACGCACCACTTTGAACTGGAAGTTAACTGTACCTGATCACGCGACGAAATTAGTTCCCGCCGCTGCCGCACTTACGGTTCGCTTTGTCGAGTAACAACAAATAGAGTATTCCTGGATCAGATAACAAGGAAATCATATATACACGTGTCACGCGCCTTCAAATGTTAGCTGAATGGCGACTCGCAGAGTGTTCTGACACTGATTGGGAAGAGGGGGGCTGTTCGTTTTACGCACTTACAAAAGCGTGCTGTGGTGGTGCTGTTGGCGCCTCCTCCTCCTCCGCTGCGGTGTGTGGAGAGCACGTGCTCGGCCTGCCCGCTCGCCGGTCACTCGTCGACTGACTGACCGCCGGCGCCGGTCTGTTTACGGGCGCACGGCATGCCGGCGATTATAAATAGCGGACGCTCTTCTGGCTAATTCTGCAGGCGCGAAGCGAGCCTCCGGACACGTCGGCGACCGCCTCTACGCTACAAGTTCGTGACGTCAGTACATGACCAGCATGAGTTGTGGCAAGGCCGAGTAGCTGGACTTGCTACTATTCTACTCCATACTTACTTCCGCCTTTTCTTTTTATTCCGTGCGTAATGTATACTCCATGCGTAAAATTTTTTTGAGAAGGTGATGCATTCTAGAATTGTATCTCATTCTAGAATAGTATCTCACCTTAGCAACTACAATATCCTCAGCAAATCATAGCTTAGGCTTCAGGTGCATTGCTCTATTGAAAACGCCATTTACATGTTCACTCATCTGATTTTATCATCACTGATTAACAAAATAGCACCTGTTGGCATTTCCTGCAACATGTCTAAGGCATTTCACTCTGTGAATCACAGTATTCTCCTACATAAACTGAAGTTTTATGGAATTCATAGTATAGCCAAGTAATGGATAATGTCATATCTAACCAAAAGAATGCAGAAAGTTGTACTTAGTAACTCAACCAATATACTCCAGGGATGTAATTCTAACGGGTGAGAAATAACGTATGGGATCCTCCAAATTTCAATCCTAGGTCCACTATTGTCCCCCATACATATGTAAACCACCTTTCGTCTAATACACAACAAACAGAACTAATTCTTTTTGCAGATGACGCTAGTATTGTACGAGTAATCAATCCAAGCAATCATATAGAAACGGAAAGAACGGTGAAAGAAGTTTTTAAAAGTACCATTGACTAGTTTTCTGCGAATGGTCTCTCCCTAAATCTTAAAAAGGTACAACATAATCAGTTCTGGACATCTAGGAGTGAGCCGTGCGCGGCACGTGTTCGTGCCGCTATTGCTTGACGTCTAGCTGCGAGAGCGACGAAGTTCGTTGCCCACCGTATCTGGACGCTGAAGTTGAGTGATCAGTTAACCTGTTATGAAACCTCAACTACTGTGACATCTCTTCGTTCATTTTCGGTTGCCGTCTCGTTTCTTTTTCGATTTACTGGCGTCACTAACTTGCTGGCTTGCCTACCTGTGAGTGGCAGCAGCAGCTCTTATCGATAAGAGCACTTCGTACTATCTTTGCAGGGACCGCTAGTATTTCCAGGTCATCGTGTGTCGGGAGTTCATCGGGGACGGAGCAGCAGTGAGGCCCGGACAGCCATGACTCGCCCGACCGTTGACGGCACACATGACTCCAGTGGGGACGACCTTGGTATGTCGTTCGATCGGTCGTCTCATTGGACGACGTGTATTTGGTCGCCGACCGTTTCCGGGTTCTCTGTGTGTCTTGCCTTGTGATTTCTCCTAGTTGTTCCACAGTGAGTGGTTTTAATATTGTTCAGGTTCTTTGTGGAAGTGTTTCGCGGAACCGTGTGTAGCTTGTGTGGTTTTCACTGAGCAGTTATTTTAATGCCGTCTGCATGCTGGATTGAGTCAGTCGGTTGGGACTGATTAGCGAGGAAGTCTCCGGGCGCGGAACCAAACGGGACCACTTGCGGCGTGCACGCGCTGTTGAATCATGAGGCGCTAGCTGCGTGAGCGACAAAGTTCGTTGCCCACCGAAGCTGGACGCTGAAGTTGAGTGATCAGTTAACCTGTTATGAAACCTCAACTGCTGTGACAGCTCTTCATTCATTTGCGGGTTGTTGCTACCTGGGCCGTTCGGGCTAGCAGCAACGTATAATGTGTTGGCGAAATCTTGCAGCCGTCTTCCTATATTGTGATTAATTATTAAATTGACTGTTACTTGCCTGTGAAGTGCACCAGCGGTATTTCTGCCCTGTGGCCGTTAACGCCCCAGTAACCTGCCCTGGTCGTTAGCATAGTTTTCCTGCAGTGTGCCTTTCCTCGTCATGTTGATGCTGTCCGGCACAGCGTGTAGTTCCACAGCCTTCTAAGTTGTTTGGTTCATATTTTACTTATAGTGCTTATTGTTCTCTTGGCTGTTTTTAGACGCCAAATTTTGAAGACGTAGTGCTGTTCGTATCCTCGTCCTCGCTCAGTATTTTCCATTGTTGTGTCGTTGGTCGGATGGAAGGGAATTGGTTGAATTGTTGATAGGTCCTTGGGCCGTCCCTAGTTCGGGTTGCCATCCGATTATTTAACTCCAACTCTTGGCTGCCTGTCTCACCTTACGTTTGAGCTACCTTCTCAGGCTGACCCTTGGAACACTTCTGAGCACCATTTGTTCTGTTTGTTTTATATTGTGATTTTTATTTTAGTTTGAAGTACTGTGCGAGGCCTTCGATTTTATATTAATCCAGTTCTTTTTAAATTTTACATAAAGGCCTTCAGCCGTGTTAAATTGTTCTATCTGAAATTGTTTGTAATCCAGGCCCTAAGCCGGTAGTTGTTCGATGTGTTATATGTGGCCTTCAGCCGAGGATTTACGTGAACCCCTGTAATAAGGTCTTCAGCCGTGTGTATTCTTTAAAGGAAAATTTTTTATAAGAATTAAGGGGTTTATTTTAAATTGTTTGTCTGACATGTTGTTCAGGCCTTCAGTCGATGTTTCAAATTTGTTTGTGGCCTTCAGCCGTGCAATAAGTTAATATTTCTTTAATCAGGCTTTCGGCCCTTTTGTTGTAAGTTTAAAAAGAAATTTATTGATTAGGAAAAATTGTTTATTTATGAGTTTTGATTATAGTTGTCCTTCAGACGTGTAGTGTAGGCCTTCAGCCGCTAATTCTTTTCAATTACATGTTTTTTTTTAAATTTTTACCTTCTACTTTTAATTGCTTTTGATTTCTAAGCAAGGCTTTAAGCCGTTCTTGTTTTTGGTGTGGTTTTGGGCCTTCAACCCAGAAAGCATCTCAAGTTTTCTTTAACTAGGCCTTCAGCCGTATTGTCTAATTGCGATCTTTTAAAGCAATGTGTAAATAAGTGGTTCTTAGAAAAATAAAGTTGTTTGTTTGATTGTGCAACTCACAGTAACTGTTTACGGCCTTATCCACAATCGTAACCTTATGCTGTGTGCTCTCTGAGTACCTACCATCCAGGTTTCAAGGAGTACTACACCGATGGTAAGTGTAACACATGGTGAGGAAATAATATTGTGGAACTTCAAAATTCTTAGATGTCCATATTGATGAGAATTGAAGTTGAAAAAAAAACACGTTTTGGAACTCCTAAAACAACTTAGTTCAACCACATTTGCACTTAGAATCATCACAAACCTTGGAAAAGAGACAAATCAGTAAGCTGACACATTTTCATTCAGTAATGGCATATGGAATAATGTTCTGGAGTAATTTATCTTTAAGAAAGGAAATCTTTATTGTACAAAAACGTGCTCTAAGAATAATATATAGCCAACAGCCTTGCCTCAGTGGTAACACTGGTTCCCGTCAGATCACCGAAGTTAAGCGTTGTCTGGCTGGGCTAGCACTTGGATGGGTGACCATCCGGTCTGCCGAGCACTGTTGGCAAGCGGGGTGCACTCAGCCATTATTAGGCAAACTGAGGAGCTACTTGATTGAGAAGTAGCGGCACCAGTCTCGTAAACTGACATACGGCCGGGAGTGCTATGTGCTGACCACATGCTACTCCATATCGGCATCCAGTGATGCCTTTGGACTGAGGATGACACGGCGTTCGGTCGGAGTTTAGTTTTTAAGAATAATATATGGTGCTCACCCACGATCCCCTTCTAGACATCTGTTTAAGGATTTAGGTAATCTGACTACTGCTCCACAGTATATGTTTTCCCTCATAAAGTTTATTCTAAATAAAACACTTCAGTTGAAAAGGAAAAATGATGTACATAATTATAACACCAGAAGAAAAAATTACTCGATATTAAGGTGGTCTTTAGCACAAAAAGAGGTGCACAATTCTGCAACAAAGATTTTTGATCACTTACCAGGTGATGTAAAGTGTCGGACAGACAGCAAAGTAAAGTTTGTAATCGAACTGAGAAAGTTTCTCGTTGACAACTCCTTCTGTCCCTTAGAACAATTTCTGTTACTGTACTATATAAAAGGGGATGGGTAGGGATTCCTTTTGTAAAATACATAACTTGGAAACATTCAGAATGTAACTATATGCACAAATTAATTTGCAATGTGAATTTAAAATGATCGATCCACATAATTATGATCTATCGTGCAAAGTGATCCATGGAACAACCAGCTAACTAACAAACACAACATACAATGCCTGCCAAAGGAAATGAAGCAGCCAGAAGAAGTGGTCGAGTGTCACTGAAATTTCGTACATATATACACAATTGGCGAGCATGTAAATGATTAGAGTGACATTTCTCCGTAACAGGTAGAACGGTGTTCTGACTGTATTAGGTTTAGTGTTGTCACCAGGCGTGGCAGGATACATAAGAGACGTTAAGTGAGATAGCACATGACAGAGTTTGAAAGGGATCTCACTGTGTGTACCTATTTGGCCGGCTGGCAGAATCATGGAGTATTTCAATTTGTAGTGATCGACGCTGCATTGAATCCTGGAGGCAGCACACTCATCGGCTAGGCTCCGGTCGACCATAAGGCGGGATCGGCGTACTGTGCACTAAACACATCATAACCTTTTCACATTTGCATCTGCCATCCGAGAACAAGTAATGGACTCTCTGCAACGCTCTGAGTAATTTCGCACCGTTGGTCAGAGACTAACATAAGCAGGGCTAGAGAACTATCGTCCCGTGCATGGGCTGTCGTTAACTCTGCATCACAAACGGCCGCGACTGACGTAGTGCCGCGAGCGGGACAAATGGAGTGGTGGCGCACGGCGTCGCATTGCGCTCAGCGCTGAATGACGACCCTACTACCCTGGATGGCCATAGTCGGCGAGCATAGCAACGACCTAGGCAGAGGGGTCATTCTTCCAATGTTTTGGAGAGGCACGGGGGTTGCTACTCCTGACTTCATGGTGTGGTTAGTCATCGGATATAACTACGGCTGCCGGCCGGTGTGGCCGTGCGGTTCTAGGCGCTTCAGTCTGGAGCGGCGTGACCGCTACGGTCTCAGGTTCGAATCCTGCCTTGGGCATGGATGTGTGTGATGTCCTTAGGTTAGTTAGGTTTAAGTAGTTCTAAGTTCTAGGGGACTGATGACCACAGATGTTAAGTCCCATAGTGCTCAGAGCCATTTGAACCATTTAACTACGGCTCATCCTGCGTCCTTCTGATTTGCCTCTCACATGATAGTATCGTGGCACCATTTTTCAACATGACAATGCTCGACCACAGATGGTACGTATCTCTATGAAGTGTCTGAATGATTTTGATTCACTCCTGGGGTCAGTAACATCCCATGATCTGTCCCAATAGAACGTGTATGGGAGCAGCTCGGACGTCAATTTCATCCCAGAGCCAGTGTTCAGGATAACAAGAATCAGTTACAACAGCTGCAGAGCATATTGCATCACGAAAAGATGCAGCGGCTTTATGATACCCTCCCCAACCGAATCAGTGTGTGCATCCAGGACAGAATGGGTGCAGTATCATACCGATAAGTGGGTTCGTACTGTCAATTTCTTCGTAGAATGAGATCGATATTTTAATCAGTGATCTAACATCACATACCCCCTCAACCTGTCAAGTTTCCTTTCGTTTCCTCCTCTCCTTCTGCGCGCTTCACTTCTTTTGTCGCACAGTGTAATTTACAGAAAATGGTTCAAATGGCTCTAAGCACTATGGGACTTAACTTCTGAGGTCATCAGTCCCCTAGAACTTAGAACTACTTAAACCTAACTAACCTAAGGACATCACACACATCCATGCCCGAGGCAGGATTCGAGCCCGCGACTGTAACGGTCGCGCGGTTCCAGACTGTAGCGCCTAGAACCGCTCAGCCTCTCCGGCCGCCTATAATTTACAGTCTTCTGCTGATGTGATAACAGTATTTTAGTTCATATAGAAATATTTTATTTACAGAAATACTCTTGATTTTCTCTTCCTGCAAAACAAATACAAGTCACAATTCATCACTATTAAAGCTTGCTGCTATATTTGTTACCGGTTGGTTCGATCAACAGATAACAGCTCTTCCCACTTCGGTTAGTTAGGATTTAAATGAGCCATATGCCTAAAGTTCGCTGTAGCGCAGGAGAGGAATCTAGTCCGAAGAATAAGTGACTCCGCCAAATGTAAGTTATGCTACAACCGATTCGCCAATGCTCTCGGCTTCTAGCAATGACAATAAGAAAATGAATTTCAATTAAAGTGAAATGAAAATAAAGAGCGAAATGGAATCGCAGTAGTTAGCCAAGGTTGGCTTTTCATTACTAAACGCTGTCATTTACATTGGAAACCATCGTATTGTTTAAATCCATGTTCAGTAATCACTTCTCTGTAATTCACAGTTACGTAATCTGCAAAACTAACTTTCAAATGCAGAACTATGTCAAAATTCGAGAAATCATTTTACTGACTTGTTGATCTCAAATAACTTCAACTTTCATTACATTCATTACTATTTTCCGAAAATGATTTTTTACATTTACTACCATTATTTATTCAAGAGTTAACAAACGCCTCTGAGTGATTGCAACTGCGTAAAATGAAAACTAACTTGTCATTGAAAAGAAAAAAAGTATCTTTTACTGAATTTTACTTTGTTAAGCAATGATTTTGAAATTATGTTCAAATTACGAGTATTAGACGCAAGCACTTTGGTTCATTACTGTCTTGCAAACAATTGAAACTTTGGTTGCTGTTACTTCTTTCAGCATAGCAAAAAACTATTCACTGCTTAGTTATTCTATTTGACTTCATTCTTGTACAGAAAAAAATCAGTGCAATAGCTTCTCATTCATTAGGATTTTCTCGGGTCAGTAACAATGGATTGGATGGAACCTACTTTGTTAAACAGCGTTTGGTAGAATATACAAGTCTAATCAAATGATTGGCTACATCCTACTTCGTTTTGAGCCGTCGTTGCACCTAAGGCATTAATCGTTGACAATGTGTGGCACAGGTTCCTCTTCTCGCAGCCCCACAATAAACAAAATCGGATCCGCAGTACTCTTCTTGTTAACTGGTATGCTCTTGCGGTGATTGTTCTGAGCCCACTTAATACCTTGTTCTGTGTCTGGCCACACCAAACTTCCCATTACGTATTTTAGCACCGCTGGCTTAGGACCACATCTCAACAGACACGTCTCGTCGCTACCTTCGCCGTTCTCCGTACGCGAGTCGACTCGACTGCTCACATCTCACAAACGTTCCACACTGTACCGCCGGTGCGCTTGCGCGTTCAACGATAATGCGATTGCAGCATCACTGTATTCTTTGGCAACAACGTATAACCCGAACTAACCCACCGTAACTACATACAACTATATTACATTTAATGTTCATTCAATTTTACAACACAAAAACAATGTAACACTTCAACATTTCACAAGAAAAAATTATTACAATTATTTAAAGCCTTTATTGCACAGATAAAACAGTAAGTAGGCTGTTTAGGTTTTTTTATTGGTAACGCCACCTCTGTATGAAAGTCACTGGCTGTGCTGTGTGCAGTCTGTGGCTGCTTTGCATTGTTGTAATACTCGCCATTGTAGTGTTAGGCAGCTGGCTGTGAACAGCGCGTAGCGTTGCGCAGTTGGAGGTGAGCCGCCAGCAGTGGTGGATCTGGGGAAAGAGATGGCGGAGTTTTGTAATTTGTCATGAACTGCTACATATATTATGACTATTAAGGTAAATACATTGTTTGTTCTCTATTAATATCTTTCATTTGCTAACTATCCCTATCAGTAGTTAGTGCCTTCCATAGTTTGAATCTTTTATTTAGCTGGCAGTAGTGGCGCTCGCTGTATTGCAGTAGTTCGAGGAATGAAGATTTTTGTGAGGTAAGTGATTTCTGAAAGGTATAGTTTAATGTTAGTCAGGGCCATTCTTTTGTAGGGATTTTTGAAAGTCAGATTGCGTTGCGCTAAAAATATTGTATGTCAGTTTAAGCACAGTCTGTATAATTGTTCAAAGGGGACGTTTCAAAACATATCCCAACATTAAAATTGTAAGGAAAAATTTAGTAACCCCCAGAGTCGTTATGTTATAAACACGCGGTCACTACGGAAATGCTACGTGAACTCAAATGGGAATCAACGAAGGAAAGAAGACATCGTTTCGCGAAGCATTAGTGAGAACGTCCAGAGAACCAATATTTGCGATAGAGTGCAGAACGATCCTAATGCTACCAACACGCATCTCACGTAAGGACCGCGAAGACAAGATACGAGAAATCAGGGCTCCTAAGTAAGCGTACAGACAGCTGCTTTTAGCTCAGTCCATTTGCGAGTGGAACAGGAAAGGGATTGACTAGCGGTAATACGTGGTACTCTCCGCCGTGCCACATATAGTGGCTTTCATAGTATTTATGTAAATGTAGGTGAATCTGTTATTACCTGTTTCATAATGAGTCGTAACAGAAATGAAATTACCGCAAAATTTATAGAATCTGTGCACCACGTAGTAGACAAAGTGCAAAAGGTATGACAAGTTGTAAGCAAACTAAAGCATGACAGAAGAAGAAAGGCAGATAACCTAAACAAACCGAGGTAAAGAAAGAATTCCTCATTGAAATAAGTGAACTGATGTCAAATGTCGACCTCAATTGGAAGATATATAGCTTTTTCTTTTCTTTTTAAGCATCGGTCTTCTTACTGGTTTGATGCGGCCCGCCACTTGAAACCTAAGTCCTCAACTGTTTGCTGGACGTGTCCCGATCACTGTCTTTCCCTACAGATTTTTACCTCTCTTCAGCTCTCTCTAGTACCTTGGCACTTATTCCCTGACGTCTCAACACATGTCCTATTATCCTATCCCTTCTTGTCAGTCTTCCATACATTCCTTTCCTCGCCGTTTATGCGGAGAACTTCATCATTCCTTACTTCATAAGCAGTGTATGGAGTTAACCATAGCCTGTGACAACACTGGAAAATAAGAGAAAGGAAATTTTTGAGGTTTGCTATTAAAGAAGGAAAGAAATAAGGTGGTTCTCCGCAAAATCGACGAGGATAGGAACATGAGGGAGGCACAGAATAAAACACATGGGCTAAGACATCATCGGGGAATAACTTCTCTCCTAACACAGGGAGCCACAGAGCCAAGAAACTATTGAGGAATGAGAGCGATTTATGTTAAGTGTACTCTGAAATGAAAACGTTAACGCAGAAGACGAGGTTAGGCAACAAACCAATATAAAGAAAAGGATATTCCCGATTCGAGCTCTCTTGTTGTGGTCTCATTGCGAAAGCTATACAGGGTGATCCAAAGTATTAGTGTCAAAATTATACGCATACTACAGGATCTTACACTGAAGACGTATAGAAGAGGAACTAATGGTTGGAAATGGACAGTGAGTTTTTTACTGAATAACACGAATGTACGATTCTGCTCTTCCGAGTGACCAACGTGTGTTTCCCTTCGGGCGCTAGTCGCGCAGGTTTGTGGATGCTGTTCGTAGTCGATGCGGTTGCCTATATGAAGACAGTAGCACAGAAAGACAGCAACGATTTGCAAAGGATCTACAGCGGATTAATGAACAGTGCGTGACTACCAGTTGTCTCTGAACGTAAACAAACGTAACATAGGACTCATACATAAGCAAAGTAATCCACTACTATACAGCTACATTATTAATGACAAATTGCTGGACACAGTAACTACCGTAAAATATCTAGCAGTGCCTGTCCGGAGCGAGTACATAAAATAAATAGTAGGAAAAGGTTGATATGAAAAATCATAAGGAAATGTAACTCATCCACGAAAGAAGTGGCTTACAAAGCGCTTTTTCGACCGATTCTTTAGTGATGTTCATCAATATGGGACCCTTACCAGGCAGGTCTGACAAAAGAGATGGAGAAGATCCAACGAAGAGCGGCGCGTTTCGTCATGGGTCGTTTAGTCAGGGCGAGAGCGTTAAAGCTGAGATCAACAAACTCCACTGGCAGACACTAGAGGAGAAGCATTGTGCATCACAGAGTGGTTTCAAAAAACAGGTTCAAATGTGTGTGAATTCCTAAGGGACCAAACTGTTGAGGTCATCGGTCCCTAGATTTCTACACAACTTACACTAACTTGTGCTGAGAAAAACGGCGCGGATTGGTTTATTATTGAAATTTCGAAAGAGTACTTTACGGGAGGGGTCGGACAACGCACTACTTCCTCCCACATACACCTTACGAAATGATCACAGCCACAAAATTCGAAAAATTGGAACTAACACCAGAATCTTACCGACACACACCGTCAGGTGGTATGGGGAGTATTGATGTACATGTCATGTTTTAGACACGATGCGGTAAATACGATTTTAATATCTCTTGCTTCTCTTTTTTAATGGCAGTTGCTGCAAAGGATATCATTTGGATGAGATCATCGAAAAGTCGCGACGTTTTGATGAGTTTCACTCTCATCTTCATTGCCAGACAACGTTGACAGGAAGCACTTCGATATTGTAGAAAGCAGTTGCTTTAAAAATTGGTAACTCACTGATGTGATGGTTACTCGCAAGGATATGTGAAATTACCGAGGAAAATTCAATTTTATCCGTTGTTACTCCGCTGCAAAAATTACGATTCTACGGGCAGTAGTTTCAAATTTCACTGGATGTCATCATCATAAAACGACTAATCGAAAGCAAATGGAAATCTGCCGGTGAGTGGAGGAGAGCTGTATCTTAAAATGTTGAACATATTGTTAACAAAAACATTTCTGTTCAACTTTGGATCTTTAAAAGAATCGGTTTCAAAAAAACAAAAAGACACTTTTTTCACACGTCATTAATAGCGTTATACACCTTCGAGAAAATTAGCCATTGGATCCATAAAGTAAGATGGAAACAACGTTTCATTTTTCCGGTTTCCCAGTGAAGCGATTTAATTAAGGTACGAGGCGTATTCGGAAAGCATGGTCCAATCAGGTGCAAAATGGAAACCTCTGTGAAAATCCGATGGAATTTTGCACAGATGTGTTGAGCATTGTCTTTAGAGTACCTGTCGATCGTTTCACGTCGCTCTTTGTAAATCAGAGCGCAAAATGATCACGTAGAACTGCCTAAAACAACAGTGTCTTCCACCAAGTGTGTGGATTTGGTGAAGCTATGCAGCCCACATATCATAAATGTCATGCGTTTCTTTCTTCAAGACAACTTTCAGCCGCATTCTACAGGGGAAATGAAGGCGCTCCTGCAGCATTTTCGGTGGGAAGTGTTTGATCACCCACAATACAGCCCTTAATTGACTCGCTCCGATGTTAATTTCTACTCGCAGCTGGCACAAACAACGAAAGGCAGACCAGCGTAGAGAACTGCCGGAAAGCACAGGCGGCTGCTTTCTGTGACGAAGGTGCTGGAAAGTTTGTAAAACGCCACGACAAATGTCTAAGTCGAAGCGGTGACTATTTAGAGAGTTAGCTGGAAGGTGTGACTAAACTGTTGCGAATAAAAAATTTTTGATTTCATTCTGCTTTCCATTTCGTGACCGATCGGACCTTACTTTCCGAACAGCCTTCGTATCTTGACTGATTTATATGATGATTCAAATGGTTCCTTTCAACTGTTGCAGTACTGTGGAATCTAAAACTGCCATATGTTAGTAACATGCTTGCACGATATATCGACGCAGAGTCTTCTCTCTTTCAGGAGTGTACTGGCGACAGTACGCTGAGTCCCTTATTTAAAGCCATGCAGGCGCATACGTGGTGTACACAGTTGTCGGTGCGCATGCGTTGCTTAAATGCATACGCTTCAGGTGCGGGTCTGTGCAGCACTGGGAGAGCCGTGGTGAAAACTCACCTCATCGACGTTAGTTCAACCGTCTTCACGCGAAAATCACAGGCCGGCGCCGGCTCTGAGCACGAAAACTGTCACGCACAGGCTGCTCGCCCGGCAGACCTACAACCGCTCTCACACCTATAGTATGCGTGCGGCCTAACAAGGAAGGGGTTCCGACAGCAGACAACAGAGCTTCAATTACGCAAGCTGAACAGGCCAGCAGGCGACATTGAATAGATTTTGTCTAGTTCGTACGGCTGTAGATCGTCAACAATATTTGACCCTCAGGCAGGCATGCCAAAGCAGGCCATAATGGCGATAGCAACATTGTGTCTCCCTGTGTTGGGATCACCGAAAGTATATAAGCATTAATAGATGTAGACAATGTAACATATGGAGATTTGGATCTCTCTGGGAGGCGTATACGGATAGCCGACGCTTTGAAGACGACCGCCCACGTTAAGCGGGAAATCCGGGTTCGAGTCCCTGTATGGCACAAATTTTCATGTGTCGCTAATGCACTGTACCCCTGATGTCTAATCGTATTCGCAATTCTGAATACATTTTTTCTCCACAGTGTAATTATTGCCTTTGAATAAGAGTGTCATTTCTGTTCGTGTCAGTTACCTTCTGTACTGTATCTTAGAACTTCTTTCCATGTCTGGTACGAGATTCAACGAACTATGTTACCTGACAGTGACTCACCATGTGAAAGTTACTTCCATGCTTAAGTTCTGCACACCCGTGTACTTAACAAGCGTGCGGCCATTAAGGAGAACCTCCGAGATAAACATTGACTCTATTGATTGGCGTTTCCCGAGGAAAATATCAATCGTATCTGGCAGAACGTGTTATTTTCCGACGAATCGGTATTATCTTCAGCGACTGATGGTCCGGTACGAGTATATAGACCGCGAAGTGCCCGTTTCGACCCCAAATACACTCATTAGCCATCTTGCAGCGACCGTGAATCTGTGACGGTTTGGGGTTTTAAGTGTTCCCTTATACTTGGAATGCTTTACGGGATAGATGGTCGACTCGATGCTACCCAGCATACCCAGATTATGAGTAATATTCTGGTTCCATCAGTGTGACATTTATATCCTGAGATAGTAATCTGTTTCCAGCAGTACCAGTCTCCAGTACACAAGTTAGTGATGGTGCAGGGTTGGTTTGCAGAACATAATGAGATTTCTCTTCTCGATTCTCCTCCTTCTGCACCGGACTTTACCCCTATCGAAAACATATGGACAAAGATTAAACAGACTGTGCGAGAAAATTGGCCTGACCCCGCTCTAAGAACCTATGATGACCTATGATTAATTTCGTGATTTCCACAGCTTAAACAAATTAACGGAGTAACACAAAAGAAAATTGCACTACGCCATATACGAACCAAACATTATCGCCGGACAGTTGCCTATTACACCGCCGACTATGCCACTTTTTTTTTCTTTTTTAGTTAGATCCGTTTCTTCGTCGATTTTTCACCAGTGGTTCAGTGCGGTACAGTCTTTTTGCATCTTTTTAGAGGATTCGTCCTTATCTTAACTGTCAAAGAAATCTAAATCCTCGTACTAAACTCACGTTTAGTTTTATGAGAGGGTACGTACACCCGTGATGTGACTGGCTCCTGTGTAACATAGCGGATACTTCAAATTGCAATCATGCATATTTTGTTGCTGTCAAGTGTACATCCCTGCATTACACAAGTCGGAAGTTGTCACACGCTTCACCTCTATACGCCAGTGTCATGTATAGTGTCGACCTTGCTATTGCCAGAGGCAGAGAAATCGCTTATTAGTAATTGAATGCTTGTTTGAAATAAGAAAAGAAACATTACCTTAACTACTTTCCTCAGTGATGTCACTTTCTTCCTTAGCTGTATCTGTCGATTCATCACCCACCATATCAGTGGCGGACGATAATTACCACTATTCGTCCGAATCCGTTACGACTGATGTGCATATTTTCGATTTCCTCTTCCATTTAAACATTTGTCTTCCAGCCGTTACTAGAAACTGTATTTACGTGACGTGCCACTTTTCTACAGTTATCTAATGTCATAGCAGCTAACCTATCAACCTTTTTTAATTTTTTTTTCATTCTGAGAGTGAAGTTGGCTCTGAGCACTATGGGACTCAACTGCTGAGGTCATTAGTCCCCTAGAACTTAGAACTAGTTAAACCTAACTAACCTAAGGACATCACAAACATCCATGCCCGAGGCAGGATTCGAACCTGCGACCGTAGCGGTCTTGCGGTTCCAGACTGCAGCGCCTTTAACCGCACGGCCACTTCGGCCGGCCTGAGAGTGAAGGTCTTGACTAAAGATCTCATTCTTTGCAAGATTCTAAATCACATCTATGTGGTTTACGTGTGGTTTATATGGCAGCAGTCGAAAGGGAAGAAAATTTTAATTGCAAGTTTTGTTAATGCTGCAACCAGGAGAAAGTTGGTGGTCCTTAACTAATCCCAAAAGATCACCTTTCCTTGCAACTTGCTCATAAGGTGTGTGATAAATGGTCAGCCAGAATTTTATTTTACATTTTTAGCGAGCTAGAAGAAGGTGGTTTATTCTTCTGCTTGTTGTGACGCACAATATTATTAAAAAAGACTTCACTTCCAGGAGGTATTCCTATGCTGGGTCAACAAATTTATTTATCCAAATTACTCAATGATAGCCGGGAAGTTTTGCTTTCTGAGTCAGTTATGGGAATTGCATTTGGAACCAAATCCACATCAGTGCTAGCATATTCAGTAATTAGATGCTAATCTACGATTTATTTCGACAACAATCCTCGCACGCTGTCAGTTTGCAAGGGAGTAATGTCTATCAATCAGCGGTCACTTCCCTCGCTTGCACTGCGAGATACAATGCGCACTTCTTGGAAATGTGCTGTGGCTGTACTTCTTCACGCTACTATATTAGTTGGTTCAAATGGCTCTGAGCACTATGGGACTTAACATCTGAGGTCATCAGTTCCCTAGATCTTAGAACTACTTAAACCTAACTAACCTAAGGACATCACACACATCCATGCCCGATGCAGGATTAGAACCTGCGACCGTGGCGGTCGCGCGGTTCCAGACTGAAGCGCCTAGAACCTCTCGGCCACACCGGCCGGCTACTATATTAGTTCCCGCTACGGCCAGGTCCATAGTTTGCTTCGTCGTTTCGTAGACTGCTCTAACGATATGTTTCCTTAACATGAATAGATCCTGATGGGGTGTCGTGTGGTTCAGTCTGCACCTATAGGCATAAATGTTCGGAGGAAATACTGAATGCCGCCTTTTCCCCACCACACAAGGTGCTTAGGTACAAGTCAAGACTTTGTTTGACCTGCAGTTTGCAACACTACGTCATTCAACATCTGAACATAGCCCTACTGCCATCTCAAAGATTTCTGTGTGCAGTTCGGATTCGGGCTGTATATTTTTTGTGAATATGTCAGAATAAAATAACAAGTGTTTCCTATTAATACGTAATTTAATCGTCAATCTCTTTAATGAAATGGCTACACAGGGCAGTATAATGACTTTAGATTAGATAAATCACAAGTTTTCAATTATAGTCCAGCGAATATTTCTGTTGCCTGATTTTGGGTCCCAATAGTGCTCCGCAAGCTCTTCACAATACTAACGTACGAATCAATGTCCTAGCTAAACGGGTTTCCACGGTACACCTTTACGCAAAGCTAATTCAGAACAAATGCGCACATGTGCCTACAGTTACACGGTAACGTCACAGGCAAAACAAGTACTGCACAACGAACACATACTGACACGATCTATTCGATGTGGGATCAACCATTGTTTTGTCATTACTAGTCTCGTAGCTATTAGCGATTCTGGTCTGACGGCATTTGTCGCACAAGAAAGTTCAACAAGAGAACAGACAAAACAATTTTAAAAGTCTTTAGAGCGGATGTGTTTTCGCACTGCCTTTCAGTTGCTCTTTTTCCTGTTTCTCGAACTGCATCATCTCTTCACGTTACAGCAGAGCATGAAATGAGTCTTACGTCTTCTAGCGACAAAAAATAAATTTCTTACCTCGTGAATCCTCGGATAGTCTTTGCACTTCCGCAGGGTGTCGCAAACTTTCATCGTAGGGGCATTATATAAATGGTGTAGCACTCTGAGATGAGGAACTAATCGGTGGAAATGGATATTTAGCCTTTTATTGCCAAGAACATCTTGCGCCTCACAGCACACTGGAACTGTTGAAAGTGGTGACCGCCAATCTCAATGCTATGGCGCACACAATACTGATCTCTCTCTCTCTCAAATGTCGCTGTTGTACAGTGAGACAAGCATCTGTGACAGTACCATCCAATTCGTCGCCAGCCTCTTGTACCAGTGAACATCACCATACACAATAGGAAAAAATCCACCGTGGGAACATCGCAAAAAATTGCCTATTGCTTTGAAGGTAGCACCATGAATTTCTGAGTAAAAAGGTAGGCTGCGTACAGACACGTGCCCCACACTTAAGGCATTAAATATCCGATCATCGTTTCCTAATCTCAAAATGCTCAGTTTAAGATCCTCCGGCGTCTTAGTTTGACCCTAAAGATGTGGAACACGGTGCATGCGTAGTTGCTCTGTTGCTCGAACAATTTTGATCCATAGCACTGCACGACACGCGAAAGCCAAGTATACGAGCGAGTAGGACGTTGCCGCACACCGAAAGCGAGATCTCCCAACCTTCTCTGTGTGTTCTCGCAGAGCAGTCAGACAGAAATACTTCTTGGCAGCAGTGTCTGCTCAAACGGAGCCGTTAAAGAAGACACGGGATAAATAAAAGACAAGCTAAGCAACGATAGAAAGAAAGGAGACAAAAACACCACATCATTGACGCCTGGAGACTGCTGAAAACGAAGTAACTGGGGAGCTTCCACATAAAACACTGCATTTTTTCAAAGTTCTAGCTTAGACGGACGACGAATAGATTTTTAAAGCGAGAAAAATGCTAAAGACCAATACCGTAAGAGCTGCAACGCATTAAAATAATGGAATTACCCTGCCGAATCAGGGATCTGTATTGTTCTTTTGCTTTGAGTTTAAAATTTTGCTGCACCTCAGTAAGAGTATCTCAGAAAAACAAAACAAGTTACAAGGCGTTTCAGACGTTACGAAGTTTACGTTAAGATGTTAATCACAACCTGCTGTTCCGAGGCAGTACATACAATGAATAACAGTATCGCAGATTCATTAAATGCAGCATCACACTTCAAACTAAAAATAACTATTCATAGTTTAACTGGCGGTGGCTTATGAGGTCCTATCCCTGGAGTAAGTGCACCACCAGCCTCATAATCCTATGTGTAAGATTGTTCTTGTGTTTGGGATAGATGCATTGGACTCAGGGGTTCAACAGTGTAATTTTCGATGATAAAATGCTCTTCTGTCTTGCCCATAAGGAATTTCGCAAACGTGTGCAGCAACTTATAGTTGAGAGAAATTGAGATAGTATCACTGGACAAAGGTTCACGGACAAAGCCTAGGCGTTATGGTCTTTAATATTGACTTTTGATCAAATGTTTCATAAATAATATATTGACAAGATTCTCAACCTAGTGGCTAGTAGCCTGATTGAAAACACCGAAAATGAGATTTCTAGCATGACAATACCCGTGTACACGCTAATGAAACCACCTTGAAAGCTCCCCAAGATACAGCAGTTTTGATATTGACTCGGCAGATCCCCGCAGTTAATGTCTACCGAACGTGCCTCGAACGTTAATTTAAGTGATCAGACAACAACGATAAGTCACCACGAACTACCGAAAAACTGATCATCTTGGTTTCAAAATGGCTCTGAGCACTATGCGACTTAACTTCTGAGGTCATCAGTCGCCTAGAACTTAGAACTAATTAAACCTAACTAACCTAAGGACATCATACACATCCATGCCCGAGGCAGGATTCGAACCTGTGACCGTAGCGGTCACGCGGTTCCAGACTGAAACGTCTAGAACCGCACGGCCACACCGGCCGGCGATCATCTTTGGAAAGGGAACCTACAGTGTATTAGAAAGAGGTCAAACGCCTTATTGACTCTATGTCTCATTGAATTCAGTAATATGTTACAGTTCTTTGTCATTACATTCTGCTCTCATGTTTTTAAATGCACAGACAGACCAAATCCAAAGTATTATATCTCGTCACTGCTCAACATACTGTACATTGTCCGTGGGCATTTGGAGCTATATAGGCATGGGATTCTTCAGTGTATTAAGTTCTATCATCTGTTATGTGTTTCTCGTACAACGTTATACTTCCCTCCGGTGACCTACTTTATTCTTTCCTACGGGAAAGGGGACGTCATAATATTCTGGATCGACAGAGTATACATTATTGAACAGGTCATTTCAGAGACTGCACCTAGCTCACGAAACTACTATTGCTTCAGCCCGAAACATATACGGATCGTACCCTTTTTATTAATCAAATGGTTCAAATGGCTCTGAGCACTACGGGACTTAACTGCGGAGGTCATCAGTCCCCTTGAACTTAGAACTACTTAAACCTAACTAACCTAAGGACGTCACACACATCCATGTCCGAGGCAGGATTCGAACTTGCGGCCGTAGCGGTCGCGCGGTTCCAGACTTTAGCGCCCAGAACTGCTCGGCCACCCGGGCCGGCTTTTATTAATCAATTCTTATTAATTTCTTAATACGTACCCCTTCACTCCTAGTACTAAAACGTTCGCCTCTTCTTTTTCTGTCCTCTAGCGTATTCTTCACGGATCAGAGGCTGCGCATTGACCGTAATTTTGCTTTCCGATGTAATTATATTGCAGCTAAATGAGTGCACCTTTTATTGTGGGTCCGCTACAATCTCCTACACTTGAAAAATTGCTTAAATAGGGAGCGTCAGTCTCATGTTCTATTACACTGCGTATTTGAGTCTGCTTACCATCTGACTGAACTGAAAGATTCTTATCTGATCACTAGACCGGAAAGTACGCACCACCAATAGTTCCCATTTAATCTACCAACAGTCTAGCAATCAGACAAAATTAATTTAGTTAATAGGGATAAAATACAATTTATTTCCGCTTCAAGAAAATATCGAGCCAAACATGTTAATCCAACACCTCGAATGAGCGAGGTGGTGCAGTGGTTAGTAGGACGAGTTCACATTCTGAGAATGGCGGTTCAAATCCTCTTTCAGCCATTAAGATTTAGGTTCTTCATAGTTCCCTAAATCGCATGAGGCAAATGTCAGAATGGTTTACGTCAAAAGGACGCAACGAATATCCCCCCCTCCTCCTTCTATTAATACCGCACTTGTGCTCCGTCTCTAATGGCCACGCCATCAACAGAACGTTAAAAAGGAACCTGACTTTATTCTGCTACCGACTCGTCAACTTTTCGTGTGCAGGCCAGCTACAGAAAATTGTTTAACACTCGTGAATCTGTACTGTTCTTATAAACTGGTAGTGTCAGTAAAGGGCATTCTCATCGGTTCTGCTGCACCTCTTTTAACAGTTGCACTCCTTTGAAGTGCTGCCTTCTGGAAGAACCTAACATTACTATCAGTTACATTCAAACGTCCAGAACAATTTCTAGTCACATAAAGTAAATAAAAAACGATCTGATTGGCAGAACTTGTAACCTGACTAAACGCGTGTCTGTTATATAGAAAGTAAAGCAACACTCACAAGAAGAGTCTTGCAAAAAAAGAAGAAAAAATAGAGAAATGAACAGGAAGGCACAATGTGGAGGATGAAGGTCAAAGTAGGCGTCCCTCCACATCCAAGAATGAAAACAACGTTGTTAGAGTACAGGTCATGCTGTTAGCGGATAGGTACATAACGGTGTAAGACATGGCGTCCACACTACGTATTGGCAATGCTCATGGCATGGTTCGTGATGTGTTGGGTTACCGAAAAGTGTCTGGAAGATGGGTGCCGAGAAACGTCACCCCGATTCAGAAGATGCAAGAATGAGAATTAGCCTCGGTCAGTTTGCAAGAGGAAAATGAGTTCATTTTCAGAAACATCACAGGTAATGAGACATTGGTGCACCCACCTCACTCCAGAATCCAAGGCCGCCTCATTAACGTGGAAACATCCCAGTTCACCAGTGAGGAAAAAATTCGTAGTGTCAGCCTCTACAGGAAAGGTTACAGCCACAGTGTTCTGGGACGTGGAAGATGTGATTCTTCGGATCATCCGCCTACAGCTCCTATTTTGCCCCACAGACTTTCACCTGTTTCCCACATTCAAAACCACACTTTCGGGAGATCACCTCCAAATCAATGCTGAGGTGGAGCAGGCTGTGTGACAATTCCTTGCACCGCAGGGCACACAGTTTTACCAGTGTGGTTTCTTCAAACTGATTGCACACTACAATAAATGTCTCAATGTCGGTGGCGACTACGTCTAAAAATAGTTGAAGGTCTACAGTTCATGATGCCGTGGCGTATTTACTTTTGACAGTAAAGTTTCCGTGTGTAAAACAAAGACGAAACTTACTTTCGGAACGGCCCTATTATTTTTCCGTATATTTATTGTATTTGCATTATAAGTTTAGGCATCTGATTCTACGTAATTGCTGTGTACTCCAGAGATACGGTTCATAGCTGTACACAGAGAACGTGCCACAAGGGAACGCCAGCCTCCAGAGAGGGATAACATGGTCAGCCACCATAGAAGACCCACCATCCACCATAACACGGACTATGTTTTGATTCTGCCAGTCGTCGCTCAAATAGTTCCAAAGTGGGCATCCATTCACCAAGAGATATAAGCGGACACAAGGCTCCTCAGAAGAAAGTCTCCGCCATGTATTTGCAAAGTGTAAACAGCAACAGAACTGTATCTACAGTCGCCGGCAAGGCAGCCAAATGGGAGATTCTACAAGTGATCGCAGTTATCGTTCACTGAACTCAGGACTAGATCAGAGTGCAAAGAGAGATCAGTGCAAGTGAACTTCGAACTATTTCTTTTAATACATTATTGTAAATTGTTGCTAATCTGTGTTGCCAGCTTTCTTTTCGGAGCTGTTCCCTACACCCATTCGGCCCTGTGACGACGGTGTGCAGTTTTAACGTGCACACAGGGCACCACATAACAGCAACTACTTTCTGTAGTAAGAGGCTCTCTTTCTACCACATTTATGTTTGACACCAAGAATATTTGTTGAATACAATATGAAAGTAACATAGAAATTTATGAAAAGAGTGCCTTGTAGAGTAGTAGTTCTCGAGAGGTGGTACATTTGGCTTTTGTAAACACCGTACGACTAGCCGTTCATCCTGCAAACTAAGTAAATTTTTCAAGTGAGGTTGTCCTCTTGGCTTTTGGAGACGCCAGGTAGGAGAGGTTTCCTGTTGTCTGGAGCTGATGGGTTGGTCTTTCCTTAATCCACCTGAAGTGGTTTGTGGCCAGAGCTTACTATGGCCTAAGGGCTCGTGACTGTCCTATGGAGTCAAGAGCTCTTCTGAAAAAAAAGGTCAAATGGCTCTAAGCACTATGGGACTTAACTTCTGAGGTCATCAGTCCCCTAGAACTTAGAACTACTTAAACCTAACTAACCTAAGGACATCACACACATCCATGCCCGAGGCAGGATTCGAACCTGCGACTCTTGCGGTCGCGTGGTTCCAGACTGAAGCGCCTAGAACCGCTCGGCCACACCAGCCGGCGCTCTTCTGCATCTTGACAGAATTTAGTCCATTCCCGGCCTGACACATATCATTTTATTCCATGAATACCATTAATCACAATTACAGGTATGTTTCTACCGATCGATTTATGTTTGTTACTTATTATGGCAATGATATCAGTGATTGTAAGGATCGAGCCATCTTTTTCTATCCATTAAGCTACTTTATTACGCCTTGCAATTTTTGCATGTGAAATAGTTAACTTCGTTTGTGATCCTTAATGTGTGGAGCCAGCGGATGCCATACGAGGGTCAGCAGGCCGAGGTCCCTACTGAGATACTTTATAAAGGGCAGGGGCTGACCTCTGATGACCCTGCAGTAGGAGGGTTAGCCAGGGAGCAGGTACTGATCCGACCAACATTGTTCTACGTATTAGGCGCCATTCTGGTGGCCTCGCAAGTTTCTTCCAGGACCCACAGGCGGCCAGTGCATGCATTATGATACTGGCTAAAATTCTAAGAATAAATGGCCGTTTTACAAGCAGGTCCAGCCCCGTCGGTGCACACTTTGCAGAGGACCCATTGACGTCTCAGAAGAAAGGTGCCGTGCGAAACAGTTTGAACAGATCCCTATCTCCTGCCTTCCCGAAGAAGCGACGCTATTCAGCTTTTGACCCGAGACCAGCCCTGGTGGCTTGAGGAATTCCGCCTCCAAAGGGCAGCATATATTTTCATTGGGCGTCCTTAAAAATTACTAGAGAGTGAGAGGCTAGGAGTTGATCGTCTGAAAATTTTTCATGTGGGAAAATCATGGATTGGCAAACTGAAAATGACATCAGTGAGATGGTAAAGTGACACAGAATGTTCTACAAGCGGCGTCGGTGGGAAGCCGGCTGACTGGAGAACGTTTTACGCCGATCCAGTGATGGAAGAACAAACAACGCTTTAACAATTTCCTCACGGGCCAGAGTCTGGCACGCTTTTGTCTTACTAGAGGACTGTGTTTGTAGTGCGGACTCTGCTCCGAGCAGAGACAGCAGATGCGGAGGAAATGAGGAAAGAGAGACTGGGTGGAGACTCGAGGCAGCACACACGTCCAGGCTTAAGACAAGAGCCTCCAGACTTTGGTGACGGCTTGCAGCAGCGAGAGGAATTTCTATATGGAGAGGCGGGCACCTCGTTGTCTGATGAGTAGAACTGGCAGCCACTTCCAATGTACGCAGCTTGCATTATGGTGAAATTATCTGTCTGGTTAGGATGGAGTGAAATTAGACGTTTAGCAACACTTAATTAAATTCATGCAGGCTTGTGTATGACCAGGGGCTCAGCAGTAGTTGCGTGTTGTTTTCTCGTCTTCAGTCTGCATGGTCCTACAGTCACTGCGTATTCAGCTGTGTGAGGCGTGTCGGCTCGTATCGATTGCGATCTGCAGATCGACTCTTCGGTTCGTTTTGCGTTTGATCGCCGGACTGCGTCTTGCGGTTTGAAATGTTTGCGATGCGGTTTGGTATGGATCGGACTGTCACCGGGGACGAAGAGGAAGTCGGTTGGAGAAAACGTGTTTTGTCATTCGCCGTGATCGGTGTCTTCATCGATTCGCTGTAAGGGAACCGTTGCAATGTGAACAAATTTCATTGCGATTAGCTGATTTCGGTGCGCTGAAAGGGCACATCTTTCCTGTTGTTGAACCATGGTTTGTGACTTAGTTTGGCGGCGCTAGCGGGCTCCATTGTTATCGCCCTACCCTACGTCATTCTTCCCCGAGTTTTGAATTTGTGCTTTCCAGGAAAATCGGATTCGCCGTTAGTTTGTTCTGTATCGCTTATAGAAACTGTTTGAGCCTGCCTACTCAGTGTACGCTGAATGCGCTGTCTTGGTTTCCTGAAAAGTAGCTTAGCTGCGATTCCTGGGTGTGACTATCGTGGAGATAGTTTCTTATTATTCGGTTTTAATACTGTTTCTCCTTGGCAAATGATGCCCAACGTTATTACTGTCACCGTCTGTGCAAGCAGTGGGAACGTGACGGCGGTCTCAGGTGCTGCTGCTGCTGCCATGCCATGAACATTTGTGATAACGTGCTCTTTTAACTATGTATTAGATTCTGATCTGGCCGGATATACTAGTGTATCGAGTGCGCTGTCGCAGAATTGTACATTTTCTGTGTTGGCACCCTTGTGTGTTGTAAAGCGAAATTCCTTACCTGATTCGTGGAGCCTGACTGTCTGTCTCGCGTCTTGTACTGGTATCTAACCGTTATGTTATTAATAGAACCAGTACATCAACATCTACATCTACATGCATACTCTGCAAATCACATTTAAGTGCCTGGCAGAGGGTTCATCGAACCACCTTCACAATTCTCTATTATTCCAGTCTCGTATAGCGAGCCGGCCGCTGTGGCCGAGCGGTTCTAGGCGCTTCAGTCTGGAACCGCGGGACCGCTACGGTAGCAGGTTCGAAACCTGCCTCGGGCATGGATGTGTGTGATGTCCTTAGGTTAGTTAGGTTTAAGTAGTTCTAAGTTCTAGGGGACTGATGACCTCAGATGTTAAGTCCCATTGTGCTCAGAGACATTTGAACCATTCGTATAGCGCGCGGAAAGAATGAACACCTACATCTTTCCGTACGAGCTCTGATTTCCCTTATTTAATCGTTGTGTTCAATTCTCCTTATGTAGGTCGGTGTCAACAAAATATTTTCGCATTCGGAGGAGAAAGTTGGTGATTGGAATTTCTTGAGAAGATTCCGTCGCAACGAAAAACGCCTTTCTTTTAATAATGTCCAGCCAAAATCCTGTATCATTTCTGTGACACTCTCTCCCATATTTCACGATAATACAAAACGTTTTGCCTTTCTTTCAACTTTTTCGATGTACTCCGTCAGTCCTGTCTGGTAAGGATCCCACACCACGCAGCAGTATTCTAAAAGAGGACGGACACGTGTAGTGGAGGCAGTCTCCTTAGTAGGTCTGTTACATTTTCTAAGCGTCCAGCAAATAAAACGCAGTCTCTGGTTAGCGTTCCCCACAACATTTGCTATGTGTTCCTTCCAATTTAAGTTGTTCGTAATTGTAATACCTAGGTATTTAGTTGAATTTACGGCTTTTAGATTAGACTGATTTTATCGTGTGACAGAAGTTTAACGAGTTCCTTTTAGCACACATGTGGATTACCTCACACTTTCCGTTATTTAGGGTCAACTGTCACTTTCCGCACTATTCAGATATCTTTTCTAAATCATTTTTCAGTTTCTTTTGATCTTTATTAGTCGATAAACGACAGCGTCATCAGCAAACAACCGAAGGCGGCTACTCAGATTGTCTCCCAAATCGATTATATAGATAAGAAACAGCAAAGGTCCTGTAATACTACCTTGGCGAACGCCAGAAAGCACTTCTGTTTTACTCAATGACTTTCCGTCAGTTACTACGAACTGTGACCGCTCTGACAGGAAGTCACAAATCCAGTCACATAACTGAGACGATATTCCATAAGCACGCAATTTCACTACAAGCCGCTTGTTGGTACAGTGCCAAAAGCCTTCCGGAAATCCAGAAATACGGAATCGATATGAAATCCCTTGTCTTCAGCACTCAACACTTCATGTGAATAAAGAGCTAATTGTGTTTTACAGAAACGATGTTTTCTAAACGCATGTTGACTGTGTGTCAATAGACCGTTTTCTTCGAACCGTTTTTTTTTTTTTAACACAATATATGTTCCAAAATTGTGCTTGATATCGACGTTAACGATATGGGCCTGTAATTTAGTGGATTAATCCTACTACCTTTCTTGAATATTGGTGTGACCTTTGCAACTTTCTAGTCTTTGGGTACGGATCTTTCGTAGAGCTAACCGCTGTATATGATTGTTAAGTATGGAGCTAATGCATCTGGATACTCCGAAAGGAACCTAATTGGTATACAGTCTGGGCCAGAAGACTTGCTTTTCTTAAATGGTGTAAGCTGCTTCACTACTCCGAGGATATTTACTTCTAGGTTAAACATGTTGGGAGCTGGTTTCGATTCAAATTCTGGAATATTTACTTCCTCTTCTTTTGTGAAGGCATTTCGGAAAGCTGTGTTTAGTAACTCTGCTTTAGCAGCACTCTCTTCGATAGTATTTCCATTGCTATCGCACAGAGAAGACATTGATTGTTTCTTGCCGCTAACATACTTCACATACGATCAGAATCTCCTTGGATTCTCTGCCAGGTTTCGAGACAAAGTTTCGTTGTGGGAACTGTTAAAAGCATCTCGCATTGAAGTCCGCCCTAAATTTCGAGCGTCTGTAAAAGATCGCCAATAAAGGGGATTTTGCGTCTGTTTAAATTTGACATGTTTGTTTCGTTGTTTCTGCAACAGTGTTCTAACCCGTTTTGTGTACCAAGGAGGATCAGCTCCGTCGTTTGTTAATTTATTTGATATAAATCTCTCAATTGCTGCCGATACTATTTCTTTGAATTTAAGGCACATCTGGTCTACACTTCTTAATTTGGAATGAGAGGAGATTGTCTCTCAGGAAGGCGTCAAGTGAATTTTTATCTGCTTCTTTGAATAGGTAATTTTTCGCTTATTTTTAGACGATTTGGGGATTGCAATATTCAACCTCGCTACGACGACCGTGTGTTCATTAATCCCTGAATCGGTTTTGATACTCGTTATTAACTCAGGATTATTTGTTGCTAAGAGGCCAAGTGTGTTTTCACAACCGTTTGCTATTCGCGTGGGCTCTTGAACTAGCTACTCGAAATAATTTTGAGAGAAGGTAAGGAAGTTCAAAACGCTTATTTTAAATATATTTAAATTATGTTTGTAGCTAGGCAATATTAATATAGGCCTACTTATTCTTGGTTCTCTCCAGTGTTTAGATTGCACTGTTCTTGAAATTCTTAGTTTAGACTGTTAATCATCGTTTGCCGGCTGTTGGTGTACCTTATTGTGGATTGCTTGTTCAGACAGCTATCTGCTGAATGTGTGTTATCGTACTAACTGATACGTTGGTGTTTCTGGGCATCTTCTTGTCGCATGACACTTATTTTACGAGCGCCCTGCTGTTGCCTGATGGGCCAGCTGCTGTTTCTGCAGTCTATGCGTGCAATTCCCCCGGTCTGATAAGGTTGAGCTCACCGGCGGCACGATGTTACTGGCCAGCATTTGAGATTCACCGCCGCCGTTCCCTTGTGCGAAGCAGCTCTACGTCATGGTGACTGCTGTTTAAGTTTCTTCTTCACTGGTTCGCGTGAGCCTAGATCTTTTCAGAGTTCGTGAATTTTTCGTCTTTTGGCTTGGACCTCTTTTTGGTGCCGTGCCCTTCCTGTATCAAGTTTTCCCTAGCCAGCTGGGCCATTCGCTGGACTTTGTATTGCTTAAATTTGTCAGCTCTCTGAAAAGTCAATGTTAAATTTTGGTCTATAATTTAGAACCATTCTGTTAGGATGGAGATTTAAATTTGATTAAACATTTTGCCTGTTGTGCTAGTCGTTCTTACATTTTACTTTTAAAACCTTTCTTTAAATCTGTCAGATCCTTTAAAGGACTATGTTAAATCTTGGGCCTGTAATTTAAAACCATTGTGTTAGCCTGATGGCATTTTGATATCGTTGTTAAGTTGATTAAACCATAGAGCTCCTTTGAATTCCAAGCATTCCACTCACTGTTTTAAGAACTGCTGCGTTTTAAAATATTATTCCATTGTGTTTTACTATTGTTCTTTAATTATTTAATAACTGTGAATCACTTGTAAAATAATGACTGATGTCATAACCTGGGTCGTAGCCTCTCCATGAATTCCTGTCAACCTGACTTGCTGAATCTCGCTGTGGGTATGTTTCATTTGATTAATTCGTTAGGATGATAATCATTTCTGAACCCTGATTCCTTTACTGAAAAACATTGTCAAGTTAGTCAGTGCTAGTTGTATTTCATTTATTTGATTTATTTATTTTCTAATGTGTTTAATTAAGGTCCATATTAATGTCATTATTTGACTTTGAGAATGATTATAATAAACTTAGATTCACCTGGGCCAAGATTTTACCTCCGTAGTTAGTGAATCCCTTTCCGATGCAGTATCCCATTAATGATTTTGAGAAGTCAAACACCCAGGACTCATTTACTGGGGCCACCCCTTTAATACTTGCACACAGTTATTAATTCAGATACGAGTTCAATGGGGAGCGATCTTCCTGCGAGTAGTTTAGCTGATGCAGATCCTCAAAGCAGACGGAAGGCTCACGATCGAAGCACAGTTGGTGCTTCTCAATCTGTGGTAAATAAACTTGTGAAAAGAACCGACAGGAAGCAGTATCTTCCAGAGCAGTAATACTGAAATAAGAAATTCCCAATGAAAATCAGGTTGATTGGTTGAAGAGCCTTGAAAATTCTTGGTATAATGGCAACTTTCAAAATTATTCTTTCTTCTGCATATTATGGATCTGAAGCATACTTCAAAGACTATCTGTACAAACTGATCCATTATTGAAAGTGTGATAGTCTTTCACTATCTGAGAAGGGATGTCTGGAGTGATATAGTCTGGCGAGTGGAAGCGGCAACCAATGGCAAGTGAGCTCGGTCACGTGCTGTCTGTATGCGTGTCCGTTTGATACACAGAAAGAAGTCTAGCGGAATACAGCCTCGTCGTTTCCTGTCGGTGTTTCCGGGTGGTCACCTGCTGTAACTCTGCTTGAACGTGTGACGTGTTGCATTGGCCACTCTTAATGAAAAGTACAGAGGTACTTAAGACATGTGTGGAAGCTTAATTAGGTCGCAGGTTCGAATCCTGCCTCGGGCATGGGTGTGTGTGATGTCCTTAGGTTAGTTAGGTTTAAGTAGTTATAAGTTCTAGGGGACTGATGACCTCAGCTCTTAAGTCCCATAGTGCTCAGAGCCATTTTGACACTTTAATTATCAGGTATGGGCTCTAATTACTGTAGGAGGAAGTT
Organism: Schistocerca americana; assembly: GCF_021461395.2. Lineage (NCBI taxonomy): Eukaryota > Metazoa > Arthropoda > Insecta > Orthoptera > Acrididae > Schistocerca > Schistocerca americana. Next base: position 674,182,724 of record NC_060120.1, on the reverse strand, counting down.
TAACTCAAAAGATATGAACAGAGAGCAAAGTAGAAAGGTATATAAAGATAAACAGGATACTGTACCCTGGAAACCATATACAGGATGGTCAGAAACGGTGTGAAAAGTTTGTAAGAGTGTTGCAGGGGAGGTTGTGCTGAGAGATAATTGTTAAGGAAAAAATTCAATACACTGCACCGTTTCCGAGTTAATTAGCACTGAAATTCGTCATTCAGGCCGTTGTGCATGCAAATTCAAGTGGCTCACAAGACTCAATTAGTGTCAGTTGTTCTCCTGCTTAGATCATAGTGCACAAGACTGCATCATCCTTTGGCTTAGGTTCGATCTTTACTACCAAACCACGTCTAATTTTTGTATTGCAATCTTGTTCAGTTTCAGGAAACCAAATTAAGAACATGTCTGGTGACACCATCCTGACAGGCCGCTTGAATCTTTGAGTGGCAATGGCCTAATGTAAGTAATAATGAGTAAATGCATATGGTAGGCAATGCTACAAAAGGTTACTAGTTACTCAAAAATGTAACTTCCTCTGCTTGACGTCAGTGGCGCAAGAAATAACAGTATCATAAATATGTACTGTGGTCAAAAATAAAATGTCTGTTGAGAAGTATCAAATAGTACAATCATTCCGTACATCCAGTGACTTATTATGGATGAATATATTGTGAATATATCATAGTGTATTTTGTAAAGGTATGGTATACTTAATTTATTACTTGACAATATCTGGTGAATGTTTGCATGCTTGTTGATTCCGGCTAGAATCGCACAGCTTGACGTAATACTGTTTGTGGAATTTGCACATCTTTAATTTGCGTTTATTTATGTCCAAAATTACCGTTGGTTGTTGAGTGAGGTGGTTAGTATCGAGGCACATGGTACAGAATCGGTTTATCACTGGCCCATCTGAATAATAGGCTTGTTGAATTCATCACACGTTTAGTTAAATATTTCTAGCATTTGCCAATGCACATTAAATTATTTGTTGTTCAGTTCTTTCCTTTGTGGTGGCCCAGTATGGAACGTATTTCATGTACAGACAGTTGAATTCTCCCTTGTTTTAGAGGCTATATTTTGAATCGAAACAATTATCAACTGAATTGAAGCTTCCGAATGATAAATTCGTGTTTAATGATTATAATGATTGTATTACTTTCGTGGTAATGTGTGCACTGTGCAACCTGTATTTAACTACAGAGTGTTTCCTTAGATGTTCTCTGCTTTCAGTGGGAATACTTGTCAGAGTCAGTCACTACTGAAATTAGTATACACTTTTTAAGAAATGCATTCAGAGGAACTCTTTTGCCATTCTTTGCATGCCTTATAGATTAGAAGGTAAATGATGGCGTGGAGATTCCGAGAGTGGTGGCTGCTTGTCATATAATGTTCGACGAGATTATTTTGGATCTACATATTTCAAGTTTCTAGGTAGAAAAGTGTTACTTTATCAGACTGAACCACGTACGCTCAGTGCACATAACTCGCCTATAAAGAGGATTACCTACACGCTTTCGAAGTCAGATTGTCCATAGACTGGTTTGATGCAGCTCTCCATGCTACCCTATCCTGTGCAAGCTTCGTCATCTCCAAGTACCTACTGCAACCAACATCCTTCTGAATCTGCTTAGTGTACTCAACTCCTGGTCTCGCTCTACGATTTTTACCCTTCAAGCTGACCTCTAACACTAAATTGGTGATCCCTTGATGCCTCAGAATGTGTCCTACCAACCGATCCCTTCTTCTAGTCAAGTTGAGGCACAAGTTCCTCTTCTCCCCAATTCTATTCAGTACCTCCTCATTAGTTACGTTATCTGTCCATCTAATCTTCAGCATTCTTCTGTAGCACCACATTTAGAAAGCCTCTATTCTCTTCTTGTCTAAACTATTTATCGTCCACGTTTCACATCCATACATGGCTACACTCCATACAAATACTCTGAGAAAAGTCTTCCTGACACTTAAATCTATACTCGATGTTAACAAATTTCTCTTCGTCAGAAACGCTTTCCTTGTCATTGCCAGTCTACACTTTATATCCTCTCTACTTCGACCATCATTAGTTATTTTTCTCCCCAAATACCAAAACTCATTTACTACTTTATTTGTCTCATTTGCTAATATAAATCCCTCACCAGCACCTGATTTAATTCGACTACATTCCATTACCCCCATTTTGCTTTTATTGATGTTCATCTTATAGCCTTTCAAGACAATGTCCATTCCGTTCAACTGCTCTTCCAGGTCCTTTGCTGTCTCTTATAGAATTACAGTGTCATCGGCAATCCTCAAAGGTCTTGTTTCTTCTCCATGGATTTTAATTCCTACTCCAGGATTTTCCTTTGTTTCCTTTACTGCTTGCTCACTGTATACATTGAATAACATCGGGGATAAGCTACAACACTTTCTCATTCCCTTCCCAACCACTGCTTACCGTTCGTGCCTCTCGACTCATATAACTGTCATCTGGCGTCTGCACAAATTGTAAATAGCATTTCGCTCCCTGTATTTTACCCCTGCCACCTTCAGAATTTGGAAGAGAGTATTCCAGTCACCATTGTCAAAAGCTATATCTAAATCTATAAATGCTAGAAACGTAGGTTTACCTTTCCTTAATCTATCTTCTAAGATAAGTTGTAGGGTCAGTATTGCCTCGCGTGTTCCAACAATTCTACGGAATCCAAACTGATCTTCCCCAAGGTCGGCTTCTACCAGTTTTTCCATTCGTCTGCAAAGAATTCGTGTTAGTATTTTGCAGCCCTGACTTACTAAAATGACAGTTCGATCATTCTCACACCTGTCGACACCTGCTTCCTTTCGGATTGGAGGTATTATATTCATGAAATCTGAGGGTATTTCACTAGTCTCATACATCTTGCTCACCAGATGGTAGAGTTTTGTCATCGTTGGCTCTCCCAAGACTGTCAGTAGTTCCAATAGAATGTTGTCTACTCCCGGGGCCTTGTTTCGACTTAGATCTTTCAGTGCTCTCTCAAATTCTTCACGCAGTATCATGTCCCCCATCTCATTTTCGTCTACGTCCTCTTCCAAAAAAAAAAAAAAATGGTTCAAATGGCTCTGAGCACTATGGGACTTAACAGCTGCGGTCATCAGTCCCCTAGAACCTAGAACTACTTAAACCTAACTAACCTAAGGACATCACACACATCCATGCCCGAGGTAGGATTCGAACCTGCGACCGTAGCAGTCGCGCGGTTCCGGACTAAGCGCCTAGAACCGCGAGACCACCGCGGCCGGCGTCCTCTTCCATTTCCATAATATTGCCCTCAAGTACATCGCCCTTTCTACAAAAGTATCCCGTTCATTTATTTGTGTAGGACTAATAGTTCGCATACAGCGAGCGAGAGAATATGAAAATCTCGCATGCGGTTTTTGAGCCGGCCGAAGTGGCCGTGCGGTTCTTGGCGCTGCAGTCTGTCACCCCCCAAGGAACTGGAAAGAGTCAGCGCAGGAGATTTAAAATAGTACTCGAGTATTAAATCGCAACGTATAATGAATATAAATTTAAATGCAACTCAGTGAGTAGAAGACAAATGATATTTAAAGCATTTTCTAAACATGTAACTCCGTGTCTGACGACACATAGTGTTTCGTTTTTCCTGACTCTTTGGGAAGTCGAGACTGTATGTGACCCCGATGGGCCACAAATATCTTCATCGCATTTATCACTAAATCCTTTGTTAATTGTAAGTGGACACACGTTCACCGTGCAACCACAATGCAACCGGATGTACGTTGCGGTTGACAACAGTTGACAACATGATGTGTTACTCACGAAGACCACTGACTTGTGCCGATTGTATCGAGCAGAAGCCGCGAGCAAAGTGACACTGCTACGGGAACAGGCATAGCACCCGGTGTTTATATCAAATTTTGAGGTTTTATTCTTCTGGTTATAAGAAATTATGTTTTAAAAATCTGAATTTTAGAACAGTAACGTGTAAAAACAGATTTTTCATTGTAAGTTTTATCAGAAGTTTTCAAATATCCTAACTTGTAATTTTCATGGCTAGATTGGATGGGACAGGGGGAGGATGAGAGGGATTGTAGAAATGGAAGTGAGACATGGACGATAGTTTGGACAAGGAGAACAGCTTCTGGAATATCGTGCTACAGAAGAATGCTGAAAATTGGGAAGCAAAGAAATTTGTGGCATAATTTGACTAAAAGAAGGGATCGGTTGGTAGGTCACGTTCTGAGACATCGTATGAGCACCAGTTTAGTGCTGAAGAGAAGTGTGTGGGTAAAAATCATAGAGGGAAATAAATACTGTAAACATGTCTAAAAGGATGTAGATTGCAGTAGATATTCAGAGATGAATGAGTAAACTGATGCTTTCACTAGCTTGGATAGTGGAAGTACAACGTGATTCAAGTACACATGTATTTGAACAAAACAACTGCATTGGTGTAAGTTGTTCCATTATTGCCAAAGGACAAAAAATACCACAGAAAGACGTGCGTGTGCATCTATTGCTGGAGTTGAGAGCTCACTGGGCGTCTAACTGCAAGCAAGTCTTAGCAATGCATCTTGAAGTTACTGAACATCGTTACGAATGATTCAGATTTCCCTACAGTTAGCTTCGCTGTCGCTGATGGATCCCACCTTACTTACGGTTTGCAAATGGCACCTGAAGTGGCTACAGAATCTGTCATTGGCTCGATACCAACAACTCCTGTCTGCGTCACAGTTCAGTTTAGCCAGATGAGAGACTCTCGTCCCAAATGAACCTGGATGAGAGGACGTCATCTAGAAATGAAGTTTGACCGAGGAGATGGCTAGCCATCGAGGTACCTGTCTAAGAAGGTGCTACCTGAAGAATAATTATCTGTAGAGTGCTTCCGACAAGGATAACTTTGTTCTCTGTGATTTTCGACGTCGTGTAATTTGATTGGCTAAATACTAATTCTTATGGTTGCCGACAAGTAAGGATTTATCTTACAAGACGCTGCTCTCCCTCCTTTGCTCCGGTTGTTAACCAGTTACACTTGTCCGTCTTGTCGCTCCAAAATCTACTTACTGCCTCTCTCTGCCTAGCCGCGCGGGATTAGCCGAGCGGTCTTAGGCGCTGCAGTCATGGACTGTGCGGCTGGTGTCGGTGGAGGTTCGAGTCCTCCCTCGGGCATGGGTGTGTGTGTTTGTCCTTAGGATAATTTAGGTTAAGTAGTGTGTAAGCTAAGGGACTGATGACCTTAGTAGTTAAGTCCCATAAGATTTCACACACATTTGAACATTTCTCTCTGCCTACTTTCGTGCTCTGGTCGATATGGTAAAACGTCTGTAAGCACAGTCGCACTTCTTACTCCCACCTGTAACCTCCCCCTCACTTATCGACCTTAATGACAGTAAAAACTAAACCGCGTGTACGTAATGGAAATTTGGGAAAAGCAATCGTTACCGAAGTTAATCTGTCGGTAAAGAGAGAGGAAAGGGTTACATTTAAATGAAAGGAAAAATGCAAATGAAATTGACGGAAATTAATTTTGAAAAATGGTAAAGTTAATATAATTAAATATTTGAGATTGATGGAAATTAATTTTGAAAAATGGTAAAGTTAATATAATTAAATATTTGAGATTTGGGGAAAATTACGGTCGCCAGTCCTATGGGCAACTACTATAATAACTAAAAAATAAAGGTTAATGCACACATAATTAGCACTAGAAGCGTGGCAACTGAAGGTTGAAACGTGTTTTGTGAAAACTGAATGTTTGTCAGAAACAATAAGTTTCGCTACACTCTGACTTAATTTAGCAAAAGAATTAATAAAACCGGAAAATTGAAAGTTAATTTAGTGACTGAAATTAATAGTGAACTTTGGTTCTGAAGCACTACGAAATAAAATAAAAGAAGGTTAGTCTTGGGCTACCTCAACAATCATCTCAAAAGCAGCTTGAATCTGCGCAATTTAGAAATAAGAGATTTAACTTTTAACTTGAATTAAATGATTTTGAACAATTATCAATAGTAAACTTTAGTACGTACCAAGCTGAACTGCAGTCACAGGTAAGCTAAAATATGGTAACAAAACTCGCACTCTTAATTTGTGCTTGTGTAATCTAAATATAATTCTGTTTGTTTATGGTAGCCATCTATGAATACTTTAACTGACCTTTGAAATTAAAGCAGTGAAATGGAATGATATTACTTTAATGCTGGCGTTTGAATTTCAATGACACTCGGGATCATTCCGGAAAAGGAAGGGACCCTGCTTGGTAATGCAATTGGGACAATGAGCAACAAAGGTTCATGCTAAGTTGCTGTACTTTCGTGAGGCAAATGGAACAGTCTGAAAAGCTGAGGTCTGCCATACAGTTCTAAAACTTTACGTGCTTTCAGTCTTTCTTGTTGGTTGATTGAAGGTTTGAAGTCGCCGATCGAGGAGGTCGCTGTTGCAAAAGCTGGATGTTGGCGCGCCTTTTTCTCGACACAGTCACCAGGCTAAACGGGCTCTTGATGTGTGCATGCTAATGCTTCCCGTCAGCGACACAGTGCGATCATAGCAAGTCGAGCGCAATCACATGCTGCCAAACCCCGCAAGCGCGGCAACTCGCGGGAGCGTCACTCCACACGCCGGCTCCACCGCCCCACTCCAGCCAGACTCTGCTCTGCCCGCGCTCCACCGACACCCCTGGGATAACAAGGCCGCCCAGCAGTGTTAGTGACGTCACACTAAGCGGCCCATAGCCGACGCAGCAGTCCACGGACACCTCCGTACAGACGCGCCTGATGCTAACGATCTGCTGGCCATCATACAGAAAGGAGCGAACTATAATTCGAACCAAAGACCAAATTATATATATTCTTGTAAACAGCATAAAGGTTCATAACGAAATACCGATTACATATACGGGCAGGAATAGGTTCTAGATCTCCTCTGAAAAGTGTTTATCTTCAGTAGCAGAATGAACATCAAATTGTCAGGTCTTCTAAATAGGAAAGCACTTTGTTAGTAACAGACAGCAATAATGAGACTTGCAGTTGGTGATTTCTACGTGGAAAAGGAAATAAGCTGTAGAGAGATTGAAAATGGTGAGTAAAGAGAGCCTCAGCCTTTTGCTCACATTCTTACATGTAATGCACTTGGTTGTTTTTCATTTCCTTACCTTACATAACATTTTTTAATATTGTTTCAAGAAGTGTATCTTCAATAGCAGAGTGAACTTCAAATTGTCAGGCTTTTCTTAAAGGAAAGAGCAGTCCCTTAGTATCACAGTGCAAGACAGAATCTTGTGTTCAGTGATGTCTATGTTAAAAGGAGAATATTTGATATCTCTCTTTTGTTTCCATTCTTTATTACTGGGGATACACTTGTAAAAATTCTTGAAAAGAGCTGTCACCATGAACATATGAGTAAATTCACAATAGTCATGTGTTTTATGAGATAAAGCGAACTCTTGTTACCTTATTGTAAACGAAAGTTGTGAGGATTTTGCTATGTATGACAGTGTTTGAGATAATTTACTTTCAGTGTAATAGCTTGAAAATGTTAAGTCCTGCTGTCAGTTGGCATTTGTCACCACCTGTATGCGAGTTTTAAAGCTAAATAGTGTTCTGACAATTATAAAATAGTGGCAAAGTTCCTCAATCGATTAAACTTATTCCTGCCCGTATATGTAATCGGTATTTCGTTCTGAACCTTTATGCTGTTTACAAGAATGTATATAATTTGGTCTTTGGTTCGAATTATAATTCGCTCCTTTCTGTATGACGGACAGAAGATCGTTAGCATCAGGCGCGTCTGTACGGAGGTGTCCGTGGACTGCTGCGTCGGCTATGGGCCGCTTAGTGTGACGTCACTAACACTGCTGGGCGGCCTTGTTATCCCGGGGGTGTCGGCTCCACACGGCAGAGATAACACTATCAGAGATCCTAAACACTGTGGTTCTCCACACGACCTATCGATGTAATCGTTAGATAGCATAGTTTTCCCTAGGCAAGACCCAGCGTAAAACCAATTATACATCGACATAAATGCAAATATATATATATATATATATATATATATATATATATATATATATATATATATATATATATATATATATATATATGCAGGGTGTTACAAAAAGGTACGGCCAAACTTTCAGGAAACATTCCTCACACACAAATAAAGAAAAGATGTTATGTAGACATGTGTCCGGAAACGCTTAATTTCCATGTTAGAGCTCAGTATGTACTGTACTTCCTCGATTCTGATGATCAAATTGTAAATTTTCACAATCAACATGTGTTGGCTGACGAGAATCCGCACGCAATTGTGCAATCACGTCATCAACACAGATTTTCTGTGACCGTTTGGGCAGGCATTGTTGGTGATGTCTTGATTGGGCCCCATGTTCTTCTATGTACGCTCAATGGAGCACGTTATCATGAATTCATACGGGATACTCTACCTGTGCTGCTAGAACATGTGCCTTTACTGGTATGACACAACATGTGGTTCATGCACGATGGAGTTCCTGCACATTTCAGGCGAAGTGTTCATACGGTTCTCAGCAACAGATTCGGTGACCGATGGATTGGTAGAGGCGGACCAATTCCATGGCCTCCACGCTCTCCTGACCTCAACCCTCTTGAATTTCATTTATGGGGGCATTTGAAAGCTCTTGTCTACGCAACCCCGGTACCAAATGTAGAGACCCTTCGTGCTCGTATTGTGGACGGCTGTGATACAATACGCCATTCTCCAGGGCTGCATCAGCGCATCAGGGATTCCATGCGACGGAGGGTGGGTGCATGTATCCTCGCTAACGGAGGACATTTTGAACATTTCCTGTAACAAAGTGCTTGAAGTCATGCTGGTACGTTCTGTTGCTGTGTGTTTCCATTCCATGATTAATGTGATTTGAGGAGAAGTAATAAAATGAGCTCTAACATGGAAAGTAACCGTTAGTAAAACAATTACAATGTATAAAGACACAGAAATGTCATATCTTCAGGTAACGAAATAAGAAAAAAAATTTATAGTACAATAGATGGAAATAGGAGGATATGCATTTCCGGCGCTACATACCTACAGGTTATGTAAGTGAACCAATAGTAACCAGTTTAAATTTCCTTAAACGTTCGGTGTGGAGGTTCCTGGGCATCAAAGTTTTACCAGCTACTACTTTGCTCGACAAAAGTAGTTCTTCTGGGATTCTGCCGTTCCGTGGCATGCATCCCATGGCTACACCGCTCATGAAATTCAGACTGTTGCCTGTCACTTCCTGGAGATCTGTGTTGTCCGCCGCCAGGACGGCTTTCTTTCTAGCTCTCGTTCCACAAAACGCAGCCTGGTCCAACAGTATACCTACCTGGAATGCCCGTCGCATGAATGGGGCTGGTTGTCGGGGAGTAAGGGGCGGTCAGGGGGACATGGGAATTGGCAGTCAAGCAGCCCATGCGAGCCGACTGCTACTCTCTGCATATGGCGTAGCTGCCTAAGGATAGCTTTACGGAGTGGTGGCAAATAAGCTACGGCGTAACTGCCGTTCGTGAACATCTACTGAAGCTCTCAAGAGCGCTCAGTGGATAAGCATCGACGACTCTTAACTTACGCAGCTCTTGTTGCGCACTTCCCCGGCAAAACTCTCCCGTCCTTTGTTAGGGACTCCGTAGGCAGTACCAGGGGCCAGTTTGCATCGGTCATTCGCACGTGCTGCAGGCTTTTTCTCCCTCCCGCGCTTCCTTCGAGCGCCGCGCATTGCACTCTGCGCTGACAGAGCTTTGGGATTCCCCATTTCCATAGGGCACATATTGAAACTTTTTTCTTTTCAGAAAAAAGTAAAAGATGTCGGATCCCTCCCTACCAAATAAAATTCCTTGCGCTGGGAAGATGCAGGATCCCCCCGGCCGATCCCACCCAATTACCCGCAGCATGGCTGCAGCACCAGCGTCGGAGATGCCGGCTGTCCCCGACAGTGTCCTCGCCCAGTCACCACGTTCCAGGCGGCAGTTGCCTTGAAGGATCGAGCTGCTAGTGCAGGATGACCTCACACCAACACAAACACGCGCACCAAACACACAAGTGCCTGCTGCAGATACCCTAGATATGCCCCCTCTATAATCTCTGGCGGCTCAGGCACCGAAAGAGCCCGAGCCGACACAGGACACACAGAATACAGAAAGCGGACCGTGGCAGCAGGTCATTCCACGCCACAAACGCCGCAAAGACACACAGCTTATGAGCCCACAAACTCACGAGGCAACCTCCGAGGGCTGTTGCCAACTCCATCAGCGTCAAGTAGTAACACCAACGATTCGAGGAACAACACAAACAACCCTGCGACTAAATCACATCCAAGTACACTCGCAGCTACGCAGAACCAAATAATCCTCGACCGGCTTCCCACCAGTCATTGTACACAACTGCAGACACCTTAGTCACTTAAACAAACAATTTACTAAAAAAACACATCCCCACAACTTATTATTCAAAACGCGCTGGGGACTATGCCGCGCTGTACGTGGCGAACAAGAGATTATTCCAATCTACTGGACTTTCTGAAAGAAACGAAAGTGAAACACTTCACGTATACAACCGTACCGGTATTGAAAAAGACACAGCAATACGTGATCAAGTGGGTAGATGCTCGAACCCCGACCGAAACAGCACACAGCGAACTCACTGCCCTATGCTGGGAATGCATTCACGTTAATCGAAAGAGTGAGATACTTCCGCATAACTGTATGGTTGAGCTGGTCGACAATGTTAAATAACGCGACCTGCTGAGGATGAAGTTATTACTTCATATGATCGTAAATGTATAAATCTACAACACGCCGCGCACCTCCCAACAATGCCACATCTGCCAGCTCTTTGCGCGTGCGTGTATTCGATGGGTCTCGCTTCCCCTACCGCAAATGCGCCGGTGGCCACACGGCTCAACTGTGCAAACTCACCCTTACAGCACCACGCAAATACTCCAACTGTGGTGGGGCCCACCCGGCCTACTACAGTGGGTGCATTGCCTACAAGGAGGCTCTGAGGAGCAAAACAGGAAAACATGCCAAACCTGCCGCCATCACAGCTCCGAAACCGAACCCTCCCCCTCCCCTCCCAGTAACAGTAAGGGGTGGAATATCATTTGCTGGATTGGTAGCTGGAACTCCAACAAGGTGAGGCGGGCTGAGGAACCTCAGGGCTGCGCACCTACAAAGCGAGCTCCCCAGCAACAGACACACAGAAAAACAGGCAACATCCAACACCACACCCGCACAGCACACAAATAACAACACGACCCTATCCCGCGACGCCACGGATTGCAGGCCACCACAAGCCACAGAAAATGCACCCATACAGAGAGAGTTACAGCCCCAGAGCAAGTGGAGGAGGAGGAACAACCGTAACGAATGGAATACGACTACACCACAAGAAGAACACAGCCAATAAGAGACCATCGCTCAGATACACAATTCAGACACCAACCCAACGACCCATAGAACAGAATCACTCACCACAGAGATCACATAGGCGCCCACAACTACTCCACAAACAGCTGACTCACAAGCCAGACCAAATCCGACGCAAATACAAGTACGAGCGGTCGCCAACACTACCGACAACCCACAGGCCCACGCTCCCAACATCAACGCAACAGTGCGGTTCTAGGCGCTTCAGCCCGGAACCGCGTGGCCGCTACGGTCGCAGGTTCGAATCCTGCCTCGGGCATGGATGTGTGTGAGTCCTTAGGTTAGTTAGGGTTAAGTAGTTCTAAGTTCTAGGGGACTGATGACCACAGATGTTAATTCCCATAGTGCTCAGAGCCATAAACACAACACTGTGAAGAATAATGGAGGCATTATTCCTCGGACTCACGACCACCGAAATAGTCATGAAGATTACGGGGTGTGTCTCACAACTCTTCACACGGTTCATGTCGGTCTCGCTAAACTGGACTAACATACAAACTATTATCACAGCACTATTTACTTCAATTCATGGCTAACACACCAGCCCAATAACGCGAATGACAACACAGACTCACAGAACCTGTTTCAGAATGCCAATGAGATCTTAAACAAAAGAACAGAAATAGTTGCGTTCGTAGAGTGAAAGGGTACCCGAATCGCTCTTTTGAACAAGACGCTGCTTAGGCCTCGCAAACAACTAAACATCCCAGGTTTTTGCTTCTATCTTATTGTTGCGCATGTCTTACCGACCGGAGAACAGAAGAAAGGTGCGGGACAGCCATCATCAAACACAAGGCATAGAACACACGAACATAGAGTTCCCGGCACTTAAGAGACTAGAGGCTACGGCCATCAGGGTCAAGTTCAACGGAGCTAACACTGTACTGGTATCGCTATACAAGACACTTTGCCAGGGATAAACATTACATACCTACCGTACAGGGCCCAGCTCGTCCTGCATACTCCGCGAAGAAAAAGGCAGAGCTTATGGCCACAACGCTTGCAGCGTCCTTCGTGTCGAATCTGGTTCCTTCGGACCAATTATTCACACTTGAAACGGACCAAGAGGTTACACAACTTGCAGCCCAGCCCACGCGTAACGAAATCAGACGTACTAGTACAAACGAAATTACTTGAGCTATAAAGCATTCCAATGCTAGAAAAGTCCCTGGTTATGATGGCATTCAAAATCGTGTCCTCCAGGAGTTCACAGATAGAGCCGTAGAATACCTTACACGTCTTGCACACACGACGAATGCCGTCTTACAACATCAGCACTTCCCTGACTTCTGCAAGGTGGTCAAGGTCCTGATGTCCAAGAAGCCAGGGAAAGATCACTCGCTCACACAAAATTACCGACCCATTATTCTGCTGTGCTCGCTCATCAAGATTGTCGAAAAGGTAATACTGAAACCCATCACTAGGAGCTGCATTGCCAACGACACCCTGAGGCTGAAGAAGTTCGGCTTTAAGAATCACCACTCAACAACACAACAACTCCTAAGCGTAGTTGAACATATAACATACGGCTACAACACGAAAAAAGCCACTGGGGACATCGAAAAAGCTTTCGACCGTCTCTGGCACAACGGCTTCATACGCAAACAAAGCGATGCTGGTTTCCCCGACGGACTCGTACTTGTCATACTCTGATATCTCACGAACAGATGTTTTAACACTGATGTGCAGGGCAAAAAATCGACACAACACGGTATCAGAGCTGGAGTACCCCAAGGAAGCCTGTCTCGTTCAACCTCTACATTAATGATCTTCCATCAACACAAATCACGACGTTGGCCATCCACGCCGATGAAACAGTCTTCCTTGCACAAGACTGTGAACCGCCCAACATAAATTCACGAATGCAGACGGCACTCAGAACTGCCGAGCCTTGAGTTGAAGGATGGTGCATTAAAGTAAAAGTCGGCAAGTGCGAAGCAGTTCTGTTCACATGCAGACCGAAGCTACTGCGCAAACACCAACACGGTAGACAGACACTACATACACGCCCAATACGAACCAGAGAGAAAGTTAGATACCTCGGTGTTTGGAAACTTACGAGGGCAGTTCAATAAGTAATGCAACACATTCTTTTTCTCGGCCAATTTTGGTTGAAAAAACCGGAAATTTCTTGTAGAATATTTCAAACATTCCCGCTTCGTCTCGTATAGTTTCATTGACTTCCGACAGGTAGCAGCGCTGTAAGGAGCAGTTAAAATGGCGTCTGTAACGGATGTGCGTTGCAAACAACGGACAGTGATCGACTTTCTTTTTGGCGGAAAAACAGGGCATCTCAGATATTCATAGGCGCTTGCAGAATGTCTACGGTGATCTGGCAGTGGACAAAAGCACGGTGAGTCGTTGGGCAAAGCGTGTGTCACCATCGCCGTAAGGTCAAGCAAGACTGTCTGATCTCCCGCGTGCGGGCCGGCCGTGCACGGCTGTGACTCCTGCAATGGCGGAGCGTGCGAACACACTCGTTCGAGATGATCGACGGATCACCATCAAACAACTCAGTGCTCAACTTGACATCTCTTTTGGTAGTGCTGTCACAATTGTTCACCAGTTGGGATATTCAAAGGTTTGTTCCCGCTGGGTCCCTCGTTGTCTAACCGAACACCATAAAGAGCAAAGGAGAACCATCTGTGCGGAATTGCTTGCTCGTCATGTGGCTGAGGGTGACAATTTCTTGTCAAAGATTGTTACAGGCGATGAAACATGGGTTCATCACTTCGAACCTGAAACGAAACGGCAATCAATGGAGTGGCGCCACACCCACTCCCCTACCAAGAAGAAGTTTAAAGCCATACCCTCAGCCGGTAAAGTCATGGTTACAGTCTTCTGGGATGCTGAAGGGGTTATTCTGCTCGATGTCCTTCCCCATGGTCAAACGATCAACTCTGAAGTGTATTGTGCTACTCTTCAGAAATTGAAGAAACGACTTCAGCGTGTTCGTAGGCACAAAAATCTGAACGAACTTCTCCTTCTTCATGACAACGCAAGACCTCACACAAGTCTTCGCACCCGAGAGGAGCTCACAAAACTTCAGTGGACTGTTCTTCCTCATGCACCCTACAGCCCCGATCTCGCACCGTCGTATTTCCATATGTTTGGCCCAATGAAGGACGCAATCCGTGGGAGGCACTACGCGGATGATGAAGAAGTTATTGATGCAGTACGACGTTGGCTCCGACATCGACCAGTGGAATGGTACCGTGCAGGCATACAGGCCCTCATTTCAAGGTGGCGTAAGGCCGTAGCATTGAATGGAGATTACGTTGAAAACTAGTGTTGTGTAGCTAAAAGATTGGGGAATAACCTGGTGTATTTCAATGCTGAATAAAACAAACCCTGTTTCATAAAAAAAAAATGTGTTGCATTACTTATTGAACTGCCCTCGTACATCGGGGCACCACTCAGAATACGTTGCCAACAGAGAGCACTGGATGCTCAAACAACTCTACCCAATGCTCAACAGGGAAAGCACACTAAATAAGAGGGTGTCGATGTCCATATACATGAGACTGAATAGACCTCTGATGACGTACGCAGCTCCTACACTCTTGCGATGCCCACAGATCATACACAATAAAGTGCTACGCATCATTAGCAATGCTCCGCGCTACACTCGCACCGTGGATCTTCACAATGACTATCGCTTTGCAACCTCAAGGAAGTATTAAAAAAAACTCTCGACACAACTTTACAGGAACTCGACACACTTGAACGATCCTTTCATCTTTAGTCTGGGGAACTATGATTATAAGTAGAAGCATAAGCGACCAGAGGCACTGCTAGCTAGCGTATAACCGCCTATGGCGAGCCAACACTCGCAAGCGAGAACATCGGCAAGCCCCTTCACATCAGCGATACTGGCTGGATAAGCCAGCTGCTACAACACCAGACCAACAGGCAATAGCAGGGAAGCCAACAAGCTCGCACACTAACGCACAAACAAATCGCCAACACTACCCCACATGTTAACCCGGTATGTGACGTATCGGTCACTAAGCGATGAAGAATACAGATATGCTGATGCTGGTCGAGAAGTTAACGAAGATACCCAGCTGCAGCCGCTGAGTAACAACGCCTCACAACGTCAAAGGTATCTGCCTGTGTGATACCCACCACTGACTTACCCAACCACTGCATGATCTGTCACAGATAGCAAGCGATCCGCTACTGCCCTTACTACCCGACCCCATTATCGCAGCTGGCCGTTGTGGCCGAGCGGTTCCAGGCGCTTCAGTCCGGAACCGCGCTGCTGCTACGGTCGCAGGTTCGAATCCTGCCTCGGGCATGGATGTGTGTGATGTCCTTAGGTTAGTTAGGTTTAAGTAGTTCTAAGTCTAGGGGACTGAAGACCTCAGATGTTAAGTTCCATAGTTCTCAGAGCCATTTGAACCATTTGGACCCACTATCGCAGATGTTGCTTTCCCTTAGCTCTTGCCTCGTCACTGTTTTTTCCTCTGCCATTCAGACCGCTAACCTTCGTTCAACTTTCGACCCTATCTATCTCCAGCTAAGCGCGTATTAATGATTAATCCTAACGTACGCAAACATCCCAGTACCCATATCCTGCGAGACCTCACTTAGCGAAAACTAGCCAGTAGGCAGAGATGGCAGTATATCTTTTGTGTTGGCCGTCATGCCGGTGAGGGCGTGGAAGAACTCCACCCTATTTTTAAAAAAAATTCTTACTTTGCTATATATGCATTTTAACATTGGAAGTTTTTAAGTATCGGCAATCACCGGAGCCGATCGGAGTTGCCGCGCGGTTAGAGGCGCCATGTCACTAATCGCGCGGCCCCTCCCGCCGGAGGTTCGAGTCCTCCCTTGGGCATGGGTGTGTGTGTGTGTTGTCCTTAGCGTAAGTTAGTTTAAGTAGTGTGTAAGTCTAGGGACCGATGACCTCAGAAGTTTTGTCCCGTGGCAAGTCATACGCATTTGAACGTTTTTGCAATCATTGGTGTTAATTCATATTTCTCCTGTTGGAGATTAATTTATTCCAGTTCTAGTGGGTTTTACATAACTGAGTTATGGAACAGCTTGGAAAAAACGGTCACATAGCACTATATGCCTGGGTTTAGAATTTCAGTACCTCTTTCTGTTGAGTATGTAACGAAATTTGATCAGTGGGAGGTGATGATCAGACTCCACAAAACACAACGGTTTCAGTCAAGATCTCTGGAGATAGTTTCTCGTAGCGCCACGTGATGACTTTAATATTCCCACTGTGTGGTTTGTTGGTGATTTCCAAGCCTTCTTCAACGGTGACTTCTCAAAGTATATGGAGATTGGCCATTCCATCTATGTTTATTAGACAATTTCCATTAGCATTTGTCTTTTTGGGTGCTGAGGTCTTCCCAGCGATGTGCTTGTGCTCCCGTTCTCTGTCGATTTATGCACTGAAATCTCCAAGAAGGATCTTGAGGTGGTGCTGAGGGGTCTTCGTGAGTACCTGTTCAAGTGGCGACCAGATTTTCTGAACTTTGTTCTTGTCAGGATCATTGTTAATTGGATCACGTGTGTTTACAAGTTGACACAGGAAACAAGAGATTTTATCTCAGGACACAAACCAACAGGCCCTCAAGGAAGGGCTGGGGAAAACTAATGAACATCATAACATGATGTTTACTTATTGTTCTTTGAAAGGTAAACTAATTTTGATCCTACAATTTTTACTTGTATTTTAGCACTGAAGAAGGCAGTTTGTAGCCTAAATATAGATTTAGAAGCATAATAAAAGGTAATGGTATTGCGACCGACTGCTGTTCCTGATGAAATCAAAGTTGGTGAACATAATTTGTGATCAAGTACTCTTTAAAACAAGGCTCAACTTAGGAAAAGGCGTTAAATGTGAAATGCAAAAAGCGAAATTGTTTAGATATTCTTTAAGGATTTTTCACAAAATATTACAATTCATCAAAACATTAAATACTAATCATTTATATTGAAAGTTATGCCGAAGCACACCATAACCTGAAAATTGTAATAAAGTAATAGAGTGGCCCTACATAGAAACAGGCCACAAACCTGCAGACGACACAGCAGACCCCTGACGTAGATCTCGGGACCCAGCGACAAGAAGCCGAGAGATGGTAGGTAGTGCACATATACAGCAAAGCTCTCAAAAGCACTGGACAGGTTAAATAATACCAAAGTCTTTGCCACGGCTCTAAAAGAAGTCCAGTAACTAATATTAAGATTAAAGCGTCACTGATTGTTAACTCAACGCGTAATGCTAGTTAAAGTTAACAGGTTCGAGCGAGTTACGCCATTAAAGCCAGAACTGCTACCAGTCAACGACCAAAATTACAAGTATCTTAAATGCAGAAGCAATGTCACTACAATCTTAATAAATCCAGAAGCAGCCCTCAAACTAGCGTCAACAATACAAAATATACCAGTGGCTTATTATTAGCTTGATGATCAAATCAGAGGCTCTTAAGAACTTCAGCTGTACTCGTGGAATTGGTCTTGGCATAGTTCACATAGAATTTAACTGAGGTAAGCATCATACAAAAAAGTTTCACTTATTTACGTTAAAAGTTTCTGTGGCATTTAAGGGGAAAGAAAAAATTTCCTGGATGCAAGAAACAAGTTAGTGCCACTAAAGAAAGCGAATCTCTTTACTTAAGGCCAACATCGTGACAAGATGTGACTCTGAATTAGCCACAGGCTTCTTCGGCTTAATCACCGAAATAACCGTCTGCACTCTATTTAAAATTAGGTGCCTAAAACTTATTAAAACATTTTCTCTAAACATAAGCCAGTTTCCCCTCGTGAGCACCTGCCGCAAACAATTCCAAATTCACATTAATGAAAACGAGGGAACGCGGCATAGCAAAAATTGAAAAAGTGGAAGGCCAGGGCGAAGATGCTTCAAACGCAGCCAACAGCCGACATCGGAGAAATCCGCTGGAGAACATACAATGACGCTCACCATAAACTGAAGGAAGGGCAACCGGGTCTTTTCTCGACTAAGGAGCCCGAAGAAGGCGTCAACTCGGTGCCCTGCAAAATCCTATGGTGAAGGCGTTCCGGTGGTCTAGTGCAGAAAGGGGACCCGACCTGTGGGTTTCGCCGAATCCCGCCGAATTCTCCGGGAGGAACCCGGGTACTAGGTGAACAAGTGCAGCCAGGGCAGGACTAGGCTGGTCCACCAAGGCACATCAACAGCCGCACCGACCTCCACAGGGAACACCGCCCGCCAACGCTCACACTGGATAAACCATGCGTCTGGAATGCAGATCAATTGCTCTCCAGGAAGCCCCTCCGTTTCACTGTATACGCCATCGACCACAACCACCCTATTCCGACTGCTCACTCTGTTTCCGCACAACCCACTTTCTCTCTTCCAACAGAGAGAGAAATCCAAAGGCCCTCTAACCGGCAAAGATGGTGCTCAACCTCCGCACTCGAGCTATGACGCACGGCTCACATGCGCGTAGACTTTCTTGGCGCAATTAACTGTGAGTATGGAGAGGCGTTCTCAGAGTGATGTGAAATCTACCACGAGATACTCGGTACTGTTTTACACTAGGAAAATTGTTCCTCTAAATTTCCAAGCTTGGTTGTACGTTTCCCTTTTAAGATACTATATCCTCCAGAATCAAAGTGGTCACTGTCATTAAATCGCTTTTCATGCGTAACAAGTATGCTGATTCCGAATTGGTCACAGATTTCCGTCAGCGTCCCCATTTGTCCTATTTAGTCAGCGTCTGTATGTTAAGATACAAGCAATTGCTTTCTCTTGGGTTTGGGGTTTTTAGGGACGCTTCGACTCTTCCCAGCGTTAATTCTACCCCCCACCTCCCTTTCTCCCCATAATCCGAATGGCCAGGTTTGCTTTCGATCTTCTCAGCTTCGGCCGGGGTAGCTGTATTATTTCTTGTATTTCCATCGAGAAAAGTTCTCCGTGGTTGATTTCAGCTGGTTGACCTGAACTCAGAGCGAGTAAGCCACAGATTAAATTTAAATCACTGTCACCATAAGGGTAGTTAGGCCATAAGGCAGCTGATGTTTTTCTGTGTTTGACAAATGTCTCTTGGTGTTCTTGACTTTTAGCCTTCTCCTTTATTCGGGCTTGGGACGGGCAACAGCAGCCACTGAGCTACTGCGTCCACCCAGTAACTCCTGCAGGTGGAGTTTATAATTGTATGATTGTACTAATTATTATTATTATTTTAATTTAGTGATCAATGGCTTTTTTTGCAGAGAAAACTAATATGAAAGTGTACTCATTTTATTTTCAGTAATTTTGTTTAGCGAGTAGTTTTAAAGAGTATGTGCAGGTACGACAGTCAGTTACTCTTTGAAATAGCTATTTTTGATTCAGCTGTTTTGTTTTCTACGTTAGAGTGTCAGAACATTTCTAATACAGACAGATTCTAATCTAGGGCACCAGTTACGATCCTTTTTTGGTTAATATACTGTTTCTCTGGGGTTGTTAATTAGACCACTTAATGTTGAGGTTCACTCGACAAAAGCTGCAAAAACAAACTTACGTTAATGCTAAACTGTAGCACTTGAGCTTCTAGACTGTCTAACATTAACTGGATTTTCCCTCGGTGCTTGGCAGAATGTGGCAATAATATTTAATAGGAAGTACCTTCCTAATTTTGATAAGACGCATTTGAAGTTCGTTAAGGATGAGGATACTATGATAAAGAGTACGGGAGTAGGCAGTTTAGTTGAAGAGATGTTGGATAAATACAGTTACTCTGAAGAAGCCTTGGGTAAGTGAACCAATACTTCAATTGATCGACGAAAGGAGTAAGTACACAATTGTTCGGTGAAAGATGAAAATAAACAATATAAATCAAGTAGGAATTAAATAAACTGGAAGTGTAGGACAGCCAAAGCGAAATAGCTGCAGGAAAGTGTAAAAAAATTCGAAACGAAATGTTCGTTGGAAAGACTGACTCAGCATATAAAAAAGTCAAATCAGCCTCCGGTTGGATTAAAAGCAAGAGTGGTAACATTGAGTACAATAGGAAGAAAGGATGGGGGAGTGCGTGATTCTCACTTTTGAGGTAATCTGCCAAAGTTGACTTGTATGAATTCTTTGTTGAGCAACTGCACCTAACCCCTTCACTATCGCTACCAAACTTATTAACTTGAAGTTGCGGTCAGTAACGGATATGAAGCAAACATTGTACAAAAATATTATGTTGATAGAACAAAGAAGAATATGTGAAATGGCCTTAGAGTCAAGAAGTACACTACAATTCCATTTCTAGGTAACATTTCATATCATAGAGCCAATTTACTCAAAAAAATATGACGGCGCTGTGCCTTTTACCATCAATAATGCCACCAAGTTGCTCTTTATACATGATCATAAACCTCTAACTGACAAATTTCTGAAATCTGGATTATATAAATTACAGTGTAATATATGTTTTTATATAGGACAGACGGGGGGGGGGGGGGGGGGGGCTTTTAAGACCCAGCTTCACGAGCACTTGCTCAATCAAGATGGCGAGAATTCATACAAGTCAATTTTTGCAGAGCACCTCAAAACAGAGAAACACACACTTCCTCCCTCATCCTTACTTAACATGGAAATTTCACATACACTCCTGGAAATTGAAATAAGAACACCGTGAATTCATTGTCCCAGGAAGGGGAAACTTTATTGACACATTCCTGGGGTCAGATACATCACATGATCACACTGACAGAACCACAGGCACATAGACACAGGCAACAGAGCATGCACAATGTCGGCACTAGTACAGTGTATATCCACCTTCCGCAGCATTGCAGGCTGCTATTCTCCCATGGAGACGATCGTAGAGATGCTGGATGTAGTCCTGCGGAACGGCTTGCCATGCCATTTCCACCTGGCGCCTCAGTTGGACCAGCGTTCGTGCTGGACGTGCAGACCGCGTGAGACGACGCTTCATCCAGTCCCAAACATGCTCAATGGGGGACAGATCCGGAGATCTTGCTGGCCAGGGTAGTTGACTTACACCTTCTAGAGCACGTTGGGTGGCACGGGATACATGCGGACGTGCATTGTCCTGTTGGAACAGCACGTTCCCTTGCCGGTCTAGGAATGGTAGAACGATGGGTTCGATGACGGTTTGGATGTACCGTGCACTATTCAGTGTCCCCTCGACGATCACCAGTGGTGTACGGCCAGTGTAGGAGATCGCTCCCCACACCATGATGCCGGGTGTTGGCCCTGTGTGCCTCGGTCGTATGCAGTCCTGATTGTGGCGCTCACCTGCACGGCGCCAAACACGCATACGACCATCATTTGCACCAAGGCAGAAGCGACTCTCATCGCTGAAGACGACACGTCTCCATTCGTCCCTCCATTCACGCCTGTCGCGACACCACTGGAGGCGGGCTGCACGATGTTGGGGCGTGAGCGGAAGACGGCCTAACGGTGTGCGGGACCGTAGCCCAGCTTCATGGAGACGGTTGCGAATGGTCCTCGCCGATACCCCAGGAGCAACAGTGTCCCTAATTTGCTGGGAAGTGGCGGTGCGGTCCCCTACGGCACTGCGTAGGATCCTACGGCCTTGGCGTGCATCCGTGCGTCGCTGCGGTCCGGTCCCAGGTCGACGGGCACGTGCACCTTCCGCCGACCACTGGCGACAACATCGATGTACTGTGGAGACCTCACGCCCCACGTGTTGAGCAATTCGGCGGTACGTCCACCCGGCCTCCCGCATGCCCACTATACGCCCTCGCTCAAAGTCCGTCAACTGCACATACGGTTCACGTCCACGCTGTCGCAGCATGCTACCAGTGTTAAAGACTGCGATGGAGCTCCGTATGCCACGGCAAACTGGTTGACACTGACGGCGGCGGTGCACAAATGCTGCGCAGCTAGCGCCATTCGACGGCCAACACCGCGGTTCCTGGTGTGTCCGCTGTGCCGTGCGTGTGATCGTTGCTTGTACAGTCCTCTCGCAGTGTCCGGAGCAAGTATGGTGAATCTGACACACCGGTGTGTCCATTTCCAGGAGTGTATAATTGATAAAGTATACAAAATGAACCTTTTAGAAGAATTTGAACTATATAAATTCAAAAGATTCGTTGAATGGTCAACTTGCATTAAAAAATAGATGTTATTTTGACTACACATCATCTTTTACAAAATGTGAAAATTAGTCCATCCCTTTTATATATTAGTTTTATTAGTCATGTTTTTACAAATGTGTTATATATAACTTCATTATATGCCTATCTTATATTTTTGTATATGCTTTGAAAAATGTTGCTTGTTGTTAGCACAGTAGATACATAGATGTGATGCTGTTACTGTCAAACAGTGTTTAAATAATCATATACAATATAAAAATTTCTGAACATGCCTTGTCATTATCCTTTTAAAAAGAAGATATTGACATCTGCCCTAAGTAAATTCCTGTAACATACTTTTTATACTTCACATAAATGTATAACCAAGGTCTAAAGATTTATATATTTGTAGGCTTTTGAAGATGACAAATTAATTTGACAGAACTGGTAAAGCATAATAAAATTGTTTGCAACTGATGACTGAAATTTACCCTGAAAAAATATCTCATGAACTTCAGTAACTTTTGTTGCTGTTCTTGATTCAGAACCATATACAAGAGTAGATACAGCCACAACCCTACTGAATTTCATTCATCTGTCTTTTGTTGTTTTTCTTGCCATAGCTCCTTCAAACATTCCACAGATATCTTGATATTTATTGACCTTCCTCTCAAGATATTTGTTATACTTAAAATTAATATCATATCATAGGTAACTGAAGTGGAATCTTTTTTCTAAAATTTCCTAATTTATTATTATTTTCTATCTGGCTGGGTCCTTTCCTTTGAAAGCCATTATCTTTGTCTTATTTGTAGATACAGTTGAGTTGTATTATATTGCCACCTGGCTCAATCTATATACTGCTCTTTGTACATTATCTTCTGTTTCCTGTATAGTTATATAACAATCAGAGCATTTAATAGTACTTTAGATCCTATTTAAGTTCTAAGTGTATTTCATGTTTCCACTTCATAACTAGATCATCAATATATATAAATTAAATAAAGTGGGTGATAATTGCACCTTGTCATTTTCGAAAATGAGCTTAGAACTATATTTGTGTTTACACACAGACTCATTAGTGTATTAAAAAGATGTCTAGGAAAATCTCTCACTTCCAATATTTTCTACAAAAGGTGTCATTTTACCTTATCAAAATCAGTAAATGCTAAATGCATTTCTGAGCCAAATTCATAACGTTTTTCAACAATTTGTTTTACTACAGATATATTATCATTGCACTAATATATGTTTCTGATGCCTGATTGTTCTTCTGAAATTGCTGCATTGATGTTAGTTGTAGCCTTTCATCAAGAATTTTCTCATTTTCTCTCCTGCAGTTAGTAAGCTTATTCTTCTGTAACCTCTTGTGTCTTTGTCATTGCATCTTTTAAATATAGAAATATTTTGGCTTTAATCCATTCTTCAGGTACAGAACAATTCTTCCAACACATTTAAAAAGCAGAGGAAGCAAAATTCTGAAGTGGTTCCTCCACATTTGATTAATCCAGCATTAATGCCATCAAGGACAGTAGCTTTTCCATTTTTTGTTATATTTAAGGCTTCTTTCAATTCTTTTATGTCTATTTGACCTACAGAGTACTATCAGTTTTTATAGAGTAACTTTATTCACTATTTTCATTGTACCATAATTTCTGTTGGGATGTGCCCATTGATTTTCTGTTGTTAGTTCTACGTTTGCAAGATTATTCATATGCTTCATAAGTGTAAACGCTGCATTCTGTCTTCCTTGAATGTCATGTGCAACATCAGCAATGAATCTTTCGAGGGTTGACTACAGTAACTTTTAGTAAATTCTTTGTTTTACTTGTTTTTGGTTTATCTATTTCTGAGGCTTCATTTGTTTGTGTCTGGAAATAGGTGTTATAAGCATTTCGTTTTTCTTTAAGATTGTTAGCCACACCTGTAGTCCACATTTTCAGACCCCTTTTCTGGTATGATTCTATGCTTTCCCCTAGTACCTAATTAGCTACTTTCAACATTGCTGTTTTTAATCTTTCCCACTCTTCTTCAATATTGTCTTTACTTTCAATCACTTGCAATTCCTGTGCATTTCTTTGATGATTCAGTTCCTTATGCTTCCTTCCTGTCAAAGATTAAGTTTGTATTTCAAGTTTTGACTTTGGGTTTTCTTTACATTTGTTTGTTTCCTCCATCTTGTCCACATTTCAAATGGCTCTGAGCACTATGGGACTTAACTGCCGAGGTCATCAGTCCCCACATTTCAACTATCGAAGTAACTAGGAAATGATCAGACCCTTTGTCATTAGGTACACGAGTATCTCGAATTTGAGAGCTTGTTTTTTTATTAGCCACTACATAGCGAATTATTGAGCATTAATATTTTGCATTCCAAGTGTATTTATTTACATCTTTCTCCCTGGAGAAGTTATTTGTAACTGTCAGCTGATTGAATGTAGCAATATCTCTTAATGTCTTACCATTTTCATTTAAAGTCATTTCACCAAATGTGTGTATTGTACTTATTGCATTTAAGTACGTTAATATTAACAAATGATCACTTTTATTATATTTACTTTTCTTCTTTTTGCAACTCTTCATAAAATAATTCAGAACCTTTGTGTTTTCCTGCTTCAAGTACATAAACTTTTATGACATATAATCGTCCTGTATCAATTCTGAATCTAGCAATTACCATCCCTTAATTTATGTAGTCATAAAAATCTGTCTTTCTTTTCCATTTTTAACCTGTAAGAACGCCTTCCCCATTTGTACTCGTCTTGTTTGTTTGACACAACTGTCAATTAATGAGTAATTATTTAAACCTTTTGTTCCTTGGAGTTTCTTCTTTGTTTCTATTGTTAGAACAATGTTTATATTTCTTTGTGTATTAAAACTTTCTCTTATATTCTAGGTACCTACACACAATACATATTTAACACGAACTCTTTTTCCTTTATCATGGCCGGCCGGAATGGCCGTGCGGTTCTAGGCGCTACAGTCTGGAACCGCATGACCTCTACGGTCGCAAGTTCGAATCCTGCCTCGGGCATGGATATGTGTGTTGTCCTTAGGTTAGTTACGTTTAAGTAGTTCTAAGTTCTAGGGGACTTATGACCTCAGCAGTTGAGTCCCATAGTGCTCAGAGCCATTTGAACTATCTGAACCTTTATCATGGGCTTGTCGTCGACTTTGAAAGCTATCCAACTTATTCCTTAGAGACTTACGAGTTATGGTTTTATTTCTATGGATAGCTAACTAGGCCATTGAGCAATCCCCACCTTATGGTACCAGGTTTTTAATGAGAGCACCTTCTCCTAGGTAGAATGCTGACCAGGGCTTAAGACCTCCACCTCCCATTTTCTTCTCTGCTAATTAAACACCGGCTGGCTGCTTCCGCTCTTCGAGCTATTGTAGGGAGTGCCTGGCTCCATGTTGCCTCTTCGGCCACTGCAGTCTTTGTTGTAACCATGACAAGGGCCCCCCCGAAGTACTAGTACCCACGCCAGGTGAACCAAGGTTTTTAAAAAAGGTGTTACTCCTCCGCCTCCTCCTTGCTCAGCCAGGCTTGGGACAGGCTAGAGTGGAGTTTTCGTGACAAAATAAGCAATATTTTGGAAACCTTTAGGAAAGTGTCTCCTATTCGGTATTGTTACGCTATCTAATTACATTCAAACTTATGACTACCCTTTTTTTTTTTTTTTTTTTAGGGAATCGGCACAGATGGAGGAAATGAAATGCACCCCATTCACAGCTCTGCAGTTTCAATAAACAGTAGACGGTAGCGCATAGGCCCGGCGTGCCTGTGTGTGTGGGGCGTGTCGCGGTGGGGCGCCGGCGCGTGTCGGCATTGTCCCGGCGCGTCGTGCCGTGTGCAGCGGCAGCGGCGGCGGCAGCGCCGGGCTCGGCCAGTGCGCGCACCGGCGACGCCGTCGAGAGGCCAGCCTGGCGGCTGCCAGCGCAGAAATAGTAGCGGGCCCCGTCCCTGTGTCTGCCCTGCCTCTGCCTCTGCCTCTGCCTCTCGTGTCCCGGACAGTGGCCTGCCGCGCGCCGCCGCCGCCGCTCGGCTCCAGACGGCGCCTGACTCACCAGCCTGGGGGATTCCTCCTCCAGCGGACTCACTGCACTGCTCTGCCCGGTGAGTAGCCGCGCCGACGCTCCAGCACTCGTGCGCCCATCGGGGTCACGGTGGGCGACAACGGGAACTCCGACCGTGGGCCACGGCTGTATTCCACTGAAACAAGTGCCAATTACTTCACGCACAATTCAACTTGGCACTTTCGTTGGGGGCCGGTGAGAGTGTGCTCACGTAATCGTCGCCCAGTATTAGAGCTGTTGCGGTGGCGGGACAGGTGCCGAGGAGCAGCAGAGGGGCGGCTACGACCTCCACCTCCTTTTCCTTCTCACGGGGCAGGTAGCACACTGGAATTAGCTCTACATGCGCAGTGCCTGCTACAACGGCGCGTTATATTGTTTGGCTCTGAGCGCTATGGGACTTAACTGCTGAGGTCATCAGTCCCCAAGAACTTAGAACTAGTTAAACCTATCCAACCTAAGGGCATCACACACATCCAGGCCAGAAGCACGATTCGAACCTGCGACCGTAGCGGTCGCGCGGTTCCAGACTGTAGCGCCTAGAACCGCTCGGCCACTTTCATCGGCCATATTGTTTCCTAGATAAACTTGGCACAGGCGGAAGGAACCCGTACCTGTCCGAAGTCACCCGACTTCCACCGATTCCTCCGTCCCCAATAAAATGCCGTATTGCACGAATCGTAAATGATCTCGCCTCTTCATCGATAATTAAAAATTTTGTAAATATTTTAATGTAAAAGAAAGTCAATTTCACAGTATTTTACTTAGATTATTTCCAGTACAGAAGCAATTACACTCAGATGTCAGAACTTTTCGGATACCGATATACACGTACAGAGATGGCGGTAGTATCACATACAAAAGGTATAAAGGGGCAGTGCATTCGAGCTGCTAGCATTCATGTGAAAAGGTTTCTGACGTGATTATGCCGCACGACGGGGATTAACAGACTCTGAACGCGGAATGGTACTTGGAGCTACACGCTTGGGACATTTCATTTCGGAAATCGAAAAGGAATTAAATATTCCGAATTCCACAGTTCAAAATGGTTCAAATGGCTCTGCGCACTATGGGACTTAACTTCTGAGGTCAGCCGGCCGGAGTGGCCGTGCGTTTCTAGGCGCTACAGTCTGGAGCCGAGCGACCGCCACAGTCGCAGGTTCGAATCCTGCCTCGGGCATGGATCTGTGTGATGTCCTTAGGTTAGTTAGGTTTAATTAGTTCTAAGTTCTAGGCGACTGATGACCTCGTAAATTAAGTCGCATAGTGTTCAGAGCCATTTGAACCATTTTTTTCTGAGGTCATCAGTCCCCTGGAACTTAGAACTACTTAAACCTAACTAACCTAAGGACATCACACAGATCCATGCCCGAGGCAGGACTCCAACCTGCGACCGTAGCGGTCACGCGGTTCCAGACTGTAGCGCCTAGAATCGCTCTTCCACTCCGGCCGGCGAATTCCACAGTGTGAAGAGTTTGCCGTGCATACCAAGTTTCAGGTCTTACCTCTCACCACGGATGACTCAGTGGCCTACGACGTTCATTTAACAACCGAGAGCAATGGCATTTGTGTATACTTATCAGGGCTAATAGACAAGCAACACTGCCTGAAATAACCGCAAAAATCAATGTCGAACGTGCGCCATTTGGCGTTAATGGGCTACGACAGCAGACGACCGACACGAGTGCCTTTGCTAATAGTACGACAGCGTCTGCAGTGCCTCTCCTGGGCTCCTGACCGTATCGTTTTGCGCACTAGACCACTGGAAAACCGGGGTCTGGTGAGATGAGTCCTCACTTAGGTTGATAAGCGCTGATGGTATGGTTCTAGTGTGGCGTAGACTCCCCGCAGCCATGTAACCAAGTTGTCAACAAGGCTAGAGCAAGCTGGTGGTGGCTCCATGATGGGATGGGCTGTGCTTGACATGGAATGCACTTGGACCTCCGGTCCAATTGAAACGACCGTTGACTGGAAATGGTTATGTTTTGCTACTTGGAAACAATTTTTCGCCTTTCCTAAACGTCATGTCCCCGGATAAAGACCGAATTTGTACAAATGACAAGGCCGTGCGGGATTAGCCGAGCGGTTTAAGGCGCTGCACTCATGGAATGTGCGGCTGGTCCCGACGGAGGTTCGAGTCCTCACTCGGGCATGTGTGTGTGTGTCTGTGTGTGTGTGTGTGTGTGTGTGTGTGTGTGTGTGTGTGTGTGTGTTTGTTCCTAGGATAATTTAGGTTAAGTAGTGTGTAAGCTTAGGGACTGATGGCCTTAGCAGTTAAGTCCCATAAGATTTCACACACACACACACACACACACACACATAGATGACAAAGCGCCATGTCACTGGGCCACAGTTGTTCACGATTGGTTTGAAGAACATTCTAGACAATTGGAGCGAATGATTTGGCCTACTAGACCACCCGACACGAATCATATGAAACATTTATGGGACATAACCGAGAGGTCAGTTTGCGCACTAAATCCTGCACCAGCAACACTTCCCCAATTATGGACGGCTATAGAGGCAGTATGACTCAGTATTTCTGCAGGGGACTTCCAACGACTTGTTGAGTCCATGCCACGTCGAATTGTCGCACTACGCCTTACAAAAGGAAGTTCGTCGGGATAATAGGTGGTATCCCATGACTTTTGTCACCTCAGTGTATTTTTATGCAAGTGACTGTTACTCGGTTGCTTCTAAAATCTGGTTACCGATGGTAAAGTGTAGTGCATTATTCTGTCTACATGCAGAGTCTTTGACATGACGTATTTTTCTCTGTAACTTGCAACAAGTGAAAGAAAGATTTATGTATGTACGTGAAGGTAAGAAAAATTATTCTTTGTGCGGAGCTGTGAGTATTGTTAATTTAGTTAGTCTCGAGGAGGTTAGACCAGCAAGTTATAATTTTTTTTAAATACTACATTATTTTCTCTGCTATCGAACTTATGTATTGGGTGGTTATCATTAAACTTCGCTATTTGAGCCAGAGCAGAGGGAAAATTGTTTACCATAAGGGTATCCAGTTTTGTAGGAATCATGTTCAGGCTGCGCTGAGGATTTGTGTTGTTAGTAAAATTAGTGCCTTTTTCTATACTCGTAATTCCGCAGGACCAAATTGAGGAGCAAATCTCCATTGTCAGAGAACGTGTCAGAAAATGAAATTACAACAGAAAAGTAATAATAGATTAAATAAAATGTTTATGAATGCTACAAAAAGACACGCTCTACGTTTACATAAATGCAATCAGCAATGTAACATAGAAACTCCTCGACGTAATAGGAGTGACCCATGGGGAAACTCTTCAATTCAGATTTCAAAGTGCACGGATTACTGCTAAGATTTTTGAGTTCTTGTGGTAGGTTATTGAAAATGTATGCGGCAGAATACCCCACGCCTTTTTAATCAAGAGTCAAGGAGATGCGATCCATATATGGATTGGATTTCTGCCTAGTATTAACGGAGTAAAAGCTGCTAATTCTTGGGAATAAGCTGATATTGTTAACATGAAGGGATACACCACTTATTGCCCGGACCGTTTGTTTCGGAGCCAAAAATACGCTTTGAGGATGGGAAGAGTTAACCCCAAAATATAACACTATACGTTATAAACGAATGAAAATAAGCAAAGTAGACTACTTCAGATACTGCTCTAATAGTAAAAATGGCAGCATTTAGTCTATGAACAAGATCCTGCACATAGGCTTTCACAACAGTTTACTATTTATATGAAGATCTAAATATTTCAACTTACTGTACTGTTACAAACAGCTCGAAGGTTTTTTTTTTTTTGTTCAACTTTTATTATGTAAAGTTTTGGTTGGTACGCACCCCATCAGTTTGGGTTTCTCGTAAAAGATACAAAAGTTTTCGCATAACTTGGTTTCGCATAACGTCGTTTTACCTATTGGTACAGAGGTACAACAGGATATCGGTGGTTCTCGGCTATCCATGCGAGGATGTATGCCACTGAATCTACTGGATGTGATTGGTTTCCAGATACATCTGATGGTGGAACGTGTTTCCGAAATAGATCATGTATGCTGTATATGACCAATAAAGCCTGAGAGAGTCTCAAATCTTCCACGTAATAAAGTACCTAGTGATTATAATTAAATTACAGTTACTTACAGAGGTCCAGTGTGGGCTGTTATTATTGTACGGCAGCGAAACTTGGTAGATGTTCTTATGCGTGAATGCGGAAGCGATTTATGTTGGAAAAATTAGTTCCACTTTTGGCGACCAGGTGCAAATCTAGCGCTGCGAATGCAAGAAATACATATAGCATTATTTCTATATGTAATGGAGTGAGAACGAGCCGTGCAGCACAGAAAATGTCAATCAAGTGAGAAAAACATGATGTTGATTTTATTATAGTGTGCTACTTGTTACACTGACATTCCTCAAAAACAGTTGCTGAAAATTATGAACAAAAATTTAAATGACAAGATTGGTCGTTGTGTTGGGGTTGAGACGTGTGATGGCTGCCAACAGTAACTGCAACGTTCAGTTTCACCACGCAATTTCGACACTACAACCGCTAGGTCGCTAGCGTTGGCAGAAACGAAAAAAACAGGGAAGACGACATGAAGTGTTCCGGACAAATCCGATATGTGACGCAACCGATCGACGGGCCGATCGCACACCTTTTATTGTGCCACTTACATGCACTTACCATTGTTAGGAAAGTGGTTATCACCAAGCGTGGACGTGCACCGTTTTCCTTTCAGTTCTTGCTCTAAGGGGGATAGGCAGACTGCTAGTTTGTTGATTTGCAGAATATCTGGTAATAAATCAATACTTAAATATACAGCTCTAAAACCAGCACTAGACCTATATTTACAATGTGCAGCCGATATTTTTATAGGCAGGCACGTCGATTTTCTTTCCGCCGATATATCGACGTATCGATGTATCGAAAACAGATGATGACTTTTTTTTAAATGTTGTTATACCGGTTTCCGAAATTTTTAAAAATATCAAGTCCCACCAGGGACATGGGCAAGATGCTGTACGGCGCCAGATTGGCACCTGGTGGCCAAAATTGGAGCCAATTTTTTTCCCAGCGTAAATCGGTACCGCATTGACGCATTAGCATACCTACCAAGTTTCATTGTCACACTGGAGCTCCGTGAATAGCTGTACTTCAATTATAACCACCTGGTACACTGCGTCTGCATGTCGCACAAATGCCGTCGTGCCGCAGTCGCCAGAAACACTGCTGTGCCAAGCTTAGACACTCAAAAGACGTCAAGGAAAACAGGAATGTGTAAGAGTAAAAGCAAGTGTCAGTATGTCTCTGTGAGTTCGATGTGAGCGGAAAGATCCCTGGTAAGTGGGTTTGTCGTTTGGACTTATTCACGCCATTATGATACGGCTATGATATCGAACTAGTAGATGCAGCAACGAGTGTGTACTAGACTTTGAATCGTGACCACGGCATGGGATGCCGTCAATTGTCGGCATGCAATAAAGTGCCCTACAGTTTCTTTGACATTGTTGCCTCGACTCTGCAACGGATGTGAGCCTGCCATGTCGGCGGGTTGAAGCTATTTGCTGCATATTGCCTTGGTGGCACGTATGCTACTGCTTCAGTTTCTATTGACAAGGAACTGCAAAGATGACGTGTTGAGTGCAATAAGTGCAACTGAACAGACCGCAGAGGCAGTGAAGGATCGGTGTAAAAAAACATAAGTGTCACACACATTTACAGTACCTGAATGAATCTATTACTACAGAACATTCTCTTGACGGGAGTCATTTATGCAAAATAACAATACAGAGACACTGGCTTGCACTTCCAGCCATTGGGATAATTTTATCAGCAAAGCAGTTGAGACTAAATTAACAAGCGATCTGACAAATAGTAATGCAGGCGTTTGTTGAAATTCTGCTCTCTCTTTTTGGCCAGACACAACAGGGACAGAGTTAATACTACTCTCTTAACCGTCGCTAATTAATTCACTGTCGATAACTTCTGGCATTGGTGTGGTGGTGCTAGTTGTTTTACGGTACGTATGTCGTCTTCCAGCACATTCCGTATTACGGTTCTTTATCAGAGTACTCCCGCCGACCGAAGGCTTAAGTTTCGTGCCTTCATAATGACGGGTTGTTCACCTGTCGAAACATCGGCCGTTTTCGAAGAAATCGCCCGACTGAATTTTGATAAAGATTAGTGTGAATTAAAGATATAAATGACTCTTCATTAAAACCGATCAGTTGAAAGGTGTAAAGTGGACGTCATACTGCTACGTTTATGCTTTCTGTGGAACCTCTGATATTCCATGCTAATGGCGCCTCAAATAAAGCAACGGTCACAACAACAGTTGGTTGTTGGTTGGTTGGTTGGTTTTGGGGAAGGAGACCAGACAGCGTGGTCATCGGTCTCATCGGATTAGGGAAGGATAGGGAAGGAAGTCGGCCGTGCCCTTTCAGAAGAACCATCCCGGCATTTGCCTGGAGTGATTTAGGGAAATCACGGAAAACCTAAATCAGGATGGCCGGACGTGGGATTGAACCGTCGTCCTCCCGAATGCGAGTCCAGTGTCGAACCACTGCGCCACCACGCTCGGTCACACAACAACAGTTAGGACCTCCTTAGTCAGTGTTAGGGAAGCCTCATTCATCACTGCGTTCCATCAGCAACGTCAGTGGCTGTGACACCGATAGAGCAGCTTCTGAACTTTATGTTGCATGTAGGCATGTCGAAGAATCAGCTGACAACCATCCTCGGCCATTGAAAGACACCACGTCCAGTCAAGCTTCCGTAGACATCTGGTAGGTTTCAACGGAGGTTCAAGCCTCACCTGTCTAACTTGGATTCAACTATAGTAGAGGTCAAATATCTTCTTATTTGGTTCACGTGAAACCTTTCGATACCGACTAAAGAACTCGGCCCTTCGGAGGACCTTCTTTTCGAGTAACACAAAATGTAACATGCCATTGTTGTCCCAAGTAATGAAGACTCAACGTGCGGACATTTTACAAAACCACGAATAGACATTGAAGGGAGAGCTTTGACACCGGTTACCTATCTGCTTCCGTCCAGAGTGGTCCTATTTCTGTCTTACTGCACGTGGACGGTGTAAGTGGGAGCTGGCGAGTTTTATTGTAGTGTCGCTACCGTCGATCCACCCATGGCTGTGAACGGCTTATGTCCTTTCTGAGTGAGAGGAATTCGGACACCTCGATTGATCTGCAAAGGCACGTGACTTAAATCTCACCGAGAAAGTAATTACTCAACCGAGGAATTTCATGAGACGGAGCTGGCTGTGTGACTTCCCACGCCATCCGAGGTGCTCGTTCAAGTAGAACAGCGCTGAACAGTTCCACATCATTGCCGAATGGGTTTCGAGACGTAGCTCACACAGCTGGAGTCTAGACAAGGCACTAGGCAGTTGTGCAACCAGCCGTTGGAAGTGCTCATAGTGCGAACAGAATGAGAGAATATCACAAGCGTATAGAAAAAAAAACAATTGAAAAAATATATTATTAACCACCAGCTGTTTATTATACACTGACGTGACAAAAGTCATAAGAAAGCGATATACACATATGCGGATTGCTGTAGAAACGCGTGCACACGTTATAAAAGTGCAGGGCATCGGTGGAGCCGTTATTTGTTCTCTGGTTAGTCATATGAAAAGGTTTCCGACGTGATTATGGCCGCACCACGAGACTCAAAGACTTCGAGCGCCGCATGGTGGTTGGAACTACACTGAAGCGCCAAACAAACTGGTATAGGCATGGGTATTCAAATACAGAGATATGTAAACAGGCAGAATACGGCGCTGCGGTCGGCATCGCCTATATAAAACAACAATTGTCTGGCGCAGTTGTTACATCGGTTACTGCTCCTACAATGGCAGGTTATCAAGATTTACGTGAGTTTGAACGTGATGTGATAGTTGGCAATGAAGAAGGGGTTTTCCCGTACAACCATTTCATTTAACATGAAAGATTTCATGAGCATACCGTGAATATCAGGAATCCGACAAAACATCAAACTTACCATCTGCGCCCATCCTGTCTGCCTCTCCCCCACACCCTCACCTACCTTCGCCTTACCATTGACCATCACCTCACCTGGATTGCTCATCTCCACTCTATCCAATTCGAAGCCCACAACTGCCTCTGATTCCTCAAACTCCTCTCTGGCCAGAAATGGGGGTTGAACTCCTCTACTATCCTTCACACCTAAATCCTTAATCTGTTACATCCTCTGTTGTGCCAGTCCGAACTTGATATCCGCCCCCCCCCCCCCAAATTCGATAAGTCCCTCCAGATCCTCGAGCGCCATGCACTCCACCTCACCTTCTGTATACGCCTCCTGTCCCCCATGCAGATCCTCTATAACTTGATTCCTTTCCCCCATCTGCTCCTCTTCCTCGAACATATCCACGTCCTCTACGTCTCCCGCCACCTTGATCCCCCTCATCCCCTGGTTGCTCCTCTCCTCTCATCTCCCATCCCCACCCTCTGCCACGCCTTCACAGTTGTGTCCCCCCTACCTTCCATCTCTACACCCTTCATCTCCTTTCACAAGGTGGCTTCCATCGACTCCCCTCCTTTTACATTCCCCTCCTCTGCCTTTCCCCACTCCCTCTTGCGTCTGCCCTGCCCCCCCCCCCCTTATGTGTCCACTCCCTCCATCGGCTCCTCCGCCCCCACTTCGGTTTTCCTCTCCTTCCCCCTTTTTTTCTCCTCATCTGTCCAGATCTTCCCCCCCCCCCCCTCCATCTGGCCTTGGCTGTGGCGTGACATCTTCGTGCCAACTTTGTAGTGCAGTGTTTTAAGTGAGTGTTCAGTGATGTGCGTCTTTTCCAAAGTGTTGCTAACAGAAATCATACTGTAGCTGCATGTGATTTTTATATCTCTTGCGAACAGAAACCAGACTGTTGCTATGTTTTTTTTTATTGTCTGTCTACTATTTTACCTGTCTGCTTCCTGTGTATTTTATTGGCATTACCCCTTTGTTTTATGTTTTAACTTCCAAAATCTTCCGCCATTTTACAATTTAAGTCACCGTCTTTGTCACCTGCTTTTATTGTTTATTATCTTCTTCTTCTGGTTTAAAAATTCTGTAGGCTGAAGAGCAGCGTACTAAGCTGCTGCCGGCCCGCCCCCTTTGGGGGGGGGGGGGCGGGAGGGAATCGAAACTCAATAAATGGAAAAAAATAAAATAAAACATCAAATCTGCGACAACGCAGCGGCAGGAAAAAGATCCTGCAAGAACAGGACCAACGACGACTGAAGAGAATCGTTCAACGTGACAGAAGTGCAACCTTTCCATAAATTTCTGCAGCTTTCAGTGCTGGGCCATCAACAAGTGTTAGCGTGCAAATTATTCAGCAAATCGTCATTGACATAGGCTTTCAGAGCTGGAGGCCCAAACGTGTACCCTTGATGACTAAACGATACAAAGCTATACGCCTCGCCTGGGCCCGTCAGCACCGACATTGGACTGTTGCTGAGTGGAAACATGTTGCCTGGTCGGACGAGTCTCGTTTCAAATTGTATCGAACGGATGGATGTGTACGTGTATGGAGACAACCTCATCAATCCATGGATACTGCATGTCAGCAGGGCATTGTTCAAGCTGGTGGAGGCTCTGAAATGGTGTGGGGCGTATGGAGTTGGAGTAATATGGCACCCATGATAAGTGTAGATACGACTCTGACAGGTGATACGTACATAAGCATCCTGTCTGATCACCTGCATCCATTCATGTCCATTGTGCATTCCGACGGACTTGGGCAATTCGAGCAGGACATTGTGACACCCGACACATCCAGAATTGCAACAGAGTGGCTCCAGGAACATTCTTCTGAGTTTAAACATTTCCGCTGGCCATCAAACTCCCCAGACATGAACATTATTGAGCGTATCTGGGGTGACTTGCAACGTCCTGTTCAGAAGAGATCTCCACCCTCTTTTACGGAATTATGGAAAGCGCTGCAGGATTCATAGTTTCAGTTCCCTTCAGCACTGCTTCAGACATTTGTCGAGTCCATGCCACATCGTGCTGCGGCACTTCTGCGTGCTCGCAGAGGCACTACACGATATTAGGGAGGTTTACCTGTTTCGTTGGGTCCTCGTTGTAGACGCATGGGTCAGTCCACTTCGGAAATCGTCAGAAAATTCAATATTCCGAGATTCACAGCACCGAGATTGTTCTGAGAATACCAACTTTCAAGCATTACGTCGCACCCCAGACAGCGCAGTGGCCGACGGCCTTCACTAGGCCGAGAGCAGCGGCGTTTACGTAGAATTGTCAGCGCTAACAGACAAGCCAAAAAAATGAGCGTTTGGCGTCATTGGCCGGGAGGCCCCTTACGGGGCAGGTCCGGCCGCCTTGGTGCAGGTCTTATTGCATTCGACGCCACATTGAGCGACTTGCGCGCCGGATGGGGATGAAATGATGATGAAGACAACACAACATCCAGTCCCTAGGGGAGAAAATCCTCGACCCAGGCCCGTAGGACGGCAATCCGTCACGCTCACCACTCAGCTATCGGGGCGGACAACAGACAAGCAATACTACGTGAAATAACAGCAGAAATCAAAGTGGGACGTTCGACGAACATATCCATGCAGCGAAATTTGGCGTTAATGAACTGTGGCAGCAGACGACCGATCGCGAGTGCCTGTGCTAACAGCACGACATCGCCTGAACCGCCTCTCCTGGGCTCGTGACTATATCGGTTGTACCTTTGACGACTGGACTTGTTGAGTCCACGCCACGTCGAGCTGCTGCATTTTGCCCGGAAAAAGGAGGTCCAACATGAAAAAGGAGGTACCCCATGCTTTTTTTCACCTCACTGTAAACATGTATATCTACAGGACGTAAGGCGAAAACAGATCGGATGAAAGAACCATATTTCATGTTTCTAATGGGCCCATGTAACATGAAAGTTATCATCATGAAAATCCACAATCAACAGTAAAGTGCCTCACTTACGATAATAACACAGTATCTCAAATTTCTCAAATACTTAACGGCTCTTGGTTGTCACTTAACTAAAACTCTTGAAAAGTAAGTTATTTCTGCCACAGTCGAATCGGCGCGCTATCCGCTGAGCTATAGGTAGTGACACACGAACTCACACCCATTGACCAACTGATAAAGATTGCGCAGTGGTCCGTCTCGGGCGGAATACCCCGTTTTCTCCTACCTATTGTCGTTAGCGGTATATCTTCTCGTCTAAGGCGTTTTTAAAGGCGTCTCGTATGGGAAAGAAAGAAAAACGTACAAGTTGCGTCATGATTTAATAAGAGCCACGTTATTAGAATGTGACGAAGTGAACCGTGGACCAAAGATATTCAGTTGTGGAGAAGTGGAGAAGGCTAGCAATGATCTCAGAAAGAAGAAAGCGATGAGCTCTGATAAAGTACCCGCTGAAGCTCTAAAGGCCTTGCGAAACAGATCAGTATTCAGATTAACCACGCTTATCAATGGGATGTATTACGAGGGCATTTGACTGACGTTCCAATTAAAATAGTCCAAAGAAATACAATATCCAAAAATGTAAAAATTAC
Source organism: Schistocerca americana (assembly GCF_021461395.2). Lineage (NCBI taxonomy): Eukaryota > Metazoa > Arthropoda > Insecta > Orthoptera > Acrididae > Schistocerca > Schistocerca americana. Next base: position 674,144,653 of record NC_060120.1, on the reverse strand, counting down.
ACTACAGCTACAATGACGGAAATCGAACCCAACACCAAAAAATAAGTAATTTTCAGAATGAATTTATGGAATACATTTGTCTAGGTAAAATATGTAAGTGATCAACCTGGCAAGATCGCAGGTTAATGTAAGTGCGAGATATGTTATGTGAAATACTGCTACATTAACAACCAGAGTAACCGCCAGAATGTTGAATTCAAGCATGAAAACGTGAATGCTCTATGTTATTCAGGTTGCGGATGTCAGTTTCTTAGGGTGGAGTTCAGTGCCTGATGCACTTGGTTAGTCAGTACAGGGACGGTTAATGCTGTTTGTGGATGATGCTGGATTCGTCGTTCGATGATTTCCCATACGTGCTCGACTGGAGACAGGTCTGGTAACCGAGCAGGCCAAGGCAACATGACTACACTCTGTTGGGTTACAACAGCGATATCTGGACGGGCGTTATCCTGATGGAAAACACATCCTGGAGTGATGGTCATGAGTGACAGCACAACAGGTCGAATCACCTGACTGACGAACAAATTTGCAGTGGGATAACCACGAGAGTGCTCCTGTTGTCACATGAAATGGGACCCCAGACCATAATTCCAGACGTAGATCCAGGGTGTCTAGCATGCAGACGGGTTGGTTGCAGGCCCTCAAATAGCCTCCTCCTCCTGCCCTCAAATGAGCTCTCGCTTGACACAACTGAAGTCGCAAATAGTGGTGGTTTGGGGTCAGTGGTATGCATGCTACAGAGCGTCTAGCTCGGAGCTATCCTTGAAATAACCGATTTGTAACAATTCGTTGTGTCACTGTAGAGGCAACTGCTGTTCAAATTGCTGCTGCAGATGCAGTGCAATGGGCCGAGCCATACGCCGAACACAACGGTCTTTTCTCTCGGTAGTGCCACGTAGCCGTTCGGAGCCCTGTCCTCTTGAGGCTGCACATTCTGATGAGCACCGCTGCTAGCGTTCATACATAGTAGCTACATTCCTTCCAAGTCTTTCTGCAAATATCGCAGAAGGAACTTCAAGCTTCTCGTAGTGCTACTACACAATATCGTTCTTGACTAACATCAAGTCACCACGTCCAATCTCAAAGGCAACTAACGCTCACGACCTCTACAATGTATATTTAAAGCAAACCTCATTTGCATCCTCATAGGGGTTCTTATACGACAGGCAGAAAATTTGAATATACACCATCTTTCATAAATAGAAACACACCTACCAACTTTCGTTTATGTCCCACAACTCTTCATCGTGTTGCGAATTTTTTCCGTCATCGTAATTTCATACTCGGCATTGGTTGCTTGTAGCCTTTTACTCAGAAGATCAGAAAGAAAACTGCTAAAATATGAGCGAGCATCAGTTTCAATTCAAGGACGGAAACGAAGAAGAGATGCTACTCAATGTTGGAGAATGATATGACAAATAATGCCAGAAACCGACAAGAAAATGTACAAATGTTATGTTTGGCGTTAAAGGCGTTAAACAGAGTGGACTCAAGTGTCCTCCTGAACACCTTCAAAGACGATGGTGTACACTGGAAGTAATGAGACAGATAATGGGAGATGTGTTAGGCAGAGGTGCGTTATGTCACATACGCTTTCCAATGTTTATGCTGAGAAATTAACGGATAAAGCTCCAGAAAAAGCAAGACGCATAATTATAGGCAAAAACATGTAGACAAGTAATATTGCAAATGATGATAGAAAAACTGCAATTGGAGAAGATCGTAAAAGTGGGAAAAGAGTATCGATAGGATAAGTTTAGGAAGGGCCGAGGTGATGAGAATCAACAAACATGCAGGTTCCGTGAACCTGTCATTGGAAGGGAAGAATCTGGAACAAGTGATATCTTGTAGATACTTAGGAAGATTGGTGACAGGAAACGGAAGCTGTGTCAAAGAAACAACAAGTAGAATACCTCTGGGTACAACTTTTGACAAGGTGAAAAAGCTGTTAATGGCAAAAAGAATTTCGATATAGTTAAGAAAGTGATTGGTCAAGTATTTTATCTTGAGCGTAGGATTACATGGCAGTGTATCACGTACAGTCAAAAAGAAAGTTAAAATGTAGTTAGATAGTTACGAAGTGTGATTCTGGAGAAAAATTCATAAAGTAGAATGGACTGACAGAATGAGGAATGAAGAAATACTTCTATGAAGGGGAGAGGAACGAAAATTAGTGGAAGTGAAGAGAAGAGTAGGCTACTTCACATACGAACCATTGTAGAGCATGATCTTCTTACGAATCCCAGCGGCTTGAGCATGCTATAGAGGAGTTGCCGGTCTGGAATATATGGGACGGGATTAACAGTTACAGCACTTGCCTTACAATCAAGAGAAAACACACCAAAAATTTGGTTGGAGCTGTTTTCAATTTGTTTGTGGGTCACGTATTGGTTCCTGTGTGTCTATATGTAAAAAAGAGATGCGTCTGTGACTGTTTCGACGTAAATAATATATCCACCTGATGCAGCTTCTTTTTTATCATTCTCTACCCCCAAGATCTGAACTATGGCCACTTATAGTGCTTCATTTCTTTTCATCTAAACACCAGGCAAGCCGATAATGGGACGCAGACCTTATGCAAGCAGTTATGGCATTTGGCATTGCCTGAGTTGTTGGATGTGTTCCTGAGACATAACGTGTCAACTGTGCAACTGGCGCGTTACATAGTCAAATACCGATCTGGTTGGAGGGACCTGCCCGTATTGCTACATATTTTCTCAGTTGGGGAGAGCTCTGGCAACCTTGCTGGCCAAGGGAGGGATTGGTATTCGCGAAGACAAGCAGTAGGAACTCTCGCCCTGTGCGAGCGGGTATTATCTTGCTGAAATGTAAGCCCAGGGCGGCTTGCCAAGAAGGGCCACAAAACGGGACGTAGAATATCGTCGACGTACCTCTGTGCTGTAACAGTGCCAACCCAATGGACTGACAGAATGAGGAATGAAGAAATACTTCTATGAAGGGGAGAGGAATGAAAATTAGTGGAAGTGAAGAGAAGAGTAGGCTACTTCACATACGAACCATTGTAGAGCATGATCTTCTTACGAATCCCAGCGGCTTGAGCATGCTATAGAGGAGTTGCCGGTCTGGAATATATGGGACGGGATTAACAGTTACAGCACTTGCCTTACAACCAAGAGAAAACACACCAAAAACTTGGTTGGAGCTGTTTTTAATTTGTTTGTGGCAATGTGTTTGCAATGGCACCAGAAAAGGCACCTCTAACCATCAATGCTCGTTGTCGGGCTGTACGCTGGGCGACAGTCAGGTACCAACCTATGTCTCCGGACGCCTCTCCATTGGTCCTCGGGGCTCCATTACAAGTGGAACTGAAGACCGTTCTACTCCTTTCAGTGAGATTCCAGGCCGAATGGGCCCGACAACACCGCAAACTAAAAGATTTCGGAAATTTGTGGTGAGTTCCTATGGGACCAAACTGCTGAGGTTATCGGTCCCTATGCTTACACACTACTTAATCTAACTTAAACTAACTTACGCTAAGGACAAAACACACACACCAATGCCCGAGGGAGGACTCGAACTCCGACGGGGGAATCCCCATGAACGCTGGCAAGGCGCCTCATACCGAGCGGCTACCCCACGCGGCACTGCAAACTGACCCGTTGGTGAATAGAGGTCAACGGTAGTGGGCGCAAGTGGCGCCGTGAGCTCAGCCCCCTTCCTGCGAGCACTTATTAATGGTCCTTGTGCTCACTGAAGCACCAGCTGCAAGTCGGATCGATGATAGTGATGAATCCACGGCTCTGAGTGCCTCTCCGACGATTGCTCGGTCCTCTCGTTCCGTCGTCTCTCTAGGTCTCCACTTCCTTCTTGGCGTTGTGTTCGGCCACGGTTCACGCATTCCTGCCAACATCGTCGAATAGTGGCATCGCTCCTATTCAAATGACGAGCGATTCGATGATTACTCCAAACGGCTTCTTTGAGCCCAACTACACGGTCTCTCTCAAATGCTGACTTTTGCATATATTGCTCACACGCCTGTTTGTGAGACATAGTTACTGTCCAAATGAGTACACGGAGTGAAATTCGCAAAGACTTTATGCCCAGAAGTCCGCAGCTCGTGGTTTTGCCGTAGCGTTCTCGCTTCCCGTGCACGGGGTCCCGGGTTCGATTCCCGGGCGGGGTTAGCGATTTTTCCTGCCTCTAGATGACTGGGTCTTTTCATCATCATAATTCATCCCCATTACGGTCGAAGGAAGGCAATGGCAAACCACCTGCGCTAGGACCTTGCCTAGCACAGTGGTGCCGGTCTCCCGCATCGTCCCATACGCTCCTCGGAGTATCCGACATCATCATCGTCATCATTATGCCCAGGTTGTCTCCCGTTTGCTATCCTTGCCAAATGAGCGGCGAAATTGCACTGCAGTGTTACACATTCATCCATAGGCCGCCAAAGTTTACAGTTTTTCATTTTCCGACGACAACCGAATGAATCTCAGTTTTGACCAATTTGTGTAACTCCTTCATGGTGCGTTGTTTTCTTTGCCTTAGAGTATACTAGCAAGGGACCCAACACTATGGTGAAGAACACCTGAAGTTACTTGTACATTTGTTGATGACGCCTCATCGAAGATTTGTGTTTTAGTGTTATAGTGCACCCAGTCTGTGGGTTAAACGTTTCCGTGAATTCTTTTTTTCTAGATGCCGCGGTTTTCGTATACGTTAGTGCACGTAAAATGTTGACAAAGGCCATGCAGCAGTTACATCAGTTACTCTCTTCATTCGCACAGTACGATAAGGTTATCTATGCAGCTAAACTTTACACTCACAGATAAAATTTATGCTTCTCAGAAAGGCAGCTTTCTTCCATTTTATTTGCGCCTTCTTTCAGGAGCACCATGTATGTATTTTACGACCCTATGTGTGCATTATCTTAGGATCTAACGTCCCTGTACGTGGACCTGGCTACTTCAACACGTTTCAACTTCAATGGGACAAATATTTGGACGAAGGTACTGAATTACATGTGGAAAACAAGAGGCGTTCTAATGGAGTTAACTACGATGGTAAGCAAGTCCAGGCTAGCGCAGATCCACCACACAGAAGACTAGGAAACGGTCACTTTTCAGGCGCAGCGTTATTAGCAGAAACAAGCCACAGAATATTACCAAGTGCCACGCTAGAGTGTCGTTCGGGAAGTAAGCAGAAGGCACCATGACAGAACTACTCAAAACAACGACGATTCCTGTTTAGAGTATGAAGGCAGGCCAACGACTAAGTTATAATAAAAAATGACATTTTTGTAAAAGACAGCACAAACAGGAAGTTGTTGTTGTGGTCTTCAGTCCAGAGACTGGTTTGATGCAGCTCTCCATCCTACTCTATCCTGTGCAAGCTTCTTCATCTCCAAGTACCTACTGCAACCTAGACCCTTCTGTATCTGCTTAGCGTATTCATCTCTTGGTCTCCCCGTGTGATTTACCCACCACGCTGCCCTACAATACTAAGTTGGGGATCTGTTTATGCGTCAGAATATGTCCTACTAACCGATCCCTTCTTCTAGTCAAGTTGTGCCACAAGTTTCCCTTCTCCCCAATTCTATTCAATACCTCCTCATTCGTTCTGTGATCTCCCTATCTAATCTTCAGTATTCTTCTGTAGCACCACATTTCGAAAGCTTCTCTTCTCTTCTTGTCTAAACTATTTATCGTCTATGTTTCACTTCCATACATGACTACACTCCACACACATACTTTCAGAAACAACTTCCTGGCATTTAAATCTATTCCCGACGTAACAAATTTCTCTTCTTGAGAAACGCTTTCCTTGCCATTGCCATCCTACATTTTATATCCTCTCTACATCGACCATCATCAGTTATTTTGCTCCCCAAATAGCAAAGCTTATCAGCTACTTTAAGTATCTCATTTCCTAATCTAATTCCCTCAGCATCACCTGATTTAATTCCACTACATTTCCGGCCGGTGTGGCCGAGCGGTTCTAGGCGCTGCAGTCTGGAGCCGCGCGACCGCTACGGTCGCAGGTTCGAATCCTGCCTCCGGCATGGATGTGTGTGATGTCCTTAGGTTAGTTAGGTTTAAGTAGTTCTAAGTTCTAGGGGACTGATGACCTCAGCTGTTAAGTCCCATAGTGCTCAAAGCCATTCCACTACATTCCATTACCCTCGTTTTGTTTTGTTGATATTTATCTTATATCCTCCTTTCAAGACACTGTCCATTCCGTTCAACTGTTCTTCCAGATCCTTTGCTATCTCTGACAGAATTACAATGTCATCGGCGAACCTCAAAGTTTTTATCTCTTCTCCATGGATTTTAATTCCAACTCCGAATTTTTTTTTTTTTTTTTGTTTCCTTTACAACTTGCTGAATATACACATTGAATAACATCAGGGAAAGGCTACAGCACTGTCTCACTCCCTTCCCAACCACTGCTTCCCTTTCATGCCCCTCGACTCTTATAACTGCCACAGGATAAGAAACGTTATAATAAGGAGAGAATTTAAACGCAGTATACAACAGATCACGATAAGGACTGTGTAACAAGGTGGATGAATCACCTAGATGGAGTGGACTACATCCTCCGTGGGTTATGGCTTAACATCCTTTCGACGACGGGGCGGAGAAACGGAGCCCAACTTCGGATTTGAGGAAGAAAGGGAAAGATTTCGGCTACGCCCTTTAAAAGGAATTATCCTGGCATTTGCCTTAGGCAAGTAAGGAAAATAATGGAATACCTAGAACCGTCATTCTCCCGAATACCAGTCTGTCATCTTGACCACTGCGCCACGTCCCTCGGTAACACAGTCACGTTTTTAGAATTTTACAGAACGTGTCACCTAAGCTGTTAACCTCAGATGCATTCTGAACCGTGTAAAATGTCTTAATTCTGTTTCCACCCAAATGAATTTTGAGAAAGTCGTCAGTAATAGATGTGTGGTCTCTTGTCATAACAATGTTAGTTACAGAGGCGGTTATTCTCAAATTGTATTGTATTCACTTCTGCGGCTAATACAGTAAATCAAGAAGACCCGAATTCAACACCATCTGAAAACCGATTAAGGTCTTTTTCTTCGGAGAACTTATTTAGAACTCAGGGTTTTGTATTTCGACATCAGATTGATTGCTGGCTTATCTGGAAGATTATTTCTCGAAAATAGGGTAAATTTTCGAGCGTGATGTACAGGAAACGGAATGTTGTGCAGCCGCAATATCGATCTAATGCAACCTTTTGTCGGTCTACAGCACACGGCAAGCAAGCTGTACCTTGCGGAAGGCAGGGCGTCACCACTTCTCTCCAAAATTCCGTTTGAAGACAGCTCTACGGATATGAGGCATCTAGTGCACGCGCCCTGGTCACCTCACATCACAATCTCCTATCTGAGGCAGATAGGTGTGTGGCCATGGTTGACGGTGCATGGCCAATCCTTCGATATCTTTCTTTCCACTGGAGGCCGTGTCAAGATCGTTGCTGCTGTTGGAGGGACGGACTCCACTTGGTAGGCGTCCGTAAGAGCTTCTGTGCGTATACGCAGTCATTTCCTATATGTACTCGCAGTAAAATTCAGACATAGACAAAATGCGCTTAAAAGGTTATTTATTCACAAATTATCCTGACCGGAGAGAAGTGAAATGCTCGTTTTCAGCGGCCAACAACTATACTTACAATCGCTTTATATTATATGAGCAGTATTTTTCATAATCGGTAGTTAACAAATAAACATATGAAGCTTTTGTTGTTTGATGAATTACACTTTCTTTAGAACTATAATTTTATGTAATGAATCAGTTGTAAGGCCCTTCCTCACGAATCATCCTTTATGAGTTTGTTCCGATGCTCTCATGTCGCCACACCATCACCTCAATCTAAAAAGCAGAAGCTGTGCACTGCACCTATTTGTACATCGTGTAGATTGTCTTTGGGGACAAGGTACGTCTGAAAAGTTAGGTGAAAGTGTCATAAAATAGGGGAAACAAGAGCTAGAATCAAAATACCTTTATTGATCTTCAAAGTAATTGCCGTTAGCTACGACACACTTTTGACATCGGTTTTAAAGCTCTTGGATACTGTCAGCAAATTATCGTCGATTTGCTCGAAGCACCGTGGTCAAGCGATGTTGGATATCCGCAACGACTGGGAAGCGTAGGTCTTTAAGGCTAATTTAAGACGGGAGAATGAAGTCTGCTGGCGCCAAATCTGGAAAATGAGGAGGTTGTTGAAGAACAGTCACCTGGTTTTGAGCGAGGAAGTTGGCCTCGCGGATCACAGTGTGCGGACGGATGTTCTAGCGGAGGAAATTCCACATTCCATTCCTGTACAGTTCCGGCAAAACCCGCCGGATGTGTTGCACTAGCCGTGTCAAAACTCCATAGTAAACTTCCGCGTTGACGGAGTGACCCTTGGGTAGACATTCATGCCACTGCTGTCGAGAAACGCGATAAACATCGTCTTAATCTTGGTTTTTGTCAGCCGATTTTTTTCTTTGGAAGCGGAGAAGATGAACAGCTTTTCATTGACTGTCGCTTGGTCTCCGAATCGTACTGCTGGCAACAGGTCTCATCTCCGGTGGTCATAGTTTCGAAAACTGCGGATTCCGGTCAGCCATGTCGATAAAACCTCAACTCTTATGCTATCATTCTCAAAGACAACCGACGATCATGCGAAAACATCCGTCGTACTCTTTCAATACTGGCTGGTATTGTGCTTGTTGACGGTCGATCCGAACGCAGCTTTTTCTCAACACTTTCCTTCTGTACCTAAACCTTTAAACCACTAAAAGAACACACTTTTCACTCACTGCTTCAACACCGCATGCTTACACCAACATTGCATGAATCTCCATCGCCATTAATTTGAAGCAGAACTTCATGTTAACACCGATGCTCCATATTGCGCAGCCGGCCGTTGCGGCCGAGCGGTTCTAGGCGCTTCAGTGCAGAACCGTGCTGCTGCTATGGTCGCAGGTTCGAATCCTGCCTCGGTCATGGATGTGTGCGATGTCCTTAGGTTAATTAGGTTTAAGTAGTTCTAAGTCTAGGGGGCTGATGACCTCAGATGTTAAGTCTCATAGTGCTTAGAGCCATTTAACCATTTTTTTTTCCATTTTGCGCTCCATTTTCCAATGACACGAGCTCTCACACTGACGCTGTTAGCAGCGAACACCACTGATTCACCTCGGTTATTTGCACGATTGGTGGCGGTTATTGACTGGTCTCTCAGTACGCGTCTGCAGCTCGTCGTATAGTGGCTGTCGCTACTGCCTCTGGATCACGGGATCCTGGGTTCGATTCGCTGCCGGATCGGGGATTTTCTTAGCACGGGGACTGGGTGTTTGTGTTGTCCTCATCATTTCATCATCGTTGGGAAAAAGCGGCAAGACTGGGCAGTGAAAAGATTGGGCACTTGTCCGGGCGCTGACAACCGCGCAGTTGAGCTCCCCACAGACATAATATCATCGTCATCTAGTGCGCATGCACATATGCCTCGTCCTGACCAGCTCAGTTTTTAACAATCGTGACCATTCACGTAAGTTTTCAGACGCACCTTGTAGTTTCGTGTTTTGCTTTGAGTGTGACATTCTTATGTGGTAGAGACGAGAAGTAGTTGACTATACAGATGTGATAACTAAAAGTCACAGTCTGGCCTGTATTCCAGATAACAGACAGAGTGTATTCTATCTGGATCTGGCTCATCTTTCGGGACCGCAAGCTGACATTCCATCAATTAAGCTACGCGAGATTCTGAACGACAACGCCCCGCCGCTCTCGCTGTCATTAGTTAGAGTGAAACATACGTTTATTTTTGAACCTCCGCTGATACACCGTTTAGTTATGTAGCAATCTTAAGGTAGCTACATCGTCACCCCCAAATGGGTGTTACTTTAAAATTACTAACATGACACAAAGTGTTTTCTGAATGCTAACGTAACACAGCACTTACAAGTGTTTGAGATCTTAGTCCAGTAGTCATCAGTCTTCTGACTGGTTTGATGCGGCCCGCCTCGAAATCCTCCCTTGTGCCGAACGTTTCATCTCAGACTAGCACTTGCAACCTAAGTCCTCAATTATTTGTTGGATAAATTCCAGTCTCTGTCTTCCTCTACAGTTTTTACCCTCTACAGCTTCCTCTTATACCATGGACGTTATTCCCATATTTCTTAACAATTGTCCTGTCTTCCTGTCCCTTGTTCTAGTGGGTGTTTTACAAATATGCCTTTCCCCCTAAATTACGAGAAGAACCTGCTCGTTCCTTACTTTATCAGTTACCTGATTTTCAACATTCTTCAGTAGCTCCACATCTCAAATGCTTCGATTCTCTTCTGTTCCGGTTTTCCCACAGTCCATGTTTCACCACCATAAAATTCTATGCTTCAAACGTACATTCTCAGAAAATTTTTCCTTAAATTACGGCCTATGTTTGATGTTAGTAAGACTTCTCTTAGCCAGGAACTCCCTTTTCGCCAGTGCTAGTCTGCTTTTTATATGCTCCTTGCTCCGTCCGTCATGGGTTATTTTGCTGTCTACGTCATCAGTCCTGATGTTGGTAAGTTCCTTGCCGTTTTCTCTTTTTGCACTTCTCATTACTTTCGGGTTTCTTCGATTTCCTCTGAATTCTTATTCTGTACTCATTTGACTGTTCATTCCATTTGACACATCCTGTTATTCTTCTTCACTGTCACTGAGGATAGCAGTGTCATCGTCGAATCTTATGATGGGTATCTTTTCACCTTGAATTGTAATCCCATTGTTGAACCATTCTTTTTATTTACATCATTGTTTCTTCGATGTACAGATTCAACATTAGGGGTGGAAGACTACATCACTGTCTCACATCCTTTTTAATGCATTTCATTCTTTGTCTTCCAGTATCATTGCTCGCCCTTGGTTCTTGTACATATTGTGTGCTAAACGTCTTTCTCCATAGCTTACCCTATTTTTCTCGCAATTTCGAACATCTTGCACTATTTAACACTGTCGAACGTCTTTACCAAGTCGACAGTTCCTGATTTTTCTCCAGTCTTGCTTCCGTTATCAGCCGAAATATCAGAGCAGCCTCCCTCATGACATTTTTACATTTCCTAAAGACAAAATGGTCGTCATGAACCATACGTAAATCATGATTTACATTATGACGGGGGCCACATCAAGTAATATACAGGATGAACCAGAACTCCACGGACAAACTTTCAGAAACTGTTCATGGATACCTTCTGATGATTTTGGTATCAAGGGTCCATCACCTCCGCTGCTCGTTACTCAGTTTATTACCATAATTACCTTTGCTTCTGGGAAAGTACCTTCACAACAGCGAAAAAATCAAGAAGTACAAGATGAAACACAGGATTTGGTTTGCTTTAGGGGACTGTATACACCGGACGTGAGGACGCGAACTTTGCGTCGTTTTGCCGTTCTTACGCTGCATTCTGGGAACATCTCCCGAGCTGTAGCTATGCCATGTCTCCGCAATATCTTTTCTTCCAGGAGCGCTAGTCTTGCAAGTTTCGCAGGGGATTTTCTGTAAAGTATGGAAGGTAGGAGACCTAGTACCGGCGGAAGTAAAGCTGCGAGGACGGGTCGTCAGTCGTGCTTGGGTAGCTCAGAACCAAGACGAAGGCGGTGACATGGCTGCGAGACCAGGCGGTGCATTATCTGCTTAGCGACGGCCCGGAGAAGGTGCTGAACTTGTGGAACCTCCTGCATCAAAGACATACGGCGATTGTGTGCAACCAGAAATATCAACCATACTTTTCTAATTTTCTGGGGAGTGCGTTACGAGATCCTCAGCGCAGCTGGAACGTCCAGGGTATGAAAATCTGAGTTTGAACACGATGAAGAGGCATACAGTGACCATGACGGAACGGTTATCTCCTTTATTTATACGAGACGACGTGCCCGGAGGCAGAAGCTCCGGAGAGAACCGCTCTTACGCTCACTCACCAGCGGAGATTTTCTTTTTTTCTCTTTCTTTCCTCCTTAGTTATTCGAGAAAGCGCATCATCTCATTAGTGAAGATCACCCGGAGGATGATATCGTAACTTCAAAGAAAGGTAAAGTTTGTTTAATGTAAAATAAAATAAAAAGACGGTAAAGCACGTGTCCGCGTAAGGCAAAGGTCTCGAGTTCAAATGTCGCTCCGGCGCATAGTTTTTATCTGCCAGGAAGTTTCATTAAAGCTCACTCATCAAAATACAACAATTAAAAATAAATTTCAGCAACGCTACGGCATGGCAGTAAGATATAACGAAAGTAATTTACAGGAAATGAGTAAGCTGTATGACCATCATATTAACACTGATCATCAGATGATCCACGCAGTACTCAGTTGTGCTGCAAATACAGAATAACTCAGGCTACTGGAGTTTCTTACCACCATAAAAATACTGTCCCAATGACTGTTATGGGAGCAATTAAACCAGTATTAAGGGACTTGAATTCTCCTGATCTTCTAAGAAAATTTCATGGATGTAACCAGAAAAATAAACAATCATTTAACAATCTCATATGGACTTGTGTATCTAAGAATGTATTTGTTGGGCTAAAAACTTTGATATGAGCGATTAGTGATGCTGTTATTTCATTTAATAATGGTCAAATGAATAGATTAGAGGTGCTGGAAGGGGTTAGCATTGTTACTGGTATTAATATCATCAAAGCATCTTGATGTCGGATCTGGTAGTGTATTGGAAAACTTATGACTTGATACAAGATAATAAATTTTTAGATGGCTTGCATCCCTTGTCACGCGAACAGCGAAATAAAAACATAAAATAACACGAAAAAAGTAGTAAAGCGTGTGCCTGGAAACCGAGAGATCGCGGAATCATATCCTGGTCGGACAGCGAAAATTTTTGGTCTGCTTTCATTCTAGCCTTCTCCTTTTAGAGAAATGGGAAGTCGCCAGGAACGACACGTGGTTAGGATTCCACATTCAGTTTTAGGTCCTCTGTCCCCATTTGGACGACAGGGGTTTTTATTTAACAAGAATGAAAGGGCAGCAAAAAGAAGAAGCTTCTAGGCGAAGAAAAAGAACCAGGAAATGACCTTGATTACTCTGCAGGGCTCTTTCGATTATGTAATCAGAGTGATTTGTGAATTGTTGTAAGTTACTTTAATCTTATTTTCTGCCATTTGATATTTATGTACCGTTATCTCACCGTTACCCACCCATATTCAAATTTTCAGAAACGTTGCAAAATAGTTCAACGTAACACCGACCTAGAATCATTACAAGAACTGCTTCACTGCCTTATTATCTGAATCACAGAGTTTTAATGAGATTTTTCCCAATTAAATTGGCTTAGCGGTAAAGAAAATCACAAATGTTTTACCTACAAGAAAGAAGTATTGATTGATTCTACTATATGGTTACAATTAAAGTGCAGCTGCTCACAGAAGTCGAGTGTGGGCTGTAACTATCGTATGGCAGAGAAACTTGGTAGCTATGCTAATGCGTTATGGGGAACCGATTTCTGCTGGAGAAAAATGAGTTCCAGTTTTGGTCACCATCTGCAAATCTGATGGTGTGAATGCATAAAAGATGTAAAGAAATGTTTCTAGATGTAATGAATTAGGAACGGGACCTGGGAAGAAAAGGTCAAACGAGTGAGAAGGACATAATGTTGATTTTATTATTAACTGCCGCTTACAGTTTGTTCCATACGAGCACCGGACCCATCGACGAGATACTGCATCCGTCAGCAACAGCTGCTCGCAGCAGTTCCGGAGGAATGTGAGCAACATATTCCTGTATACTGGGCTTCAGATCAGGTGGAGACTGCGCGTGTCCTGGTAAATGTGTTCTTTTAGATATGCCCACCACCAAAAGTCACATGGACTCGGATCAGATGATCTTGTAAAGCATGCATCTGAAAAATCTCAAGAGATAAGACGTTCGTGGGAGATTTCATTAAGCAGATCTTTCACTGGACGATCGACAAGAAGTGTTGTCCCATCTCGTATAATATTCACTCACGTTATGGCTTGTCAAATGACAGCGTGGATGTGATATTGACGTACAAATGCTGTAGCTACAACGCCAGGTTTGCACCTAGTGGTAAAGACTGGAACTGATTTTTTCCAACGTAAATCGGTTCCGCGTTAGCACATCTACGAAGATTTGCTGCCATACGAGAACTGCAACCCACAATGAACATCCACGCGCAGCTAAACTGCAACTGCAACCACACAGTAGTTCAGTGGAACAACAATGCGTGTGGAAAAGTTCGAAGTTCCAGCTATAGCAGTTCCAGAGACGAAGGTACATACAGATAACAAATTTAACTTTAGCGAGATAGGACGTCCCGACTGTCCTCGAATGTAAATATTAGTTCGGGAGCAGTCACTGCTACTGCTCTTGCTAGTACGAGAAATACTGCCGCCTTATTTGAGTGACAGAGCAGGCAGGAGAGGCGGTGGGAAGCCGCGCACTGCGGCGCTATCTGGCGTATCTCGGCGGTCCGGTTTCGGCCGCGGCGGCTTTCACGTCCTCGGGGCCGGACGGAATTGCCGGGGCAGGGATCGAGGAGCGGAGATAGCAGCAGCGACGCCGCGCCGCCAGTGACGCGGCCGGTTCCGCTCGCCGCTCACCTGCTGCCCGCAGACGTAACCCGGCATTCCGGCGCAGGTTCGCCGACTGCCGGCATCTCACTCGCAGGCACGCCGCGCGCGCGGGTAAGTCGTCGCCAGGTAGGGAACTCAGTGTACCGAGCGCCGTCTGCCCCCTTCAGCTGTTCTGTTGACGCCAGGGCTACCTGCACTGGCGTGCCGGCTCGCATTCCTCACGTCCGACTTTTTGCGGTGACGCTCGGGCAACCGGTCCCGTGTTTACGTATCGGTGAATGGACCTGAGTTCGCCAAACTTCTCTGTGGATGTGCCTGTTTACATTAGTAGAAAATATTAGTACGAACACAGTGAAAATGAACTGTAGCGACTGACCTGCTCCGGCCAGTGTGGCAGAGCGGCTCTAGGCGCTTCAGTCTGGAACCGCGCTGCTGCTACGGTCGCAGATTCGAATCCTGCCTCGGGCATGGATGTGTGTGATGTCCTTAGGTTAGTTAGGTTTAACTAGTTCTAAGTTCTAGAGAACTGATGACCTCAGATGTGAAGTCCCATAGTGCTCAAAGCCATTTGAACCATTTTTAACTGGCCTGCACAGATGTTTACAGAATAGAGTAACCGGTGGGTTGATGTTGTGGTGTATGACGTTAACCGGGCGCAGAAAGAGATAGAAAAGAACTTTGACAATTTTTCTTTTGCTTCTAGATTATTTATTCGAATGTACGTTACTGTGACAGACGGAACTATAACCTAGTGTGATGTCCAGTTTAGGTTGAGAGGTGAGAGTTTGGTTGGGAGTTGGCGAAGGCAACAAATGTCATCAAAATAACTGCAGGTTCTGTTCTGGTAGGCATTTCACACATATTAGATTTCTATGAATTATGTGTGAGGTCTCGTGAACAACGCAAACCATCGATGTGTTTTCCGAAGAGGGACATCATATGTTACGTAGGTGGCGTCTCGGATGTGACTGTATGTATCGGTTTTAAATGTCAGTCTATGTTTTGTTTATAATATGTCGTTTATTTCCTGTATGTGGTGACTTACATCACTTTGTTTACAAGATTCATATAGGCTTAGTGGAAATCACAAGCTGCGACATGGTCGCGAATTGAACAGTGATCCGAACATAGAATAAATTTTCTTTAGTTCACTACTATGGTCACAAATTTTTTGTCATCGCACTACCGGTTTCGGTCTATAATGACCATCTTCAGATCTGTCCTAATACACTGGAACCTTATTGGCATGTGTTTAGCATTTGACGATGACACTATGGCTCCAGTGTAGTAGGACATGTTTTTATAAAACAGATCTGAAGATGTCATTTTAGACCGAAACCGGTCGCCTGATGACAAAAAATTTGTGAGCGCAGACATGAAGTAAAACAAATTTACTCTAGTGGAAATGGTGATCCACTGAACAGAAATATGTTTTGGACAATTCTATACTAGACATATGTACGTTCTTCTCGATGGGGTGGCGACGACATACTGAACTATAGTGTAGCCTGAGGTCTAGGATAGGTTGGAAGGTGACAGTTTAGTTGTGAATGGGTGAAGTCAACGAATGTGTAACACCAATCTTTGGCTTGTTCATCCCAGAGTTTCATTCATGTTTTTTTTTTTTTCAGAACCACTATTCCCACTGTAGTGTGATATTAATAAGTTCTTAACATGTTCCACAGCTCTAATAACAGGAAAGTCTCGGCCCCAGTCCCCAATCTCCGTGGTGTTCCCATTAGTTTGATTTTATTTTGTTATCTTTTGTAGTAGTGCGATTTTGTTTGTATGTGTGTGTGTGTGTGTGTGTGTGTGTGTGTGTGTGTGTGTGTAAGAGAGGGAAAGAGAGCCATTGAAAATGTGTGTAAAAAATAAAGACGTTAATAATCACGTAAATGGGCAGGTTTTTGCCATATTTTCAGAGAATCTACAATATTTTCGTTCCATTCGTTCCATATCATGGTGGAAGGTTGCAACTATAATCTACCGAGGGTGGAAATAACTAATGTTTTCGTATTTTTAGTGACGTCAATCGTTAGTTGTTTCGTAACATTTAACGTTCCCCATGTTAATGATGTCATTTGTCTATTGGTACAGTGTCGCCTTATAAATTTCAGTTACTGTAATATCTAGGGCCATGATTGTTGCAATTCTTAAGAAAAAACGAGACGATACGCTCCTACATTTCCAGAACTTAGGCAAGGCAATTGAGAGCGGTAACGTTATTATTAAACTAAGAGCTATTTCATTACTTAGCGTCACGGTACATGAACACGGTTAATTAGCTGTTTAACGCTCTGTCAATGTGCATTGATATAAAGAGCACGTTTTGACACAAAGAATTATTGGCTAAATTTATTCCAACTTTTTAAACTCGCCTAACGTTTCGTACATGAGCACAAAAAGTGTTGCATATTTCCATATAATACTCCTATGCCCATATTGACTACTCGCTGACGAATGCTCGTCTCTTTCCTGGGTTAGACCTATATTTATTGTGGTCCTGTTTATTGTGCTGCTATTCCATGTTGGGCTTCATCACCAGATGTCATGATCCTCTGCAAACGAGTAAATTAATTAGTTCGTTAGTTTCCAGTCGATTGTGCCACGAATCGCTTCTCAGTAGCTGATAATCTGCGGCAGTCTCGTGATGTATTGTACGTACGGCTATTTACGAGGAATCTTTTCGCAGTTCGAGGCAACTTGTACAGATATTTTTAACAACTGATTTCTACCTAAATACGAGGTAAAGAGTCAGCGGCTTTGGGTACAGCCTACTGATGAAAGAAATCACCTACACCTATCAAGGACCGCAACAATGAACAGCAAACCACGGCGCGATAAATTACTTGCCAATTGAAAGCGGCGTAAAAAATAGGTGAGCGACAATATCTTCCACAATGTAGGGTAGCTGCTATGGGGGCACGCACTCTATCGCTGTTTGTCACAGGGCACACAGATTTGCACTGACACGGAACGTTGTCATTCGCAACTCAAAACATGGTTTCATAAACTTAGTAAAACAGAACAGTTTGTGAATAACTGAATAACTGGTCTCTAGACGTGACACATATTGTTACGGTAAGAGAGCAGTCCCTTTGTGCATTGATAAGAAGTACAGATATCATTATCGATAATGATAACAAGTGTAGATAACACAGTCTTGTGACTTCTTTATCGCCTGCTGTCAGATAAATGGAGATGGTGGGGCACTTCACAAATGTCAAAATCTGGGCGTTAAAAGCGCAGAGGTTGATCGCTGTTGAAATTTGTTTCGTAGCAATGAATTACGAAGTATGTACTGGCAGGAGTCTTCGCAAGTCATAGCACAAATGCTCATTCTCCAAGAAAGTAACAGGGCGTATTATACACATCGTCGTTTAGATGATCGATTGGAGGCAAATCATAAACAAGATATCGAAAACTAGTAAAAAGTTTAAAACACATAGCCTAGCAATATATACATGTCTGCTATTGAGATACCCTCATAATCATTTATTTTAGTAATATTTGTTACGTATAGAGTATTATTGAGGTCGAAATCATTAGACAACAGGTCAGGAAATTTAAGGTCTTTGTTCGCCGCATCAAGAGTGATTGAATAAAGAGAAATACTCCAAGTCCTTTATTCTGCTGGCACAATCACTAAGAGTCCAGACACAGAAGTAATAAGACTGGTTCTACTGATGTATGGACTTACCAGACACGATCAGTCAGCAGTGGCACTTGAAAAACACAACCCGTTTCAGGCCGCACACGTCTGCGTTCGCTTCCTCCTGTATGAAAAATCTTTGTGTGCGGCTTCTCGCGACGATGGGCGTAATCTCGGCAAGAGTTCTTTAGTAGTGATATGAGGATGGATTTTTTTTATTTTTTGTTAATCTATGTATTTGAATAAAATTTAATTTGAGATATTTACTATGGATATTCCGCCTCCATTTCAGCACTAATACAACTGAACTGTCCCGCAGTCCTTACGATATGCTAGTATACTGAGCGATTGCAAAGGAAGAATAAACGAAAACATTTTTAATGCAGTAAATGAAGCAAGCAAAGTGAATTAAGACGTCTAAAAAAATGAGTGATAGGAAGCGCAAATGGCAAAGCAAGAATGCCTAGACGCGATACACAGGTACGCAGAAGTATGCATCACTGGGAAAGGTAGATGCTGTCTGTAGGAAAAGGCAAGGCCTTTGTGGAAAAGAGCAGCAGCTGTGTGAATGTCAGGAACTCAGGTGGCAAGCCAGTACTAAGCAAAGAAGGTAAAGCCGAAAAGTGGAAGGAGTGTACATGCCGTGGCCAAGGCCTTTTAGTCAAAATCATAAAGGCAGATTTTAAAACTTGCTTTCGGTTTTTATTTAGTAAGGCATCTCGGCCATCGCGCCCCGATTGCAGGGCTGGGTCCGCAGCGCTTTTACTCTGCTTACGCCCCCCACCACCCTAACGGCGGGCCTAGCCTTTCGCAACCATAGAACATTCTACGTCTCATACATTTTTCCATTTTCTCTACATGCTCGGCATTGTTATACTGGTTTTGGGCGTGTTAGTGATACGGTATGACCGGATGTGCTACATGACTACCATGTCCCCGAGGAAGGAATCTATGTACCCCACTGTGCGTCTAGAGGACATCACATGTCCAAGTGTGAGAACGTTTCCGAAACTTTACTCGTAACGTTAATCTCAGGGGGAACATGGGTACCAGCCCAGTATTCACCTAGTTTGATAGGGGAAACCGCCTAAAAACCACACCCAAGCTCGCCGTCTTTCCAGTCCTCGTCGTTCATTTGCGAGGTAGAATTAGAGCCGGATGTGGCTCGTGTGCCGGAATCCCGGCAGTAGCGCGTTAACGTGCTCGGCTATCCGGGCCCGCAACTACAGGACACTGTCGCACACATGTTCGCTGCGCGAGAGAAACTAACACCTGCGTCCTTCCTCACACGCAGTTATGCCATGTCTTCCCATGCCACGCCCACTGTTAAGTGTTCACACGCCAGTGAGTTTCTTTTGACCTCTCAGTGATTTAGAATGAAGATGTAATATGTTCCCTTACATTGCCAATATGTCTTTTGTACAAATGTTGCAATGCTGTTTTTAATCGTTTCAAAAAGTATTCTGTTTATAAAAAAATTATTTTTCGTGTTTAGTTTACAACAATACTGAAGCTGATTGTACTGGGTGATCAAAAAGTCAGTATAAATTTGAAAACTGAATAAATCACGGAATAATGTAGATAGAGAGCTACAAATTGACACACATGCTTGGAATGACATGGGGTTTTATTAGAACCAAAAAAATACAAACGTTCAAAAAATGTCCGACAGATGGCGCTTCATCTGATCAGAATAGCAATAATTAGCATAACAAAGTAAGACAAAGCAAAGATGATGTTCTATACAGGAAATGCTCAATATGTCCACCATCATTCCTCAATAATAGCTGTAGTCGATGAATAATGTTGTGAACAGCACTGTAAAGCATGTCCGGAGCTATGGTGAGGCATTGGCGTTGTATGTTGTCTTTCAGCATCCCTAGAGATGTAGGTCGATCACGATACACTTGCGACTTCAGGTAACCCCAAAGCCAATAATCGCACGGACCTGGGAGGCCAAGCATGACGAAAGTGGCGGCTGAGCACACGATCATCACCAAACGACGCGCGCAAGAGATCTTTCACGTGTCTAGCAATATGGGGTGTTTTTTTTCTTGTTCTAATAAAACCCCATGTCATTCAAAGCATGTGTGTCAATTTTTACCTCTCTATCTACATTATTCCGTGGTTTATTAAGTTTTCAAATTTGTACTGATTTTTTGATCACCCGGTATATAGGGTGTCTCCCCTAAGAGCCGCCACGCACAGTTTCTCTGGTGTTGCGGCAGATTTCTGCAATTTCATTTTTGCAGTGTGTAGCTGCAGTCAGCACAAACAATTACTGCTCGTCACGTCTTTCATGCGACGCTCAGTGTCAACAGAAAGCGTCGGTTTGTTTCCCATTACAAACAAAATGATATTTAAAGCGGTATTTTACATGTCCATTCCATAGAGCACTCTCATATTAGTCTAGTGAGATATTTGTTTTACCGATATGTGTTGAAAGGTAGAGTAAAACTCTCAGAGTAACAAGTACTTTAGCAGCGAGAGCACTGCTCTGGCCCGCGCTAACTCCTACCGGCAATCATGGAGCGCATTGAGTCGCTGCTAGAGCACTGGCTATTCTTTGTGTTATGCTCTCTATTAATACATGTCGATGAAACTAATACCGAACTAGAACAATTTCGGAGCGCTGTATCGAACAGGCTCGTAAAATTCTCCGTCGACACTTGGCGTCGTATGAAAGACGTGACGTGCAGTAATTGTTTGGGCCTACTCCAGCTACACATCGCAAAAACGGAATTTCTAATATTTGCTGAAACACCAGCGATAACGCACCTGACGACTCTTAGGAGGGAAACCCGGTATAAAAAAGAAATTTTTAAAAAATACACATTTGTGAAAAAGAATAGAACTAAATATTTCCGTAATAACGCTGCTTTATAGCGTTAAGTGCTGTGTTGCAGTGTGACAAGTGGAATGGAATGTCTCTTGAAAAGAAATTATATGATGAACAACAACACAAGTAAAACAAGGCTGATGAAGAATAGTTAAGTGACGCTGAAATAACTGGATTAGAAAATGAGATACTAAAATTAGTGGATATGTTTAGCTTCTTGGGCAGAAAGATAACTAATGGTTAAGGCGCTGCAGTCATGGACTGTGCGGCTACTCCCGGAGGAGGTTCGAGTCCTCCCTCGGGCCTGGGTATGTGTGTGTGTGTGTGTGTGTGTGTGTGTGTGTGTGTGTGTGTGTGTGTGTGTGTGTGTTTGTCCTTAGGATAATTTAGATTAAGTAGTGTGTAAGCTTAGGGACTGTTGACCTCAGCAGTTAAGTCTCATAAGATTTCACACACATTTGAACATTTTTTGATGACGTTTAAAGTAAATAGGATGTAAAGCGTTCCTGACAAAGAGGAATTTCACAAGAGCCGACGTATTCGTCTTGTGAGAAACATCAGCTGCATTGATATTTAAGATAATTTTCATTTATTGTTCCGTCTCAGTCGCACATATTCATATTTAAGTAGTTGCATCAGCAACCTGTCTGGTATGCTCAGAACCACATAGAGTACTCTGACATGCCGTTTTCGGTAGACTAATCTGTTTACTGACGCAACTACTTAGATCTGAAGATGTAATTGGAAATATCGTGTGGCTAGGGCCTCCCGTCGGGTAGACCGTTCGCCTGGTGCAAGTCTTTCGATTTGACGCCACTTCGGCGACTTGCGTGTCGATGGGGATGAAATGATGATGATAAGGACAACACAACATCCAGTCCCTGAGCGGAGAAAATCTCCGATCCAGCCAGGAATCGAACCTGGGCCGTTAGGTATGACATTCCGTCGCGCTAACCACTCAGCTACAAGGGGCGGACCTCTGAAGATGATTCTGAGTGATCAAAACATGTAACCTAATTAAAAGTGTACAACTGACACAGAATAATAAATGAGAATTATTTTAAACAGTAATTTTTTAACATCCAGTACATATCTAAATCTTAGCAAGTCTTCTCTGAAGGTATTGGATTTTAGGCTTGTACGGAAGTGAAACATGGACAATAACCAGTTGCCCTAACTGGGTAGATAGAATAACTAATGAGGAGATACCGAACCGAATTAGGAAGAAAAAAATGTTATGGTAAAACTTGATTTTAAGAAGTCATCGGTAGATAGATCACATCCTGGGGCATCAAGGAACTGTCACAACTCTTAAGAATAGAAACCGGCGACCTATTCTCAAGTCCGTCCAATGCGATCAAGATAACTGAATGAAACATTTTTTGAAAAAATGTTCAAATGTGTGTGAATTCTTATGGGACTTAACTGCTACGGTCGTCAGTCCCTAAGCTTACACACTACTTAACCTAAATTATCCTAAGGACAAACACACACACACCCATGCCCGAGGGAGGACTCGAACCTCCGCCGGCACAATTTTTCAGTCATTGTCTTAGTGACATGGGCTTTTTGTGTCAGTACTTCTAAATGTTTCATTCTCCAACGTGCCCTTTGACTTGTGTCCACATTAGTTCAGTTAGACCGTACCGATAATGATACGTCGATACGAACAAAACCGTACGTCCGCAGCTCGTGGTCTAGTGGCTAGCGTTGCTGCCCCTGGATCACGGGGTTCCGGGTTCGATTCCCGGCCGGGTTGGGGATTTTCCCTGCCAGGGGACTGGGTCTTTGTGTTGTCCTTATCATTTAATCATCATCATCATCATCATTAGTGATAGTGGCTACATTGGACTGCGTAAAAGATTGGATTGTGGAAAAATTGGAACATTGTACGGGCGCTGATGACCACGCAGTTGAGCACCCTACAAACCAAACACCATCATCATCAAAACCGTACATCCTTGTTCCAATGCAATACAATCAGTTTCGTAACTTTTTGATTGTGGTTTGTGGAGCGCTACAGGATTCGGGCAGTTCGGCACGAGTTCTCCGTCAGTACCATGAATCCTTTTGTTTACGAAGTACAGCATGTTTTGGCTAGTGTTATAGGCCCTATGCTTTTCCTTATCTATATAAACGATTTTGGAGACAATCTGAGCGGCCGTCTTAGGTTGTTTGCAGATGACGCTGTCGTTTATCGACTAATAAAGTCATAAGAAGATCAAAACAAATTGCAAAACGATGGTTGGCCGAGCGGTTCTAGGCGCTACAGTCTGGATCCGCGTGACCGCTACGGTCACAGGTTCGAATCCTGTCTCGGGCATGTATATGTGTGATGTCCTTAGGTTAGTTAGGTTTAAGTAGTTCTAAGTTCTAGAGAACTCAGAAGTTAAGTCCCATAGTACTCAGAGCCATTTGAACCATTTTGCAAAACGATTTAGAATAGATATCTGTATGGTGCGAAAGTTGGCAGTTCACCCTAAATAACGAAAAGTGTGAGGTCATCCACATGAGTGCTAAAAGGAATCCGTTAAACTTCGGCTACACGATAAATCAGTCTAACCTTATGGCCGCAAATTCAACTAAATACCTAGGTATTACAATTACGAACAACTTAAATTGGAAGGAACACATAGAAAATATTGTGGGGAAGGCTAACCAAAGACTGAGTTTTATTGGCAGGACACTTACAAATTTGTAACAGATCTACAAAGGAGACTGCCTACACTGCGCTTGTCCGTCCTCTTTTAGAATACTGCTGCGCGGTGTGCGATCCTTGCCAGATAGGACTGACGGAGTACATCGAAGAAGTTCAAAGAAGGGCAGCACGTTTTGTATTACCGCGAAATATGGGAGAGAGCGTCACAGAAATTATACAGGATTTCGGCTGGACATCATTAAAAGAAAGGCGTGTTTCGTTGCGACGGAATCTTCTCACGTTAGCAAGTTTGTGGTGTTGCATTTCCCGAAAACGTAATAGCTACAAAAATACGGATTGTTTTTGATTGAGAATGCTCGACAAATATTAAGTATGTCGGTACCTAATCCTGTCACAGTTTTAAGCCACCGACCTGCTCAATACGCCACGCGGAATTTATGTCTTTTCTAGTCACAAAATTCACTTAAAAATTCCGAAATTTCTACACACCCATCGGAATAATTATGCCGTCACTTTACAACACTTTTGATGTATGAAACACTGCTAGATCCGGAAAATTATCATTTCCATCGGAACTACTACTACACACGTCCGAACTGTTTCATGGCTAGGCTCCGACTCCTCTAGAATACTCTAAGTCTTCTCTACCAGCAGAGAAAGGCGCGCGGAGAATATTGCTTTACCATTGGTCAGTTTACTCAACAGCCAATAGCAAAACAACATTCTCCCGCGTCAGTCCGCACTTTTCATCAATAACCAATCGCAAAATAGTAAACCTAACCACTTCACTTTTTACCGACGTAATTATCTAATATGCTGAAGTTTTGTTTATGCATAAAGTTATTTACTATTGTTATTTATACCTGAATTAACTTTCCCTTTACCATAAACTTACTTTACAAATCTATTCTACAAAAATCCCCTTCGTCCGCATTCATACTTCTTCGAAATATTCCCACACTAAATCCCACTACATAACTCGTTAAACAATTATCTTCATATTAACCTTAAACCACACTCACGCATCATTCATACTACTAAAACACTTTTATAAGATTTTACGTACACAAAAAAACATAATAATACTTTATGAAAATACTAGAACAGTTTATGAAAAACATTCTATTACTTTAGTGCACTCTTGTGAGCACAATCGAAACTAAATCACAGTCCCCTAACCAATACTGTCTTCCACCGGCTAATACATAAACTACGTGCGCGTCCAGTCTCGCGTCACCATCTGTCACTATCCAGCTCTGAGACACATCTCCCACTTAACCGCCTCCAAGGCAGGATCGGCATACGACGCTACTCCTCAAGCTCTGTCTTGCTCATCGAACTATACTGGCGCTATCCCTGAGTTGAAATCAACGGTCTGTAAGATGAAAGTATGGTCGAAATCTGGGACAGCCAACACCAGAGCATGCAGTCTTCGAGGCATCGAAGGCTGCCTGATGGCTCTGTGTCAATTTAAAGGGTCCCCCTTTCCAACGCGCCAGTTCAGCAAACTTGGGAATGCATTCTCCAAAAAATTTATCATCCCCACTAACCTCGCTATTCCCTTTTTAGTTTTGGGAGGCCTAAATTTGTATACATCCCAAGTTCGCGAGTGGTCACTCCTCGTCCCGTTGGCCGAGACCAAATTGCCCTGGAAATATATCTCCTGACGCGCCAGATTGACCGTGAAGGGTTTCACTGTCAATCCCACCTTCCGTAGTCGCGACAGGACCTGACGAAAGTGTTACAGATGTTCAGAAAAAGATCTAAGGTAAGCTTCTACATCGTCCAGGTAATTGCACACGAATCGGAACCTAATGTCTCCCAACACCGAATCGAGGAGTAGAGATAAAACCATCCGCTCCCGTTGACAACTGAAGGGCCGCCGACTGAACTCGTACAAGTTCCAATCCGTGGTAAATGCAGCGGCCACTTGGAATCCTCCGCCAGGGGAATTAGTAACACACTTGGTTCAAATGTAGCACCATGAAATTCCGTGCCCTGGTGAACGAAGTGCAGCATGATGTAAATCTGGAAAGGGAACGGACGCCAGAACTATCTTACGGCTCAAAGCCCGATAATCAAATACTGGTCTATGTCCTCCGACACTCCTCTTTATCGCCAAGAAAATCGGAAAGACATAAGGAGGCGTAGATAACGCCCTTACTCAACATATTTTCCACTGTCGAACACAACATCTTTTTTGGGAGACGACAGCCTGCAAGGTCTTAACAGGCATCTCATCCAACAGTTGGATACAATATTCAAATGTTTTGGTCACCCATACTCTATCTCTCAAAACCTCTGGAAACTTATGTACCACCTTCAGTAATTCTTGAGATTCTTCGCTCGACAAGACAGTCACATCAAACCCACCGTAATCGGTTGCTACTGAAACAATCACCCTGGAATTTATCATGCCGACAGCAGCAAAATCTTACTGAATTTGAAATGGAAAACCTTTGTGAATAATCCAAAACTAACCTAGTCCTTTTAACAAAATCACATCCTAACAACAAATCAGTCCCCAATTCTCTCGCCACTAAACCCTCCAATGACCAGGGGAAATCACCAATCCTACAGGACACACGCAACAAACCAGTCAAAGCGAGACGTTGGCCGTTAAACGCGGTACAGGTTCGCGTGACGGACTGTAATTCGGAAAATTTCCAAACAGTACGATACCTGAGGTTCCAGTCATAATTTAATAAAGAAATCCTTCTCCCTGAGCGTAATAATGCACAGACTGGGTAGTGATTAAGAGTCACGCGGACAAAGTGAAGTGGGCTGTCAGTCACTGCTCTGACCTATTTGCGAGCAGTCGTCAAAACGCAAGACAAATTGCTTGCGTCCCTTTCAGCGTCATCTTTTCGACTGCCTTTTTCTGCTCGCCGTGACAATCGCGAGCGAGGTTGCCCGTCTCGACACAGCGATAGCAATATCCCTTAAAACGACTAGCGTTACCGGTTGCGTCGCCTTTACCAGCGTCATTGCCGCTTAACTGAAGTAATCCCTCATCGCCGCGCGAGTTAGACGCGCCGGCTTAGGCGCCTCGCCACGGTCCGCGCGGCTCACCCCGTAGGAAGTTCGAGTCCTCCCTCGGGCATGGGTGTGCGTGTTGTCCTTAGCGTAAGTTAGTTTAAGTTAGAGTTAAGTAGTGTGTAAGCTTAGGGACCGACGATCTCAGCTGTTTGGTCCCATAAGATCTTACCACAAATTTCCAAATTTCCTAATCCCTCATCTCGCCCACGCCTCATACCTTCTGTCAAGCTAGTCATCAAACAGTCTAAGTCGCTGTAAGTGAATAAAACACAGGATCGATCCTCTGGTTTCAGTGCCCTGCACAATAGTGGCTACCCCCACGGACTCTTGACAGCTGGATATCAAAAGCAAGTGCTGCCATTCGAACCTCCCGTACGTATTCGTTCAATGACTCCCCATGTGTTAAACGCGAAAAATACGTTGGTTAATCAGGTTGCTCTTAAGCCTGGCCGACAAATGTTACCTCAGAATCCTAGTGTGCAACTTCCCCAAACTCATGGTCTTCCAGGACAGCACTCAAAATGTCATCCAATGAACCTCGACAAAATAGATACAACACGTGAAAAATTAGAATCCATGCAACCTTGAACACATTAATTTGCCTCTCTAAATTTACAGAAAACCATAAAAACTTTACTAGTTGTTGCACATTGTCGATGGAAAGGTACTCCATTCCTTTCGACACACTTAAAAGTGGATCTGACAACTAAGCAAAATGACATGTCTCATTGTCCACACTCCATGTCTCTGTGCTAGAAGAATCTCCCGATTTCTCTAATAACAAAGCATTGCCTTCTTCACTCTCGCCTGTACCCCCTGCCCATTCTAAAGCACCCAGTTTCATCTGTAACTGCATTATTTTAGTTTGCAGTTCGTAACCTCCACCTTTGATTGTAAATCCGGTACTACCAGCCGTAAATGCTCAATTCAGTTAAACCAGTGCATAATCCGCATCTGCATTCAGAACGCTTGTGCTTGCTACGGGTGGCTGCTTTTGTAAAGGTTTCGCTACTGCTGTGGCGACCGAGTTGCCACTGTTGTTACGGTAGGCCGAGTTTGTCAGTTCGTGAAATGGCTTGTGGTGCAACTATTACACAGCTATCCCCCAGGGTGAGGTAACAGGATAGGAGAACGAAGGTTCTACAACACTCCAACAAATTCGTAACAAAGTCATATAAATCAGTTAAAAAGGTTTACTTATACTTGTGACTTAAGTCAACACTGCTTGTAATATAACAAAAAAAGCCCTCAATGGCTAAGTGCAAATAGTCGTAGGTAGACTATACAGTACATGGCTAATGCAATTTTACAACTGCCTGTTCACTTCTAAGAGTTCCCTTAACGACGTTCCCTGTCTAACAGAGCCCTGGACGATGATGTATAGCCAAGTGGCCTAGAGCTGCTCTTCTATCTTCCGAGTAGGCTTCTGTCCGTTGTCATCCGGTCATTGGCGGATTCTACTCGGCCGCCAATTGGCGGAGGTGAAGTCGATATCTTCATCCTCAGCGCCGCCCGTGGTGCTGGTGGAACTCGCGCAAGTGGCGAGTCTATATGGTATGGCGACCAGCTCGCATCTTTGCGCCTGAAGCGCTTTTGCCCTGGCTGTGTCTTGTTCGGACGACACAGAAGCTACCTTTTAGGGCCGTGTGAGATTTTTCTTAAGATCGGAAAGGTGCATCACTCCAGTGCGGCACTAATCTCACCAATACGTTCCCCAATAACCTGTATTGGAAGCATCGCTGCTCGACGGAAATGTGAACACAGTTCACCAATGCCTCCGTCCTCCAATTGGCAATGAATATGCAACTCGTACTTGAGTTGCTCCTCCCTCAGACAGCCAACTCCCATTTCCAGACAACACCCCATATCACCACCGAGTTCGCCTTAAAAAAAGTCGACAAACAAGTATATTCTGACAAAATAAGAAAATATTACCAAAATCACTAGTATCAAAATTGTTGCAACATAGCTGACCAAGGTTGTTCAGTCAATTAATCCATTCTCCCAAAGGTAACCAAGCTCTGATACCAAATGTAGCACTCACGGGATAGGACGTGGAAGGACTGCGTGAGTGGCGGACTGAGCATCATTAGTAATGATTACAAGACTGAACAACATTTATTTATAACAAAAGTCAATTACAAAACAAGGAGCCAAGTGGTAATGCAGTATTTTTTTTTAAATTACAGGAACAGCCATTTAAACTTCAAACTGAATAGTGAGTATTTAAATATCAAGAAACAGATTTCTTGTTTAAGATTGATCCTTTAAATTTTAAACTGAACAGAAATTAGCTTTAAGTGTGCTGCTGTGAGATATCAAACGGGAAAATTGCAGCACAATCTAAATTTCTAATATCATTTCTTCTTTCAAAAAGCAATACAAGCAGTCAGCTTTCAACAGAGCAGAAAGTACTTTCAGTATCCTGAATTAAACAATAAACACTAAAACATTAATAAATCGTAACAGATTTCTCAAAATGAAGTACTAAACTCTCAGGCTGACTCAGGAGTCGAGGAGCGCAAACAACATTGTCCTGACGTCACTGGGGACCTGGACGCCTCACCATAGTTTAGCCGAGAAACCCAAATTATCTGCTTTCAAAACACACAAAGTACAAGTTTTAAAACAAAGAGCAGGTACATATTATCATACTGCAGAAATATGCCAACTCAGTCAGCCACAGGCTAAGCCAAACAATTTTTTTTCGGCAGTTCAGAAAGAAAATCCATTATGTACACTAAATACAACGTTCACTCTTCAATAAACATTTCCACTCATGAGTAAGAATTCAACAACCACGAGAGTACCCAAAACATACGATTAGAAAGTGCAGTTACTGGTCGATAGCCAACAGAATGCTTTTCGTATACGGAGCCAACAGAAGGTTATTTAATAATCAGTTAACAACTTCCGCACGAGCGCTAAGAACATTTAAATTTCAGCGCTAGGTGCTAGGACATCCAATGAGAGCACATTGAATCTGTAATACATATCAGGGGCAAGCCAGTATTTTCCCCATGGGAGCCTGCTTAGCCGAACACGACAGCTCTCAGTCGCTATAATAACAGCGTGCCGTCAGAAAAGCTCACTTCTCAAACACCGTACATTAGCAAGCTCGCACTTAGACAAACACAGTGGCGGAGACGCACAAGAAAGAGTGCGTAACTAAATTCTAGCGTTATGTCCCAGAAACTGCTCACCCGGTCTTAAACAAATGCTCGCGGGAAGTCTGCTTCGAGATGCAAGTTGTTGGCCGCTACCGACCCTGGACCTGGAAGGCAAGAGCAAAATGTGCCGCTCGTCCTGCAACGATCCGCCTGCTACCCCCAATCCTCTCTCGGCTCCGTACAGTTCTGTTCTTGTAATTCGCTGCTATCCAACCCCCGCGAAGACTATTGACTCACGGGACAACTCACTATGACTCTGGTTTACGCACGTTTCGTCAACATATAAAAATATGGTTATTGGCAGATACACTCAATTCAACAATACCTCTCAAAAACTGTACCACCAAAGAAGCAATACCACTGTGCATTACTGAAAATTTTCTTTTTTAATATTTCAAGTCTACACTTCTGTCTAAGCTTTCCGTTGAGACATTCCTGTCTTCGTTTTCATTCCTATTAACTACAGTACTACACTGAAGCGCCAAACAAACTGGTATAGGCATGCGTATACAAATACAGAGATATGCGAACAGGCAGGTCCGGCGCTGAGGTCGGCAACGCCTATGTAAGACAACACTTGTCTGGGCAGTTGTTAAATCGGTTACTGCTGCTACAATGGCTTTAAGTGAGTTTGAACGTGGTGCTATAGTCAGTGCACGACGTAGCGATGAAGTGGAGATTTTCCCGTACGATCATTTCACGAGTGTGCCGGGAATATCAGGAATCCGGTAAAAATCATATATCCGACATCACTGCGGCCGGGAAAAGATCCTGCAACACCTGGACCATTGACGACTGAAGAGAATTGTTCAACGTGACAGAGGCGCAACCCTTCTGGATATTTCTGCAGATTTCAATGCTGGGCCATCAAAAATTGTCAGCGTGCGAACCATTCAACGAAATATCCTCTATGTGGGGTTTCGGAGCCGGAGGCCCACTCGCGTATCTTTGATCAGTGCACTAGCTGTTACTTTACGTCTCGCCTGGGCCCGTCGACACTGACATTGAACTTTTGATGACTGTAAACACATTGCCTGGTCGGACGAGTCTCGTTTCAAATGGTATCGAGCGGATGGACGTGTACGGGACTGGAGACAACCTCATGAATCCATGGACCCTGCATGTCAGCAGGGGACTGTTCGAGCTGGTCGAGACTCTATAATGGTGTGTGGCGTGCGCCGTTGGAGTGATATGGGGCCCCTGATACGTCTAGATACGACTTCGGCAGATATACGTAAGCATCCTTTGTGATCACCTGCATCCATTCATGTCCATTGTGCATTCCGATGGACTTTGGAAATTCTACCAGGACAATGCGACGCCCCTCACGTCCAGAATTGCTACAGAGTGGATCCAGTAACACTCTTCTGAATTTAAACTCTTCCACTGGCCACCAAACTCCCCAGACATGAACATTATTGAGCATATCTGGGATGCCTTGCAACGTGCTGTGCAGAAGAGATCTTTACCCCTTCGTACTCTTACGGATTTATGGACAGCCCTAGAGGATTCATGGTGTCAATTCCCTCCAGCACTACTTCAGACATTAATCGAGTCCATGCCACATCATGTTGCGGCACTTCCGCGTGCTCGCAGGGGCACTACACAATATTAGGCAAGTGTACCAGTTTCTTTGGCTCTTCAGTGTATTTTTACCTAAGTTCGTGTCAGCCTTCTCTTGACTGTCATTTTAGCTGCGATTTGCAAACTGTACTTCACCAAGTCTGGGCACATAAACAATACTGACAAGTGGTAGTAGGCAGCCATCTCTTGTCACTGGAGTTCCGCACTACACACTATCGCCTAGTAAACAAAATACGCGTATACGAGATGCCCTAAAGGATATGCGACTGGATTCAAAATTTCCCAACAACACTCAGTACATCGTTCCCTATATTGGAGAGTCATCAGATGCGAAGCAAGTATCTGGATACCCCTTTTTATTGTAAAGGTGCCTACTAGTTATCATGATTGGCGGACTCACTAATATAAAATGTGGCGGGAAGTATCGTGTTGTCAGTAGAGAAGCAATGACAGCAGAATGGGTCAGTCAGGAGACGTCAATGACTTCGAACATGAGCTTGTCATTGGACGTCACCATAGTAACAATTCCATCAGGGACATTTCAGTCCTTTAAAGCTGCCCAAGTCGACTGTAGGTGACGAGATCGAGTAGTGTAAATGCGAAGGAACCACCACGGCTACACCAAGAGCAGGCAGACATCTTGCACTGATGGACACGAAGCGTCGAGCATTCCGCAGAGTGGTTGTAAAAAAATCGCAAGAAATCAGCGGAAGAAATCACTCGTGAGTTCCAGAGTGCTACCAGCAGTCCAGCTGGTACAATTACTGTGTGTAGAGAGTTAAAAATAATGGGATACAGTGGTTGATCAGATCCTCAAGAGCCACAAATTTCTGTAGCCAATGTTAAACGATGCTTGAGGTGGTGTAGAGAGTCATACCATTGGAGAGTGGATGACTTGAGACTAGTGATTTGGAGTGATTAATCACGCTACACGTGTAACGATCCACTGCAAGAATTTAGTTTTGGCGAATCCCTAGAGAACGTTACCCATCATCACGTGTTTTGCCAATAGTGAAGTATGGAGGAAGTGGTGGTATGGTATCGAAGTGATATTCGTGGTTAGGGTGTGATCCCCTTATTTTCCTTAAAAAACAATAAATGTGGAAAGATGTGAACACATTTTACAGAATTCTGTACTGGTTACAGAGGATGCATAGATCTGAGATGATGATTGCATCAGTAATGACAATGTACCCTGTCATGAACCAGCATCTGTGAGGCATTGGGTTTGTGCCCAGAGTTCCGTCCTGAGAACAATGAAACAACTTTGGGATGAATTATATCACAGCGTCCAACATCAATATTTTCTTTTGTTTTGGCTCTTGAGGAAGAATGGGCCACCATTCCTCCGCCGACATTGGCACCGCATTGAAAGTGTCCCCAGCAGAGTTCAAGCAGTCTCAGGGGCGAAGGGTGGATACACCCCATTTCAATGTCCACAAACAGAGGTCTGGATGCTTTTCCTAGTGTATAGTATATAAATTACAAAATGAAGAATGCAGGGACGCTTGAAGATGATCAACCTGTTACAAAGATTGACCACTAATCCTAAACAGACATGAACAGAATGACAAAACAGAGTAAGTAGGCGGAAAGATCCGATACTTACAGAATTGATCACAGTCGTCTAGTATCTAGGCATCTGTGTTCCGATTGTTTTAAGGGGAAACGAAAACATAAATCCGGCATTGGGAAGATGTATGTCTGACTAACGTTGACTGGAAGAATCCTACAGTAGTATAACGCCTACATCAAATCGTCTCTTACAGGATCCCATAACAATTAATTCTTGACCACTAGTTTACTTCTAAGATACTTACCAAGTTACGGTAACGGGATATACTCGTAGTACATACATAACTTTATCATTCTAAATAACTTCTTATCCAGAATCAAAATTTTGTTCAAAAAAAGTCATGAAAATATTGTTTAGCTACTAGAGGGACATTAACCAGCAAGACTGCCCTTTTGTAACTGTGAATATTCGTTACCAAGATGTGAAGGACACAAAGTCTTTTTGAAACTAGCAACTTATGTTTTCTATTCAATTTTCCACTTCCTCTCCTCAAGACCCGTTCGAAAACTAATCACAGTGTACCAGTCACATAAACATGACGTTATTAAAAACATAATATACAATCAACTTTGACGCTCCCGTACTGACACAAAGTGTAGTTATCCGGGGTAACATTCCTCGTCCATGTGCTGGAGACGACAGTAAGCAAGTGGAAACACAAGGGAAACGCGCGCTTGTCGTAGATGAGTAGTATTTTTACGTTCTCTTAGTTGACGTGCATTGCACTCACACGAACTTTTATCATACTGTCGATCACATCTCAATAATTAGTTTCCAACACGGGTGGGTAGGCAGAAGGACCCTAATGGATGTTTTCTTTAGTGAAACTCAAAGCCAGACAATAAATGTTTACCCAGTAAAAAATGCCCCCTCCGGCTATGATGCAGAGTTAGATAGGATAAATAACATAGTTCCTTACATTATGAGTAGTCCTCAGGGGAAATCGGTTAGACTGATTAATCCCTCCAGGGGGCTCATCGCACATTGGAGGACATGCTTGACGACCACGGGGCCCCAGCCCTCGCAGCACCGCTTCTCTTTCAGTGCTGCTTGTCTCCTCCTCTCCTGTCATTTTCCCCTATCTTGGGGAGATGTCTCGTGCCTCCATGGGTTCTTGAAGCTCGTTTGCGTTGGTCTACTTGTAGGACTCTTCTCTCCTGTACTGCTCTTTCCCTATACTGTTCCTTCCCTGTAACGCTCTTTCCATACACTGCTTTTTTTCCTGTATAGCTTTTTCCCTACTCTGCTCTTTTGCTGTATCGTTCTTTCCCTGTACTGCCCTTTCCATGTCCAGCTTTTTCCTCGTTTTGCTCTTTCCCTGTTTCCTTTTTCCCTGTTCATTTATCCCTGTTCCGCTCTTTCCTTGTTCCGCACTTTCCTTGTTCGGATCTTTCCTTGTTCCGATCTCTCTTTCCTCCGTTGTGGCGTTTGAGGCCATTCTTTCTTTCCTCCTTTACTTCTTCTCTCTTCTTCTCCTCCCTGTGTGTGCCTGACAGCC
This sequence comes from Schistocerca americana, assembly GCF_021461395.2. Taxonomy (NCBI): domain Eukaryota; kingdom Metazoa; phylum Arthropoda; class Insecta; order Orthoptera; family Acrididae; genus Schistocerca; species Schistocerca americana. The sequence continues at coordinate 674,110,102 of NC_060120.1, read as the reverse complement.
ACCCACGCGTTTGCTTCCTAGCAGGAGACTGGGTAACGGGTAACTCCCAGCCCCAGGTTGACAGGTGCTGGGTTGGCATGTAGGGCCCACACGTACCCCCCTGGTACAGGCCAGGCCAGGGGAGGGGTGATTGCTTGAGCTGTTACCTTCCTTCTCTGCCGATTGGTACCTCCGTTTGTCGTTCGGGAGGTGTGACCTAAGGTGGGGACAATCGCCTAAGGTGGGGGGCTCCTCTTTGGAGGGCCCCTGCTGGAAGGAGCGCGCCATCGGAGACGCTGGCAATCATGGGGGACTTCTTCCCAATGACTGACTTTCCTTCTCTTTCTCCGAATGTTTCCCATAAACGAAAGTGGAATGAGGCTCCTGCCTCAATGCCTCTTTCTGTTGCGCCTCGATTTCTAGTAGTCTCACGTTTAGACGAAAACCAGACTTTTGCTACTGTTAACCCCTTCGTTAGACAGAAAAGCGTGAGGCGTGGATGGCATCGCCGGCCCTGTGAAGTCATGCTCTCGTCTCCACAATGGTACTCTGCTTTTGGAAATTGATAGTGCTCTCCAGGCCCATAAACTACTCGAGGCCCAAATGCTCCACGAATATCCTATAAAAGTGGAGGCTCACAGGACACTTAACTCGTCCCGCGGTGTTATCTACACACGGCTGTTGGATGGTTTGACGGAGGACCAAATAACTGATTATCTATCGGATCAGGGCGTTACTGCTGTTCGTAGAGTTATGAGAAAGGAAGCTGCCGAGTTGGTACCCAAACTGCTGCTGCTTCCTACCAAGATAAAGGCAGGCTATGAAGTCATCTCTGTGCGCCCTTATATTCCCAATCCGTTGCGGTGTTATAAATTTCACCACTTAAATCATACCAGCACGTCATGTAAAAACGCAGCCAAATGTGTCACTTGTAGCAGGGATGCACACGAAGGCGCCTGTCCGCCTCCTTCCCCCCGCTGTGTTAATTGTCATGGAGACCATGCTGCTGCTTCTCGTTCTTGTCCCGTCTATCAAGACGAGCGGGCTGTTCAGGAGGTAAGGGTGAAGGAGAAGGTATCTTTTCCTGTTGCCCGGAAACTGTGGGCGAGCCGTAAAACTTCGTCTGGAAGCTACAGCACCGTGTTAGCTTTTCCCCGTCCCATGAAAAACATGGCTACGCAAACTTGTGACTTACAGTTCAGTTCGATGGTGGCAAAGTCACATCGCCTTCAAGCTGACACTCCATCTCCCCCTTCCCGGGCTGTATATTCTGTTACCCGTTCTTCGCCCTCACCGGCAAAGACGGTTGCAACGCAGCCAGCGAACCGTAATTCAAAAAGGAATATTCCAGGAAAGATTTCTTGCGTACCCCGAGTTCGCAGCCGTCTGGCTCTTCTGCCAATCGCCAAAAGCCAAAACAATCATCCAAAGGCAAACAGTCTTCCCCCTCTTCGACTCGTCGGTCCCTTTCAACTGACCGACACCGGGGAAGCTCCATTGATCCCGCTGAGTTGATGGACGAAGATCCTCCACCTGTGGATTCTAGGGCCGTCCTCACTCGACGGCTCGCCCTAAGCGGCCCTCGAGGTGTGTTTCTTCTCCATTCTCCGGTGTTCCTAAATTTTATGGCCCTTTTACAATGGAATATCCGTGGCCTTCGGTCTAACAGGGTGGACCTCCAGCTGCTCCTGCGATCGCAATGTCCGCTTGTAGTCTGTCTCCAAGAAACCAAGTTACGTCCTCAAGACCATTTTGCTCTTTCCCATTTTACTTCACTGCGGATGGACCTTCCCCTTACGGCAGGGATTCCTTCTCATGGTAGGGTCATGCTGCTTCTACGAGATGATGTTTGTCGTCGTCCTATCGCCTTGCACACCCACCTGCAAGCTGTTGCTGCCCGTGTTTTCCTTCCCGAATTTATCTCTTCGCTCTGCACCATCTGTATCCCTTCGTCTTCCACTGTCACTAGAGCGGACCTGATGCAGCTTGTTGCTCAGCTTCCTACACCCTTTCTGCTCCTCGGTGACACCAATGCCCATCATCCTCTTTGGGGCTCCCCTGTCGCCTGCCCGAGAGGTTCTCTTTTGGCGGATCTTCTTAATCATCTTAATCTCGTGTGACTTAAGACCGGCGAAGCCACGTTTCTCTCTGATTCCACAAAGACATATTCCTACTTAGACCTGTCGATCTGCTCTGCCCAACTCGCTCGACGTCTTGAGTGGTGTGCTCTTTCCGATACTTACTCGAGTGACCACTTCCCTTGTGTGACTCGCCTGTACAATCGTACCCCGCCACAGCGGCCCGCTCATTGGAAATTCTCTCTTGCTGACTGGAGGCTATATTCCTCCTTGGCAGTCTTCGACGACCGACCGTGTCCCTGCTGCGATGATCAGGTCGAGCACCTCGTGGACGCTATTCTCTCGGCTGCCCAATCCTCTATCCCTCGTACTACTGCTTCTCCCCGTCGGGTCCCGGTCCCTTGATGGACTGTGGAGTACAGCAATAAGATTCGTGCCCGACCACCTGCGCTTCGTGTCTTTCACCGTCATCCTACGTTAACGAACTGCATCCGTTACAAGCAACTACGTGCGCAGTGCCTTCGCACTATTAAGGAAAGCAAGAAAGCGTGCTGAGTTTCTTCACCAGTTCGTTCAACAGATTCACTCCGTCCTCTCTCGCTTGAGGTGGCCTGCGTCTGCTTTCCGGGACTACCACCCACTCCCCGATTTCTGGTCTGACTGTGGCGGGAAACGTCATAGTCGACCCTGTCGATGTTTCCAACGCTTTGGGTCGGTACTTTGCGGAGGTTTCAAGTTCCACCCACTACCATCCTGTCTTCCTTCCTGGGAAATAGGTGGAGGAGGCTCGTGCAGTCTCTTTTCTCTCTTTGAATCGAGAATGCTACAATACTCTTTTTACTATGAGGGAGCTCGAGCGTACTCTCACTTCATCCAGGTCTTCTGCTCCTGGGCCTGATACAATCCACGTCCTCATGCTGCAGAATCTTCCTCCTGTGGGAAAACGCTTTCTCCTCGATACCTACAACCGTATTTGGACTGACGGTGTATTTCCACGCTTTGGCGTGGAGCTATTGTTGTTCCCCTACCTAAGCCTGGTAAAGATAAATCTGTTCCTTCCAGCAGTGGTCCAATTTCCCTTACCAGCAGTATTTTTAATGTGATAGAACGCATCGTCAATGGTCGATTAGAGTGGTGGCTGGAGTCACACTATCTTCTCACTAATGTTCAGTGTGGGTTCCGAAAGTGCCGCTCCGCGGTTGATCATCTCGTCACCCTGTCGACGTTCATCATGAGTAATTTTCTGCAGAAGTGACAAAATGGGGCCGTTTTCTTTGATTTGCAGAAAGCCTATGATACCTGTTGGCGGACAGGCATTCTACGTACTATACACACATGGGGCCTCCGCGGTCGTCTTCCCACTTTCATTCGGGAATTTTTAACGGACCCAGATTTCCGGGTACGTGTGGGTTCCTCCTTATCCTACACCTTTTCACAGGAGAATGGGGTGCCTCAGGGCTCCGTACTGAGTGCCGTCCTCTTGGCCATAGCCATCAACCCCATTATGGACTGCTTTCCAGCTGGCATTTCAGGCTCTTTTCGTGGACGACTTTGTTATTTATTGCAGCTCCCAGTGGAAGTGTCTCCTGCAACGCTGTCTTCAGCGTTGTCTGGACCGTCTCTGTTCGTGGAGGGTCAGAAATGGTTTTCGCTTTTTTGCTACCAAATACGTTTGTTTCAACTTCTGGTGGTACAAGGCATTTCTTCCACCGTCCTTGCGACTGGGCCAAAATGCTCTCCCGTTCGTGGATGCAACGAAGTTCTTAGGGCTTACGTTCGATAGGAAACTCAGCTGGTCTCCCCACGTGTCCTACTTGGCTGCACGCTGCACCTGGTCCCTCAATGTCCTTCGTGTATTAAGTGGTACCTCTTGGGGGGCTGACCGGACTGTCCTCCGTCTCTATTGATCTCTTGTCCGCTCCAAGTTGGATTATGGATGCATTGTCTACTCCTCTGCACGGCCTTCTATCTTACGCCGTCTAAATACAATACACCATTTGGGGATCCGTCTCGCCACTGGTGCCTTCCGTACTAGCCCTGTTGAGAGTCTCTATGCAGAAGCCAGTGAACTACCACTGTCATACCGGCGCGACATCCTACTCAGTAGGTATGCGTGTCGGCTTTCTTCCATGCCAGGCCACCCAACCTTTTACACTTTTTTTGATGACATTCTTGACCGCTAGTACCAGATGTACGTTTCTTCTCTGCGGCCTCCCGGCGTCCGCTTTCGTCACCTGCTTCAACGGCTGCAGTTCACACTTCCTGCCACTTTCCGAACGAGGGAGAGCCCTTCACCACCTTGGCATCAGACACAGGTTTGTGTTCGTTTTGACCTCAGCTCGTTCCCGAAAGATTCGACTCCCAAGCTGACCTATCGCTGCAAATTTCTCGAACTTCGCTCGCAACTTTCCAATAGCATATTCTTGTACACTGATGGTTCGAAGTCCGCCCACGGCGTTGGCTGTGCTTTTGTCGTCGGGGCTGATAAGTTTCAATACCGGCTTCTCGAGCAGTGCACAATTTTTACAGCAGAGCTTTTTGCTCTCTATCAGGCTGTTCACTGCGTCCGTAGGCACCAGCTCGCTCGCTGTGTGGTCTGCTCTGACTTCCTCAGTGCCCTTCAGAGTCTGGATGATCCCGATCCAGTCCACCCCATCGTTCGACGGATCCAGGACTGCCTCCATTTGTTCCCGGATGGGGGAGCCCTAGTGATGTTCCTGTGGTTCCTGGCCATGATGGATTGCCTGGAAATGACGCTGCTGATGCTACAGCCAAGGCCGCCGTCCACCTGGGTCGGCCCGCCTCTTACTCTGTTCCCTCACAAGATATTTGTACTTTCTCTATCAGGATATCACGTCACTTTGGCATGACCATTTGTGCTCCCTTCATGGGAACAAACTCAGAGAAGTGAAACCTCTCCCAACAGCCCGGTCGACTTCCTCCAGGCCGTCTCGCCGTGAGGAAGTAATGTTAGCTCGGTTGCGAATAGGGCGCTGCCGTTTTAGTCACCGCCACTTGTTGAGTGGCGACCCTGCACCCAGCTGTCCTTTCTGTAGCCAGCCATTAACAGTCAGACATTTCCTGATCCTCTGCTCCTATTTTAGCCACTTACGTCTCGGGATCGGGCTGCCGCCCGCTTTGCCGGACATTTTAGCAGATGATGTACGAGCTGTGGCTCGCGTTTTTAAGATTTTTAAAAAGCAGTAATATGGCGAAAGAGATTTGATTTCTACCTGGTGACTCCGGTGTCTTGTCGACGTCTTTTAGTTACTCTTCCGTAATGTCTTGATGTTTTAGATTTGTTTTTTTCTTCGCTTTTGTATTGGACCTCGTAAAGGTTTTTTCCCCTCACGGTCTCAGCATTCTGTGGTTCTTTACTGGGCGCTTATGACCTTAGATGTTTTGCACCCTAAACCCCCCCCCCCAAAAAAAAAGACTGATTAATAACTCCAGGACAAATGTTTTTAAGAGCACTTCACAAGAGATGACCTAGGATAAAATTTATAACGAACCAACTGCTAACATAAAATTTTATCTTGTCCATTATTAATTCATATCATTATTTGAAAATAGCTTTCCGCGTAAGCTAATCAGACAGAACTTTAAATAGCCATGAAAAAATCCATGGATCACTAGAAAGATTAAGGAAAAAGGAAATGTACCTGTTGGTAGGAACAAGTAGAGATCTTGTTGTAGTTGCACATTACGAAAACTACACAGAATTATTAGGATAGATTACTAAAAAATCAAGGACCATGCACATAATGTCAGAAATCAGTAATTCCGCCAAAAGACTTAAGCCTATACGGAATGTTGTGAAACGAGAGACAGGGCAACCAGCCACAGAACAGGATACACTGAATCGAAGGGCTATAAATGACGAGTCATAGGTGTCCAATACATTTAATAATCATTTCTTAAATGTAGTAGAAAGTTTCAGATCGAACAACTCAAGACAAAAATCACAGTAGTAAGTTGTAAAAATAACTCTCATAAAATTCACTCGTATGAATATCCCACCAACTTCTCCATCCGAAATTAAGAAAATTATTCATTCTCTCAAAAATAAAAGGCATCTGGCTTTAATTGTGTTTCCAATAGAGTACTAAATGTTGTTCCCAAAATAATATGCCTAGTATTATCCTAAATATGTTATACATCACTACCTGAAGGCATCTTTCCAGACAGAGTGAAATATGCCGTTGTTAAATCCCTCTTTAAGGAAGGTGATAAGCGAGATGTCAGTAACTACCGATCTGTTTCACTGCTGGCATCATTTCCCAAAAGCTTTGAGAAGGTGATGTAATCTAGAACATTATCTCACCTTAGCAACAATAATATCCTAAACAAACTACAGTTTGGGTTTCAGAAGAGTTGCTCTACTGAGAATGCCATTTGCATGTTCACGCACCAAATTTTACAAGCATTAAATAATAAAATATCGCCGGTTGGGATTTTCTGCGACCCACCTAAGGCACTTGACTGTTTGAATCACAATGTTCTCCTCCTCGTAAACTGATGTTTTATGGGATCGACAGTATAGCCAACCTTTGGATAATGGCATATCTAACCAAAAGAGTACAGAAAGTTGTACTTATTAAATCAACCAAAACAGTTAAGGAACGTAATCTGAATGGAGAGAAATCACGTATGGAGTTCCCCAAGGCTCATTCTTACGTCCATTATTGTTCCTCATATATGTAAACGATCTTCCGTGTAATATACAACAAGCAGAATTAGTCCTTTTTTCAGATGACATTAGTATTGTAATAAACCGATGCACTCATACAGAAACAGAAGAAATGGTAAGCAGTGTTCTTAAAAGCATCAGCAATTGGTTTTCTGTGAATAATTTCACCCTCAGTTTTAAAAAGACATAATATAGTCAGTTTTAAACCTCTAAGGGCGCTACACCAGTGATATGCGTAACCCATGCTGAGAAATTCATAAATAGGGTGCTAAGTTCAAAATTCTTCGGCGACCACGCTGATGAGCATTTCAAAGCACAATTTGGAGCTCCTAAAATAACTTAGTTCAGCCACACTTGTACTTAGAATCATTGCTAATCTTGGCGAGAGAAATCAGTAAGTTGATGTATTTTGCATATTTTCATTCAATAATGCCATATGGAATAATGTTCTGGGGTTGCTCATCTTTAAGAAAGCTGTTCATTGCTTAAAAATGTGCTGTGGTGCTCACCCACGATCATGCTGTAAACATCTGTTTTAGGAGTTGGGCATGCTAACTAGTGGTTCACAATGTATTTTATTCCCTCATGAAGCTTGTTGTAAGTAACACACTACATTTCAAAAGAAACAACGAGGTACATAATTGTAATGCCAGAAGGAAAAATGACATTCATTACTCCATGTTAGGTTATCTTTAGCACAAAAAGGGGTGCACAATGCTGCAACAAACATTTTTGATCACTTTACCTAGTGATATAAAATGCTGACAGACAGCAAAGTAAAATTCGAAAACAAACTGAAAACGTTTCTCGTTGACAACTGCTTCTGTTCTGTTGAAGGATGTCTGTTGTAATGTGTAGAAGGTGATGTGTAGGAATTGCTAACTCACATCTGCACATTTAAAAAAAAAAACTTACTAATGTTCAACATGTAGCCATGTTTACGAATTAATTTGCGATGTGACTGTAAAATGACTCGTTCCACATAATTATGATTATTGTATAAAATAGCCAATGGAATACGTAACTAAGTGACCAATAAATCAGAAGACAGTTGACCAAATGACCCAGTGTACAGTTTTCTTGTGTGTCCATTTGTTTACTGCCATTTATAGCAAGAGGACGTGTAACGTTACCCTGGACACTTACACCTTGTATCAGTACAGGAGTGTCAAAATTAATTTTGTGTTACGTTTTTAACAACGTGATGTTTATTACAATGGTACACTGTGAGATATCTTTGAACCTCTCTTGAAGAGAGCGAGTGGATTGTCGAATAAGAAATGTAGTACGTTTTAAATGTACTGCTGTTCTTATCTTTGTAATGAACAAAGTTACAAGAAAGACAATCTTGCTGGTTAATGTCCCTTTGGTGGGGGTTGTTCAAGATTAAAGGTCGCACAGCAAATAAAAAATTCACAAAATTCCAAAAACTCTTTCTTGAGTGTTAAGAAATACTCGCAATCAGCACGAGTTCACACCACAGAGGGATGCTGACAGCCTCTCTTGCTGCTCACCATCCGCGAATGGTATAGGAATGGGGGCAAAATAATCTGGTATAATACTGATCCTTCGTCACGCACAGTACGAAAACTTTACAGGATGCAGTGTAGATAACGATGTGAGCAGAAATGCACCTGAATCACAACTTAAACCTGCCTACCGGTCCGAAGTTGGAACCTGCATCACTTTCAGTGGAGTGTAACGCTTCATTCACTGCAAACAGTACCCGTATGGTACAGTGTCGTCTGGGAGAGGAAGAGGTCCGGTTTCGATTCCTGGACCGACATAGTTTTCAGCGGCGAATTACTCCAGGTTGAAAGTTTAACTACTAACATTTCTATAACCTTTCATAAACATCCGAATTGTTTTCTGTGGTGCTATTGTAATGATAATGACAGTAATGTGCCTTAAAAGTTGCAGAATGTCATCGCTGAAAGTGCTAAAAACCCACTGCATCCCTGGTGAAATTCCTCTTGAAGTAGCTAAGCGTGTCGACTGCCTACTTCTGAAAACGCTATTCTGGTTCGCGCCGACGACAACCTTGCGTTACAAGAGAAGTACATTATTACCTGCTGGATAGGCGCCAGGGGGAAGGGAACACCGTGTAGACAGAGCCTCATTCTCGCAACGGATTGTGCCTCATCCGACGCGCTAATCTGGTACAGAAAGAGGCCCTCTACATGATTCCCCGGTTCTTGCCTACCAACGTGGCATACTGTATCGTGCAGTTACACGCCGATCATTGCTGGTAGAACCAACAGGCGATCCACATTTACTGGAAAATATCTACAATGACTGAAAATTTGCAGAGTGAAAATCTGAATTTACTCTGTCAAGTCTCACCACTGAGATTGCCTCCAAGCTGGAATCAGTGTAGTGCATACTTCATAACATGCCTCGATTTAGGCTGTCGAAGGGGACGTGTAAAAGATTGTGCAGAAGCAAGCGGAATTTAATATTTGTCGTTGGCTCATGTGTGATGTAACGAAATTATTTACTATTAAGTTGGTGCATAAGTTCGTAGCGTTTTTCCGTAAGTTTAATAAACACAACAGATACACAAAAAAGAGAGTTTAGCCATCGATAACATACACTACTGGCCATTAAAATTGCTACACCAGAAGAAATGCAGATGACAAACGGGTATTCATCGGACAAATACATTATACTAGAACTGACATGTGATTACATTTTCACGCAGTTTGGGTGCATAAATCCCAAGAAATTAGTGCCCAGAACAACCACCTCTGGCTGTAATAACGGCCTTGATACGCCTGGGCATTGAGTTAAGTAGAGCTTGGATGGCGGGTACAGGTACAGCTGCCCATGCAGCTTTAACATGATACCACAGTTCATCAAGAGTAGTGACTGACGTATTGTAACGAGCCAGCTGCTCGGCCACTATTGACCAGACGTTTTCAGTTGGTGAGAGATCTGGAGAATGTGCTGGCCAGGCAGCAGTCGAACATTTTCTGTATCCAGAAAGGCCCGTACAGGACCTGCAACATGCGGTCGTGCATTATCCTGCTGCAATGTAGGGTTTCCCAGGGATCGAATGAAGGGTAGAGCCACGGGCCGTAACACATGTGATATGTAACGTCCACTGTTCGAAGTGCCGTCATTGCGAACAAGAGGTGACCGAGACGCGTAACCAATGCCACCCTATACCATCACGCCGGGTGATACGTCAGTATGGCGATGACGAATACACGCTTCCAATGTGCGTTCACCGCGATGCCGCCAAACACGGATGCAACCATCATGATGCTGTAAACAGAACCTGGATTCATCCGAAAAAATGACGTTTAGCCATTCGTGCACCCAGGTTCGTCGTTGAGTACACCATCGCAGGCGCTCCTGTCTGTGATGCAGCGTCAAGGGTAACCCCAGCCATGGTCTCCGAGCTGATAGTCCATGCTGCTGCAAACGTCGTCGAACTGTTCGTGCAGATGGTCGTTGTCTTGCAAACGTCCCCATCTGTTGTCTCAGGGATGGAGACGTGGCGACAAGATCCGTTACAGCCATGCGGATTAGTTGCCTGTCATCTCGACTGCTAGTGATACGAGGCCGTTGGGATCCATCACGGCGTTCCCTATTACCCTCCTGAACCCACCGATTCCATATTCTGCTAACAGTCATTGGATCTCGACCAACGCGAGCAGCAATGTCGAGATACCATAAACCGCAATCTCGATAGGCTACGTCCGAAACGTGATGGTACGCATTTCTCCTCCTTACACGAGGCATTACAACGACGTTTCACCAGGCAACGCCGGTCAGCTGCTGTTTGTGTATGAGAAATCGGTTGGAAATTTTCCTCATGTCAGTACGTTGTCGGTGTCGCCACCCTTGTGTGAATGCTCTGAAAAGCTAATCATTTGCATATCACAGCATCTTCTTCCTGTCGGTTAAATTTCGCGTCGGTAGCAATTTTAATGGCCAGTAGTATAGGTACCATACCACACACAGACACATTAATGAGAGGAGGGATCATATAAACAACAAAAAGTATTATGAAACGTCCCCTTAGAAAAATTTATGAATGACTGTGCTGACAAACCTCTTACGTTATTTGATTTTCAAACAGCTGAGCAGAACTGAACGTACTCAGACATTTCTCACTTTACTTATTCCGATCATCACTAAATTGACACATTATATTTTTAGTGCAACGCAATCTGACTTTCAAAAATCCCTACAAAAGAATGGCCCTGACTAACAATAACATATACCTTTCATGAATCACTTACCTCACAAAAATATTCGTTGCTCAAACTACTGCAATACAGCGAGCGCCAATACTGTCAGCTAAATAAAAGATTCTAACTACTGAAGTCACTAACTACTGATAGGCATAGTTAGCAAATGAACGATTTTGATAAAGAACAAGCAATGTATTTACCTTAATAGTGTTCAAAAGTCATATAAAATCAGTTCATGACATCCAGTCTTACAAATTTACTGTCTCTGATGGACACACGTCCAGATCATCCGCTCTCAAAACTCCGCCATCTCTCTCCCCACATCCACTACTGCTGGAGGCTTACCTCCAACTGCGCAACGCTACGCGCTGTTCACATCCAGCTGCCCAGCACTACAATAGCAAACAACAATGCAAACCAGCCACAGACTACACTCAGCACAGCCAGTGATTTTCATACAGAGCGCTACGTGGCGTTACCGATAAAAAAACCTAAACAGCCTACTTACAGGATCATCTAAACAACAAAAAGTATAGCATCTAAGTTATCCACGGAGATAAACAATTGAACATTAAATACTTAGACAAGGGACTCTAATGGTGAGCTGTAAACTTACCACAGATGGACTGGCACGATAAATACAACGTTGTGCAGACAGTACACGAATACGACTAGTGACTGTAAGTATAGTTAGTAAATTATAGTAAGAACACAGAAAATTAGGATCCAACTTCAGTGAGATCGCCAAAGCACACGCTAAAAGCGAACTACCTGGCTGCGGCGTATTGAAACGGAACAACTGGCTCTTGAAGGGAGTTAACTATTACCGCATCCCTTCGGAACTGATCACAATGTTGGCCCGTCTAACCAATCTCGTAGCATGATGCTGAAGACAATGGCCCTAGCGGCTGGGGACCGTAGTTCAGCTCGCTTTCTGTCCTCAGAATCCGAACACCCTTCTCAAATGGGTTCAAATGGCTCTGAACACTATGGGACAACATCTGAGGTCATCAGTCCCCTAGAACTTAGAGCTACTTAAACCTAACTAACCTAAGGACATCACACACATCCATGCCCGAAGCAGGATTCGAACCTGCGACCGTAGCGGTCACGCGGTTCGAGACTGAAGCACCTAGAACCGCACGGCCACACCGGCCGGCACACCCTTCTCTGTGACAGCGAGACTCGCCTCAGTAGCCGTACAGCAACAAGTGTTTACTATGAGAGGCTAGCGTACTCTTCCGCTACCTAACGTCAAATCATTAACCTCCAAAACCCCAATAAGGAGTGTACTCTTTCGCGGCGCTCCGTAACTTGGCTGCTTTTCGCCATGAACTCGCCGGTCGGTAATGGCAGACAGTGCAAGTAAAGATGTTAAATAGAGCCCAGAGAACAGGAACGCGTCTTTTGCCGCCAAAGATACCCTGCAAACACACATCAAAAGAGTAATCTGGGCAATTAAGGCTACACACAAGAATGCCTAAGGAGTGGAAAATGTGAATAGCACAAGCAGCTACCGATATAAGTTACACATTTAACACTCCTTCAAATTACTTTTATTCAGAAGTGAAAATATCAGCGCCTGATGATGCAATAATTCATACACCTGTACCAAGACTGCTTTGTCTCTCACACAGATTATGTTACAATTTTAATTTCCTTCATGGAACTTATAACAGGGAATACTCATACATTTGTATGACGTGTGACCTGGAACAGAAATTGTGATTAGTAACACCGACCAAAGATCTTGCACTCAGTCACTTGTAGACGCGTTAATATAACAGGTCCAATTCCATATAACACACACATGACCTTACAATAACAAGTACTCAAAAATAAGAAAATAATACTTAACTCCACTCAGGTGTGAAGGAGCCCTGAGTTGCAGGATTCCAGTCCTTACAGGCTGTCGTCAAGGTGCCGTAAAATTTAAGCTTGCAGAGGAGGCCGGGAACTTGTCAACCAGGTTCCACGTCCGTAGGTCTTCTCGCAACCCGCCGTTGCCAATCTTTAAGCCAGCCGGTAAGGCTTGCCCCCGCCCGATATAACCTTTCGCGGTTCCTCGAGACCCGCGCCGGACAGCCGGAATCCCCCAAAAACCACGTTCCGTCCAACCAACTGACTCTTCAGGCCCCATCCAAACCAACAACACACACACCTCGACCAAAGATTTTAGTTCGCGACACACGATCGAATCCATACCGGCAACCTAAATAGTTAGTGGCGCCAGTGGAATGCCATGCCACCAAGATTAGAGGCGCCACGGCTTAAATTTTTCTCGAAAAGGACGTCACCTTCCCTCCAGGAATTCCCATTTGAGTTCCCGAAGCATCTCCGTGACACTTACGTGTTGTTCGAACTTACCGTTAACAAATCAATCAGCGCGCCTCTGGTTTGCTTCGATGTCTTCCTTAATCCGACCTGGTACGGATCGCAAACACTCGAGCAGCACTCAAGAATAGGTAGTATCTTCAGGGATATGACAGAAACGATCATTCGAAGGGGAAAAAGAAGTTAGTAAACATTACCTCTAAAATGCATACTCTCCCATCTTCGTCACTGTCAAACAAATCTGTTCTACTGCAAGCTACTCTGAAGAGCCAAAGAAACAGATACACCTACATAATATCGTGTAGGACCCCTGCGAGCACTCAGAAGTGCCGCACCACTACGTGTCATGGACTCAACTAATGTCTGAAGTAGTGTTCGAGGGAACTGACGCCATGAATACTGCATATCCAGTCGCATATCCTTTAGGGTATCTCGTATACGTGTATTTTGTTTACTAGGCGATAGTGTGTAGTGAGGAACTCCAGTGACAAGGTAGGGCTGCCTACAGCAGTTTGTCAGGATTGTTTATCTGCCCAGACTTGGAGAAGAACAGTTTGCAAATCATAGCTAAAATGTCAGTCAAGTGAAAGCTGACACGAACTTAAGGAAAAATACACTTAAGAGCCAAAGAAACTGGTACACTTGCCTAATATCGTGCAGTACCCTCGCGAGCACGCGGAAGTGCCGCAACATGACGTGGCATGGGCTCGAATAATGTCTGAAATAGCACTGGATGGAATTCACACCGTGAATCCTGCAGGGCTGTTCATAAATCCGTAAGAGTACGAGGGGGTAAAGATCTCTTCTGAACAGAACGTTGCAAGGCATCCCAGATATGCTCAATAATGTTCATGTCTGAGGAGATTGGTGGCTAGTGGAGGTGTTTAAACACAGAAGAGTGTTCCCGGAGCCACTCTGTAGCAATTCTGAACCTGTGGGGTGCCGCATTGTCCTCCTGGAATTGCCCAAGTCTGTCGGAATGCGCAATGGACGTGAATGAATGCAGCTGATCAGACAGAATGTTAAGGTACGTGTCATCTGTCACAGTCGTTTCTAGACATATCAGGGGTCCCAACTGCACAGGCCCCACATCATTAGATAGCCTCCAACAGCTTGAACGGTCCCCTGCTGACATGCAGGGTCCATGGATTCGTGAGGTTGTCTCCATACCCGTACATGTCCATCCGATCGATACAATTTGAAACGAGTCGTCCTACCAAGCAAGGTGTTTCCAGTCATCAACAGTCCAACGTCGGTGCTGAGGGGCCCAGGCGATGCGTAAAGCTTTGTGTCGTGCTGTCATCAAGGGCACACGAGTGGGAGAATTGGAAATTTATGGTAAGGACTACGGGACCAAACTGCTGAGGTCATCGGTCCCTAGACTTACGCACTATTTAACGTAACTTAAACTAACTTATGCTAAGGACAACACACACATCCATGCCCGAGGGAGGACTCGAACCTCCGACGGAGGGAGCCGCGCCATACGAGTGGGCCTTGGGCTCCAAAAACCCATATCGATGATGTTTCGTTGAATGTTCACGCGCTGACACTTGTTCATGGCCCAGCATTGAAATATGCAGCAATATGCGGAAGGGTTACACTTCTATCACGTTGAACGACTCTCTTCAGTCGTCGTTGGTCCCGTTCTTGCAGGATCTTTTTCCGGCAGCAGCGATGTCAGAAATTTGATGTTTTAAGGGATTCCTGAAATTCACGGTACACTCGTGGAATGGTCGTACGGCAAAATTGCCACTTCGTCGCTGCCTCGAAGATGCTGCGCCCCTGCCGGCCTAAGTGGCCGCTCGGTTCTGGCGCTGCAGTCTGGAACCGCGAGACCGCTCCGGTCGCAGGTTCGAATCCTGCCTCGGGCATGGATGTGTGTGATGTCCTTAGGTTAGTTAGGTTTCAGTAGTTCTAAGTTCTAGGGGACTACTGACCTCAGCAGTTGAGTCCCATAGTGCTCAGAGCCATTTGATGCTGCGCCCCATCGCTCGAGCGTCGACTACAACACCACTTTCAAACTCACTTAAATGTTGATAACCTGCCATTGCAGGAGCATTAACCGATCTAACAACTGCGCCAGATACTTTTTGTCTTACATGGGCGTAGCGGACCGCAGCGCCGTATTCTGCTCAAATGGTTCAAATGCCTCTGAACACTATGGGACTTAACATCTGAGGTCATCAGTCCCGTAGAACTTAGAACTAATTAAACCTAACTAACCAAAGGACATTACAGACATCCATGCCCGAGGCAGGATTCGAACCTGCAACCGTAGCGGTCGCACGGTTCGAGACTGAAACGCCTAGAACCGCTCGGCCACACCGGCCGTCCCGTGTTATGCCTGTTTACATGCGTATCTCTGTATTTGAATACGCATGCCTACACCAGTTTCTTTAGCGCTTCAGTGTATATCAGAAATATGCCTTCTTAAATACCGGAAAAGTAAGTAGGAAACCTGCTCCTTGACTAACTGAAGAACTAAAACGCTTCATGATTCTAAGAGTTGCTGCATATCGGGCATATAAACAGCGCCGCACCCTTAAAAATCATATTACTTACAAGCAGAAGCGGAAGAGAGTCAGTCAAGCTGTGAGAAATGCAAAACGCATAAATCTGCTGCAAGCTAGTTGCTTTCCATATTTTGAGGGGTGGTAGTATGGACCAAACCAAGCCCGTCCGGTTGGCCGTGCTGTGTAACGGACGGCTTTCCGGGCGGGAAGGAGCGCCTGGTCCCCGTCACGAATCCGCTCGGCGGATTTGTGTCGAGGTCCGGTGAACCGGCCAGTCTGTGGATGGCTTTTAGGCGGTTTTCCATCTGCCTCGGCGAATGCGGGCTGGTTCCCTTTATTCCGCCACAGTTACACTATGTCGGCTATTGCTGCGCAAATAAGTTCTCCACGTACGCGTACACGATCATTACTGTACGACACAAACATAGCGGTTACACTCGTCTGGTGTGAGACGTTCCCTGAGGGATCCACCGGGGGCCGAACAGCACAATAACCCTGGGTTCGGTGTGGGGCGGCGGAGGAGTGAAGTGGACTGCGGTAGTCGTCGTGGGGTTGTGGACCACTGCAGCTGCGGGGGGGACAGAGCCTCTCCGTCGTTTCTAGGTCCGCGGTTTACAATACAATACAATAGAATGGACCAAACCAAAAACAAACTCCAGTAAACATAGGCTCAAAAGCGGATACCTCAAGAGCTTCGCCGCCGTCCGACTCCGCTATCACACTGCCGCTTATTTACCTCAAAACGGCACACCCTCGGCTTGAGGTAAAGATGGCATGCGGCAAAGGTACCGTGACCTATCGAAACGATGCGGCTCAGTTTTAATAGACCTGCAGAGTACTATGAGGTCATAAAGTATGAATAAAAATATGTATGTCGGAGCTACACGAATAATTAAGTCACATTACAGTATCCCTGAATATCGGCCAATCCTCCTGAGACGCACAGTATAACGAAATTACTCAGAACACTCGAGTGGAAACCTCATTTCGGAATTTACACAACAAATGAGTGTTATTACATGCTATTTGCATGCAGCCCCCAACCCCATTCCTCTCCCAGTAACAACTACAAAATTTATCCTTGAAACTAGCTCTGTGGGGGTGTTGCAGCGGGACTGACGGCGGTGTGTCGTTTGTGGCTCAGGCCGAGGCCGGGAGCCGGCGAGACGGAGGCGGGGGAGAGCGACGGCGGCGCCGGCGGCGGCGCGCCCGGCGCGTGCGCCGTGTGCGGCGCGCCGGCGTCGCAGTGCTGCTCGGGCTGCCGCGCCGCCTTCTACTGCGGCCGCGACCACCAGCGGCGCCACTGGCGCGCGCACCGGGCGCAGTGCGCGCGCTACCGCGTCGCCGTGGACGCCGTGCTGGGCCGGCACCTGGTGGCGGCGCGAGACCTGCGCGCCGGCGAGCTGGTGCTGCGCGAGCCGCCGCTCGCGCTGGGGCCCAAGATCTCGTCGCACGCCGCCTGCCTGGGCTGCCTGCGCCGGCTGCGCGAGGCGTCGGCGCGCGCCTGCGCCGGCTGCGGCTGGCCCGTCTGCGGCGCCGCCTGCGAGAGGGCGGCCGCGCACCGCGCGGAGTGCGACCTCATGAGGCAGCGCGGCTTCCGCGGCGCGCCGCCCGTGCGCGACGGCCACAAGGTGCGGCCCACTGTTGCTGCGGCACCACCTCTTCCACACGACGCACCTGCACTCACATTAACATGCTAGAAGTACCGCACCGTGTTCGCATTTATACAGGGTGGTCCACTGATCGTGACCGGGCCAAATATCTGACGAAATAAGCGTCAAACGAAAAAACTACATAGAACGAAACTTGTCTTACTTGAAGGGGGAAACCAGATGGCGCTATGATTGGCCCTTTAAATGGAGCTGCCATAGGTCAAACGGATATCAACTGAGTTTTTAAAAATAGGAACCCCCATTTTATTATATATTCTTGTAGTAACTTAAGAAACATTATTGTTTTAGTTGGATCACTTTTTTCGCTTTGTGATACATGGCGCTGTAATAGTCACAAACATATGGCTTACAGTTTTAGACGAACTGTTGGTAACAGGTAGGTTTCTTTAAACTAAAATACAGAACATAGGTACGTTTGAACATTTTATTTCGGTTGTTCCAATGTGATACATGTACCTTTGTGAACTTACCATTTCTGAGAAGGCATGCTATTACTGCGTGATTACCTGAAAATACCACATTAATGCAGTAAATGCTCAAAATGAAGTCCGTCAACCTCAATGCCTTTGGCAATACGTGTAACGACATCCCTCTCAAGAGCGAGTAGTCCGCCTTCCGCAATGTTCGCACATGCACTGACCATGCATTGACGCATGTTGTCGGTGGATCACGATAGCAAATATCATTCAGCTTTCCCCACAGAAAGAAATCCGGGGTCGTCAGATACGGTGAAGGTGCCGGCCATGGTACGGTGCTTCGACGACCAATCCACCTGTCATGAAATATGCTATTCAATACCGCTTCAATCACACGCGAGCTATGTGCCGGACATCCATCATGTTGGAAGTACATCGCCATTCTGTCATGCAGTGAAACATCTTGTAGTAACATCGATAGAACATTACGTAGGAAATCAGCGTACATTGCAGCATTTAGATTGGCATCAATAAAATGGGGGCCAATTATCCTTCCTCCCATAATGTCGCACCGTACATTAACCCACCACGGACGCTGATGTTCCACTTGTCGCAGCCATCGTGGATTTTCCGTTGCCCAATAGTCCATATTATGCCGGTTTACGTTACCGCTGTCGGTGAATGACGCTTCGTCGCTAAATAGAACGCGTGCAAAAAATCTGTCATCGTCCCGTACTTTCTCTTGTGCGCAGTGGCAGAACTGTACACGACGTTCAAAGTCGTCGTCATGCAATTCCTGGTGCATAGAGATATGGTACGGGTGCAATCGATGTTGATGTGGCATTCTCATCACCGACTTTTCTGAGATTCCCGATTCTCGCGCAATTTGTCTGTTACTGACATGCGGTTAGCCGCGACAGCAGTTAAAACACTTACTTGGGCATCATCATTTGTTGCAGGTCGTGGTTGAGGTTTCACATGTGGCTGAACACTTCCTGTTTCCTTAAATAACGTAACTATCCGGCGAGCGGTCCGGACACGTGGACGATGTCGTCCAGGATACTGAGTAGCATACATAGCACACGCCCGTTGGGCATTTTGATCACAATAGTCGTACATAAACACGATATCGACCTTTTCCGCAACTGGTAAACGGTCCATTTTAACACGGGTATTGTATCACAAAGCAAATACCGTCCGCACTGGCGGAATGTTACGTGACACCACGTACTTACACGTTTGTGACTATTACAGAGCCATCTATCACAAAGCGAAAAAAGTGGTCCAAGTAAAACATTCATATTTATCTACGTACTACGCGAATATATAATAAAAAATGGGGGTTCCTATTTAAAAAACGCAGTTGATATCTGACCTATGGCAGCGCCATCAAGCGGGCCAACCATAGCGTCAGCTGGTTTACCCCTTCAAGCTAGACAAGTTTCGTTCTTTGTAGTTTTTTCGTTTGACGTTTATTTCGTCAGATATTTGGCCCGGTGACGATCAATCGACCACCCTGTATATGTTACCGCGTATTCAACCAAACGCCGTCATCCAAATGGAGCGGTATTTCTGCGAGCTGACTTCTTGCCATTAGAATTGTAAAACTAATAATTAAATTTTCTACCTCCCATATTCGGTATTGTCGAGACACATATCCCCTTACAAAGTATTGGTACTCTTATCTGTTGAACATACAAGGTGTTGAAAAAACTGCGTCGAATATTTTCAGAGGTGGTAGAACCAACCAAAACAAAACAAAAAAGTCTAGTAAACATGGCCTCAAGACTAAAGGAAAATGAAGATATGTTCATAGGATTTGTCGCCCTACAAAAATGGTTCGACAATGTAAAATGGTACAAGATTTTCGAAATCTGAGAAGAACAGCGTAAGCGATAAGAAAAGAGGGGTAATATACAATAAGTACAAGAGGAGGAAAGAATAAGTGTGAGCGCCAAGAACGAATTGCTCGTTTTAAAAAAAGTGTAAGACGGGGATGTAATCTTTCGCCGCCACTTTTCAATCTGTACGTCGAATAAGCAATGACGAAAATAAAAAAAAGTTAAAAAATGGTTCAGGAGTGGGATTAAAATTCTAGGTGAAAGGATATCATTGTTAGCATTCGCTGATGACACTGCTATCCTCAGTGAAACTGAAGAAGAATTAGAGTTCTACTGCATTGAATGAATAGTCTGATGAACACAGAATATGAACCGAGAGTAAATCGAAGAAAGACGAAAGTAATGAGAATTAGCAGAAATGAGAAAGCGAGAAACTTAACATTAGGATTGATGGTCACAATGTAGATGAAGTTAAGAAATTCTGCTAGCTAGGCAGCTAAATAACCCATTGTCGACGGAGCAAGGAGGACATCAAAAGCAGACTACCACTGACAAAAAGGGCATTCCTGGCCAGGAGAAGTGTACTAATACCAAACACAGGCTTTAATTTGAGAAAGAAATCTCTGAGAATGTGCGTTTGGAGCACAGCACCGTTTGGTATTGAAACATGGGCTGTGGGAAAACTGGAACAGAAGAGAATCGAAGCGTTTGAGCAGTGGTGCCACAGAAGAACGCTGAAAATTATGTAGATTGGTAAGTTAACAAATGAGAATGCTCTCTGGAGAATCTACGAAGAAAGGAATATACAGAAAACACTTTCAGGAAGGAGGGCTAGGATGGTTGGACACCTATTAAGGCATCACGCAATAACAAATTCCATGGTACAAGAGTGAGCTGCAGAGGGTAAAAACTGTAAAGGAAGACATGGCGTGGAATGCATCCAAAAAATAATTGAGGATGTTGGTTGCAAGAGCTACTCTGTGTGAGGAGTTTGGCACAGGAGACGAGTTTCTCGCAGGCCGCATGAAACCAGTCAGGAGACTCATGACTCAAAAAGAAAAAAAGTGACCTCCTTCAAAGCCATGAGCACTTGCTCATCTCTGTACTGTGTAAGACATCTTTTAATGCAAGCTCTTTGCTTTCCACATTTTGGTAGGAGATAGTATGGATCAAAATGAGAAAAAAAAGGTCCAATAAACATGGGGTCTAAAACGCATACCTTAAGAATTATGAGCACTTTTTTACCTTCGCTACTGGAAAATACACCTCTTCTATTGAACAAGTGCTCATAGCTCTTAAGGTACGCATTTTAGATCTCATGTTTACTGGACCTTTATTTTCTTGTTTTGGTCCGTAATACTCCTCCCAGAATACGAAAAGTGAAGATCGTGCAGTAAAAAATATATGTCTCAAAATATGGAAGATAAACAAGTGCTCATATCTCGCAAGGTATACATTTTAGGGCCCATGTTTACTAGACTTCTGTTCTTGTTTTGGTGAGTAGTATCAACAACCTGTACAGGGTGTAAACGGTCGCCGGCCGCGGTGGTCTCGCGGTTCTAGGCGCGCAGTCCGGAACCGCGCGACCGCTACGGTCGCAGGTTCGAATCCTGCCTCGGGCATGGATGTGTGTGATGTCCTTAGGTTGGTTAGGTTTAAGTAGTTCTAAGTTCTAGGGGACTGATGACCACAGCAGTTAAGTCCCATAGTGCTCAGAGTCATTTGAACCATTTTTTGTAAACGGTCAGTGTAAGTGAGGCCGAGACGAAAAAATTGATGCAGGACTCTTGCGGCCTACCAAGCCGGAAAATCAGATTGTCCTACAAAAGCTGCTTAGGCTAGAGGGCATGCTCGCTGCACGAGAGTTTCAATGTCCTCTCGCTCTCTTACAACACCGTCGTAGTCGCTTAATTTGTTAACTGGGTTAATTTAAATTTTCTTGTAAGGGCAACGAAAGACAAAGAAAACGTTTCGCAAAAACTAATTACGTTTACAGTTTGATCTAAACTGAACCCTTACAAGCGCAGCAGTTCGTGGCAAGTTATAAGGGTTTAAAAATTAGTAAAGAGAACGGTTCATCGGCGGTAACAAAGCACCTTAAGAATGAGCATCATTCGTTATCAAGTAGCGCAGACAATTTGAATGTAATGCATCCAGAAGGAAAAGCTTGGCCATTGTCAAATCTAGAGGAAACAGAGACATTTTACGCTTTAATAGATGAATGTACCGACATGTTAAACCCAAGGACACAAGTCTCCAAGGGCAGCATGTTGAATCAAAAGACAGAAGTGTCCAAGGCACATTTAAAAGCCTACTTCATCGATTTTATCGTGAAAAGCAGACACCAACCTTAATTTTCGTTAAGTTACTGTTCTGTTGATTATTCTCAATGGATGCAAATGTTGCAACATAGGTGCATGATTGTTTCTTGGATTTCTTATGTCTTGACACTGTATCGCAGAAGGGTTTTACCGTGACAGCAGCATCGTTGGTGCCTGTGACGCACATAGCAAGATAGGTCTTTGGTAGGTGAGGGAAGTGGACTGTAGTTAATAAACTGGGCTTTTTGACAGTTTTTTGCACCATCATGAGATATGCGAGGGAGAGTCTTATCTGCTTCACAATGTGTTTTTGCTGTTTGCTCATTATTTTTGAGCGTCCCTAATGGCCCATTCATTTTAAGAAATGTCATAGGCGTACTACAGGGCTGTTCAGATAGATTTACTTTACATTACATATGTGTAGCAATGCGAAGTAAACACCTATGTGTCTTTTCTTCACAAAGCTTGATTTGATATTGTGTTCAGTTAATCATAGATTTTCGATCATTGATGCATAATAAAGTCTGTACTATTCGTTACTTGTCACTCTCCTTACTCCTAACGGAGCCCCCTGCGGGTTCGGGGGTAAGAATAGGCCCGCGGTATTCCTGCCTGTCGTAAGAGGCGACTAATGTTTCGGCCTTATGTGATGGTCCCCTCTTGGGTTTGACCTCCATCTTTCTAAATTATTCCGAAGAGCGAGCCAATTGGGGAAGGGCGCCTTACATGGTGCACTGTATCCGTCGTGCATTGAGACCTTTAGCCGGATTTATCGTCGTTGCAATGGTGTCCCGCTCGTTTTCGATCTCTTGGGCGAGGATACGTCCCTGGGTGCGATTACCACGCTGCACTCTGCAGTGTTTCTTTTACCTGCGACGACGGCCTTGGACATTTTTGCACCTAAGATCCAGCACGGTAGCCAGTCCGTTGTGGTGGGGCCGCCATGTACCCTCTTGGTTGTAGCCCCCTGACAACACAGGGATCGCTCTACTGATGCCTGCGCCGTTAACTCCCCACGTATGCCAAGGAGTAGATGACTATCCTCCTGGGGTATCGGGACTCCCGGCAACGGCCATCCTGCCAGATGGCCTTTGCTGTGGTTGGGTGGCGCCCGTGGGGAGGGCCCTTGGTCGGAGTAGGTGGCATCAGGGCGGATGACCCGCAATGAAGCGTGGTACATCATCTCTCGCTGGTGGCCAGCCGCCAGCAGTCTCTAAGCGTTCTCGGGCTCAATTTAATGCTCAGAAGTACGATCCGAAAACGTTCCCCTCCCTGGCCACGCCGTGGGAAGAGCGTAAGTCTCAGGATGGAGGTAACAGTTATTCGCCCCGATTCTTAGTTTGCACGAGAGCTGATGGGGAGTCTTTTCTCTCCACAAAGCCTCAGTTCTTCGTCGAGCATTTAGAGGACAAGTTTGGGGAGGTGGAGGGCTTGTCTAAAATGCGCTCTGGGTCAGTACTGCTACAAACGGCATCCTCCGCCCAGTCACGCAGGTTACTTGCTTGTGACAAGTTGGGGGATGTTAACGTTACTATTACACCACATAAGAGTTTAAATATGGTCCAGGGTGTTATTTTCCATAGGGACCTCCTTTTGCAGTCTGATGACGAGCTGCGCGCCAACTTAGAACGTCGAGGTGTTCATTTCGTCCGGCGCGTTCATCGGGGTCCGAGGGACAATCAGGTTGCTACCGGTGCCTTCATCTTGGCCTTCGAGGGTGATACGTTACCGGAAAAGGTCAAGGTGATTGTCTACCGATGTGACGTCAAGCCCTATATCCCTCCCCCGATGCGGTGCTTCAAGTGCTGGAAGTTCGGCCATATGTCTTCCCGCTGCACTTCCAGCCTCACATGTCGAGATTGCGGACGCCCATCTCATCCCGATACTCCATGTGTCCCGCCTCCCATCTGCATCAACTGCGGGGAGCACCATTCACCTTGCTCGCCTGACTGCAAAGTCTTTCAGAAAGAGCGCAAAATCATGGAATATAAGACCCTGGACCGGCTGACCTATACTGAGGCCAAAAGGAAATATGACAGACTCCATCCCGTGAGAATGACATCTTCTTATGCAGCTGCTACAACAACTGTGCTAGCCCAATCAGTTTCGAGACTTCAAGCCAGCTCGATAAGCAGTAAGACTCCTCCTGCCCCCTTGCCCGTGGGGGGGCTCTACCCAACCGGTTGCCCCTGCACCACCTACCTCAGGAGCAACCTCCTCCCACCCGTCGTGGACGTCCGTCCCCGCTTCTCAGCCGGAGAAGCGTCTAACTTCTTCGGCTACTCTCGCCCGTAAGAGTTCCCTTCCACCAGCGGGAAGGATGACGGCCGCCAGTGGTATAAGTCCTCACCAGCGGCCGGGCGTAGGGCTTCACGATCCTCCTCTGTCCCGGAGACTGAATCGGTGAAGCCTTCCCAGCCGGTGAAACCCAAGGTTCAGCGAGAGAAGTCCAAGAGAAAGACCTCTAAGGCCAAAGAACTTGCGGTAGCACCAACCCCACCGCACCTTTCGCGCTCTGCGTCTGAGGATGAAGTCGAGATTCTAGCGTCTGCTGAGGACCTTGATCTCGCTGGTCCCTCAGACGCCATGGATGCCTCTCGTACGGGTACTGAATCGGTGGCAGTGGGTGAACAAGCGGCGTAAATTGCCTTCCCAGTCCTTTCACGCCTTTCTCAGCCATGGACAATATCATCCTCCAGTGGAACTGCGGCGGTTTTTTCCACCATCTAGCTGAGCTCCAACAACTTATCAGCCTTCGCCCTTTCTTCTGCATTGCTCTTCAGGAAACTTGGTTCCCAGCAATGCGAACCCCCGCCCTCCGTGGCTATCGGGGTTATTATAAGAACCGGGCAGCATATGAAAGGGTGTCGGGTGGCGTCTGCCTCTATGTCCTTCACGCTCTGCACAGCGAGTCTGTCCCTCTCCAAACACCTTTAGAGGCTGTCGCTATTCGGGTGTGGACGCCACAGGCTGTTACCGTCTGCAGTCTTTACCTTCCACCGGATGGTAACGTCTCGCAGCATGTCCTGGCTGCGCTGATAGTCCAATTGCCGCCACCTTTCTTGCTATTGGGCGACTTCAACGCCCATAACCCTCTGTGGGGTGGGTCAGTGGCAACAGGTCGAGGCGCCATCGTTGAGCATTTATTGTCGCAGCTCGATCTCTCGATTTTAAATGATGGTGCCTTCACACACTTCAGTGTGGCGCATGGCACATACTCCGCCATTGACCTTCCAATCGGTAGCCCTAGCCTCTTACCGTCTGTCCAATGGAGTGTGCATGACGACCTGTGTGGTAGTGACCACTTTCCGATCTTTCTGTCACTACCACAGCGTCACTCTTCTGGGCGCCCTAGCAGATGGGCTATGAATAAGGCTGACTGGGACTTGTTCTCCTCCACTGCCGCTCTTGAGCCTCTCTCTAATGACGACATTGATGCGGTGGTTCAATCGGTCGCCACCGGCATCGTTACTGCCGCCGAATCTGCCATTCCCCGCTCCTCTGGGTCCCCTCGGCGGCGGACTGTGCCTTGGTGGTCGCCTGAGATCGCTGCAGCGATTGCAGATCGCCGGCGGGCGCTACAGCGTCACAAGCGACATCCCTGCATTGAACACCTGATCACCAAACGGCTGCGTGCGCGGGCCCGCCGCCTTATCCGCCAAAGCAAGCAGGAGTGCTGGGAGCGGTACGTGTCCACCATTGGCCTCCATGTCACTCCATCGCAGGTCTGGGCCAAGATTCGACGCGTCTACGGTTATCGGCCACCTGTCAGCGTCCCTGCGCTCTCACTGAATGGAGCAGTTTGTACTGCCTCCGACGTCATTGCAAACCACTTAGCAGAGCATTTTGCTATGAGTTCCGCTTCTGCGAATTACTCTAAGGCCTTCCGCTCCACTAAAGAGCCGATGGAACGTCGGAGCCTTTCGTTTCGCACCAACCAACCAGAATCGTACAATGTTCCATTCAGTGAGTGGGAATTCCGCAGTGCCCTTGCCGCTTGTCCTGATACCGCTCCTGGACCAGATAGCATCCACTGCCAGATGCTGAAACACCTCTCAGTGGACTGCCAGCGACGGCTCCTCGACCTTTACAACCGTATTTGGGTCGAGGGTGAGTTTCCGTCTCAGTGGCGGGCAAGTATCGTTATCCCCATTCTGAAACCAGGCAAGAACCCTTTGGAGGTGGACAGCTACCGCCCCATTAGCCTCACCAACGTTCTTTGCAAGCTTCTCGAACGGATGGTGAGCCGGCGCTTGACTTGGGTACTAGAGTCTCGGGACCTTCTGGCTCCATCTCAGGGTGGGTTCCGTAAAGGCCGCTCCGCCGCCGACAATCTGGTGAGCCTGGAGTCGGCCATCCGTACTGCCTTTGCCCGCCGTCAGCACCTGGTCGCTGTCTTTTTCCACATGCGGAAGGCGTACGATACGACATGGCGTGATCACATCCTTTCTACGCTTCATGGATGGGGTCTTCGGGGTCCTCTGCCGATCTTTATCAGAAATTTTCTGTCGTATCGTACCTTCCGCGTGCAAGTCGCAGCCTCATATAGTTCCACCCACGTCCAGGAGAACGGTGTGCCACAGGGTTCTGTTTTAAGTGTCTGCCTGTTTTTAATAGCCATTAACGGGCTTGCTGCGGCCATGGGAAATTCTGTCTCTGCTTCCCTGTATGCTGACGACTTCTGCCTTTATTACAGCTCTACTGGCATTGCAGCTGTTGAACGTCAGCTACAGGGTGCTATCCGCAAGGCGCAGTCTTGGGCTGTAGCTCATGGGTTCCAGTTTTCGGCAGCCAAGACCTGCGTAAAGCATTTCTGCCGGCGACGCACTGTCCACCCGGAGCCGCGGCTTTATCTTGCCGGCGAACTTCTTTCAGTGGTGGAATCACACAGGTTTTTGAGGGTGGTTTTCGATGCCCGGTTGACTTGGCTGCCTCATATCCGGCAGCTTAAACAGGCGTGTTGGCGGCATCTAAACGCTCTGAGATGCTTGAGCCACACCCGCTGGGGCGCCGACCGATTTCCCTGTTGCGGCTCTACCAGGCGTTAATCCAATCCCGTCTGGATTATGGGAGCCTGGCTTATGGCTCAGCATCCCCCTCTGCGTTGCGGGTGCTGGACCCAATACTACACAGCGGGATCCGACTTGCCACTGGTGCCTTCCGCACCAGCCCTGTCGACAGCATCCTTGTTGAGGCAGGTGTCCCTCCATTGCGGGTGCGACGCCAACAATTACTGGCTGCTTATGCTGCCCATGTTTTTAGCTTGCCCGGGCATCCAAATTACCGTGTCCTGTTCCCGCAGTCGGTCGTCCATCTGCCGGACCGTCGGCCCCGGTCGGGTTGTCCGATCGCCGTACGCGTCAAGGAGCTTCTCTGCGGGCTTGGGTTTTTCCCTGTTCCACCCCCTTTCCAGGCGCCTCTGTGTACACCCCCGTGGTGTGTTCCTCGCCTTTGCCTTCGGCTCGACTTGGCACAGGGCCCGAAGGACTCGGTCCCTCCAGAGGCCTTCCGCCACCGCTTTTATTCCATCCTGGCCACGTATCAGGGCTCTGGAATTGTTTACACCGACGGTTCGATGGTTGCTGGTCGTGTCGGGTATGCGCTCACTCTAGGGGACCATTCCGAACAACGGTCCTTGGCGGCTGGCTGCAGCGTTTACACTGCTGAGCTAGTCGCCATCTTTCGAGCCCTAGAGTATATCCGCTCCTGCTCAGGTGAGTCCTTCGTGATCTGTAGCGATTCCCTGAGCGGTTTACGAGCTCTCGACCAGTTTTTTCCTCGTTCTCGTCTGGTGATGGCTATCCATGAGTCCCTGCATACTCTTGCGCGTTGCGGCCGCTCTGTGGTCTTTGTGTGGACCCCCGGTCATGTCGGTATCCCGGGCAATGAACATGTTGACCGCCTGGCGAAAGAGGCCACGTGTAAACCATCTCTGGATGTTGGCCTCCCAGCGACTGATTTGCGGTCAGTCCTCCGCCGAAAAGTTTTTGCGCTTTGGGATGCTGAATGGCGCGATCGGATCACACCCAATAAACTCCGTGCCATTAAGGAGACGACGACTGTGTGGCGGTCATCCATGCGAGCCAACCGCAGGGACTCAGTCGTCCTTTGTCGGCTCCGCATTGGCCACTCCCGGCTAACACATAGTTATTTACTGCGCCGGGAGGACCCTCCTGTATGTCGCTGCGAGGCGGCTTTGACAGTGGCCCACATTCTGTTGGCCTGCCCCCTTTTAGCTGTGGTCAGGCAGACATTTGCGCTGCCTGATACGCTCCCTGCCGTTTTATCTGATGACCCTGCTATGGCTGCCTTAGTTTTACGTTTTATTAGGGCAGGGAGTTTTTATTCTTTAATCTGAGTGTTTCTGTTGTATTTTATTGTTTTGTGTTGATTCTGGCCTTTGGCCTACGGTTTTAAACTAAGTTTTAATGTGTTTTCGGTGGTTAGTTTTTCCATTTTTTTTTGTTCCTATGGTCGGCCAACCACCGTCACACTCCATGTGATTTTATTTCGTTTTGTCTGGTCCTTGTCTATGTTTCTTTTGTTCTGTGTCGTCTGTCTCCTATTCTGTTGAACATTTTTTATTCTCTGTGGGTATTTTTAGTATATTGGAAAAAGGGACCGTTGACCTCTGCAGTTTGGTCCCTTTAATCCTTAAACCAACCAACCAATCAACTCCTAACGGAACGTCAATACCACTGCAATCATTACAAATAAACAGTTTTTTGCTATGCTAGCAATTTATTCCGTGTTCATGAACGTGTCATTTCAGTGGATTTCTTAACAAATTCTTCTCTTCTACGTACTGATGAACCGTTTCCGTGGCTGACCTTAGTGACAAGAGTTCAAGGTGCCGTAGCAAAATTATTCCGAAATGAATCGCCTCATCACTACGTCACACACGCCACTACAGGCAGACACGGCAATTCTGCCGGAGTGAGGCAGTGCTCTGCAGTGGGAACGGACGGTGATTTGCCGCACGGCTGAAAAATAGCTAGAGAAGGAATTAAGAGGATTACGAATACTGTCGACCCCGCTCGAGTAGGACGCGAATTGCATGCGGGAAGGTAAATATAGCAAAAAGGAAATGTATTCGGTACACCATGTCACTAACGAACTACTCTGTTGAAAATAAGAAATTGGAGGAATACATAACGCCCAAGTCGGCACGATTGTGCGGGAAGGAAGAATGGTGAGTAACAAAATGTTTCCGTTACGAAATCTACCGACTCGTTCCGAGTCGGGCACGAACTTCGTGCGGGAACGAAAAGGTGGTCCTGATGACTGTCTTCCGCTGGGTGAGGTCTTATATATATATCCACTCCTACAGCTGTCGATCTCGGCGCGGGTGAGGAACAGGATGAATAAGACGGCATCCAACGGAAGACAGTCATCAAGTTTGGCCTGAAGAAGGCAACAGCTCGCCGAAACATCGTACCACTTGGGCGGTCTCACGTGGCTCAATACCCGACAGTAATTCAAAATCATCATACACTCCTGGAAATGGAAAAAAGAACACATTGACACCGGTGTGTCAGACCCACCATACTTGCTCCGGACACTGCGAGAGGACTGTACAAGCAATGATCACACGCACGGCACAGCGGACACACCAGGAACCGCGGTGTTGGCCGTCGAATGGCGCTAGCTGCGCAGCATTTGTTCACCGCCGCCGTCAGTGTCAGCCAGTTTGCCGTGGCATACGGAGCTCCATCGCAGTCTTTAACACTGGTAGCATGCCGCGACAGCGTGGACGTGAACCGTATCTGCAGTTGACGGACTTTGAGCGAGGGCGTATAGTGGGCATGCGGGAGGCCGGGTGGACGTACCGCCGAATTGCTCAACACGTGGGGCGTGAGGTCTCCACAGTACATCGATGTTGTCGCCAGTGGTCGGCGGAAGGTGCACGTGCCCGTCGACCTGGGACCGGACCGCAGCGACGCACGGATGCACGCCAAGACCGTAGGATCCTACGCCACTTCCCAGCAAATTAGGGACACTGTTGCTCCTGGGGTATCGGCGAGAACCATTCGCAACCGTCTCCATGAAGCTGGGCTACGGTCCCGCACACCGTTAGGCCGTCTTCCGCTCACGCCCCAACATCGTGCAGCCCGCCTCCAGTGGTGTCGCGACAGGCGTGAATGGAGGGACGAATGGAGACGTGTCGTCTTCAGCGATGAGAGTCGCTTCTGCCTTGGTGCCAATGATGGTCGTATGCGTGTTTGGCGCCGTGCAGGTGAGCGCCACAATCAGGACTGCATACGACCGAGGCACACAGGGCCAACACCCGGCATCATGGTGTGGGGAGCGATCTCCTACACTGGCCGTACACCACTGGTGATCGTCGAGGGGACACTGAATAGTGCACGGTACATCCAAACCGTCATCGAACCCATCGTTCTACCATTCCTAGACAGGCAAGGGAACTTGCTGTTCCAACAGGACAATGCACGTCCGCATGTATCCCGTGCCACCCAACGTGCTCTAGAAGGTGTAAGTCAACTACCCTGGTCAGCAAGATCTCCGGATCTGTCCCCCATTGAGCATGTTTGGGACTGGATGAAGCGTCGTCTCACGCGGTCTGCACGTCCAGCACGAACGCTGGTCCAACTGAGGAGCCAGGTGGAAATGGCATGGCAAGCCGTTCCACAGGACTACATCCAGCATCTCTACGATCGTCTCCATGGGAGAATAGTAGCCTGCATTGCTGCGAAAGGTGGATATACACTATACTAGTGCCGACATTGTGCATGCTCTGTTGCCTGTGTCTATGTGCCTGTGGTTCTGTCAGTGTGATCATGTGATGTATCTGACCCCAGGAATGTGTCAATAAAGTTTCCCCTTCCTGGGACAATGAATTCACGGTGTTCTTATTTCAATTTCCAGGAGTGTAGATGGGGAAAACGGAATATCGCACACGTTCACATTTCCCAGCAGAACCGCACAAAGTGGCTGCACATTACTGGTTTCCTTCAAGTAGAAGATGGTTCTTGGAAGTTGTCTGTGACATGTGAAGATGATCATGATGAAGAGAGCGGGAAGAATCACTGTTGGGATGAAGATATTCTCTGCTGAGATGTCTGCCGAACAAGATGGGGCATTTGTAAGCCACTAGACTCGCTTTTAGGTGGTCAGTGGTTCAAAGGAGGAAGGAATATTCAGATCTAACGTCCTGTTCTTGAGGAGGTAAGTAGAGACGGAGTGGAAGGTCAGACTGAGAAAGAACGCTACGCTCTTTTCGAAGAACCAATCTGGCAGTTACACCAAGCAATTCAGGAGAACTACGGAATAGCTAAATCTAAATGGCCACGCGGGTATTTGAACTGCTCCTCTCCTGGATACAGCTCTAGTATCTCACCACTTAGCCACCTCACTTAGAGTGATGTATTTAAACGAAAACACTAACCTGGAACGACCACTTCCAACAGCGTCCGAAACATTGATATTATCAAATAACGTGAGAACGCACTTACTTGGAAAGATTATATGGAAGATGGTGACGGCCACACAAGACTTCACTTACACACATCGAACTTTAAGAAATACTCACGCACAACGTGTAGACTTATTTCTGGCCTGGTGTTTCCGTGGGATGGATACTGTTTCCGTGGAAGGTATCAGTGATTAACGATTGCCACAGTTTGGCAGGAAATGAGCTGTGCCTGCTTACCCCAGTGATAATAATACTGGTTGTTAAGGAACAGCCTTTATAAGTGATAAAATGGTAAAACACAGCATATTTGTGTGCGTTAAGTACAGTGAGGTGGCAAAAGTCATGGAATCGCGCGAGATAGCCGCACGGTATGAGGCGCTTTGTCACGGTCCGGGTGGCTCCCCCCCGTCGGAGGTTCGAGTCCTCTCTCGGGCATGTGTGTGTGTGTGTGTGTGTGTGTGTGTGTGTGTGCGTGTGTGTGTGTGTGTGTTTTGTCCTTAACGTACGTTAGTTTAAGTTAGATTCAGTGGTGCGCAAGCTTAGGGACCGATGACCTGAGCAGTTTGGTCCCATAAGATCTTACCAGAAATTTCATTTCATTTTCAAAAGTCATCGGATACCTCCTGATATCATATCGGACCTTCTTTTGCCCGGCGTAGTGCAGCAGCTCGACGTGGCATGAACTCAAGTAGTTGTTGGAAGTATCCTGCCGAAATACTGAACCATGTTGTTTCTACAGCGATCTATAATTGCGAAAGTACTATCGGTGCAGGATTTTGTCCAAGAACTGACCTCTCGATTATCTCCCATAAACGTTCGACGGGCGGCCAAATCATTCTCTCGAATTGTCCAGAGGGTTCTTCAAACACATTGCAAACAATTGTGGCCCAGTGACATAGCGCATTGTCATCCACAAAAATTCCACCCTTATTTCAGAACATGAGGACCATGAATGGCTGCAAATTGTCTCCAAGTAACCGAACATAACCGTTTCCAGCCAATGATCGGTTCCTTTGGGTCACAGGACCCAATCTATTTCATGGAAAAACAAACCACACCATCAAGGAGCCACCACCAGAAGCTCACAGTGCCTTGTTGACAACTAGGGCCCATGGATTCGATGAGTTTGCGCCACACTCGAGCCCTACCATCAACTCTTACCAGCTGAAAGCGGAACTGATCTGGCCAGGCCACGGTTTTCCAGTCCTCTACTGGTCAACCGATATCGACATGAGCCCAGGAGAGGCGCTGCAGGCAATGTTGTGCTATTAGCAAAGGCACCTGTGTTGATCGTCTGCTGCCAAGCCCATTAACGCCAAATTTCGCCGCACTTTCCTAACGTATACGTTCGTCGTACGTCCCACATTGATTTCTGCGATTGTTTCAGTGTTGCTTGTCGGTTAGCACTGACAACTCTTCGCAAATGCCGCTGATCTCGGTCGTTAAGTGAAGACCGTCGGCGACTGTGTTGTCCGTGGTAAGAGATAATGCCGGAAATTTTGTATTCCCGGCACACTCTCGAAAAAAGCGAATGTCGGAATGTTGAATTCCCTAACGGCTTCTGAAATGGCATGTCCCTTGCGTCTAGATCCAACTACCAGCCCGCCTTCAAAGTCTTAATTCCCGTCGTGCGGCCATAATCTAGTTAGAAACCTTTTCACGTGAATCACCGGAGTACAAATGACAGCTCCGCCAATACACTGCCATTTTATATCCTGTGTACGCGATACCATCGCCAACCGTATATGCGCATATTGCTACCCCTTGCTTCTCACGTCGGCATATACAATGTGTTAAAAATGTATACCATATTTTAAGAGTTAGCAGTGTAGACCAGTACTAGACAAAAATGCCCAATGAACATTGACTTTGCAATGCGTACCTTCAAAACTGTGAGCACTTCATATCCGCTATTTTTTCCCCTTGCTATTAAGAACCATCTACAGAATGTAGCAAACAATTTGCACATTACTCTGTTATTGTCTATGGCTGCACCATGCAGTAAACATCTGTTAATGTTGTTGCTGTAAATCGTATCCACAATTCTGGGCCGACTGTAGTGACCGAGCGGTTCTAGGCGCTTCAGTGCGGAACCGCGCGACTGCTACGGTCGCAGGTTCGAATCCTGCCTCGGGCATGGATGTGTGTGATGTCCTTAGGTCAGTTAGGTTTAAGTAGTTCTAAGTTCTAGGGGACTGTTGACCTCAGATGTTAAGTCCCATAGCTCTCAGAGCCATTTTTAACCATAATTCTGCTTAACTGCAGCATATACGTTAGTTTGTGTTTTCCCTCTAAGTTTGTGAAGTGCTTTTACATTTTAGTTTTGTCTTTGCATCTACCTGCATAATGAGTGCCTATTATCCCACACGGGGAGTGGCAGACATGATCTTCTGTTTGGTCTGGCAAACGGAAGAAGCAGGTTACATTAGAAGCTCTGCTGTTTCACAGCAACTGAAAAATGTGATCTTATTTGTTTACTCCATTCCGTGGGTCTTTTGTAACAGCAAAGAGCTTGAAGTAGAAGAGATGTGTTCCTAGTAGAGAAGATGAAAGAGTACCTATAGCTCTTAGGGTAACGATTTTGGAGCCCATGTTTACTGAACATCTTTGTTTTGGCCTGTACTACCATATCTCAAAATACGGAAAACTTTTTCTTAGCAGCCTGCATGTTACAAGCGATAAAATATAATGAGGTTGTTTGGGTTGTCTGGGGGAGGAGACCAGACAGCGAGGTCATCGGTCTCATCGGTTTACGGAAGGACAGGGAAGGAAGTCGGCAGTGCCCTTTTCAAAGGAACCATCACGACATTTGCCTGGAGCGATTTAGGGAAATCACGGAAAACCTAAATCACGATGGCCGGACGCGGGATTGAACCATCGTCCTCCAGAACGCAAAAAGGAGGTCAGAAGGTACATTGAACAAGTACAAGTTGTTCTTAGGCCTCCTGTTACAACGATAGGACACAGCGATGGAAGAACACGGTTTCTCTACCCTTCACAAAAAAAAGTAACGGATGAAAACGGCAAGATTCTAAGGAAACATAACCTTCTATCGATTTTCAGACCAACTAAGATCATAGGCCAAGCACTTCGTTCCGTTAGGGATAAATGTGCATCTCTGTCTGGAAGTGGCGTATATAAGATTCCGTGTACGTGTGGCAAGGTCTACATTAGAACTACAAAGAGAAGTGTGAATACACGATTGAAGGAACGTAAAAGTCTTTGCTGATTAGGGAAAACAGACAAGTCAGCCGTGGCGGAACATGCTCTTGAGTCGAGTGATCACGAAGTGAAATTTTCGGAAACTGAAGTTTTATGTACTATGACGAACTATTATCCACGGCTATATAGAGAAGCCATCGAAATATATAAACGTGAGGATAATTTCAACAGAAAAGAAGAAGCCATGAAACTCAGCGGTATATGGACAGTGGCGCTACAGAATCGATGAGTACTTTTTATCCTTGACGTACTATGATCGATAGTTATAAAAATTGTATCTTTGACAAGGTTTATCTCTGCTATCACGTGAAATCCAGACCACGCCCAATTTCTACGGTATTTAGGCCGCTCTTCGACGTCCGACTCGTCAGTCGGCAAGACTCAGCACAACAAGGAGCATCTCCGAAGATGTCCAACGTAGCCTTGGACGAAACGTCAGGGATTGAAGAGTTCCATGGACCACGGCCATACAACCCGGAAGAATTCTCAGCACCTGAAACATTCGGTTGTGAAAGCTTCATTGTATGTGTAGTGGCGGTGGTTTGGGGTATGTGAATGCACGCTACAGGGCGTTTGGCTCGCAACTGCCCTCGAAGCAACAGATTTGTAACAGTTCGTTGTGTCACCGTGGAGCCAACTGGTGCCCAGATTGCTGCTGCAGATGCAATACTATGTGCCAGAGCCATACGCTGAACTTGTATTCTTCCGCCTCGGTAGTCCCACGTTACCGTCCGGAGCCCAGTCTTCGTGAGACTTATATTATTGTGACCACCGCTACCAGCAGTTATGAACAGACTTTCTGCGGTATCGCAGACTGAACAACTAGCGTCTCGCAGTCCAATTAGAGGGCCTCATTCAAACCCAGTGAGATACTGTAATGGCGTTTTGTCATCTTAAAGGCATTCCTGACTAACATCAACTAGGCACGTCCGATTTCAAAGGTAACTAACGATGAAGACTGTTACAGCGTGTAGTTAAAGCAAACCTGATTTGCATCCTCATAATGTCGCTACTAGCGCCACTCTATTCTCAGCAGCCGCCACTTGCTACTTCAGCGGTGTCAAACGAGAGCTCATTGGAGGACAGGGTGAAGGTTTGTTGTGTTTTTTGATAAAAGCTGGTTCTGCCTCGGTGGCAGTGATAGCCGTGTTTTGGTCAGAAGGGGGCCAGTTGAGAGCCTGCAACCAAACTGTCTCTGTGCTAATGACACTGGACCTACACCAGGAGTTACGGTCTGACGGCTATCCACCGCAACCTGATTGCAAATTTGTACGTCAGGCTGGTGATTCAACTCGTTGTGCTGCCATTCACGAATAGCATTCCAGGGGGTGTTTTCCAACAGGATAACGCTGGCCCACATACAGCTGTTGTAACCCAACGTGGTCTACAGAGTGTCGACATGTGGCCTTGGCTGCTCGAACAACAGATCTGTCTCCAACCGAGCACGTATGGGACGTCATTGGACGACAACTCCAGCGTCATCCACAAACAGCATTAACCGCCCCTGTATTGACCGAACAAGTGCAACAGGCATGGGACTCCATCCCGCAAACTGACATCCAGCAACTTACACCACAGTGCATACTTGTTTGTGTGCTTGCATTCAACAATCTGGTGGTTATACCGGTTATTAATGTACCAACATTTCACATTTGCAATTGTTTATCCTATGATCTTGCAATGTTAATCATTTATATATGTTACCTGATAGATGTATTCCCAATATTTAATTACTCTACTTTAATTATTTTTTGGCCTTGATATTTTTTTTCCCGTCAGCATAATTTCAAACCGTTACGAGTCTTTTTGTCGCTCACAACCAACAAAATGATATGAATAAAAAGTTTATCGCTTACTTCATTTTCGGTGTTGTTGCAGTAAAACTGCTGCCTCAGACTCGTGTACTAACAACCCTATTCCAAAACATACCGCAGAGATGTGCACGTATGACACTGGATGCACATGCAAAATTGTATCATTGTACAACACATAGTTCAAGAGATATGATGACATAAACGTAGAGCTGCGTGAAAAAGAAGCGTCACGAGAAAAGTCCCTAGAGATGCGATGGAATATGAGTATAAATATGTGTGAAATGCGTTAAATAATTGTGAAATATATATGGTATGTGCGTATACGGTTTCAACCCAATTTGGTAAGCACACAGCTTTTTACCTGGAAGAAAATACTGTGCAGAGAAGAACAAGCAACCTGATTTTCGTGGTTTTGGGGGGGGGGGGTGTAAATGTGGAGAGAGAATTGGGGAGGACAAGACAGAAAGGGGGAAGGAGCAGATGGACAGAGAAGGGAGAAAGAGCAAAGGGACTAAGAAAACTGGAATAAAAACGTAACCTGTCAACGACGGGTACTCATCTGGTACAATGTAAAATCAAAGTCTGCACTATTAGTATTACTGCAATTGTAAACACAGGGCCAAAGGTGATGGGGTGCTGTTTCTTTCAGTCGTTTGCGTGTAGGTTCGGAAAACCAGTGTTGCACTTTGTCTTCATTTTTGCATATGGTGGGTCTTTCCTTTTCTGTCTTGCCTTAGTCAACATCCTGTGGCCTGCATGGTTTTTGTAGTGTTTTTTTAATGTTTATATTTTGATTAAATTATTATTCTCTTGTGAAGATTCAGAAATCTGTTGTGAGTTTTGCACCACTTCTTGGCGAGAAGAGCAAAGACTTTTCAAAAAAAATTAAGTACTGTATGTGATAGTTTATATGTCACTTGAAATCGTTTGCAGAAGGCGTAGCGTTCTCAAGATCAAGAAAAGAGTTCGCATTGCCATTTAATTTATTTGTGTCGTGATTATGTTCGATCACGACCGAGACATAGCAACTACGAACAGAGAAATCTAAGGAACCAGACAGAGCTGGAAATTTTCTTTGCTGTACTACACCACACGTTAAAAGAAATTGGATTTAAATCACAAACAAGGTAAATGGTAATGCGCTTTCTGCCTTAACTACGACGTTTGCCGACGTGCAGTCGGCCCCTGGTAGCTGTATGAAAACTATAAAAACACCGTTATTCCTGTTGCCATTAATAGGAGATGGATAGCGTAGAAATACTTCAAGTAATAAGCAGGCACTACAGCATTTGAGAGCACAATAACCAATTTAATTACCTTAGTCAGTATTGCTAACAGTAGTAATATTTTATAATAACTAATTAGTGATTGCGGACCACGCCAAATACGCGTCCGCCGTCTTTAAAAAATATATCAGGACTGTGGTAACAGAAGAGGATTACAATTCTTCAGCTGTCAAAAAAATAAGAAACATAAAATATCTCTTTCGATACAATTTATGAACAATTCCTATTCTGCGCCGTGGCGCGTAAGATATTCTTTGAAATATCAGGTGGTCGCTGCTCATCGACGATCTAAGGAATTTTTACACAAATTGTACGGATTTTATGAGCCTGCATGGTTAGATTATCGAATGTAAGTTCATTTAAGCTATCGAAACAGGTGCTAATATTACATTTTATAAGTGGATTCACAAATTGTTGTTGTCTACCTGGAATGCTGTTCGCCGTTTGTTATACAGCAAGCCCATCGACATGTGTTACCGCCAGGAAAGTGACTTAAAAGTATCCTTTGCTGTCCTGTGCTAAACACTGTTTGCAATGTCTAAAATCCCTTCCCATTTTCGAGACTCTTAGTTTTTATGCTGCCTTATTCTCCGAAAGTTATCAGTGAAATTTGGAAAGTGATACGTGTAAAATTAGAAACCCGTCTAATCAAATGGCTTTTTCGGATAGCGGGGGTTGAGTGTGACAGGAAGGGGGGGGGGGGGGTTGTACGGGGAAGGAGGTGTGTGTCATACCCCTTCTTCTACCCGCAGCTAATTTGCCTGTGTGCCCACAGGAATCCGCCTACTGCGCCATCGCGCCACTGCGCTGCCTGCTGCTCAAGGACAGCGACCCCGAGAAGTACAAGACGCTGCTGACGCTGCAGTCGCACCTGGACGAGCGCCGCAACACGACGCTGTACACCATCTTCCGCAACAACGTGGTGGGCTTCGTGCGCGACGCGCTGGGCCTGTCGCAGTTCGACGACGAGGCGGTGCTGCGCGTGGCCGCCATCTTGGACACGAACGCGTTCGACGTGCGGCGCGAGGAGGGCGAGGT
This sequence comes from Schistocerca americana, assembly GCF_021461395.2. Classification (NCBI taxonomy): domain Eukaryota; kingdom Metazoa; phylum Arthropoda; class Insecta; order Orthoptera; family Acrididae; genus Schistocerca; species Schistocerca americana. Next base: position 674,071,259 of record NC_060120.1, on the reverse strand, counting down.
GCGCGCGCGCGGCCTGTACGCGGCCGCCTCCATGCTGTCGCACGACTGCCGGCCCAACACCAGGCACGTGTTCGAGGGGCCCGACTTCCGCATCGCCGTGCTGGCCACGGTGCCCATCAAGAAGGGGGAGGTCATCAGCGCCACCTACACGCAGACGCTGTGGGGAACGCTGGCGCGGCGCGCGCACCTGCGCACCTCCAAATGCTTCGACTGCACGTGCGCGCGCTGCGCCGACCCCACCGAGCTGGGCGTCTACGTGGGCGCCATCAGCTGCTCCCGCTGCCGCGCCGCCGACCGTGACTCCACCAACAAGATCGTCTCCACGCAGCCGCTGGACTCGACCGCCGTCTGGAAGTGCGAGAGCTGTGGCCACTCCATACCCGGCCGGCAGATCGCCTGGGGCAACGACGCCATCCGCCAAGAGATCGACGCGCTCGACAAGACGCGGCCGGATCCACTGGAGGACTTCCTCAACAAGTACTCTGGCGCGCTGCATCCCAAGAACGGACACGTGCTCGAGGTCAAGTACGCACTGTCGCAGATGTACGGCAACTCTCCTGGTTATTCTCTAGCCGGTAAGTGCTTGTCTGTTGTGTTGCTGACCGGAAGACACCTGTCGCGATGTGACGCCAATTATTCTTCTCCTTCTCCTTTTCGAAGATTAGGGACCCACACCTGTTCCATTTTCAGCATAAATATCTCTTCTATGGTCTTCTACGATTTCGTTTCATTCTGGCTTATAGCTGAGTACTTGTTTTGCTACTCTCTCTTCTCGCATGCTGTCGATACAAACTAGCTGTTTACTCTCTTTTTACCATGTATTTATTAATTCGGTCTGTTCGGTACAAATTTTGCAGTCGATTTTAAACTAAGTTCTCGATGAGTTAGGGTTCAAATGGCTCTGAGCACTATGGGACTTAACATCTGAGGTCATCAGTCCCCTAGAACTTACAACTACTTAAACCTAACTAACCTTAGGACGTCACACACATCCATGCCCGAGGCAGGATTCGAACCCGCGACCGTTGCGGTCGCGCGGTTCCAGGCAGTTGCGCCTAGAACCGCTCGGCCACTTCGGCCGGCGATCAGTTAGGGATTTGAAATTTTAAACAGAGCTCAGAACTGGATAATACTGCAATGTCGACTCGTTTTGTTGTCAGTATGTTCAGAAGGGATAGGTGTGGGGTAAAAAAGTTTGGTAACACCTGACATTTTGACAGCCCTGCACGATCAGCATGAATGCAGTTAGTGTCTAAATGCATTTCACTGGTATAAATGTGAAAGGGCGCAGTCAAGCAGAGAGAGATGGAAGGAGAAATGGATAGAGGGAGGTAGAGGATGAGGTGGACTGAGACAGGCAGAGGACGCGATGGACAGATAGAGATGGGAGGGTATGGACAGATAGAGGTGGGAGGGTATGGACAGAGAGAGAGAGGGAGGAGGAGGAGGAGATGGATAGAGAAAGAAAGGGAGACAGGAGGAGATAGACAGACAGAGAGAGGGAGGAGGTGGAGGAGAAGATGGATAGAGAAAGAGAGGGAGACAGAAGGATATAGACAGAGAGAGAGAGAGGAGGAGAGGGACAAAGAGAGGGGGAGGAGAAGATGGACAGAGAGAGAGAGAGAGAGAGAGAGGCGGGGAGCAGATGGGCAGAAAGAGAGAAAGAAGAACATGAACTGTGAGAGGGGGATGAGGATATATTTGCAGTATACGTGAAGTACATGTGCAAGGGCAAAGCTGCAGGTATAAACGTAGTACTGAAATAAAAATCTCATAAAAAGGGTCACAGTAGTGTCTTTGTCTAGTAATCAAAACGTACTGCAACCCGCGTTCCATCCTCGCCACTTGGATAAGAACCGTCAGCAGTGACAGCCAAAGACTTCCAGCATAAGAAGGCACCCTCATCCTACCAACGAGGGGTATCAAAGAGGGCAGAGGAGCGGACAGAGGTTCAGTGCACTCTCTTGCCTTTGAGGTGTGAAACTGCCCCTAAAAAGATCGAAGAATCAGCCATCATCAACGGCAAGAGTATGCAGAAGGGAATGGGAACCACTGCATTAGACATGTAATGTGTATACGCAGGACATGTAGCCTGTGATTGAAAAAGTGTCTCGATGATCTCTTCATTGGCCAAAGATTCAGGACTAGTTGCACATTCGGATCTCTGGGAGGAGACTGTCAATAGGAGGGTGTCCATTAGAAAAAAATTGAATAATCAGCGAAAGGATGATGTTCTACGAGTCGAGTTTGAACGTGGTGGGGAAGCTAGAAAATCTGGAAAGGGAAATGCTAACGCTCAATCTGGATATTGTGCGAGTCAGTGAAGCGAAATTGATAGAACATAAGGATTACTGGTCAGACGAGTACAGGGCAAAATCAACAACAACGCCGGCCGCGGTGGTCTCGCGGTTCTAGGCGCGCAGTCCGGAACCGTGCGACTGCTACGGTCGCAGGTTCGAATCCTGCCTCGGGCATGGATGTGTGTGTTGTCCTTAGGTTAGTTAGGTTTAAGTAGTTCTAAGTTCTAGGGGACTGATGACCACAGCAGTTGAGTCCCATAGTACTCAGAGCCATTTAGAGCCATCAACAACAACGGAAAACTGTATTATGGGACTAGGATTCATTATGAAAAGGAAAGTAGAGCAAAGAATGAGTTACTGTGAACAGTTCAGAGATAGGGTTGTTCTCTTCAGAAATGGCAGCAGACCAACACTGACGACGGTAGTTCAGGTATAAGATACTGACGTCGCAAGGAGAGGATGAAGAGATGGAGAAAGCATGTGAAGACAATGATCGCGTAACTCAGTGTGCAGAGGAAGTTAAAAATTTAATAATCATGAGGGATAGGAATGCTGTTGTAAGGAACGGAATGAGTATATGAGTATATGAGCTTGGTAGGAACGAGAGGAGGGAAAGATTAATTGAATTCCGCAATAAATTCCAGATGGTAATAGAGAAAACTCTGTCCAAGGATCACAAAATGAGGAGGAGGTATACTTGGAAAGGAGATATTGGAATATTCCAGTCAGATTACATCATGGTCAGGCAGATATTGGCATGTAAGGCGTACACGGGAGCAGTCAGAAGACTGATGACAAAAGAATAAATAATTAAAAGCTCAGATAAAATTAATTTTGCTTTCTTATTTATTTTATTTTTGGAAAATAACAATTAAAAAGGCTGACGTATGTTAATAGTAGGTGGGTATAGCGCTATTGTGCTTCAGATTTATTAGGTGAAAAGATATTGAAATAAACCTAAATTTTAACACATGTTTCTCGCATAATCTGCTCCTAATTTCTAAAACTCATTGAAAACTTCACGCACACAAGAGCAAGCAACCATAAATAATTATTTAAATAAAAATAAAGTTTAGTATATCACAGTTTTAAATCGAACTGAAAAATATGAAATAGTTTCTACTAACTCAACAGATTTCCATCTGAGTCCAGATAGTCCTGAAAATTTGTGATAGTGAATTCTTAATACAAAATTGTTAAGGCTTTCGTGGCCACTTGTTGACAAACTGCCTATTGGCTTCTGTCTCGGGTTCTTCGGCCGACGTTCATCTAATGATTTTTCTGACGTTTCGCCAGCACGAGTGGCTGGCATTGTCAAAGCTTCACCCTCCATTGCCGGTGGTGAACTGGAGCCGAGCTCGCGGCCGCAGACTATATGTACATGGCGCGCCAACGTCCGAGGGCTTCTCCGCGGTCATTTCCGGTGCGGTTCTCCTCTTGCCACCTGCGATGGTCGTTCGCTGCAGTACGGGAAGCCAGGATCCGTTTACCTTAAGGCTTTCCTCTTTCTTGTTGAAAGATTTTCAAACCGACAAGGAAGATCAAAGAGTGTCTTAGATCGGCGAAGGAGAAAAGAGACCCACTTGCAATGTCGGGAATATACCGTATACCATGCACATGCGGAAAAGTTTATGTCGGAATGACTGGACGATCAATTAACACCAGGATCAAAGAGCATAAGCGACATTGCAGGTTGGGGCAGGTGGAGAAATCGGCCGTGGCAGAGCACGCACTGAATGAGACCGACCACGTAATAAAATTCGCCGACACGGAAGTTCTGGCTGTAGACAAGCACTATCACACGCGCTTGTTCAGAGAAGCTGTAGAAATCCAAAAACACGCGAACAGTTTCAACAAGAAAGAGGAAAGCCTTAAGGTAAACGGATCCCGGCTTCCCGTACTGCAGCGAACGACCGTCGCAGGTAGCAAGAGGAGAACCGCACCGGAAATGACCGCGGAGAAGCCCTCGGACGTTGGCGCGCCAGGTATATATACGTAGTCCGCGGCCGCGAGCTCGCCTCCAGTTCACCACCGGCAATGGAGGGTGAAGCTTTGACAATGCCAGCCACTCGTGCTGGCGAAACGTCAGAAAAATCATTAGATGAACGTCGGCCGAAGAACCCGAGACAGAAGCCAATAGGCAGTTTGTCGAATTCTTAATAGTTATGAAAATACTTGCAAAAGTTAAAATAAAAAACGTAGGGTAAAGGAAATGAATTCGTCATACCTCAGTTAAATACTACATGCGCCCCACATATTTCGTTTTTTATGTTACAAGTATTTTCATAGCTATTAAAAATTCACAATCACAAATTTTCCGGACTGCCTGTGTGGTGTAAGGAATCTCTATGTGGCAAGGAGAATTTTTTAATACTTTTACTCAGATTTAAAAACATGGTGTATTAAAAATTAATTTTTACTCGAATAATTATATCTTATTAATTCATTAACTGTATAGGCTCCCAGCTCAGTTCTGACGTCTTCTTTCCTCATCACACGCCTCAGACAGCAACCTGCCGTGTATCTCATAAATTTCATTTCAGTTCCCTCCAAATGCGTTTCCTCTAGCTTTCGTAATGTCCAAAAGCTCTCAGCCGTGTATCAAGACAAACGCCCCTAAAAAAATTTCATTTTTTTTATTTCTGCAGTTTGTTGTCTAGGGTACAGTGTATTGTAACACACATAATCCGCTACCTATTTGATTTAATCGGTATGAAATTTTCAGGCTGGTAGCTTAGATCGCGATCTAAGATGAAAGTCGAAACTTACGAAGCATGACCATTGGAACGTAACAGATATTTTCCTTTTTAAACCACAATCTTAATCTTTCTGTGACAAGTGTTAAAATTGTATAGTCTTCGCATATCTGGACTAGGACAGATTGTCCTCGGTCTCTTGTAAAATTATTTGGTTCAAAAACGGCTCTTAGCACTATGGGACTTAACGTCTGAGGTCATCATTCCCCTAGACTTAGAACTACTTAAACCTAACTAACCTAAGGACATCACACACATCCATGCCCGAGGCAGGATTCGAACCTGCGACCGTAGCAGCAGCGCAGTTCCGGACTGAAGCTCCGAGAAACGCTCGGCCACAACGGCCGGCTAAAATAATTTGGTCGTCAGAGAGCATCATAATGTTTATATAGGTCTTCATCTACATACACATTCTGAAAACTACTGTGAGGTGCAGAGCAGAAGGTACTTAGAATTGTACCACATGCTACGGCTCCTTCCCGTTCACATTGCGCGTGGAGCGCGGGAAGAATACTGCTACAGTACTTCTGTGAACGCTGTGGTTGCCTAGCCTTGTCTTCGTGATCCCTGCGGGAGCGACGCGTAGGGGCTAAGGAAAATCTCCAGTTATTCATTTCAAACTAGTTCTTCAAACTTTCATACCAGCTCGTATACAACGCCTCAAGCTTAACAACGCGTAAGTTAATAAATCATCGACTCATAAGAATAGCAGAGAACACGCACGAAAAATAACTTGGTTTTTATTATTTTTCCCGCGAAAAGTAACAGTTTCAGGAGAAACTAGCTACAGCGACAGACGTAGCTTTGTTTCATCCATATGAAACAATTTTTTAGGCACATCGGACGACTAAATTTCCCTAGCCGTGTATCGTACGACACAAGTGGTGTGGAAGGATCAGCACTCTGTATTGTGCCGGGTGATGTGACGGAAACAGGTGCTGGTGTGAAATCGCTGTCATTCCGTTGTGAATCAGTCAAGTCGCTTCAACTAAACTGACGGCAAGAAAATCGCAACACCAAAGAGTTGAGCGATATAAACGAAAGCTGATAGGTGTATTTCTACATATGAAAGATGGTGTCTATTCAAATTTCGCTCCAGTCGGATAAGAGAGACGCTAGAGGTGCAGGTTAAGTTTGCTTTAAATACACGCTGTAACTGTCGTGAACGTTAGTTGTCTTTGAGATTGGAGGTGGTGAGTTGATACTAGTCAAGACGCCTCTACAACACCTCACTGAGATTGAAGTCCGCCCCCACTAGCTGAATGGTCAGCGTGACGGATTGTCAGTCCTCTGGGCCCGAGTTCGATTCCCGGCTGGGTCGGGGAATTTTCTCCGCCCATGGACTGGGTGTTTTGCTGTCCTCATCATCATCCTATCATCCTCATCGACTGCAGGTCGCCGAAGTGGCCTCAAATTGAAAGACCGGCACCCGGTGAACGGTCTGCCCGACGGGGAGCCCTAGCTATACGATAAAATAAAAAATAAAACTGAGTTTGAACGAGGTCGTGTAATAGAGCTTCGAGAAGCCGGATGTTCCTTCTGTGATAATGCAGAAAGACTTAGAAGGAACGTAGTCACCGCGTATGATTGCTGGCAGCGGTGATCACGAGAACGAGCAGTCGCAAGAAGCTCGGGCTGCGGACAGCCACGTGGCACTACTGAGAGGGGCGATCATCGTGTTCGACGTACGGCTCTGGCTCATCGTTACTGCATCTGCAGCAGCATTTGTAGCAGCGGTTTGAGCAGTAGTTGGCACTACAGTGACATAACGAACTGTTAGAAATCTGTTACGTCACGGACAGCTCCGAGCCAAACGCCCTGTGGCATGCATTCCACTCATCACAAATCACTACTATTTGCGACATTAGTGGTATAATGCGAGAGCAGGGCAGCGTGGAGGTCTGTTGTGTTATCTGATTAAAGCTCGTTCTGCCTCGGTGCCAGTGATGGTTAGAAAAAAGTCAGTTGAGTACCTGCAGCCAACATACAGGGTGTTTCAAAAATGACCGGTATATTTGAAACGGCAATAAAAATTAACGAGCAGCGATAGAAATACACCGTTTGTTGCAATATGCTTGGGACAACAGAACATTTTCAGGCAGACAAACTTTCGAAATTACAGTAGTTACAATTTTCAACAACAGATGGCGCTGCGGTCTGGGAAACTCTATAGTACGATATTTTCCACATATCCACCATGCGTAGCAATAATATGGCGTAGTCTCTGAATGAAATTACCCGAAACCTTTGACAACGTGTCTGGCGAAATGGCTTCACATGCAGATGAGATGTACTGCTTCAGCTGTTCAATTGTTTCTGGATTCTGGCGGTACACCTGGTCTTTCAAGTGTCCCCACAGAAAGAAGTCACAGGGGTTCATGTCTGGCGAATAGGGAGGCCAATCCACGCCGCCTCCTGTATGCTTCGGATAGCCCAAAGCAATCACACGATCATCGAAATATTCATTCAGGAAATTAAAGACGCTAGCCGTGCGATGTGGCCGGGCACCATCTTGCATAAACCACGAGGTGTTCGCAGTGTCGTCTAAGGCAGTTTGTACCGCCACAAATTCACGAGGAATGTCCAGATAGCGTGATGCAGTAATCGTTTCGGATCTGAAAAATGGGCCAATGATTCCTTTGGAAGAAATGGCGGCCCAGACCAGTACTTTTTGAGGATACAGGGACGATGGGACTGCAACATGGGCCTTTTCGGTTCCCCATATGCGCCAGTTCTGTTTATTGACGAAGCCGTCCAGGTAAAAATAAGCTTCGTCAGTAAACCAAATGCTGCCCACATGCATATCGCTGTCATCAATCCTGTGCACTATATCGTTAGCGAATGTCTCTCGTGCAGCAATGGTAGCGGCGCTGAGGGGTTGCCGCGTTTGAATTTTGTATGGATAGAGGTGTAAACTCTGGCGCATGAGACGATACGTGGACGTTGGCGTCATTTGGACCGCAGCTGCAATACGGCGAACGGAAACCCCAGGCCGCTGTTGGATCACCTGCTGCACTAGCTGCGCGTTGCCCTCTGTGGTTGCCGTACGCGGTCGCCCTACCTTTCCAGCACGTTCATCCGTCACGTTCCCAGTCCGTTGAAATTTTTCAAACAGATCCTTTATTGTATCGCTTTTCGGTCCTTTGGTTACATTAAACCTCCGTTGAAAACTTCGTCTTGTTGCAACAACACTGTGTTCTAGGCGGTGGAATTCCAACACCAGAAAAATCCTCTGTTCTAAGGAATAAACCATGTTGTCTACAGCACACTTGCACGTTGTGAACAGCACACGCTTACAGCAGAAAGACGACGTACAGAATGGCGCACCCACAGACTGCGTTGTCTTCTATATCTTTCACATCACTTGCAGCACCATCTGTTGATGAAAATTGTAACTACTGTAATTTCGAATGTTTGTCCGCCTGAAAATGTACTGTTGTCCCAAGCATATTGCAACAAACGGTGTATTTCTATCGCTGCTCGTTTAGTTTTTATTGCCGTTTCAAATATACCGGTCATTTTTGAAACACCCTGTATGTGCGTGCTAGGCATAATGGACCTACATCTGGAGCTATGATGTGGGGTGCGCTTTCGTATGACAGCGGGAGCACTCTCATTGTTATCCCGCGCACCCTGACTGCAAATTTGTACCTCAGTCTGGCCATTCGACCTATTGTGCTGCCATTCATGAACAAAATTTCAGGGGATGTTTTCCTACAGGTTAATGCTCGCCCGTATACCGTTGCTGTAAGCCATCATGTTCTACAGGTTGTCGACATTTTGCCTTGGTCTGCTCGATCACAACAACTGTCTCCAATCGAGCACATGTGGGACATCACCGGACGACAACTCCAGCATCATCCACAAACAGCATTAACCGTCCCTGTATTGACCGACCAAGCGCAACAGACATGGAACTCCATCCCATCTGGCACTTGTACAAAACGATGCATGCACGTTTTCATGACTGCATTCAACATTTTGGCGGTTGATGTACCCGCGCGTACATTAACTGTAATCTTGGACTGTTAATCACTTAAAAAATATTAGACTAATGTATTCTCGAAATTTCATTACTCTACATCAAGTATATTTTGGTGTTACGATACATTTCCATGCGCCCGCCAGTGCAGGCTGGTTCAGCATCGTACCACAGGTCGAATCATGTGTCGTATCGCACACCATATCGCCTCAGTATGAACCGCGTTTGGCAGGGAGGGATTCAGTTACCAATTGAAAACATTTGTTCTAAGTAATTATTGAGAAATTACTTAACCTTGTATCTACGACAACGTCTGCAATTATACTCCGCAAACCACGTTGAAATGTATGGCTGACGGTACGCTCCGTTGTAGCAGTTATTACGGTTTCTTCCCGTTACATTCACGTGTAGAGCGCGGGAGGTATGAGTCATCGCCTCAGTGCGTGCAGTAATTATTCTAATCTTATCCTCACGATCCATGTCTGACCGATTATGTGGCTTGTAGTGTATTCAAAGGGTTCAAATGGCTCTGAGCACTATGGGACTTAACATCTGACGTCATCACTCCCCTAGAACTTAGAACTACTTAAACCTAACTAACCTAAGGACATCACACACATACATTCCCGAGGCAGGATTCGAAACCTGCGACCGTAGCAGTCGCGCGGTTCCGGACTGAAGCGCCTGGATGTAGTGTATTCCTAGGGCCTTCATTTAAAGCCGTTTCTTGAAACTTTGTTAACAGCCTTTCTCGGGATAGTTTACGTCTGTCTTCAAAAGTCTTCCAGTTCAGTTTCTTCAATATCCCAGTGACACTCTCCCACGGCTTCAACAAACCAATATCCCCTGATAGTCCGATCTGGTATGTGTCCCACGCCATTTAGCAATGTTCTCGGTTAGGTAGCACGAGTGATTTGAAAGCAGTCTCCTTTGTAGACTAATTGCACCTCCCATGTATAAACCAAAGTCTACCACCAGCTTTACCCACTACTGAGCCCATGTGACTATTCCATTTCATATGCCTACGAAGTGTTACACACAGGTATTTTGTATCAGCTGGCCTATTCCAACAGCGACTCATTGATGTTATAAGATACTATATTTTTTTTCGTTTCGAGAAGTGCACACTTTTATATTTCTGAACCTTTAAAGGAAGTTGCCAATCTTTGTATCACTTTGAAATCTTATCGAGATCTGACTGAATATTTATGCAGCTTCTTTCAGACAGTACTTCATTACAGATAACTACATCATCTGCAGAAAGTCTGAGGTTACTATCAATATTCCCTACAACATGAAAGGCAAGGGTCCCAACAGACTTCCCTGGAGCATACCCGAAGTTACTTCTACATCTGGCGATGACTCTCCATCAAAGAAAACATGCTGTGTCGTCCCTCCAAAAAGTCCTCAGTCTAGCCACAAATTTCAATTCTACCCCACATTAGAGTACTCTGGCTATTAGCATAGATGTGGCGCTGAGTCAAATGCTTATCGAAGATCAAGAAATACTGCAGCTACCTGCCTGATTTGATCCAAAGATTTCAGTACGTCATCTGGGAAAAGTGCGAGTTGGATTTCACATGATCGACGTTTTTTGAATCCATGCTGGTTGTCATGGCGGAGGTTACTCTGTTCGAGATACCTAATTATGTTTGTCCGCAGAATACGTGCCAAGATTCTACAACAAATAGATGTCAAGGATACTAGGCGGCAGTTTTGTGGTTCACTTCTATTACCCTTTTTTGTAAACAGGTGTGACCTGTAGTTTTCGTCAAGAACTGTACACGAGTTTGGTTCGAGGGACCTACGACAGATTATAGTCATAAGAGTAGCTAACTCAGCCGCAAATCCTGTATAGAATCTAGCAGGGATTCCATTGGGCTCTGCAGCTTCGTTCATTTTAACGATTTCAGCTGTTTCTCAATACCACTGACACTAACAATTACATCAGACACCTTTTCAGTGTTACGAGTATTAAATTGGGGCAATTTTCCTGGGTTTTCCTTTGTACAGAAACATTTGAAAACCGAGTTAAACAGTTCAGCTATTGCTTTGCTTTGATGCCCTCAGTTTCAGTTCCCGTCTCATGCGCTAGAGACTGGACACTAACTTTGGTGTCACTAACTGCCTTTACATACGACCAGAATTTGTTTGGGTTCTGTGGAAGATCGTTTTGCAATATTCTGCTACGGTAGTCACTGAAGGCATCACACATGGCTCTCTTGACACCCAAACGCTTTCCATTCAGCATCTCTTTATCTATAGCCCTACGCTTTGTTTTACACCTACACTCCTGGAAATTGAAATAAGAACACCGTGAATTCATTGTCCCAGGAAGGGGAAACTTTATTGACACATTCCTGGGGTCAGATACATCACATGATCACACTGACAGAACCACAGGCACATAGACACAGGCAACAGAGCATGCACAATGTCGGCACTAGTACAGTGTATATCCACCTTTCGCAGCAATGCAGGCTGCTATTCTCCCATGGAGACGATCGTAGAGATGCTGGATGTAGTCCTGTGGAACGGCTTGCCATGCCATTTCCACCTGGCGCCTCAGTTGGACCAGCGTTCGTGCTGGACGTGCAGACCGCGTGAGACGACGCTTCATCCAGCCCCAAACATGCTCAATGGGGGACAGATCCGGAGATCTTGCTGGCCAGGGTAGTTGACTTACACCTTCTAGAGCACGTTGGGTGGCACGGGATACATGCGGACGTGCATTGTCCTGTTGGAACAGCAAGTTCCCTTGCCGGTCTAGGAATGGTAGAACGATGGGTTCGATGACGGTTTGGATGTACCGTGCACTATTCAGTGTCCCCTCGACGATCACCAGTGGTGTACGGCCAGTGTAGGAAATCGCTCCCCACACCATGATGCCGGGTGTTGGCCCTGTGTGCCTCGGTCGTATGCAGTCCTGATTGTGGCGCTCACCTGCACGGCGCCAAACACGCATACGACCATCATTGGCACCAAGGGAGAAGCGACTCTCATCGCTGAAGACGACACGTCTCCATTCGTCCCTCCATTCACGCCTGTCGCGACACCACTGGAGGCGGGCTGCACGATGTTGGGGCGTGAGCGGAAGACGGCCTAACGGTGTGCGGGACCGTAGCCCAGCTTCATGGAGACGGTTGCGAATGGTCCTCGCCGATACCCCAGGAGCAACAGTGTCCCTAATTTGCTGGGAAGTGGCGGTGCGGTCCCCTACGGCACTGGGTAGGATCCTACGGTCTTGGCGTGCATCCGTGCGTCGCTGCGGTCCGGTCCCAGGTCGACGGGCACGTGCACCTTCCGCCGACCACTGGCGACAACATCGATGTACTGTGGAGACCTCACGCCCCACGTGTTGAGCAATTCGGCGGTACGTCCACCCGGCCTCCCGCATGCCCACTATACGCCCTCGCTCAAAGTCCGTCAACTGCACATACGGTTCACGTCCACGCTGTCGCGGCATGCTACCAGTGTTAAAGACTGCGATGGAGCTCCGTATGCCACGGCAAACTGGCTGACACTGACGGCGGCGGTGCACAAATGCTGCGCAGCAAGCGCCATTCGACGGCCAACACCGCGGTTCCTGGTGTGTCCGCTGTGCCGTGCGTGTGATCATTGCTTGTACAGCCCTCTCGCAGTGTCCGGAGCAAGTATGGTGGGTCTGACACACCGGTGTCAATGTGTTCTTTTTTCCATTTCCAGGAGTGTATTATGCAGTATTATCTAACTTTAGAAGTTTCTTTACAGTGACTATGTACTATGCAGATTCTCTCTCATCATGGGCTGTTCTACTGGGTACATATCTATCCAGTGAGTGATCAACTATTCTTTTAAGCTTGAGCCATAGTTTCTCTACATGCTGTTTCCCTGTGCTGAAAGTTTCAAGTTCCTCATTGGGATATGATATTACTGACTTTTTATCTAGTTTACTGAACTTTCTGCTTGTTTTAGTGTCCTTCGTACTTTGTTAATCATTGTTGCCACAACCGCGACATGGTCACTGATAGCAGTTTAGATGTGGACATCCTCAGAGAGGTCTTAGGTTAGTGGTGTTTAACGTCCCGTCGACAACGAGGTCATTAGAGACGGAGCGCAAGCTCGGGTTAGGGAAGGATGGGGAAGGAAATCGGCCGTGCCCTTTCAAAGGAACCATCCCGGCATTTGCTTGAATCGATTTAGGGAAATCACGGAAAACCTAAATCAGGATGGCTGGAGACGGGATTGAACCGTCGTCCTCCCGAATGCGAGTCCAGTGTGCTAACCACTGCGCCACCTCGCTCGGTCATCCTCAGAGAGGTCAGATCTGTTTGTTGCCGTTAGATCCAATATATTCCCATCATGAGCGATGTTCCTAACTACTAGCTCTAGGTAGTTTTCAGAGAAGGCCTTTAGTAATGTTTCACAGAGTGTCTTATCAGGTCCACAACTAACAAAACAGTAATTTTCCCGATTAATTGTTGAATGATTAAAGTCTCTACAAGTTATTACAGTATATCTGAGGAGCTTCCGCACATGTGAACTGAAGTTTTCCCTAAAGTTTTCTGTAACTTCAGGAGATGAAAGAAGGACCCAATTATTATTTTATGCCATCCCCTGACACTGAGTCTTGTCCGAAAAATCTCACACGCAGCTTCAATTTCTATCTCAGTAGATCTGAGTTTTTTATCTATTGCGACAAATACACCACCTTAATATCCCATTTGCCTATCCTTTCCATATACGCTTAAATGTTCCCCAAAACTTTCACTGCTATCAACTTAAGGTTTCAGCCAGCTGTTTTTATTTTTGGATTGTTGTTATACCATCACAACATTTTAATAAGATGTACAGGTTTTCTCTTATGATGTACTGATACAGACACTGATGAGCGACGACATTATGACCATCTTCTTAACAGCGTATTGATCCATCTTTGCAACGCAGTACAACAGCGACTCTGCGTGGCATTAGACGTCAACAGACATTCCCATAAACTACTGGGCATTGGTCTGTAGGCAAGTATCTGACACACAATAGCGTTCTTGATGTGTTCCATCAGGTTCAGGTCAGGCGAATTTGGTAACCAAGACATCAATGTGATTTCGCTATCATGCTCCTCAAACCACCTTGAGACATGGACAATTATCCTGCCAGAAGATGTCATTGACGCTGGGGAAGACATCAAGCATGAACGGATGAGATAGTCCGCCGTAATGTTATAATGTTAAAAAAAATGGTTCAAATAGATCTGAGCACTATGGGACTTAATATCTTAGGTCATCAGTCCCCTAGAGCTTAGAACTACTAAAAAACCTAACTAACCTAAGGACAAACACACACACCCATGCCCGAGGGAGGACTCGAACCTCCGCCGGGACCAGTCGCACAGTCCATGACTGCAGCGCCTTAGACCTCTCGGCTAATCAGAACAATACATACACTCCTGGAAATTGAAATAAGAACACCGTGAATTCATTGTCCCAGGAAGGGGAAACTTTATTGACACATTCCTGGGGTCAGATACATCACATGATCACACTGACAGAACCGCAGGCACATAGACACAGGCAACAGAGCATGCACAATGTCGGCACTAGTACAGTGTATATCCGCCTTTCGCAGCAATGCAGGCTGCTATTCTCCCATGGAGACGATCGTAGAGATGCTGGATGTAGTCCTGTGGAACGGCTTGCCATGCCATTTCCACCTGGCGCCTCAGTTGGACCAGCGTTCGTGCTGGACGTGCAGACCGCGTGAGACGACGCTTCATCCAGTCCCAAACATGCTCAATGGGGGACAGATCCGGAGATCTTGCTGGCCAGGGTAGTTGACTTACACCTTCTAGAGCACGTTGGGTGGCACGGGATACATGCGGACGTGCATTGTCCTGTTGGAACAGCAAGTTCCCTTCCCGGTCTAGGAATGGTAGAACGATGGGTTCGATGACGGTTTGGATGTACCGTGCACTATTCAGTGTCCCCTCGACGATCACCGATGGTGTACGGCCAGTGTAGGAGATCGCTCCCCACACTATGATGCCGAGTGTTGGCCCTGTGTGCCTCGGTCGTATGCAGTCCTGATTGTGGCGCTCACCTGCACGGCGCCAAACACGCATACGACCATCATTGGCACCAAGGCAGAAGCGACTCTCATCGCTGAAGACGACACGTCTCCATTCGTCCCTCCATTCACGCCTGTCGCGACACCACTGGAGGCGGGCTGCACGATGTTGGGGCGTGAGCGGAAGACGGCCTAACGGTGTGCGGGACCGTAGCCCAGCTTCATGGAGACGGTTGCGAATGGTCCTCGCCGATACCCCAGGAGCAACAGTGTCCCTAATTTGCTGGGAAGTGGCGGTGCGGTCCCCTACGGCACTGCGTAGGATCCTACGGTCTCGGCGTGCATCCGTGCGTCGCTGCGGTCCGGTCCCACGTCGACGGGCACGTGCACCTTCCGCCGACCACTGGCGACAACATCGATGTACTGTGGAGACCTCACGCCCCACGTGTTGAGCAATTCGGCGGTACGTCCACCCGGCCTCCCGCATGCCCACTATACGCCCTCGCTCAAAGTCCGTCAACTGCACATACGGTTCACGTCCACGCTGTCGCGGCATGCTACCAGTGTTAAAGACTGCGATGGAGCTCCGTATGCCACGGCAAACTGGCTGACACTGACGGCGGCGGTGCACAAACGCTGCGCAGCTAGCGCCATTCGACGGCCAACACCGCGGTTCCTGGTGTGTCCGCTGTGCCGTGCGTGTGATCATTGCTTGTACAGCCCTCTCGCAGTGTCCGGAGCAAGTATGGTGGGTCTGACACACCGGTGTCAATGTGTTCTTTTTTCCATTTCCAGGAGTGTATAATGCAGCTGTAATACTGATTAACTCCCATGAACATAAGTTGTTGCAGTAAGTTGCTATTTGCTATTATCAATAAAAATTAAATATTTATTTCTGACCTTAACTTCCATTTTTCAAAATACTTTGCTGAGAATTCCTTAGAAAATTTTTGCAGGAAATGTTTGCAAGGTCTTTTACATTTCTATGAAACCTCCATATTTTCTTTCTGCACAAGCAGTTTGATGTTGGTTGGACACAAATCTTAATGTGGTACATTCTTCATTGCAAATTCACAAGTTATCAGTTACGGGAGTTTGTCCAGTGGAAATTCAGCTCTTTTCCTTCACCCCCAAGCAATACTGCTGTCACTGTTCCGCGGGATGGATGTCCACAGTAAATCTGTCTTCAGCCTTTCGTTTGGCTTGAATATCAAAGTACTCTACTAAGTATTGTCATATTAGATTCGAATTAATTTACGAGATGCCACAATAAGATGAAATTTACTCAGAAGTTCCATTTTTTAATTTTTTATCTCAGCATTAGCCAATTTATACAACGAGTATTTTACTACATCTATTGAATAATGCTTATCAGTACAGTAAAAACATGCAAGTTGGCTACCAAAGATTTAAAATCAACAAACAGTTAATGAATTACAAGTGCCAAGTGTTGGAAATACCTACACAGGATGCTGCAAAACTCCTATTATAGATTTCTAGGGGTCGTAGAAAGGCAGTGGCAGCTGTTGTGTAAGAGCGCAAGTGTACGTGAACACCCCAACTTCTGACACCTTGAGGATTTGTTGGTTATTTTTCTTTGGATGCTATTAAACGTAATATACGAGGGTCAGTCAAAAAGTAATGCCTCCTATTTTTTTTCTACGTTTAATTGTCAGGAAATTTAAATGCAATTACATAGGTTGAAAACCACAACATTGAGGATCATTTTGTCATTTTTCAATGTAATCTCCGCCCATCTCTACAGTTTTGGTCCATCTTTGAACAAGGGCATGTATCCCAGCACGGTAAAAATCACAGCTCTGCTTCCTAAGCCATTGACGCACGGATGTTTTGACGGCCTCCTCATCTTCAAAATGAATCCCACGATGAGCTTCTTTTAGTGGCCCGAACAGATGGAAGTCTGATGGTGCCAGGTCAGGGCTGTATGGGGGATGAGGCAAAACTTCCCATCCAATTTTGACAATCTCGTCAGAGGTGTGACGACTGGTGTGTGGTCTTGCATTGTCATGCAAAAGAAGAACATCTGCCATTGATTTTGTTGGGCGAACTCGCTGAAGACGTGCTTTAAGTTTGTTGAGGGTTGTGACGTATTGAACAGAATTTATTGTGCATCCCTGCTCCAAACAATCAACCAGAATCACACCCTCTGTATCCCAGAAAACTGTTGCCATAACTTTCCCTGCCGATCGCACAGTTTTGAATTTTTTCTTCCTCGGCGAGCTTGTGTGACGCCACTCCATTGACTGCCTCTTTGATTCGGGTTCAAAAAAATGCACCCATGTTTCGTCCCCGGTCACAATTTTTTTCAGAAACTCATCTCCCTCCAAACGGAAGCGCTGCAAGTGTTGGGAGGCTATTGTTTTCCTTGCCTCTTTATTCTGATTGGTTAACATTCTTGGAACCCACCGTGCACAAACTTTTGAGTACCCCAATTGTTTAATAATCGTGATCACACTGCCTTTACTAAGAGAAATAATGCGACACACTTCATCTGCAGTCACCCGACGGTCACCACGAATGATGTCATCAACTTGCAGAATGTTGTGTGGAGTCACTGCACTCACCGGCCTGCCGCTCCGCTTTTCGTCAGTCAACGGTGTTTGCCCTTCAGCTTCCTTACAACGACGAACCCATCGTCTAACAGTGCTGACATCCACTGTCACAACACCATACACCTTCTTCAGTCTTTCATGAATGCGTATGGGCGTTTCACCTTCTGCATTCAAGAATTCAATCTCACAACGCTGTCTCAAACGAACATCGATGTCGGCCATCTTACAAACTTCTGCTGTGCTGCCACCTGTTGACACAGAAAGTTACTACTGCAGTGGATTGCAGAAGAAGGTTTGAGGAATGGCGCCAAATTCAAATTTTTCACTTAACTTAATTTCTTTAAGTAGAAAAAAAATGGGAGGCATTACTTTTTGACCGACCCTCGTAGATGCGGCAACAACGTGACGTAGATTCGGTAATCTGAAATACATAGCACTAAATTCAAGTTCAAGTGGCTCTGAGCACTATGGGACTTAATATCTGAGGTCATCAGTCCCCTAGAACTTAGAACTACTTAAACCTAACGAACCTAAGGACATCACACACATCCATGCCAGAGGCAGGATTCGAACCTGCGACCGTAGCGGTCGCGAGGTTCCAGACTGAAGCGCCTAGAACCGCTTGGCCACAACGGCCGGTACACAGCACTAAATCGATCGCGCTATGCTACGTTGGTATTCCTCTAGATTCTGTGAAACTTGGCATCAGGGTCGCGAGTACACCTTCAGTTGTGCACGTTTTAAGGAGCTTTTGCACGTGCGCAACCGGCTTGACGTAGTTGCCTTATGGGCCAAATACACTCCTGGAAATTGAAATAAGAATACCGTGAATTCATTGTCCCAGGAAGGGGAAACTTTATTGACACATTCCTGGGGTCAGATACATCACATGATCACACTGACAGAACCACAGGCACATAGACACAGGCAACAGAGCATGCACAATGTCGGCACTAGTACAGTGTATATCCACCTTTCGCAGCAATGCAGGCTGCTATTCTCCCATGGAGACGATCGTAGAGATGCTGGATGTAGTCCTGTGGAACGGCTTGCCATGCCATTTCCACCTGGCGCCTCAGTTGGACCAGCGTTCGTGCTGGACGTGCAGACCGCGTGAGACGACGCTTCATCCAGTCCCAAACATGCTCAATGGGGGACAGATCCGGAGATCTTGCTGGCCAGGGTAGTTGACTTACACCTTCTAGAGCACGTTGGGTGGCACGGGATACATGCGGACGTGCATTGTCCTGTTGGAACAGCAAGTTCCCTTGCCGGTCTAGGAATGGTAGAACGATGGGTTCTATGACGGCTTAGATGTACCGTGCACTATTCAGTGTCCCCTCGACGATCACCAGTGGTGTACGGCCAGTGTAGGAGATCGCTCCCCACACCATGATGCCGGGTGTTGGCCCTGTGTGCCTCGGTCGTATGCAGTCCTGATTGTGGCGCTCACCTGCACGGCGCCAAACACGCATACGACCATCATTGGCACCAAGGCAGAAGCGACTCTCATCGCTGAAGACGACACGTCTCCATTCGTCCCTCCATTCACGCCTGTCGCGACACCACTGGAGGCGGGCTGCACGATGTTGGGGCGTGAGCGGAAGACGGCCTAACGGTGTGCGGGACCGTAGCCCAGCTTCATGGAGACGGTTGCGAATGGTCCTCGCCGATACCCCAGGAGCAACGGTGTCCCTAATTTGCTGGGAAGTGGCGGTGCGGTCCCCTACGGCACTGCGTAGGATCCTACGCTCTTGGCGTGCATCCGTGCGTCGCTGCGGTCCGGTCCCAGGTCGACGGGCACGTGCACCTTCCGCCGACCACTGGCGACAACATCGATGTACTGTGGAGACCTCACGCCCCACGTGTTGAGCAATTCGGCGGTACGTCCACCCGGCCTCCCGCATGCCCACTATACGCCCTCGCTCAAAGTCCGTCAACTGCACATACGGTTCACGTCCACTGCGATGGAGCTCCGTATGCCACGGCAAAATGGCTGACACTGACGGCGGCGGTGCACAAATGCTGCGCAGCTAGCGCCATTCGACGGCCAACACCGCGGTTCCTGGTGTGTCCGCTGTGCCGTGCGTGTGATCATTGCTTGTACAGCCCTCTCGCAGTGTCCGGAGCAAGTATGGTGGGTCTGACACACCGGTGTCAATGTGTTCTTTTTTCCATTTCCAGGAGTGTACATACAGATTCGATGAACAACGTGCACGAATCACACCATGAATAGCTAGCCCTCACCACTCAACTACAAGTGTAAGGCACACTGAAGCAGACTTTTATTCTCGTTTACTTAGCATAAATCCCGCTACATCATGGGTTCCCAAACTTTTGCTTGTCGCGCTACTCTACCGCTAAAAATATAGACACTCCACTTCAATCCACCTTCATAGTAATAATGCAGTTGTAACTACAGCAAGCACCTGAAAATGCGACCTATTATCTCATTGTGTTTGGGGGGAGGGGGGGGGGGGGGTTGAAAAGGGAAATTAGTAAAGACTTATTGTGGAGAGGGAGGTTATGAACGGAGAAATACGTATGTATTAATTTCTCTCTCGTCACTACGGTGTTACTACTACAGTGTAAATACTGCACGGATTCGTGAAGCCATTATTGGAGCCCCAATTTCGATGCACTGTCATACACTGAAGAGCCAAAGAAACTGGTACACATGTCTGATATCGTGTAAGGGCCCCCGCGAGCACGCAGAAGCGCCGCAACACGACGTGGCATGGACTCGGCTAATTTCTGAAGTAGTGCTGGAGGGAATTGACACAATGAATCCTGCAGGGCTGTCCACAAATTCGTAACAGTACGGAGAGGTGACCCCTTCTGAACAACACGTTCTACGCATTCCAGACATGCTCAACAATGTTCATGTCTGGGGAGTTTGGTGACCAGTGGAAGTGTTTAAACCCACAAGAGAGTTTCTGGAGCCACTCTGTAACCATTCTGGAAGTGTGGGGTGTCGCATTATCCTGCTGGAATTGCCCAAGTCCGTCAGAATGCACAATTGACATGAGTGGATGAAGGTGAACAGACAGGCTGCTTACGTACGTGTCATCCGTCAGAGTCGTATCTAGACTTATCAGGCGTCCCTTGTCACTCCAACTGCACACGTCTTACACCATTACCGAGCCTCCACCACCCTGAACAGTCCCCTGCTAACATGCAGGGTCCTTAGTTTCATGAGGTTGTCTTCATACCCGTACACGTCCATCCGCTGATACAATTTGAAACGAAACTCGTCCGACCAGGCAACGTGTTTCCAATCATCAACAGTCCAATGTCGGTGATGAAGGGCCCAGGCGAGGCGTAAAGCTTTGTGTCGTGCAATCACCATAGGTACACGAGTGGGTCTTCGGCTCCGAAATCCCATATAGATTATGTTTCGTTGAATGATTCGCGCGCTGACATTTGTTGATGACCCAGCATTTGCAGCAATTTGCGAAGCGGTTGCACTTCTGTCGCGTTGAACGAGACTCTTCAGTTGTTGTTGGTCCCGTTCTTGCTGGATCTTTTTCTGGCCGCAGCGATCTCGCAGATTTGATGTTTTACCGTATTCCTGATATTCACGGTACACGCGTGATATGGTCGTACGGAAAAATCCCCACTTCATCGCTACCTCGGAGATGCTGTGTCCCATTGCTCGTGCACCGACTATAAGACAGCGTTCAAACTCACTTCAACCTTGATAACCTGTCATTGTAGCAGCAATAACCGATCTAACAACTGCGCCAGACACTTGTTGTCTTATATAGGCGTTGCCGACCGCAGTGCCGCATTCTTCCTGTTTACATATCTCTGGATACGCATTCCTATACCAGTTTCTTTGGAGCTTCAATGTATCTTAAACAGGAGTGCATTCATGAACTGCCACAAGATCAATACTGCACGATGAGGCAACAAAATGGTTCAAATGGCTCTTAGCACTATGGGACTGAACTTCTGAGATCATCAGTCCTCTAGAACTTAGAACTACTTAAACCTAACTAACGCCGGCCGGAGTGACCGAGCGGTTCTAGGCGCTACAGCCTGGAAATCACGGAAAACCTAAATCACGGTGGCCGGACGCGGGATTGAACCGTCGTCCTCCCGAATGCGAGTCCAGTGTAATAACCACTGCGTCACCTCGCTCGGTCGGTACGTTTTTGATTGTTGATTTATCTTGAGAGGGGGTGTACGGTGTTTGGTGCTGTTTAGATTGTTTGTGTTTCTTGTGGTGGTCTGTTGTGTGTGCGTGCATGAGTGTTTGTGGTTAATTTGTTATTCTTTCGTCAAGGTGAGTTGGTGTTGTTGTGTTTGCAATTAGGGGTTGCAGGATTGGGATGAGGTCAGGGAATGTTTTGGCTGTGTTTTGGGCTACTGTGCGTGAGGGTCGAATGTATTTATACTTAGGTTTCCTGTTTTCTCCTCCAATTCCTCCATGTCCGGCCTGGTGTGGAGTATGTCACCCATGGTTGGGCCACTCTGGTTTGTAGTGGTTCTATGCCTGTGTATACTTCATTGCTGGAGGTTGTGGGGGTTAGCTTGGTGATGCTACGTATTAGTCTTTTTTCTGTTTTGTAGAGTTTTCCGCTACGTGGGCCTGTATTCCTCCGAGTGGGACGACTGCATATTCCAGTATTGGTCTTATGAACGTTTTATACTCATGTAGGACTGTTTCATAGCTGCGGCCGTGGAAGCGTCCTTGCACCAGTCTTATTAAGTTTTGTCGTAGTCGTGTGTTGTTTAGAAGGTGATTCAGGTATGTTTTCCAGTTCAGGTGTCGGTATAGATATACTCCAAGGTATCTGGCTGAGTTATTTAGTGAGAGTGGCGTGTTCCATAGTGTTAGTCGGATGTCGTTGTCGTCTTGTTGTCATCTTGTTTCGTTTTATTGTCAGATGTCTGTGTTTGAAAAGAACTGTTTGTGTTTTGTTGGGGTTAGGGCGAATTCTCCATTTGGTCATCCATTGCTCTAGTCGTGTGAGGTAGTCATACGTCTTCCGTTGGACAGTGTTTGTTTTCAGTTTTGTGCACCAGTATGCTGTATCGACTGCATACAGACCTACGCTTTCGGTTAGTGTCCTAACAGTGGGGATGTCGACGGTATATGATGTGTAGAGTAAGGCCGATAGTATTCGTCCTTGGCGTACCCCTGCTTGTGGGGTGAAAGCTTCAGATTTTTCTTTTCCTACATGTATGATGCAGGTTCTGTCAGTTAGGTAAGCTTTTATTATTCTTCCTGGCAGATTAAAACTGTGTGCCCGACCGAGACTCGAACTCGGGACCTTTGCCTTTCGCGGGCAAGTGCTCCGGCAAAGGTCCCGAGTTCGAGTCTCGGTGCGGCACACAGTTTTAATCTGCCAGGAAGTTCCATATCAGCGCACACTCCGCTGCAGAGTGGAAATCTCATTCTGGAAACATCCTCCAGGCTGTGGTTAAGCCATGTCTCCGCAATATCCTTTCTTTCAGGAGTGCTAGTTCTGCAAGGTTCGCAGGAGAGCTTCTGTAAAGTTTGGAAGGTAGGAGACGAGGTACTGGCAGAAGTAAAGCTGTGAGTACCGGGCGTGAGTCGTGCTTCGGTAACTCAGATGGGAGAGCACTTGCCCGCGAGAGGCAAAGGTCCCCAGTTCGAGTCTCGGTCGGGCACACAGTTTTAATCTGCCAGGAAGTTTAACGAAGATGTTTCTAAGACTCGTTACATCCTTAGCAAGTCGATCGACTGTATCGGTTCTGCGTGAAGTTTGAACTTGCACTAAGAGGACATGACGAAACGGATACTTCAGAGAATCCTTGCAATTTGCGGGGTTTGGTCAACCTGAAGGCAGAACTGAATCCCACATTGAAGGAACATATTGAAGAAAAACAGTTATTGCGTATTGTTGGGGCTTTCCAAAACAAATCAGGAAGAGCCGCTGGACTGTATTTATGCTGTTTGCCGTGAGGTGATTTGTAAAGAAATATCGTAAATGGATTAAGGCGCAATTGAAGTTGATGAAACGACAGATTGTGCAACCTTGTCTCAGCTCGTATTTATTGTTCAATATGAATGTAAAAGGGAATTATATAAATGGTTCATAAATGTGACACCAAAGTTCATACAGATGCGGGAATAAGTAGTGAAGTGTTCAACGAACTTAAAAGATTAAAGATAGCCGACTCTCCAGAAAAACTAATAGCTCAGCGGTATGATGGAGCTTCAGTTGTGAGTGGCGGGCACAATGGGGTGCAGGCTAGAGTAAAAGCAATGCTGACACAAGATGGAAGTTTAAAACGCGATGTGTAAACACCGTATTTAATTACAAGAAAGAAACAGCTGAGTGTCTTGGGATCAATGAGGACGATGACAGCAACGACTACTCGACAACCAGGAAAGCAGCTGGACTTTGGAAACTTCTCAACAAGAACCAAGAGTTTCTCTTTTTGCTTGAGTTTTTCAGTAAGATCCTGCCT